>NC_134365.1:116512409-117201576 GCF_035582795.1 Mycteria americana
ATCCAACAACCCCTACGTTAACTAGAGTAACATTGCTGTACTAGGGCCATAGCAGCAATTTAAAAAACTCTCCAATGATGATCAACTGTTTCATTTCAACTACATTGTACCTAAATATTTTATTATATAATTAATTTCATTGCCCTGGTCACATTTAGTTCAACAATTGCAAAGTTAGTTTAAAAATTGTGACAAACAAACAAAGATCGTACACATAGTTGCGCAGGATTTTTTTTTAAATGCGTTTGAGTACACTTACTATAGTTAACTTCACTTACAGAGGTAATACATTTTAGTAGACAGACTAATACAGGTAGGGGAAAACCCAGGACCTCCCACACCCCAAACATTTCTCAATAGCTTCAACAAAAGCAAACTTTAATCTGAAGATCAAACTGAGTCATAACAACCAATACTTATTTATTACTACCTTCCCTGAAACAAGTTGAAATATAAACACACTTATGTTAAATTATTAAAAAAAAAACAAAAACAAAAACAAACCCATCAGTTAGAAGTACGTGTTAGTCCCAATTTTAAGAAATTTTAAGAAATACTTAAACCAAAATACAAACTTTTCCTCCAATTTTACCTTACATGTATAACCCCAAAAGCAAAACAAACACACCCCCCCAAAACGAACAGAAAGCCTGTTCGTTTGGCTACATTTGGATTTGGCTACATTGGATTTGGCTACATTTGAGGTATCTCTACGTGTTCTCTGCAATAGGCATGAATGGTTTTGGCTGCTGTTGGTATAACTTGCACAATGGATTTTGTAAGTTACCCACTGGATCAAATGAAAGGCCTTGCTTGTCTCAAAACAAACAAACAAAATCTATAAGAAAGCAAAAAAAATCCAATTGAGAAGTCATAGGCAGTACAAATTATCACTCCTCCCACCATTTTTCTATTTGTTTAATAAATATTTAATTACAAGTTTACGTTTTGTAAAATTGTAAACTATTTTACTGAAGTACTGTAACAATCAAGCAGGAACAAACAAGCTTCCTGACAAGCCACAAAAATTACAAAACCAGAATGCAACTCAGTATCTTCAGTGGTTACTCTCATACCTTCAGACAATTTAAAGTCTCTGATACTGTCATAAAAGCATAAAAATTTTCCTTCTTTTTGGCCACCTCTGCAGGACACAGCAGGGTTTAGCACGGGAAGATTGAATGGGGGAGAGCTCTACTGCATTCGCCCTCTTTCTCCATCTTTTGTATTATTTTTTTTAACTGAAGTCTGTACAAATGTGAGTCGAAAGAAGTGATGATCTAAACAACTGTCCAATAAATTATGCAAATTTAACCTTTAATTTATTGAAGAGGAAAAAAGGTCACCAGCATTTGCACTGAGATCAGTTAAGCCAGCTGTACATTCAAGGTCTGATTTTTTAAAGCTCCTGTCTCACACGCGCAGCCTTTATGGTCCGGATTTTCAGATGATATGCTTACTTCCCACCAGGATGCTTGCTGGTGTGTTTCTGAACAGGTGAGAGTAGCAGGTGCTGAGAACTGGAAAACTTGATTTCAGTGCCTGGTGCTAAGGATGTCAGGGCACCCAGGCCCCTCCAAAAGCTGTGCAAAACCAAATCAAGACTAGGCATTAAACACCACAGACCTGGATGCCTGAGACAGCCAAGCTGTGCCCAGGAGCACGGGAAAGGATGCGGGCAGTACACTGATATCTGATCGCAGCCTGCTCTTTCAAGCAAATGCTAAAGAGAGTAATGCTAACGAAGAGCAATAGAAAGCTACTACCCCTAACTTTGTGCAAAAGGCTGGTGTAATGTCACACAGGGCTCTCCACTACCCCAAAAAGAAAGAAGGCTCGGAAATGGGCATGTGGGCTGATGGGAGCTTGGGGGACCTGTCTCATGGTAAGAAGCTCAATCAGTTGCACTCATCCACTGGAGAGCGGACTACTAACTTGATTTAGAAAATCTCTACTGAGAAAAGAATTCTGACAACAGCTTAGTGGAAACCAAAGCTAGGCAGAAATAAGGCTGGAAATCCAGACCAGAAACAAGTCACTCACTTTCAGTAGTAAGTGCAATTAAGTATTAGAACAACTTATGCAAAGGTATGCTGATTCGCCCAAAAGCATGCTTGAAAACATCCTGCTTCAGCATCTCCTTCTGAAACCTGGCCAGCGAACAGGTGTGAAAGCAAAGGGTAAAACGGGTGTTTTCTCCTTCCCTGCTTGCTGCTGGCACGGGTCCGTGCCCAGCGCACATCAGAGCAGGCTGAGCTTGTGCAAAGCCAGCTGTAAGGACTCAGCCTGCCTACCGCTCCTGGAACGTTTATTCATCTGCTGGTGGCCGCAGAGACCAACCAACCTACCAACTGACCACATCTCACTCTGCAAACAGAGACACTGCTTAAACTCTTAAAAAACAGGGATAATTTTCATTAAAAAGAAGTTCAGTGTGTATGTTTAGGAAAATACTAAAAGGTGAGATGAAATGATCAGATACACTTTTGTTTTGTTTGATCAGATACACTTTTGTGAGTGGTTAGCTGCTCACATAATTTGAAATCAGGAATGTTTCTCTTGACAAAAAATAACTAGTCTGCTTAAAAACAAAGAATCATGCAAGATTTTGCTCCCTGTATTTACAAAGCATGGAAATGATTATGTGACAACTTCTCCATCCAGTATTAAAAAAATCGTAATTATCAATAGTATGTTAAAAACCCCTTGTGCTTCCAATATAACGATAACCAACAGCTAACCCTCCTCCCCCAAGAAAAAAAAAAGGTAAGACTTACAAAAATACTGAGCCTCCCTTCTTTGGCATAAAGCAGAAACACTTTAAAGTTTCTTCATGGCTGTTGGCACAAATCCTATCCTTTGCACTCCAATACATGTGGGGACTTTGTTTCTAGAGACATATTGCATGTTTTCACAGAGTAAGTTGGGAATGTTTGGTCAGACATCAGTTACATGTAAGGATTCCTTAAAAATCTGCAGCCTGATCTCCCTTTTTGACCACATCTGCTTTTAGAAGGAGGTTTCATTTTCTATGCACTGCTTGTTTAATAAGGTAACTCATTCTACTACTGCATGAAGACTGATCAAAAAGTGTGTGTTGACAGGTGTGGAAAAATGTGGTATCAGATGACATTTTCTTCACACTCGCACTCATTTTACCTGTCAATTCGCAAACAGATTTTTAAAATTTTTATTAGACTTTACAATCCTAACCTTCCTGGAGACACAGGTTCAATAATACAGCCAAATTATGCTCTACACATTTTGCTATTTAACAACAATTCTAACGTATCAGAAGGCCACCAAAAAAAAAAGGAAGAAAAATGCAACAATATGCCCCCAGATCCTGTTTTACTATTTCACATAAGAATAAATAATCCATAGCAGCCTCTCCAGTGAAAGAAGAAACAGTCGCTCACCAACCTCATATGAAGTGAAAGGATTAGTAGATGCTCCTTTTCTGAATGACATCGGCTGTTGCATATAAGATGGGAAACGATTTGCAATGAGAGCATTACTCAACTACAATGGAGTATTCAGTGGATGCATTCACTGTCTCTGAATTCCACATATGCAACTGCTTCATTAATGAAGGATTAAGATCAAAGCTTTCAGTTGTTGACTAAGATCACAACTAATTATAGCACTTCTGACAACCACAAGTGTGTATGGAGTATCTTTAGCAAGAAAGGTTTCTATTATTGCTACTGCTACCTTGTGAAATGAGCTGTTTTTACAAGATGGTATCCCCATTCTTTTGTGAATAAGCTATTCTGTTTACAGCAGGGTGGCAAAACCTATGGACAGAATCTAAACAACAGGGAAGGAAAATAACGATTACCTTTCTATTACAAACCAGACAAATTATCATCTGAATGATACAAGACAAATGAAGGCTGGGAAAGGTTTACCTAAGATTATAGCAAATTACCATTGTTTTAAACGTAGGGAAAAGGATGTACCAGGATGCATTTTTACATAAGAAATTGTTAAGTTTAATATAATTTAATTACTTGGAGAAAAGTGTGTACCGAACTGGTATGCTTTCTAGTAGACATCAATGCTGGGGCACAGAACAGTAAGTGTATTTACATACTATATATAAACTATAATCTACTGCATTATAGAGACAACTATTCTCATTCTTAGCACTGTAAGCTGGAGGACCAGCAGGCAAAGTGCCATTCCTTTTCACTTTTAATTACTTTCTGTTCATAAACACTTTCACCAAGACCACTTTCTGAACCCTGTCTAAAACTAAAGAATAAAGGGGAGGGCAGAGTTCCTCCCACAGTCAACAGCACAAGGGGGACATTGTGGGAACGAAAACCAGACATATCCCCAGTTTTAGTATTTTACCTGTAAGCAGCAGGTTGCTGCTGGTTTCTTTTCAGGGTTTTGGGGGGCAAATAGCACTGCTGTGCTCCAAGGGCTGGCATCAACCCTGGACTGGCAGGAGTTATGAGAGCTAGATCTTTCGCCTGGTGGCTCATGAGCCCATGTGCCCATGTCCCTGCCTGGAAGCGAACTGCGAAGCAGTGAACTGTGCTGATCACAATCAGAGCCTGGTACTCCTGCCCTTCAGGCTGCTCAACTCCAGCTGCCCACTTTTTAAGTTTGCAGCAAAGATGCTCAATAATGCAAACTCCCATTAAGTTATTCATTGATGTTAAGGTTCATTCATTTCAACTACATATTTATCACTCAGCCTGATCACATAACCATTCAGCTGGGTTTTAGTTATCTTGCACATTTGCTTTATCCTCATGTTTTGACAATTACATTCAAAGACTTTTTGGGTGTCTTAGAAGTAAAGTGTTCTTCATAAAAACTGAGGAATTCTGGCTACAGTGGTAGGGGACTCAGAAAGCACAAAACATGGACTAACAGACTGCATAAAAACAAATATATTCCTCTGTCAGAAAAAAAAATATGCATGTTGGTACTGAATTAAGAAAAAAAGCACGCTGTAAAAGTAGTGGTTGTATGCTCAGGGATGACATCTGAAGCAGTAAAAAGAATCACCAGTTCTGAGACTTGACTTCACCTTCAATTTCAAGCTGGCTCTTAGCTTCCAAAATTTTCTTAAATTAGATGAATGTTCCTAAAGCGGATTAGAAAGCACATTTTAAAAAAATGTCTACTAGTTTAATTGAAGGAGATTCCAGGCAGAGGTGACATGAAGAGAGTTAACACATGAAAGAGAATCCAGTGTTCCAGAGGGATGGCTCTTTCCTTTCTTAACAGTTGGGTTACCTCATTATTTTTATTAACCATCAAGGCTAAACTACTTTGTCATGAAAGACTGTGTATAGTTTCTGTAATATTTCATACCTTCCATTAGTATTCAAAGAATAATTGTAGGTCAATGTAGCAACCTTGGCCTGAAAATATAATTAAGTGTATTGAGATGGAGAAATCACACATTTAAGAGTTACGTTCCCTTTTGAACTTTACTTTGCGAAGACTGATCCTATCTTCCTTTGATATGTTATAATTTAAATAGTTGGCATGGCACCAAAACAATAGGCAGCTTGAAAGACAGTTTAGTGAAGTCCTTCACGGAGACTTCTTGGAGAGAAAAATAAAACACCATACTCATATCATTTCTTATCTATTGCCTTAACTAAAGCTGATACTTGCTACCTAAACTAGGTTTAAGTTATATTTTCTCATATAAGAATCCTTCTGTGTAAGAACTTCAAGATACATTTTCTACCCATGCACAGCTAGAACTTGGCAACCATGACTGCAACTTCCTTTTCACCAGCCCTGACAAATGTAATTTTGCCTTGCTCATATCCATTTGACGCTCACCTCGGCCATTAATTGCTCAGATCACCCTCCTGACTTCTTTGATTCATTTCGTGCTTGGGAGGAGGTCCCCAAAGCAAACTTTCCTGAAGCATCTTTGCAATACTCTGCTTCAAGGTCATTCTCTTTTTATTTGTTACCATAAATTTAAATATTTATGAGGGAAAAAACCCATTAAATTCTTCACCTGTTACATCAAATGAGATTGCTGTGAACAAATACAAGACACAGATATTCTGCTGAACATGCCTTCTGCCAAGGTTGTAAACACGAGTCATCAAGTTCCACAGAGTAAAAAAAAAAAAAAAAAAACACAACTGTGGTTAGACCCAACAAAACAAGTTACAGCAAAAACAGTGTCTACAACAATACATTACGTTAATAAAATTCCTAATGCTTGAAGTAATCAGTAGTCTAACTCTTGTATATGAAAACATTTGCATCCTAAACGTTACCCAATTGCTTTTTAAAAACGGCCCAGTCCAACACCGGCCCCACATGTGGTTCAATGGTGAAATATAAGTGAGAATTTATATAGATGAAGAAACTGTGGAAACAGAAACTAGTCACTTGCATCCACTAAAGGTAGCAGTCAAATTAACAATTTAAATAGAGTATATTAGAATTCATCCCATTACAGCTCCTAGGCACTGAATGATAAGTGTCAAGCACTCATAATGAATATGTAAAAAATATTCAAAAATATGTTTTTCTTAAGATTCCATCTACACTATTCAAAATTGGCCTCAACTTCACCAAGATGCATGATTTGGCTGAGTTTTTATGCCAGAGAAAATAAAACCCAGCAGATACAGGCAATTCATGCTGGAGATGGTGGGAGAGGGACACATTTAAGTAACATCTTGAGAGGTAATGTCCCCTTTACTGCTCATTTGGGAAGCAGTAAGAAACTGAATATAAAGAGCGTTTGTGATGCAGCAACAGGTTGTCCTAATATGACTGGCTTAGTGAATTTGTGATAACTTGGGGTTTTTTATTCATTCAAATAAAAGACTTCATACTTATTATGTGAAATGCTTCCTTGCAATATCACTACTTACAAAGGCAGATTTTTAGGATTTGAAATGTTAGTGCTAGACTTCGGTATTTTAAATTTATCTCTCCTGTAGTGCCGTGACAAATTAGTACTGTAGCTAGTTACTGCCATGAATATTTCCCAGCACTAAATGCACTGTCAAAAAACCCACATTCCTAGCATGAAGCAACTTGCAAGCTCTGCTGCTTTATAGACAGAGGCCTGCCAACTCCCCCATTAAGCTCATGAGCAGTGAAAGGGCAGTATCACCCAGTCCAGATGAACGTGCTCTAGATGTGGCCTGCTTTCTGTCTTTGAGCCTCCTACCTGACCCTCAAGCTCAAGCAGTCTCTATAGTTGCACAGATAAAATAGGCAATCACCCAGTAAATCAGACAAAGGATTAAAATGTGCTACCTAACTAAAAATTGGGTATACTTCACCATTCTGCTTACAGGAATGCCCTGCAGTTCTATCCTGGTTTTGTCTGGGATAAAGTTAGTTTTCTTCCTCGTAGCTGGTATAGTGCTGTGTTTTGGATTTAGGATGACAATAATGTTGATAACGCACTGGTGTTTTAGTTGTTGCCAAACTAGTGCTTACACTAGTCAAGGACTTTACAGCTTCCCATGCTCTGCCAGGTGCACAAGAAGCTGGGAGGGGGCACAGCCAGGACAGCTGACCCACACTGGCCAAAGGGCTATTCCATACCATATGGCATCATGCTCAGTACATAAACTGGGAGAGCTGGCCGGGGGGTAGCGATCGCTGCTTGGGGACGGGCTGGGCATCTGTCAGCAATTGCATTGTGCATCACTTGTTTTGTACATTCTTTTATCATTATCATTATTATTTTCTCTTCCTCTGCTGTCCTATTAAACTGTCTTTACCTCAACGCATGGGTTTTACTTTTTTTCCGATTCTCTCCCCTGTTCTACCAGGGCAGGGGTGGGGTGGGGGGGGGAGGGTGAGTGAGCAGCTGTGTGGTGCTTGCTTTACAACTGGGGCTAAACCATGACAAGTTCTTTAATGCCTTAGACATGCTCTGGAAGTTGCTGTGCAAGTTGAGCTGCCAAAACATTTTACTTCCTGCTAACTAGGGAGATGTCAAGATCCCAAACAAGTAACAAATGGATAAAGGAAATTACTGACAACAGGAGTATCATCTTACAAGCCACTGCTGTTAAAAGGTACAGATGGTTATTTGCAGTATCTCTGAAGAGAAATTAAACTGGACACTGCAAAACGCTAGAGGTCATGAATTTTCCCCTCACTTAAGAGCATGAACTGGAAACACATTAAGACCGATCTCACCAGTTACCATGGACAGACAGATACTAATCTGTAGGCAAGCAGAAGTTATCCTATATGAAAAGCAGTACGAGTGGATCCCCCATATTAGTCTTAGTCTTGTGCACAACATTTTAATCTGTATTTAAGAGGGTGTGAAATTCCATGTATATTATGAAATTGTAGCTTTTAGTGTGTTTCTTTTCATATCTTCCATTTGAAACTGAAATAAAGTATCTGTCACTTAAAAGTCACCAAGAGATTTAGCAAGTTTGTAAGTTTACAACATTTAGTCTAAAGAAATACTATTCTACCTAATTTCACCCAAAAATCTGTGATCGTGCTTTAAAATGATCAAAAATAAAACAATGCCTGTTAACATTTAAACTTACTACTAGGTTTCAGGGTTCACGCAAGGAAGGAGGCAACTGACAACACTGAACCCTGTTGGTTCCCTCTGTTGTTACTTGCAGGAATTCAGTACAATGACAAAACCCCCTATTTTATAAAAGGTCATTTTAATGGTATGTCAAAGTTTTTTAAAACTGACTGTGCCACCAGAGTACAGTTCACTCCCGCTTTAGATGCAGAACAAATAAAAACACGGCAGCACAAATTCCACTCCGCTCTGAACGCACCACGCCGCGGCTGCAGGAGCTGCTGGGAGAGCTGTCTCCTATGCAACAGCTGACACATGAAGCACATTTAAGAGAACGAATTCTCCCAGCTTTGAAGCTCCTTGTGTCCCCAAGTTAAGACTTGAACATTAACGTAATTTCAAAACAGTACTTATCAAAAAAGTATCTTTCCTATAGCTTTAGGGATGTTTAACAAGCAACAATTAAGAGACAAGTGAAAAAAATCGTACAGTAGATTACTTTTTAGTATGACAGTAAGACAGAAATCATTCCTTCAATAACAGCAATTCATCATCATCTGCTTATTCTTGTCAATACATACCCATTTTGAGGTCATTAAATCTGAATTAGCCGCCTGATAGAGTCTAATGACTTCAAAGGAGCCATTATGGCCAGTCACACAGTACAAGTTTGAGTCCTTATATTGAATATAAACAGCAGACAGCATTGAACATCCTTATTAAAAATCAATAGAGAGCGAGCATGTGGGCTGGCAGGCTAAAGGAATTGGTAACAAGATCCTTAAAGTCTTCTACTTCTAGGGCAATTATATATCAATTCCCATGTAGCTGGGTGATGAATGAAAAAATTTGACAGTAGTAGCTCCTACCCAACAGACAGACAATTTTTTCAGACCTCAGAGTGTTGCCGTGACAAGAGCATCGGTCAAATTCGTTGATAGTGGAGTGAGTCTAAGGCTTTGCATGGCAGGACAGACCCACCTTTTCAGATCAAGGCAAAGAGACTTCAGCAAGGAAGCAGAATAAAACATGATTTCCCCCCCCCCCCCCCCCTGTAGACAATGTCTTCAGGGTATTAGTGTTCAGCATTCATACTTTCAGTATTCACATTATATGAGTATTTGTGACAACAGAACATCCTCAGGTTTTGGTTCAATCCAATTTCAATGTATTACAAGAAAAATAAACTCACTTACCACCCTTTCATCCTTTGCCCACTATTCAAGAGAAACCCAACCACTATCCACTATTTCATATTACTCTCTCTAAAATCTAACTAGTTTATCCTGCAAAGCAAACTACAGATAGACAAAGGAAAGATGTGCTTTTAGCATCCATCTTGTCTCCTGCCCAAGAGAGGCTCACCGTTTTTTATAGGACACAAGGGAGCAACAATAATGTGAACATTGTAGAGAAAAGGAATAAAGAATGGAGTAAATAAATAAGCGTGAATGGGGCAGGGGAGAGGCACAAAGATCAAACAAAGATTAAGTTGGGGACACACACACACACGACAGGACAGAAAAGGGGCGGCTTAGCTAGAAACTCCTCTTCACTGTTTTTCTTCTGTGGGATTGGGGTGAAGGTGGTGTCTGCACTACAGCCAGGTAAAAAAAACTTTCAGCAACACTAGATCGGTACCAAAGATAAGGTCTCACTTAAGTGCTGAAACATATCACATTCAGGACTTCTAATTATTTTCATTACCATTTCTATTCAGCTAAATGATGAAGAACAAGGAGAAATAGCATGGTGATACCGAAACAGTAGACGAAACCAGAGGAAAACAAAATTATTTAGGAACAGAAATAACAGGTGTATAGAACACACTGAAATAACATGAAAATATAGGAACAAAAATATAACTAAAGTAGCTTGGAAAGCATACCCTATAGACTCAAATGTTGTTTGAGAAACTACTGAAGAGAAAAAGAAAAAACCCCACACCAGGAAAAAGCCCTCTGGGAGATCTGTTTTAAAAGACAAGATGAGCTCTATTTTTCCTCACCGCCAGTTGTGCAAGGGAAGCCAAGCAGCTCAAATACTCAACCTAACTCCATTTTCCTTAACGAGAAAATGATTCAGACCAAAAACTGGGAATCCCAAAGTAAACCAAGTTAACTATGAAAAGAGTACAAATGGTAACACTCTTGGCATTGTTTTATTGAACTGAATCTAAGGAGAAAAAAACAAAAACAAAACCAAACAAAAACCAAAACCAACTTCCATGAGATAGAGAGGAATCTCCTGGGCTTATCTGAATATCCTAATG
Source organism: Mycteria americana (assembly GCF_035582795.1). Lineage (NCBI taxonomy): Eukaryota > Metazoa > Chordata > Aves > Ciconiiformes > Ciconiidae > Mycteria > Mycteria americana. The sequence goes on from NC_134365.1 coordinate 116,523,200, forward strand.
AATACGTTATATAGCAAATTTAGAAGTTGTTTCTTATTTCATTTCTGATTCCACATGCTGTGAGAGAATTGCCAATCTTGGAAGAGAAGATCATTTATCCTCCCAAACAGCACGAGCTGAACAACTGCTGCTGCCAAGAGACAAGTTTGAAGAAGGAAGACAACCTAATTTCCAAGTTTCATTCAATCCATAATATCCTTTTTAAGATCATGGCCGAGGTCACCCCTTGTAGCAGAAGACTTCCTGCAAAAAGATCATTAGGTTGATTGGAAGTATAATACAGTAAACTCTGCTGGCTTGCTATTACAAGCAGTTGGTGCTATGATTTTACCTACAACCTGTGTATGAAAGGCAACACCACTGCATTTTCGAAGTGACAAATCAGAATCTCATCCCTCCAGGTTTTACTGCGTAAGAATAATTCTCATTAAGTCTGTTTTGTGATGTGAGTGCTCTTTTAGTCAGCAACACCCTTCCCTCTGTGTAGTAATTTTGCAGCACTATGAAAACCAGAAATGAAACTCTCAGATTTGAAGTGCTGGGTAACTACAGCTCTGTATGCAAGATGCACGATCTTCGGAGATCTTTGAGTCTGCACACAGACCCACTGCAGAATTTGGACAAAGAAATACACCCATAAGGCTCAGCTTGAAGGGCAGGAGCCAAAAGCAAGCTGTAAAAACTGGATGTTTAACAAAACTGCAATCTTGCATGAGTCAAGATTTACTACAAGTTCTTATTTATGCTGTTGTCCAGCCTTCATAAAAATATTACAGATTTTTTTAGTAACGCTGACAAAGGCAGTAATAATTCTTAATTCCTACCAGGTATGTGAAAAGGCCTGACTTTTTCTAACAAGAACCAGCATATACAGCTTCTAGAAATTCTTATAGTGACTATAAAAGTAAAATGCTCAGCACAAAAGGCCATAGCTATTCTTCATTTAATCCTACCTTGTTGGACATGAAACATAAGGATGAAGCCCCTCCTGCCTTTTTTTTTTAATTTCTGGGGAAATTAAAGAGGTGTCACAAGAGGTGTACTATCAGAGGTAGGTGACTCATTTGCCTCACATAGACCAAGGCAAATGCCTCAAGTATCCAAAGCTCTGTAAATCATGTTCAGCCCTGTCATTCTTGCCTTGCTAAACTGAGACTATTTCCAGATGCAAAGTAGCAAAAGGTTCAGCTTCTCAGCTGTTTTCCATTATTAGTTTTGATGGCCATCATCTTGTCTCGGATCCAATCACCACTTACACATGATACTCACCCATGTGTGACTGAAAAAGGTAATCGTCCTTTACAAATTCTCTGTTGGGCATCACAGTAAAGAATAAATACAGCCTCATCTTGGCTACCTGAAACTAAATGTACAAGAGCTCAAGTGGCTTTTCTAGGCTTATTGTTCAACATCTCTCTCACTGCAGTGTTTTTTCTATGCCTCTAATCTGCATGAGCCAGCTATCTTCAGTTTACTTTTCTTTCCTCCTTCCATGTCTACAATATCAACTGCTTGTCAGTATCACATACCCTGCATTTTTCATTGCATAAATATTTCTTCTTTAAAATTATCTTTTTTTTTTCTTACTACTATCCTAATTTAACTCATTACAAAGCCCCAGTTTTTCTTGCCTGTCATAGGGCACGCAATCAGAGACAAACCATGTTCTGCATCTCTGGAAATGTCTTACCTAACACAGGAACTTAATGGTTCAAGATTTCATTCTTTTAGCAAGTGTTTTGTAGACCTCACTCCACTCTACTGCATAGCTCTTCTCTGTCTTCACTCTATCTTCTGTCTTGTTGCAGAAGCTGAACACTGTCTGTGAGGTATCCTCCTCACTTGCCTTGTGGTAGACTTTCTCCACATCCCTCCACGAAGCCTTGCCATGAACAGCTCTAAAAGATGCCGAGATGAAATGCAGCGAGAACACCAGAGCAGCAATCCTGCCTCCCTGACTGCTCTTGCTCCTGCTCCAAAAAAATACAGGTCAGCTCCTCTGCTCCACAACACACAGAGCACACCTTGCTAGGGCTCTACATGTGTTTGTGTGCATTTTTAAGCCTTCTACTTACTGCAAACATTCCTAGGCACAGCTTGGAAAATATTTTACTAAAAGGAACCCTAACGTGCTGCTTCTGTTCTGCTCCTCCATGCCCTGTGATCAGGCAGGGCAGCGAGACGTGTACTCACTCTTTAATGTGTCAGGTGTAAATGGCAGCCAATACTCTCCCAAGAGTACATGCTGGCAAGGTAGATGGGAGGGGAGCGTACCAGAGGCTCCTGAACCAAAACCCAGCTGATAAATCCAGCCTCTGATTCAATACTCTGTGATGAAGAAAGCCATCCTTCTCAAACCAAAAATCACAGTGCAAACACTCTTTCTTCAGGGAAAATGATCATTAAAATATATCATGTGTTAAACAAATTAAGTGGGAGGTGACTCACATCCACGTGCATCGCAGCCCTCAGGGAAACCTAAAAAATCAAATGTCATTTCTCCCCTTTCATTGCAAACACACACAAAGTATTGAATCAAACTAAAACCAAACAAACAAAAAGAAAAAAATCTGGAAATAAACATTCTGTTATTTTAATGAGCTTACATTGCTTTGATTAAAAAAGATCAGAAATAATACATGAAAATCCAATGTAAAACCTATGAGCTATATTTAAACTTACCTGAGGCTTCCCTAAAGTTTGTGGTTTTTCCTACACATGCATTGTACATGCACACACAGAGACACACAAAATGTCAGTACGCTTCGACAGAAAATTAAGAGAAGGTGAGTGCGAAGGCCTCGCCTAAGGAAGTGTTAGGCTTTTAGCTACCTACTTGCAGACCCCGTCTACAGCACCAAGAAGTCACCCACTACCATGCCGGGTTAGCGAGAGGCTAATGAGGATCTAGCGGTGAGCGGAGGCGTTGGACAGACCGCGGCCGGGGGTTAGTGAGAGCCCAGGCCCGCTCCCGAGTGGCGGGAAGAGGCGTGGAGGGGCACTTACTGACGCTGCCACAGACCGCCATGCAGTACTCCTCCGAGTCAAAGTTGTTCCGGTTCCCGCCGCAGCCGCCGTAAAAGAAGGGCGCGCACTTTCCTTCGGCCACGTCAAAGTACCAGCGGGAGATCATTGCGCGGCAGGGACCCGTCTCGGCTTGCTCAGAGCACACCTCTAGTCACAGGAGACCCAGAGGAACCACATTTAGCGTGAAAATGGTATTGTCTCGGTTTCTTAATAGGTGCCTCTCAATGTCCACGCAGGCGAGCGAGGAAGGAGATGCACCAAGGAGGTGTTTCAGGGAACGGGAAACCCTTCCCTGGAAAACCATCCCAGAGCCAACAAAGATAAATTTTGAACTGACTCAGATACATGCCACTAAGTCTCCTTAGCCTGCCTATACCTTTAGGTTTTTAGCTACTTTATCCGCACACACTGGGGGGTGCTGCCCTGAAAGGAGCTCCAGCATGGTGGCAATGGTAGAAGCGTGAAGTTTTGTCTGCTTCCAGGCCAGAGGGGTACAACCACCGGCTCTCCGCGAGGTCTGCCGATGGCCCCAGGCAGACTGCTGCCCAAGCAGCCCACTCGGCACCTGTCAGGAAGGGGAACATCCGAAAGCAGGAGCCGCCACATTTTTTCTTGTTGTTTTTTTAGCTATGTACCCCCTCCCTGCCCAAATTGAGAACGTTTCCTGGCTTAGACAAAAGAAAAAACAAAACCAAAATATTTATGAGTTAGAGGAAAACAAATTATCTTCAGACATCTATTTATATATAGTCACTGCCGAAGAAACTCCCTCTTGCAGGCCACCCGGCACAGGGTTTTTGATTCATAGTTTGAAGGCTCACATATATAAAATTACTGCCACAGCTTTAACCCACCCAGGGGAGGAAATCTCATCCCCAGGGAACAGATACAGGAAAAAAATTAAAACAGTTTGTGTTTGTGTTCACTGTGAGCTGCCACAGTCTCTGCCTGCATCCTGCAACACATGAAAACCTGAGGGAAGAACCAAACCACACAAATTAAAGGAAAACAAAGTAAATTCTCCCTGCAATTTGGAATTCAGCCAATTACACATGTAAACGTATAGCCCTTTACCAATAATGTTCCAAACAGACAAAACCAGTTTTATCTTTCAATGTGCTGCGTAAATTTTTTCAAACCTACATAACATTAAACACCAATATGTCCCTCATTTGCTTTCATCCCACGCGCTGCATCGGCAGACAAACTGCTACGTTCAACTAGAGGCTTCTAAATTCTCTGCATATATTTGAATTTTGTGGAAGGCAGATCCCTAAGGGTTGAAAGGTATGAAGAAATACCAGTGCATTAGCACTGAAAATCCCCCACGTGCTCATCACCTCTCAGATGTTGGCTACAAAGAATCCCTCTTTTCAGAGTCTCTCCTGATCCATCACTTCACTTTCCCCAGGAGCACCACTATTTATAAATAGATTTTATGTCCAATTGTCATCGGCAGTCAGTGTATACCTACATTTCCTTAAATATATAATATAGGTATAATTTTACATGTGTTTAACATTTTTATACATATCGTATCTATAAATAATGTCAAGAATCAATTTTAGGGAGCGTACGTTTGGTCTAAGAGAAACAGATCCAAGCGTATACAACCATGAAGGATGTGCTACAAAACGTCACAATTCTATACCAAGCAATTAGGGGGAAAGGAGTAGCAGGGGGTAAAGGAATACTACTTTTTTTACTTTAAGAAAAAACAAAATAAGTATATTTAATTGTACAACACATTAATTACAATTAATTGTATACTACTGTATGGATTAATTATAGACCACATTTAGTATACAAGTGTTTCTTCTGATTTATTTTAAAATCAAATCCAGCCCCGCCATCCAATTATACAGTCAAATCTTCACACAAAGCTAACTTTGCACAGCCTTGGAAGAGCTGCCACATGTCAATTAAAAATGAATAGTGACTCTTGACATTAAAGAGACAGGTATAATCAAGAGAATTTTTGCTGACAGGAAATGTCATTTCAAGAAACACAAAGGTCTCAACAACTCAGTCTTTCTTAATGTTGACTGTGGGCTGACCTCTACCCACACAGTAAGCGCCTCCTAGGTTTCCCTCAAAATACTAGTTCTGCTATAAAGTCTGATTTATTTCATTTTGCACTGTTAAGTGTTATCAGGATGGGAATGGTTCACAGATTTAATCTGAAATTTCCTATAGGTACCTTTCTCACAGAAATAGCAGCAGAGATTTTTTTTGCATGAGCAAAAGCAAAGGTAATTGGCCAAATAACTGATGCCAGTGATAATAAGGAATTGGCTCTTTGGAAACTCAAGTCATTTATAGACATGAAGATGCACTTGAGCAAGTGTTCAGGAAACCACAGGGTAACATATTAAAAAGAGCAAGCTTGAAGCACTGCAGCCCAGTGTTGGGGCCAGGGACCTGCCTCCTGCCTGACCTGTCATCTCCCACGAGGCTGGTGTTGACAGTGCAGGGCAATGGAGGGACATCCTTCCCTCCAGCCTGCACAGCTGACTGTACTGCTACTGCTACTAAATTGTAATTATTTCATCACAGAGAGAAGTGATCTATTGTGCAAACAGTTTATGACCTAAATGAAGATTAAACAAGAGGGGAAAAATGCTCTGGGTTACTGTTTCACGATTGCTCTGTTTGAGGGAAGTGTGTTGCTGGTCCAGTCTAGGAAACTTCTCTCGCTGCTGTCATCCCTTTCCCAGTGTCACCACCACCATCCACCACCACCTGCTCTTTGGGGAGGGCTCAGAGTAGTGTTCCTTCACCCCTGCTTTGGGGTGAAGGTACATTTTTAAACCAGCTTCAGTGCCTGGGTCCCATCACTCCTGTTGGTGGGCCAGTTGCTCCTCCCATGCCTCTCCATATCCCCATCACTTGTCCTTACAGAAAAAAGCCACCGCATTTGATCCTCAGCTGGACCATCTCGTCTGAGAAGATGGAGAAATGAAGTGCAGAGATGGGAAATTCAACAGGTTTTCTTGGGCTATTAATCCAAATACCATTTCCCCTTCCACTGCTACCGAGTGTAGCAATTAATGCCTATGATGTATGAGCTACGGTATTTCCACAGACATTAGCAGCAGGCAGGCAGCATATGCTACTAAATGATTCATCAAAAAATTAAAAGCTGTCTTTGCTTCATATATTAATCTTGTTGCTGAAAACTGATTAAAAGATGAGTTACTTTTTGCCTCTGTGTAATTCAATTTTACTTGATACCACAAATAATTTGTACCTAGTACAGCATTAACGGTGAGCTTTGCTTTGTTTAAATAACTCGCTCACTCTCCCCCCTCCAAAGATGCATTTTTGCTTTTGGCTCCATGAAAATGAATAAAATCAAAGAGGACAAGCCTTTGCCACAACCCAAGTTCGTAAGCGGTCTAAATTCTGTTTTCAGTTGCTTACAGTTTTCAAACCATCCTTCTTCAATAGTAAAATTTCTCACATCTTCTCTGTGCCCTAAACCAAAGATTAAAGTTGCCAGTACCTTCCTTCTCTGAAACCTCAGATACAGCAAATTATTTTTGAGATAATCAGGAAATTATAATTCAACTTTCCTCATTCCAAGCTTGTTATACTTATTCCAGCCTCTTAATGCAAAAAGAGTTGTTTCTAACAAAGCAGGAAGATCCTTCCCTGAAGGACAGTACTGTGGCAAAGCTTTCTGATTTGCTTTTAAATTAATAGTTAAAGTGATATACTGGAAACTAATCAGTTAGACTAAACATCAGCACTGACTGTGTTATTTTTTCTTTGAAAAGCACAGACTTCAGCACCCGAGGAAATACAGTCTTCAAGTATGTGGACATTGATTTATAGTGGCTTTACACAAAGTACTTCCATAAACACTCATTTACCAAAATGGTGTAAGTAGAGCTAATTAGAATTTACGTGCAAACATTTTAGATACTTTTGATGATCAGTTTTTACAGAGGGAAATATAAAATATGGTTCTGAATGGCATTTTAAAATTTTTCATTACCATATAAATTGTTTTTTTCTGTTCCTTGAAGAAAACCAATTTCAAATCAAAGTGAAATTATAATTGCTTTATTTCGAAATCTCAACTCCATGCTTTTTTTTCCACATGGGACTAACACTTACTCTGTGAACACCAACATTTTCAATTGAGGAATCTGAAATAAAATTTTAACTTCTAATGGAGGGAAAAAAAAAATTAAAGCTATATTTACATACTTCTATTGCTGTAAACATCAAGGTTACTTAGTATTTTCTTCAGGATTTGAATTTATTTACGTGATGATGAGAACTAAGCTCATTTAAATGCTGGCACACTCAGTCCCAAACGTTAAACCACAAATTAAATTTGAAGAGATTTAAGAAAAAAAGAAGAAACAGGAGGAGTTAGACTATCAACTCCAACCTGTCTTGGAAGTTGGGTCCTGTGTTTAGTTTACATCTCTGAAAAACCAGTTTACCTTAATGCTACAGCAGAACTTGTAAATATTACAAGTTCTTTAATTTAGCCACAGTAATGGAAAATATACTGTATTGATGACTCTTTCTACACTACCAGGCCTTCAAGTTTGGGCTCCCTCACGCGTAATGGTTACTTGGGAAGACAAACGCCATCACTCCGAACATCACCCCCCTTCGTTCTTCTTCCCCAGCTTTATATACTGAGCATGACGGCATATGGTATGGAATAGCCCTTTGGTCAGTTTGGATCAACTGTCCTGGCTGTGCCCCCTCCCAGCTTCTTCTGCACCTGGCAGAGCATGGGAAGCTGAAAAGTCCTTGACTAGTGCAGCAACAACTAAAACATCTTTGTCTGGAGCAGAAGTCTTATGAGGAGCGGCTGAGGCAACTGGGGTTGTTCAGCCTGGAGAAAAGGAGGCTGAGGGGAGACCTTATCGCTCTCTACAACTCCCTGAAAGGAGGCTGTAGCGAGGTGGGGGTTGGTCTCTTCTCCCAGGTAACAAGTGATAGGACGAGAGGAAATGGCCTCAAGTTGCGCCAGGGGAGGTTTAGACTGGATATTAGGAAATTTTACTTCACTGAAAGGGTTATCAAGCATTGGAACAGGCTGCCCAGGGAAGTGGTTGGGTCGCCATCCCTGGAGGTATTTAAAGGACGTTTGGATGAGGTGCTTAGGGACATGGTGTAGTGGTGGTTTTGGCAGTGTTAGGTTTATGGTTGGACTTGATGATCTTAAAGGTCTTTTCCAACCTATATGATTCTGTGATTCTGTGATCTCTGTATTATCAACACTGTCTTCAGCACAAATCCAAAACATAGCCCCATACCAGCCACTATAAAGAAAATTAACTCTATCTCAGCTGAAACCAGGACAATGTTGATATTGTCAAGTACATAAAAATAAATCATACTGGTGGTATGAACCAACTCACTAGCACTGCTATGTGTTTGCTTTGTCTGTGTTGCTGTCAGTTCAAACTGTGTATTCATAACCACGCGGGACCTGAACGAGTCTTAAACAAGGACCTAAAACACTTAGCTGCTTAAGTATATGGGATCACAATCTTATATTTTACCGTTTATATTTCTGTAAAGAACAGAGTAATCGATTAATGCAAGAGAGGCCAAAGGAATAAACCTCTCAAATACATATCATGAGGTATATGCGCTAGTATTTATAATATTACAACTGGAGTAATTTTGGCTTCCGTGTCTTCACGAACTGAGAGCTATAGTTTGAGGATATTAATACACACGTATCTATATTAGTCTCCATTTTTTAACTAGCTGAGAAAAATTAGACAACAGCAAACACTCTGTTTTTCTTTTAGTTATACCGTTCATGTTCCAAAAAGGCACAATACTGTTTTGCTCAATGAATTAATCAAAAGGGAATATTTAAAGATAATTTCACTGAAACAAAACTTCCTCATTCTGAATATATGGTTAGAAGAAGCAGCCAAATTTTACTTTAAGTATTCAAAGACAAAAGCTAATTTCAGAAGAGGTTTTTGGAATTAGGAGAAGACAGCTGTGAAGCTGGCACATACTCTAGGAATAAAGTTGGTGCACAGGCTACACAATTGCTAAAATACTTTCTACAGAGAAAGTTAAAAGAAAAAAGCAAAATTATTACTTCTAAATGCAATACTGAAGAATAGCTCTTCTAAAACTGTTAAATACCCTAAAACTGTAATTTCCATCCTGTGCAATTAAGATTGAATTCCTCTCTCTAATGTTTATTCTTAAGCTACTGGAGGGGGATATTTGGAATACAAAAAAAATTTAATTGTATACTTGGCTAGAATACAAAGCCTTACAATTCCGAAGTGGAACAAATACATGAAAATACATCTTCTATTTACTCATGCACAACACAACTACATTTTGAACTAAGGTGCCATATAGTTACTATCGATGGCCAGAACCCCAGCAAAAAGCCCAGCCTGATTTTAAATGTAGGTCAATAAAAATGTCATGAATTTATGTGTATTTTAGAAAAGGTATCATTTCCACATAACATCATGATTATGCTAACATGGCAAAACAGTGAATATGAGGATTAGTCCAAAAGTCCATACCAGTCTTTTTACACAGCAAAACAAAATATTCAGTTAACTATTCCTTCAATATAGTAAAATGGCATTTTCTCTAGCGAAACAGATTCTTGGGGGATTTCTTCTGGCAGGATATATTTCAAATGAAACCACTCTCCACCCTCCAACCTTACGTAAAACAACGCTATTACTGTGTTTAGTATTTCAGTACTTTTGCCCTTGACCCAAAATAGTAATAATATATTGCTTCTGTCAACAAGATTACTAGATCATAAAAAAGATTTCTTCCAATTCCAACGTATCTTGAAGTATTATATTATGGTGGAATAGCTGTGCTTTAATTATAATGGCTAATTAAAAGCTATCAGTTAGTTTAATGCAAATCCATCAGGTTAATTTTATCAGCTCTTGTTCATAGGTTAGATTATCATTCTTAATGAAGATCTCCTAACAAAAAAACCAGTAGAGTTATCATAATGTGTACTATTCGTATAGCAACCTATTGATGTTTCCTTAATATGGAATACAACCACACATTATCTCTTTCCAACTAAACCATACTGCATAGTCTTGAAGTAAATGAAGAAGAAGGAACTATTACTTTAAAAGAAAGATAATTGTTCAAAGAAGAAAGTAGGGCAAAGCTATGGAGGGCGAAAAAAAGCCCAATTAATCTAGCATATGCTACTAATATCATCCCAAAATTTACAGCTGATAGGTCTAGGAATCAGGGTTAACCTCCCTTGCCTTAGAATAGATGGTAGCTGTCACTGAATGGATTTAAAGTCTTTTAGACATAAAAATCTTCAGAAAAAAACCCCAATGCTAGATCAATAAATCTAAGACCTACCACAGAAATATCAGGGTACTTTTCTCTTGCTAGGAAACCAGCATACAGTCTCTTGCTTGCAACTCCAGATTTGTAAACACAGTTAAAATGTCACGTCAAGCAGCACTGCCTAAATTCTTTCCTAACTGTTTAAAGAAATCCAGCTGAATTAGAGAAAGCAAAACCAATTGCTAAAGGGCAACATTATACACTAGAGGAGGCAGGTCAAGCTTATGCTGCTTAATGCCCCGCATCTGCTGATAGGTATGCGAAGAAGCTGCCAAGTGTTTTCTGCCAGGCTGCTGTGCTGACCCTGCTGCTCCCCTTTAAATGAGACCTGATCGACTGCTACGTTGACAGGAAGCACTAAGCTGAAATTGCTTATTCTTTGTGGTACGCCAAGAGAGACTGATTTTTCTTGTCACCTACTGTGCTGAAGAAGAGCAGAAACGAAATCACAAACAATTGCACGTGACAGGGGAGCAGCGCTCCTGCTTGCTTCAGTCACGCGCTGGAAGAATCACCTGGAGCCTGGATGCCTTTGGAGCAGCTCTGCAACACCTGAGATGCTGTGACGATGACAGCAGAAATCAAACTGCTCCCTTGCTTAAATCCTGGCCAGCACAGTCACCTGCCTTGCTCCATATAGAGACAAAAGTCAAAAGCCAAAGTTTTCCTGCAGGGCTTCCTAAACAAGCCCCACTTTCTTCAGCACAAATTCAGTGATAACATCTCCCATTGACCAAGGGCGAAAAACGTCAACCTAACATTAATCTCACTTTGGATCCCTGCAACCTCAGACCCACAATTGGCTGGATTTAACACTGGAACTCCAGCAAGAGCGTATCTGAAAGTTTAAACTGGGTTTGCTGCCCTACTCCATATGAACTGAAAGCAGAGATGGTCCTTCACAAAAGGCAGGAAAGTGAATACTGGCAAGTACCGTGCTAGGAAAAATTCATTCACATTTCTGAATAAATGCTATAGCTTATAAAAATGTGGTTGCCGCAGAAACTGAATGAAAAGACTGTCCTCCTGCCAATGACCTCTCCCATTCTCTAGGCAAGACTAACTTCCTTTTCACTGGAAATAAGTTTGCAAGTAGTTCTGCTATTGCTATTTTGATCACGATTCATTAAAACATGCATAGAAGTAAAATTGCCTGACAAATTATTCTACAACAGCTCAAGTGTCTTTAAAGTATAACATTACATTTATGCTTTTCAATTATTTATGGTTGACAGCAATCATTCCATTGATTTGGGGGAGAAAGGGCTCAGTACCAGCGCACAATTAGATCCTAATTTATGGGTTTAGAACAGTTGCTCTTTGTTGATTTCACATACAAAAAGCAACTCCTCTCAAATTGGACAAACCCACTCTCTGTGCTCTTTAATACTAATGACATAATATTAGCTACAGCTTCATAAAGTGTACATAAAACTGGCTGTAAAGTGCCTGTGAAAAGCATCCTAGGACACATTTTATGAACTGCACTTAGTAACGCTTGGGAAAAGTAGCCTGAGCAGAGCTCACGTCCATGAGAATGAAGCTCCGACACTTAACCTCATCTGGAAAGGCTTTCAAGGTATCTCCATAGGATAGACCACTTCTTAATATGTACATTGTCTACAAGGTACCTTGGCCTCTCATTTGCACTGTCAGCAACAAACTTTTCTTTTTGCAACAGCAAGACAACAGGAGATGCTCACCACAGAAGTTCCTATGCTGGATCTGCTGGCCACATCAGGAGGACAGGGGCCCTGTAGGAAGCTTTCTCTCAAGCGCAGCAAGAGAATTAAAAGCAAGGGCCAAAGCTTTAAGTTATTTGGATGCTTCTACATGTACAAATAAGCGAGCATTTTGCATAGCGCAGCTCTGTCAGATACCATTTACACACACTCAGGGACAGTCTCTGTACCCTCCGTGCCCCAGGATGGCTGGAGGTCAGAAAGCCCAAAGGGCTGTGCCAGAACTACACTGAAAACTTGTATTGGTAACAGATTGCCCTCACCTCACTTGCAGCAACACATATTTTACTCATAGTCACCCAATGCGGGAAATTTTAGATTTGGGAAAAACAGGACAATAGTGTTTCATTGTCAGCTAGCAAGTGTATACATTTCTAAAGGATTTTTAAAAGGTGGCTTCAATAGTTTGCCTCACTTCTTTTGTATTTTACATTCGTATTATTACACACTATTTTCCTGAAGGCTAAACATCTTAACCTCTTTGAAATGTCAGCCTCAGTAAAGAAACACGCTCTACCTAATTTGTCCTCATTTCCACTCATCCAAAATCCCATTAAAGTCAAGTGTTCTTTTTTTTTTTCCTCTCTCAATATTCATTTACCAGCAAGAACAGGGCGTTTTATCCCCAGGTGGTGAAAGCTCACATATGGAAATATATTTAATTGGTTTAAAGATTTAAACATAATCTCCTCGCACCCCCTCCTCACTGAAATGGCTCTCCAATAACTGAGCAAAACACTCAATGCAGTTATACAAGACAGAAACGCACAAGACTGCATTGCCAGCCTTAGAAAGAAAAATTTGCAAGTGATTTTAGCGAAGCATTAGCACTTTCGATTAGCGAGCTTATCTGCACATAGACCAAACAGAAAAACCTAAATGAAGTAACTCTGTTTTTTCCAAAGCACCCCCTGGGCACTCTTCTGTCTCCGGCGTGTGTGATGAATCGTAGCCGGCAGCCCTCTGCTCTGTACCTGCTTTTCCAAACATCGGCACCACGGTTCAAGAGAAAAAGATGCTGCCACATGCAAAATGGGGGACTCCGCTGGCACTTCAGTCCCAAGCATCCCCAGAGGCAGGGGGTGGGAAAGCAAGGGGAGAGGAAAGGAGCCAGGCGAGATGTTTTTTGCCTTGTTTCAAGACCGCCCCAATCGCTGCCATTTTTCCTTTGCCTCCTGCATGTCCCAACTCCTTTCTTTTCAACTGTAGCTTTTAATCTCATTTTCTGCCATCATCTCCAGCACTTATTGGTAAAGATGTAAGCACTGTAGAAAAATCGGCATCTATCTTACCAAGATTTACACCATATGGAACTGTACTTATTAAAACAGAAATATAAGGATAATTCATTCCAATATGTATCGTAGGAGAAATGTGGTATTTAAAAATATTATGTTGCTGTGTTGTCCATGGACTAGGGTAAAATTCAAAGTTTAAAATGCAGTTATGTTAATAACTAGAAAATATAATGAAAGACAAATTTTAGAATTGAAGAGTTCTTTCTCACTCCATGTTTTCTTATTTAGGCAATGCATTCCTATCCCCCCCCCATCCCCCCAACTCCTTAGTTAGGTTCACTTTTCTGCATAGTTATTTCTAAATTCACCGAATTTTAGTGAATTACTAGTTCACAGAGAAATATTGGAAACAGGTATCCAACAGAAATCACACAAAATGACTAATCACTGCTGTTAATATAAGAGACCAAACCAGCTAGTGCTACCTCCTGCTTTGAATTGACACTCCCTATCCTTCTGCAACACATGCACCTGATAACCCACACACATACTTTTCCTGTGTTATTTGCTACATACAGCAGTTAAATTTTATGTTACTTTAAAATAAAACCAACCTTTCTGCTTCCATCCACATTGTACACAACAACCACACTTCATAGACAGACACCTCCAAAGAATATTTGCCGTGGGAAAGGGAAAGGGGAGGGGATTCAACATGCAAATTACAGAAGCCAAAGCATAACAATGCTGCAACTTAGGATATTTTGCTGTTTGGAACATTTTTTGTCATAAAGGGCAAATATGCGAAGCAGCAGGATCATTGTCCAGCCCCAAGCTAAATGCCCATGGATTTACCTCTGACAACCTCTTCCACAGACTCTGTAGTTGTGGTGGTAGTGGTTGCAATACTGGTAGTTCTTTCAGTTGCCTCCTCGTACTCTTCCTCTGTCTCTTCTTCAACTTCATCACCATCATCATCATCGTCATCAGCATCTTCATCTTCCACAACAGTTAGCTCCTCATCTTCCTCTGGTTGTTCTTCTACTACCTTATCATCGCTAAATGAAGAAAATTATAATGATGTGTCAGCAACAAAATGATTTCAAGATAACAAGAGACAACATTTTATTCAGAAACACTACAAGGACAAGAAGTTACCTGTTTCTCCATCTCCCTCCCCCCCTTTAAATAAAAAAGAACCAGGGACTCTGGAACGTCCCAATGAGTAAGAAATCAGAAATGCTAAAAAAACAAAAAAAGTCAACGTTAGCAACGCAGTGAGAAAACTAGCAAGATGCCAGACTGGAGCTCCTCCTTTTGCACAGGAATGGAAAAAGAATCACCACCAGCAATACCATATTTTGACAGCTAAATAACACTCCAAACATGCTTGCTCCACACTGCCATCAATAAATCAATTTTTATTTTGAAAGAAGCCCAAATTAGCTCAAAGTGCATTCAGTTCATATGGACATGGAAACGAGTGAGTTCCTCGAGACTTTCTCACCCAGGAGACACCTTACTCAGAGGCTCGCTGTAGACTAACTTGCATGCCGTTCAGAGGACTACAAAGTATTGAAATGACCTGGAATTGTCTACACTGACTGCTGAGATTTTTGTTCTGTTGTTAAAGTAGTGTCGTGAACAGAAAAGCCACTTCTACAGGAACTGCGCACAGAGCTGTCTTTTCACAAAGGACAGGACTCAGACAGTTGACACGTGATGCTGCAACTCACGTTTAGCCAACTATTGATAGTTTTCATCTTTGAGATTTTTATCTCCTTTTGGCACCTTAAAGCAGACAGTGGCCATGACATTGCCTTTCAGGATCTAACACCCAGAGAAGGAGAGGACCCAGTTTTGGTCTTCTGTGTGACAGCACACTGATGGAGAGGTGAAAGCCACATGGTTTTACTGATGAGGCTGCCATTTCAGCCAACGGGTGCAGCCATTCAGCACGGCAAGTTCAGCTCAGATGCTCTGCACTACCAACACTGCCATACAGCTGATCTGTAAGGCCTCCATAAGACCCATGGTACCGATGTGTATTAGGATGGCAATACAAGCACCCCTACGCTCACAAAGAAACCACGAACTATTGGGCTAAACATTATTATCCATCATAGTGCTTTAAATTCATATAGCTGCCTAAAATCCTCAGGATTTAATCAGTCTTAGACGATAGGAGGGAATACTGCAGTTGACTATCAAATGCATTTGGTGGCTTAATATGTCAAGAATTTTCTGGGATCACTCTTAATTCTGAATGATACACAGGCAATACGCCAAAAAATGTGCACTCAGCTACTGCTGCTGTTGCTTTTGAAAGGCTTCCTAAGTCAGTGCCCAGCTGTGGCAAGGTCTCAGGTTTGTTAATCTGATCTTCTACTTGAAATTCACTACTAATGAGTAAATGATCTTTAAAATATTCAAACATGCAGTGACTTTTTGTCACCTTCATACACAAGTGGTTTTGCATCTTTTTCATGGCTTCGTACGTGCTCGAACAGCCTTTTGTGTGAAGTTAGCAGCTTCTCTCCTTCACCTCATTTCAGACGCCAAGTCTGTAATATTTCATTTTATAATAGGATGCCTACTACAATTTTGAAAGTGAACTCAGAGCAAAAAGGACAGTACGATCTTTCTTCATAGGATGTTAAGAAGAAGTTAAAAAATTTATTGATAAAAATCTTGTATGCCACAAGCCTGACTCCACCAGGAGAAAGTTAAGTCTCTATACAAACAAGAATGAATCTCCTGTTCTTTTCTCCCCAAAATATTTGGCCTCCAGAAACACAAGGGAGACTTAAAGTAATAACGAAACTTTCAAGTCCAGGTAGGTTAGACAAATGGATGTGGTAACAGCTAACTTGCAGAGGAGTCTGAATAAGGGATGACGACTGAAAAAGGGGCACAAAACCACTGGGTTCTTCTCTTAATTTCAAAGAACTGGCTTAGAATGTCATCATCTCCACTGTGTGGTTTTTCCCCGCTATTCTAATTTCAGTATGTCCAAAATTTTCTACTTTGTTTTTAGTAAATCCTTTCTGAACAATAGATTTCTTGTTTTTATTTTTCTTACCAAGCATTTCACCTTTTTATGAGCATGAAATAAATGCTATAAGTACACCATTACCTTTCAACTGCAAGACTGAGGTGGTTTTATAACTCCAGTATCTGTTTCTGATCTCCAGGTTAAGGGGCTTCTAGTCTTGGCTAGCTACAGACATTTAAACTAGGCATGCTGAGTATAAGACATGCAGATTTTGATCAAGAGCATCAGACACCATATGCCTTTCAACATTAAAGACAGCTGCTCTCTGTCTTTCTCTCACCTAAGCTACAAACACAGCATGCTTTAAAAAAAAAAAAAGTGCAATTACTTTTCCTCTTCCTTTCACATGAATGATCACTCTCGGATATTGGCAAGCTCATAAAGTTAAAAAAGGACAACAAAAACAACCTAATGAAACAAACGAAGGAAAGTCAATTAGTCACATGGAAAGCCATTTCAAAAATAATTTGTATGCGTGCACCCAATATCCATCTGTTTTTAGCTACACAAAAGCAATCAACTCAGCTATGTCAGTCCACAGCATTTTGCTGGGAAATTCTCAGCATCAAGGCCAAGCTTCTCCCCCCCCCCCCCCCCCCAGCTTTTTGTTTTCTTTTTTAGGGGATGTTATGGTGAAGGGGGCAGGATGAAAGAAGACAATTCTCTGTGTGTATTGGTTGGCTATGCCCATGATTACAGTGCGCCCTCGTTTCCTCTCCAGTAACCTACCAGAAGTAAATGCTTAAGGGTAGCCCCTACCTGCATCCCTTTTATGGCTTGCTGAAAAACTAGACATCCGAGAAGGTAAAAAAAAGCATGCACAAAAATGTACTGGAATATTCCTTCTACTATTTTGATCACTCCTAGAAAAATCCTATTTCTGCTTGCAACATCTTCTGCAAGACTCAATCACAAGAGTAGTATTTCACAGGATTATACTTTATTGCAAGTTTCAAGAGAAAGGAACAATGAAAATAGAAGTGGTTTTGCCTTAGATTTAGATACCTAAATGAAAGTGAGAACCTTGCTATATACTTACAGAATTAAGATGCCTGAAATTGGGCTTTAGAAGGTCATTTCCCTACTTAACAGGTTTTAAAAACTCTCATTTTATGGAAGTGTGAAGCTACACTCAGGTTCTAAAGAAGCACTCCAGGCTTTCTCTAAAAGTAATTATTTTCCCAGCTGTCTACTTTATTTTATTTTTATTTATACAAAGATGAGTTAGTCTATTCCCCTATTAGTACTGTCTTCCAAAGAGAAGAGGATGGGGAGATGAAGTGCTTCATACTCTCTTAACAAGTTTCTTCTTGAATGAAGTGCAAATACTAGAAACTAACTGGACTGGCATTATTCTGGCGGTTTAGTCATGCTCATACCACACAGTATCACAGACCAAACAGCACGAATACGCGACAGGCAGGGACGTACCCTAGCAAGGCCCAACAGTAACAGCAGCAACAGTTTCACATTAGGTATCAAGGCTACCCACTGTGTCACACACTCTTAAGAGTCAATCACAGTAACCACGCTCAGCAGTGCAAACAGAAGATGACCACACCTTCTCAGAGGCCCGGGTTATGAAAGATGTGAGAAAAGCAACAATACCATGCAGCCCCTCAGCAGCACTGCTCAGGAGCCAAGGGAAGGAGATCCCCCAGTATTTTTCAGCAATCAGACTTAAAGCCTCCTGGCTTGAAGATACAGGTTTAATATAAACAATGCTACATCTTGATGTGCTTCTGTTGCAAACAAAGACAGCGGGTGGACTTCACATGGTCTTAGGATTACAAAAGGTACTACACCTTGTAAGAAACACAAAAAACGATGCTTGGTTTTGTTTCCTTGGATTTAACCACTGTTATTATCCTGGCTCTTCTTCAAAGAGCATGCACGCGAGAAGGACAATACAGAACAACAGAGAGGGGAATGAACTTATACTTCAACATTTGGAATAAAGCATCAACCTTTCAGACAGAGACACAACCCTCCCTCCTGCACAGCGTGTAGAGCCGTTTCTCCCTGTCATGCTAAATGCTCTGGTACCATTCACATTTCTCAGTTAGCACCACCACGGTGCTGTTTCCCAGGCAGCATGTCTTTGCACACCTTTCATCACAGTAATCACTTTAAATCCACCATTTTCAAGTAAAGGTTTACTACCAAATTAATGTGGATACTGGTATTGTTCTCAGAAGTCTTGGAGTTTCATTTAGTAATAATATCAGGTGTGCTTACTTCCTGGTATTATTATTACATTTTACCTTCTTTGGTAAACAAGTATGACTCAGTCTTGTTTCTCCTGGACCCACAATACCTTGACAGATCTTTCTCTATATTCCCTTGATACCGTCCCAGCCAGGGTTTTATTAGCACCACGGACTGCAGTGTCTCGTTTACAAGAAATTGTTGACATTTTACCTTAGCTTAGTGGTGCCGGTGACAGGATTTTTCAAAGGCTGCTCAAAAAAAATTACTTGATACACTGGTAAGTTCACAGATTTGTAAAGCCACATTATCATCATCTGAATTTAACAGTTCAGCAGTAAACAACGGAGGTAAACTGTTAGGCTTGAATGCAGCCACAAAAATACTTGCAACCCCCCCAACATTAGTATATCTCAATCTCCTGTCAGTGGAGACTTCTGGCAAGGAGGGCCGGCACTTTCCTTTCATGGTGGACACAGAGGTCATCATGGCTTTGAACCTTCTACTTCAACCTCCTCACATATGGGGCATTAAATCCATTCCCCCTATCATGGAAATTATGCTTCTCTTAAGCATCCAAGTAGCAGACTGGGTCATTAATACAAATCATCCACACTCCTGTGTATGGTGAAATGGGGTATTTGAAGTTTGGTGGTTTCAGCTCTATTTCCGATGCCGCAGACACACTGGGGTTCCAGGCAGCCTTAAGAGGTAATCCATTCCACTGACTCCAATAGAAACATACAGATGACTCCAATGGACATATTTCTGGTTTTAAAACACATGCCACTGTACAGCTCCTGCTAGTATGCACCTAAGCACATCATTACAGACAATGTTTAAACCATGGATCTGTAATGTATATCTAATAACTTCCTCTTCTCAGGCCATCACTGCAGTAAGAGCTGGCACCAATGTATTATTTATTCACTTCACTCAGAAGCATGCACCGTCCTGTTACTTTGTGAAGATAAAACTGAAGGAAAGGCAAAGGAAAGTGAAGGAAAGTGAACTATGCTACCTCTTGCTGTTCAAGAAAACGTTAGTAAATGAAAGTTTTTCTTTCCGTATTCCAGTAACCTGCAACATGGACAGAGGCAGAACACAGATGACAAGAATGGTGAGTTCTCTTTCTAACAGTGTTTCAGAACTCATGGAGCCGCAGCATAAGCTATGTTTTAAGAAGAGGTTTCTCTCTGCAACTATTAACTTCAAACAAAAACGCGGCAAAGCCTTCAATTTAGGGTAACAAATAACTATGGACTAATCACTGGTTTGGGGAAGTGGCTCATGTTTGTCTGCAATAAACGCTCATCCACTTGCATGTATTTAAACCATGATTTTGCCAAGTAACTTGAACAAAAACATATACTCCATCAGTGAGTGAAAAAGAATGAAAAGGTGTTCAAGACAGATGTTTTGATATCTGGAAAGATTAGCATTCACTACCCTTTACAACTATATTTTATTGCAAATAGATTCCATCTGGACTATGGTTTTTACCAGCCACCAAGCCTGAGCAAATAGCTGGAGGAAAGCTAATTCCAGGAGAGGAACCAAATCAGCAGTAGCAACAAGCCACTGTCTGCCTACAGAGAGCAAGGCCATATATGTTGGCTCTAGACAGCTGTGGGAATGAACATAGGAGAAGCAATCGCTGCGTGTAACTTGCAGTCTGTACTCTTTCAGCCTAACAGGCCAAGCTGATGGTAATTTATGCATCCATAACCTTTGCTACTGCAGGTGCCATCATCCCAGTTTCCAGCATCTTGTGCTTCAGGTTCCCAAAAGCATGAAAACCCTAACCCCTCTATAGCCTCTACAGCTCCCCCAGATGAACTCCAGGAAACATGTGATGGGACTGGAATGTCAAGTATTCAGACTGGGTCTAGCCTTGCTTCCAGCAGAAGATTAACAATGAGCACAGATACATATTTATCCCCATGTACAGGAAAGCTCCAGAGCACAAAGTCCTTTAAGTGTGGGAGTGGAAATGGACAGACCCAGCTGTGAACCTCTACATGCCTTAAGAGTTAATGCCTTAAAAGAAAAGGCAAAACAGAAACACAAAGCAAATTACAAAAGTAGGACACATGCTTGGAGTCCAAACAAGAAGATGAGTGCATTTGAGATGGCCTAATTACCATGCTTTTGGTTAAACGCAAATCAGAAAGCTAATAGGCAAGGAACCAAATTCTCCCTCAACAAACTTGCACATCAGAGGCCTGGGTATTTTCCACCTAACATTTTTCCAAATCTTGCACGCTATAAAAAGTTCTTCTGACCGATGGACGAGATTTCTCAGGAACCAGGTTGGATCCCACCACTGCACTCCTCTGAATGGTGTTGCTAATTAAACATATGAGTCAGCACAGGAACCACTTAAAGCTAAAAATTAAGCCAACAGTGCACTTTGGCACATGAGCACTCACTTCACTGTACCTTCTGTTATCTAACTGTAGCTTTGGTACACTAGCTGACTTCAAAGCTAAGTTGAGTACACTAACTATGTGAAACTCAGTATCCAGGTAGTAAATTTCAACAAGAACTACCTAAGTAATTTGACATGGGGTAGAACAAAGGAAGTCAAAGCCAAGTGTGAAACTAAGATTTCAGCACTCACCTTGAAAGTCTAGGAGTAGGGAGTTTATACCAAAAAGGTCTATTTTCCTGAAGTATGGGGGAGGTGGGAACAGACAGCAGGGCAAGAATTAAACTGCACTGCAGTTGTGAGACTGCACTGCAGTCTGTGAGACAGAGCCAGGAAAGAAAAGGGTTATGCCAGACCTCCAGTCTATGTAACTGATCTTTTAAATGGCTTATTGGCATCAAAGCCCAGAAAATTACAGTGATTTACAGAACTGAAAGTCTGACCCACAAGGTACCTCAGCAATAATGTTTCTGGTCTGTCTGTTAAGTGACCACAAAAGCCCAAACTGCTTAAAAACTGCCTTGGTTATTTTCATTAGGGCTGAATTATACTAGGTTAGTAAATCGGGTATCTCACAACAAGAACCACCAATGTGATATTTGGACACATATAAACACCTATGAAGAGACAGTTAAACTTTTAAGAACTCAGATAGGCACTTTCCACTGCACAGCAAGTCAGGGTGAGCAACTCGTATTGCCTACCATTTTTCAGACATTCATTTTGTCACTGCTAATTATTTTCCTTTTTGTTTTCCTTTACTGAAGAGGTTGCAGTTATGTTTATTTTCACATTTCCTAATAGGGGGGGAAAAAAAAAAAAAGCTATTTCAAGGGGTCACATATAGGCTGCTTTTGAGTTCTTAGACCTTATCAAACAACTGAATTATGTGCTTCAGACTGTCTCTCTCCTTTTACTGCATTTTTTTAAAACATTTTATACAAAAACGATACCAAAAATGTGCCTGGTTTCATTAACTTTGATAGAAAACAAGAAAAGTTGCACTAAAAATATTTTAATCTAATTTTTAAATAGAACATTTATAAAAACCAAAACACACATTCCTTGCCCTACTGCCTCTGACACATACATTTATCTTTTTCCCCATAATTAAGACGGTATACCTGATACTGTTAGAAATTTCTTTCCACAGCTGACCTGCTTAAAGATGGGTGTACGAGGTAGCACGTAACATCTGATCTTGTGCATTCGCAGAAGGTACCTGTTGACTGATATGCAAGAATACGTTTTCAAAACTCACCTAGTTTTCTCTCTGAAACAAAACCTTTGCTGGTGTTACTGTTCTGACAGTTTCCTTTGGAAGATGGAGGATTCAGCAAGAAGTATGTCATTTTTAGAGAAGGACACAGTAATAATATATTTAACCCATATTCTTTCTCACTTTATTTTTGCTAAAGAGAAACTTAAAAACTGGAAAAGTAAACATATCTGCAAACACACAAAATCAGTCTCTGTGAGCCTGATGACACTGAATAAATATTAAATTAAAAACCCTGACATCAAAAATGCATTAAAACTGAATGTGCTGGAAGAGGGCAGAGTGAAGGTCACCTGCGGAGCCCTATTTCAGCCAGCCTGAGAATCAGCAGAAAAATCTGGATCTGTTACAACACGTTTGTTTCCACAAAACTTCTGCCATACTCAGAATGGACTATTCAGTGTCTCTTTGTCCAACTGCTATCCTACAGCTTATCCGAGGCAGACAGTGTGAACTCTGTAACCAAATACTTGCCCTGTTTGTGGAATTCATCATCTTGGTACACTCACAGAACAACGACACGGTAAAACTGGAAGAATAACTTTGTTTTACAATTGGGAAAGCAAACAAAAAAAGACCAGAAGCATGTAATAACTCTGGATGTTCAATTTAAGACACTGAATAACATTTTTCAGAGAATGTGCCATCCTCATCTTTTTAAATACAGCTGCCACCACCAGCAGCTGCAAGAGGCAAGGACTTCTGCAGAGCAGATTATCTCCACCCATGCAG
The DNA here is from genome assembly GCF_035582795.1 of Mycteria americana. Lineage (NCBI taxonomy): Eukaryota > Metazoa > Chordata > Aves > Ciconiiformes > Ciconiidae > Mycteria > Mycteria americana. Next base: position 116,546,265 of record NC_134365.1, read on the forward strand.
CCAGAAGAAAAAGCGGCACCTTTTGTACCAAGCTTTTTATGGTGGCCGCGGCATGCCAAGCCTAGGAGAAGACTTTTATGGCAGAAGCAAGCACAGATCCAGTTCTCCAGGTCAACATTTTACTGTTTTAACCTCTTCTTCCTCGCTCAGGTCACAATTGAGTGTTATTTTTTCCTCAGCAGTGATCAAAATAGAGATCCCATGTGAAGAAATAGGTTGTCATCATGTAACGAAAGCCAAAATATTTGCATTCAAGATCAGAAACCTTTTCTGTCAGGAAAAAAAAAAACCTTATATGTTTTTGCTGTTTCATCCATGTATTTCATCCAAAGTGTGTAGCCTTTGTTACAAGGCAAAGGAAAAAAAAGTACTTACTACAGAAAATACTATACTACACTGTGCTGTTAATAGCACAGCCTCACAAGAGGTGGAATTCTTGAATTTCCACAAACACCCCAACGCTGAGCTCTTATTTCTAGTACAGACCACAATATCACTGAAAGGTAATATAGAGCAGGAACTGCTGGACAACTTTATGGAAGGATAACCAGCTATGCATCTACTGGCACACAGTCACGCTGGTGCGACAGTACGTGTTGAAAAACCCAGCTGTAAATTTCTCACTTCCTATTTTTTTCATGCATTATAAATAGTAAAGCACTTGAAATGGAGTGGTATATATCACGATGTCCCAAGAACTTCTCAGAACATCTCACGGACATATCAGAAGGATTTCTTGAGTTGATTACTACATGAACATATATAGGGCACCTTTCTCGCCCACATTTCAGTCATCACAAGTCATTACAAGTGACAACTTGAAATTTCTGCTTATAAATTTTTTGCCATTACTTCAGGAAAACACAGCAGCTGATGGCTCTGTTTTGTGAGGTCAAAAAATCGTAATCCTCTGCAAGTCAACCTTCTACTAAATGTGCAAGTTTGATGCCATTAGCCTCCTGAAACAAGCTCAACAGTCACTTAAGTCATATAGGTAGCCTGCACAGCTAGCAAACTGCTTTCATCAGGGGTCATGAAAGCCTGGCTATCTTCTACTCATCACTTCCTCAATTAGATTAATTCTCTCCACCCATAGCCTCATCCATCACTTCACTTAATGCTTTATACTCAAATGGTGATTGGATTTGCCAGCTCAGCATCGCTGTAATTACCTCTCAAAGCAATGCGCTGTTTCATCAATTCCATTCTAACTGTACTTGTCCTAAGAAGAAATCCAACACTTACCAGTCTTTCTAGAGTCCTTAATGCTCTGATGTTTCTATGCTTTCTGAATTTTATTTTAACCACCTCCATGTTAAAAAGGAAAAAAAATGTTACTAAAAATGTATCATGAACTACCTGAATATTAAGTAACAGCCAACATAAGAGACAAACCCAGTTAATGTAAGCATGTGAGACACAGAATATGCTAATAGCATATAAAATATGCTAATAGGACAAAATACTTCTAGAGTTATTAAACATAAGCAGTAACATTATGCCTACAATTTTGTGATGCCTTAGTTTAATTTATAAAGAAAAGCAATTGGGTTTTATCATTAAAATACTTCTAAAAACACAGAAGTTCTTAGATAAGCTGTACCATTAACAATGTTTTAGAACAGGTAAAAAGCTTATTTTTCTATTTCAGTTGCTAACAGTTCTGCTACAAAAATCACAAAGATATGAACTTCTGACCCATTAGTTGAAATATTATCTTGCAAAAATCAGAACACCTTCCACACTATCTCCCCAAATGAATTCAGTTTCTCTAAAACACCGATTTAGTGATGGACAATTCATGTAGTGCAAAATTCGCCTATTTCAATAATTGGCATTAACCTATACTGATGGTAAACTTCAGAGGAGGGGAAAAAACCAAGAAAAACTAAGCAAGTTCGTAATTCCTAGTGTTCATTTTAGGGCACTTACACCCAATTAGGAACAATTAGTATTAGGACGGCTGATGAGAACGCTGCCTCTGGCTGCAGCCCTCCCTGCTCCTATCTCACGGACGACTGAGCTCTCCACCAAGCAGACTCTGAACCACTACAACAGGAATACCACTGCTGGCACAAGGTTCAGTTTTCCTTAAATTTCAGGGGTATGAACAGCCTACAGCTCAGTCTGCACAGTATGGAAAAAGGGAAATCTTTTTATCCATCCAAATGCAAGTCATTTCCTAAGTCAGAATCGGCAGTACAGACCCTTCGTCCAGCTTCATGCCTGGTTCAGCTTTGCTAGCTCAAGTGCTTGGGGAGTAGGGGGTGGATTTTTTTTTTGATGTTTTGGCTTTTTAAAGAATCATTTAGGAGATTCCCACTGGAGCACTTCTCCCTGAAATTTTAGAAACTGACTTTCCAATCTAATGAAAAAGCTTACATCAGGGAGAACTTGTTGTTTGTTTTAACACGAGTGATAAGATGGCTTGAAAACAGATGAATACTCAACAGAGACAAAAAGTTAATTTTCTTTTTCCTCCAGTGAGCGTGTTTCCAATGAAGAATTTATCCTCAGGACCTTCCTTTTTCTTGATCAATAACATTTTTTTAGCTCTAGAATAGCAAAAACCTCAAAAGGACTCCAGATATCCCATTTCTACGTTCTTCAGACAAATCTTTTGGGCTCAGAGCTGGACTTCCAATTAAGCCTCAGATCTTTGACTCAATGCTGCAAGACAAGATTAACAGTAAGAACAGCGGGAGAGAAGGAGGAGGGAAGAATGGTCAAGAAACACAATGTCACTACATACTAGATACAAGTATGAAGAAACAGGTAGAAATTGAAGGATTTAAGAAGTAGTAAGAATCTCGGAAAGATCTGCGCCCCGCCAATTTCTGCATCAACAACGCTCTATATCCAGACACTGTTCAGGGCCTGACTCTTCCTCAGGCGTGCGGCACTTCCCCACCGCATGGCGACTCTGACACCCCAGGGTCCGCATGGCCACAGCAGGGGTTTACTCCAGGTGTCAGAAGACAGCCTCCCTGCAGGGGTACTTAAATGAAGGACACCCAGCTGCTGACAGCCAACACAACAGGTAGGGGTGAAAGTCTGTCCATTAAGGCTCTCTGGGGATGCAACACAGAAACCTCTCTTTGAAATGGGAGGAGGCAATGCATATCAACACCACCACCTTAATCCTCCTAGCTTTGCCAATTTTTTTCTTCGTGTTCGAGCCATGTTTGTTTCTTCCAGCTGTAGTTCAAATGCCAAAGAGAATAAAGTACCCGCCAGAGCAATACATAAGGAAGATTAGAGCATTTTGGTTACTTTTTCTTAATCTTCCTGATCAGTTAATATGCAATGGCCAGACATATGCCCAGGTCAAACAACCCCCTAAAGGCTGCTCTTTTATGCTGTATTTCCAAATACATTTTCTAGGGGTGGATGAAGAGATAAGCAGGGGAAAAAGAAGGGTGAGAGGGACACAGGGAGATGTAATGGGGAGAAACGGGGCAAGAGGATTTCATGTTTTGGATAGTCCATGTTGATGAACACCGTGAGCGTACAGAACACTAAAGAATGGCCACGCCGCTTGTAGCATTTACCCATTTTCACCTGCGTTCACAATTAAAACATCAACAGCTTCCTGACTCTTGCCTGCATTAAATCTCCCACAGCTCTGGCATGCAGAGACCCAAACAAAGGGAATTAAGCGCTAGCTAGTCAAAGCTACACTTGCAAAAGGAAAGATAATTTCCCAAGTATAGAAATGACTAAACCCCATTAAATTTGACTTTTAAAATTCTTATACTTGACTCTTGTATAGTACTAAATTTACTTGCTTATGTGTCACTATTTAAACTTAGGCATTTTTCATAAACATGTGCCACAGGCAGACATCCTAATTGCCTGTCTGCCTACTTTGTGTCAAGGCAGTAGGGTGACATACCATGAGGACTCGGTGTGTTGTTATATCGGGTCAGGGCACTATATGACTGTGGCCAATTTAAACACACCTTGTGACAGCCTGATTTCATGACAGCACTCTGGGGAATTTTGATTGTAACTGATTTGATGCTGAGGTTAACTCGCAGACATTTCTGAAGGGAAGACACTAGATAAAATGTGTGTTGACATCTCTGTACCACTTAAGTCATAGATAAAGACATAAAAAGAGCTAGAAAGTGAAAGAAATTAAATGTACACTTCCTCCATGTCAAGTGAGGATCTCTAACAAATTACTCAAAGATATTCTGTCAGGCCCCTGTGACTCCTCTTCCCCAAATGCTAAAACAAGACTGATAATTAGAAGCATAGGGTCTCACCTGGAAACAATTCAGCATAACACGCACATATACAATGCTGCTTTCACCATTAGAAAAAATTGACAAGTTTTAAAAGCCTTTCAGGATTTCTTGGATTAGAGTTGGAGGAGGCAATTAAGAAAAAAGTAAATTTTTCCAGATACCATTAAAAAAAAAAACAAAACGCTCTTTATGGAGTCAAAAAGGATAAAGCACTTTAACTACTTTTTTGCAGCACCTGGGAGATGAGCATTCGTCCTTAAGCTCAATCTGGTACAGGGTTACAAAATCAGAGAAAAACACGATTACCATGCTATATAGCACAAATTTATTTTAGTTTTACTTCACAGATGCCTAATTATCAGCACAAAGTGGACTGCGCCCTTTTGGATCATTTATTGTAGTAAAAAACCTACTGTATTAACTATCCTAATGGCAAGTATGAACAAACCATAAAACTTTGCTTGGCAGAAGTTTATGAGAAACTGTAAAACAAACCCTTATAAAATACACTACTCCCTAAAACGTGACAATTACAATGCTATCCAATCATTACATCAGCCTGAACATACATTTTATACACCAAACAGACAAAACTAATTTGGCCTAACCTGCTGAAGGAAAAACAATGAGAAAATGAATCTCCTATTTTGGACCTTGAAAATATATTCAGATTGTTTAGAAAAATGAGACTTGGCTGAAGTTAAGGCACTATCTTCTGCTCCTGAGCCACAGGACTTAAAGAAAAGCTCTCCATAGAACCCTCAACAGTGAGACTTAATTGTGCCTCAGTTTCCCCGCTGTGAAAGAAGGAAAATGACAGCAGCCTGTTTCCCCGGTGGGAAGGAAAGCCCAGGAGGTCTCACGCACAGTGATGGAAAGATGAGGAGAGGCACGTATGACACAGATGTAGACAGAGAAAACCTGGAAGTTTCCAGCTTGGCTATAACTCCTAAAGATGTTCAACCTTGGACACCAAGGACGCCAAAGCTTCTAGCACGTGCCCAGGTAGAGGCAGGAGGTCCACAAGGCTGTGCCGAGCCTCAAGGGCAGCCAGAACTTGCAGGTCACTTGACTAAGTTGTAGCTATGCAGGGAGAGCTCTGCAGCTATACTGAAAGCCAGGACCTGCATCTGGCTGTCCCTCAGGCAGTCTTCAAGGTAAGTTTTAATTAAAGGTGTGGATACCAGCAAGGAACGCCACTGCTGAAATGTGCTCCTGACCTCTCAGAGTTATATGCTATTTCAGGATGAGCATGACATTTTGCAATTTCAAAAGCATGGGTGAATCCTGCCTCTTGGCCTCATGAACAAAAAGGGGGTATGTCGCACCCCTCACAAAAATACACCCTCCCTCCTTTCCCCAAGCACTGCCAACAAGCCACACCACAAGACAAGCCACATCTTTTTATGCCCAGACCCAGGTGGTGGGCAGATGCCAGGTAGGAAGAATGTCCGCCTGTGATGGCACCGCAGCCCAAGCTGCCTCCACATGCCCTCCGATGGTGCGGAGACAACGTGCTGCTGAGCTTTGCTTCCTCCTGTGCAGAAGAAAACACCCACGGCAAAAGAAAAAAGCAAATGCAGTGCTCCAGAGACAACTGTTGGGGGTGAAAACACAAGACAGTCTCAAGGCGTTTACAAAATGAACGGCTGCAACATGGTTTCCTCTAAATATTCAGAATCATAAGTGCAAATATTTTAAAATTTAGATCTGAATAGTTTGAGATATAGAGTTACTTCAAAATACATCACCCACATTTGTTGGATTCTGCTTTGTCACAACAGGAGTTTTGAGAAACAAGGATATTATCATTTGCTTTTCAGGTTGGCACCTCTACCTCAAACATGTCACCGTCACTTTGACTTGGGCATCATAAAGCAGCCACAGCCCTTCCGAAGGCCCCCGCACCGAGGCACGCAGCAGTCACCGTGCCACCACCCACTGACGGGGGTTTGTGCCCAACATTTTCCAGTACTGTTTTACAGAGATGGGAGCGTGAAGCAGCTAGCCTGGAGGTTTCGCTCCCCAGGAGAGTTACCATGCACAGGCAGGGCGAGACAAACCCACAGCTATCAAGCAGAAGGCTCCACAGTCAGACGTGAGAAACAAGGAATATAAAATCCTGCAGCTGGGGCCATTTACAGCAGACTGGTTTCTGCTTTGGTGCGAGGAGAGGGTTATGTTCTAGCTGGACCACTTGGCAATTCTAAATACTGAATATATTGAGATATGCATGGCAAGAGCATCTAAAAGGCCCTATTTGTACAACAGAACCAAACCCAGATCTTAATGAAACAAAAAAATAGAAGAAAGAGCAATTACTGAAGTACTCGTGGTACTGGCAACAATTTTAGCCAGAAATCGTGACTTCTGGATAGATATGGGTAAAAAAAGTCAACCCAGTAACTGCTGCAAGAGGAATGCTGTAGAATTCCCGCCACAAACTCGTGGCAGAGTAACGGTATGAAATCCTTCTCCTAAAGTACCAGCTCCTATCTTCTAATTTCCATATCTTTGCATGAACAAAGTACTTGTAGCAGCTGCCTCAAAAATGACCGGCAAAGCAAACACAAGAATTCTCCACAATGACTGAGTGCCTGTCCTTGAAAGGCACAGCAAGTGTCTCATGATTTGGAGTGCACCCTGTGTTCATTAAAAGCCATCAGCTGGAAGACACCAACAACTTCCGCTCAGTTGATCTGACCCAAGCAAAAGCTATCACGATTCCCGAGTGAGGAAAGTACTTCAATGGATACTTTGCCCAACTGATTTGCTAATAGCGTACCCCCTCCCTGCCCAGAGAGGGGCTCCATGAAGAACCCAAACCTCCTCTGACAGAGGGCTTTGCTGAGCAGTGGGGTCTGTGTTAGCCAGTGCACGAGCTACCAGCCCCTTCTCTGCCCTTCATGCAGTGTCACACCGAGGATGTACTTACACACAAAGGGATTTTAAACTCTTTGGAAGGCTTCAAGACGAAGCAAACATTGTCAGTGTGAGATCACCCATGTAAGATAAGAAAACATAGACCTAAGAAAGCACTTCAAACAGAGGTGCTTTAATAGCAGAGAATATTGGGAATTTGGCATTAGGAAAGTATCCCCCTACTTTACACTTCCTTTCTCCTCCTTCACAATCAGCTTAGGACTAAGGCATATATATATTTATATACACACAACATATGCTCATATATGTATGAATATACATACACATGCAAAATTTGAACTACCACCTACTGCTGCATGAGAAATGAGTAATTTTTTTTTTTGTATGACTAAATTTCAAGAGTATTTCTGGCTCCAGTACACACAGTTTAAATGCAGTTAGGAAGCTGAAGAGGCAGCAAGAAGTAGGAGTGAGTCACTGTAAAAGAACTACAAATTGCTTGGCTCTTCATCTGTGGTTGAAGTACAAGTGCCCCATAAAAGGATCCTTTCGATTTCCTTTTGCATGGTCTTCTAGGAGAGGGGCGGGAGGGGGGGACACACACGACAACAAAACCCCCAGTATTTGCTTGGAACTTCAGAAATGGATTCAAATGCAATTACAGCTCCTATTCCTAAAAGGATACAAAATTTATGAAGTTATTCTTGAACTCATCTCTTCAGATATTAAACTGCTTTATGAGGAACAAAACGGACTAGAATAGTAAGTTAAATGTTCAGTGACCAACATGAAAAAGACAGAAATAAAAGGGATATCTGTCTTGCAAACAAAACTACTCTATATGCACCGCTGTGAGCTCTTTTATTTAAAATATTTTAGGAATCTTTGATCAGATATATGAAAGAAAAGTTTTATATCTATTATTTTATATATAGGGATATATAATAAATATATCGGTAAGACAGGTCTATCTTATATACCTATTACCTATGTATCTCTCATGTGTGTGTATATATATGATGAAAAAAAGCAAATTTGTCTCAATTAGAAAAAGGTCTGTACTCATGTCTTATTCTAAGGAATAATAAATGAAATATATAGAAGTGACACAGCAACAGTCCAAAGGCTGGTTTACAAATCCCACAGAAAGGGTTACAAACTATGATACTTTGACAGCTGCTGGAAGTATAAGTCAGAAAAAAGCCTGAAGGTGTCAAGGTTGAAGATGCAATGTTGCTTGACGCAGGTTTCTTCCATCTAACAGCCCTGACTATTCAGTCCAGTTTATGAGAGAAAACTGGAAATTACAATGGGGAAATATTTATTTTAAACTTATTCCATTATTCACAAAGAACTCTTCCCTGCAACACTTACTAATGCTTTGTCAGGAAAGATTTAGATGCCCACCATGACATGGTTTCTAATTTTTCATTGTCTTAATGCCGTCTCCTTGCACCAAATTACAGCAATTCAATCTCTGTCCCTCATCTCTACTCTGTTCCTGAACTTGTTTCCATCCGTATTATTAAAAAACCCAAACTTAAAGCAATTCATAACTATTAACTTTCCACATTATTCACTTCATTCAGTTCCCATTTATTTTCAGTGTTCTCCTTGAAATCACTTGTAATCTGCCCCAAGCTTTTGATTTTGTACGTTATTTGTAAAAGATGCAGTATCATCACCTAAGAAGTAGAAATACTGCATTAGCACAGTACGAAGTGATGGAAGTCTAGGAAGCACAAGCAGAATTTGAATGCAGAACTTAGTTTTACGAAGAAAGCCATCTTACAGTGTTGTTTGAATTCAGTTGCAAGGACGTAACATTCTACTCTCTTCTCACAACTGCTGTCTAACATGCTCAAGAGAGTGATCTGAAAAGGCTTTGACAGCAGCAGACCACTCAGTTACAACACAGTCATAACCCATATTTGGCTCAAAATCAGCCTACATGCACAGGGGATGTTAAAGGGTAAAGACAAGCATGGTATTTTCCCTCCACTGCTGTCTTGGCAAAGGAAACCTCCATACTCCAACAGTATGGAGGTTTAAACTGTTAGTATTAAACTCTCACAGTAGCGTATTAATGAATCTGTCACAGGCTAGATATTAAAAAAGATTTTTAGATCATATTTAGAAAGTAATTGTCAGCAGAAAAATATTCTTATGGTAATAATGGCACACAGCTAATGCCTATTATGAATGAAGACATTTCAAAACCACCAACGGTTATGTTAGCTGAGTATCTGCTGCAGTACCCCAAACTGCACATGAAGCATCTTAAGAGTACAGTATTTATCATTTAGTTGTCAAAAAGTATGTATTTAAGCATTTTTGTTATAAATATGGCAATACTTCTCATTGAAGAAAAGATGAAGGCATCAAAAGCACAATAACTGTATTAAGAACAAGCTTTTTTGTAGAAAGTTAAAAATAAATCAGTAGAACACTGATGTTTTCAACCATTGTAGTTGCAAATTCACTTATAAGGAGCAGTGACTCTTCCACACTGAGGTCTTTTAGACAGATTTTTAGCATCTTTAATAAGATGATAACAACAAGTTGAAGGGTAGAAAGTCACTCTTACCTTCCATCTGCATAGTCTGCATCTGCGCCTCCCCACCAGACATCTGAATCATCATCTTCGGCATCAGCTGAATCAAGATTGTCGCTCTCCTCCGCTAACGGGCAGCAAACAAACTCCACACCACGAAACTTGTCGATTCCACAGGGCAGCAGCATGCCATAGTCGTGCAGATTCATACTCTTCTCACTACAGGACTACAGAAAATAGCAACAATATTGTCATGGAGGAAGCGAGAAGAAATGTCACAGACCTTGAGAAAACATAAGGGGCCTACTGCCTTAGGAGGTTGAAGCTGGTGAACTGCACAATCTCTAAATTTCGAAACATGATTTAGAGTGGTCACATGTGCATTCACTACCTGCACTGTAGGTAGCTCCCTTACCTGCATCTGCATGACCACTGTAAGCAACAAGCTCTCCCCCTTCCCCTACCCTTTAGTCTTGCCAGTATAGAAAGACTTGTCTCCTCCCATATAGCTGATGACTCCATATCCTCTTGCCTAAAATCCTCACAGGCTCTGCCTCATAAACAGAAAAATTGAAGGCAGAACGGTAATTTGATTTATTAATCCTGGTTCTGATGTATTAATGCAATTAAAGAGTTCACTGCAAGACAGATTAACATTTAAAATATCTGATATACTGGAAACACACTGTATCTGGTCTGACGCCTCTGCCAGTACAGTACCTTCTAGCCTTGTTTGGAAAACAGTCAGTCATGCATAATTATACCTTAAAGATATAGTGATGTAGGACAGAAAGATGATGTAGGACATGTGAAAAAAGGAAAATAGTTCAATGGTGCACAGTGGTGATGTTCTCCTAGGCTACGCCATCCCAAGTTTGCAAGTACTTAAAATGCACTAGAATTTGTCTGCATGGAGGTTGGTGCTTTAAATGCTTCATTTGAGGGGCAACAGTATGATTCAAGCAAGAACTGAAAATTTGAAAAGCTGCTAAGCACGTTTCAATTTTGATCTCCAGAAAGTGGGATAATATACAAAGAGGTTCCAAACAAAATAGCAGCCAGAAATCTTCTTGAAGCTCATCTCAGTTTTTATTCCTACAACCTTTCTACATAAGGACAAAAACGTCCACAACACATTAGCAATTAGAACATTAGGTTTATTTCTGTTTTCAGTAAAGCACTGGTAAGTTATAAAAACTCTGTGCTTGACTGCAAAATGTCTTTGGCTAGTCCTATGTCTTGTCAACTCTCCTAGCCTTTTATGCTGAATTTCACATACTGCATTCTTTGAGGCCTCTTTGATCTCTGTGAAGCACCTGGCATACCAATGTCCACATTGAGGACAATGATAAAGGCAAAGCCTAGGCATTAGTGGATCAATCGTTAGTTCCAGAGCAGCACTAACACAGGATGCTGGAGGAGGCAGAAAATGTGGTGGGTGCATGAGTGGATGTGGGGGGAAAAAAACAGTGCTATGAAACAGGGTCAATGTTCAAAGGTCAACATTAAGTATCCAACAGTGGACTATGATGGGCTCAGCGGAGTGACTCCTACCTTATAAAGCAGAACAAAAAGCCACTCACTCAAACATTCATAAGTACTGCTTGTTGTTTTCCATGTCACTGCTATCTTTAAACTCATCCTCAGAAAAGTGATACAGCTCTAAAGAAGGACAGCAGGAAATTTTAAGACAGATGAATATACCTCTTTAGCAACAGTATGCCAGTGCAGGTGAGTTTCACACACATCCATCCTCTCCTGGTGAAGGAACTTGCACTTGTCTGGTACCAGAAGGGCATCACTCACAAACTCACCCACTGAAAGAAAAAACAAAACAAAACAAACAAAACTGTTAATTTTGTTTCCAGTACCTCATCCTTTTAACCCTTTAGCTAGGCATAGGGCAGCTTTAGGGAATGAGTAGCAGGGTCTGTTTGCAGAGCGTGGAACAGTTTCTAAATGGTGCTTCCATTACGCTCTTCTTCAAACTTTCCATTTGAAAGGAGCTCCTGCCTTTGATCTCAGAGATGTATTAGCTTATGAAAACTTCAGTGTAATATGCTATCTTCCATATACCCAGTGTGAAACTTGCAGGACCCATCAAAGACATCTGAGGCGCAACATGAAGTCAGGAGTTGGTGGATCCAGCTCCTGGAAGGGGAGTGCAGGGATGGGGAGGGACAACTACATTTTACATCTGAGTAGTGGTAGGGAGCAGGTTTGAAGTGTTTTGAAATGCTTAGTTTTTCCACATAAAACAAATCTGACACCAACACGTTGTTTCAAACATTTCAAGAGTATTTCTACTCAATTACAGTACTAACAGCAACACAGTCCACTTAGTTATTTTTGTTGATGCAGCCTCTTTATTGCAACCCCATTTCATCAGCCAGACAAATTCAGGTTAGCCCAGAGGGTTGATGAGCAGGTGGAGCTCAGCAGCCAGGGAACAAGCGGATTCATGGATCACCTGGGTACCTGCTCAGACTGAAGTGGGGAAAGAAAGGCCCTTTACCAAGGACATAACTGACCAAAGAGATTGTGCTGTCTTCAGCAGTAAGACAAAAGTTTACATGCTAATGAAATAAACAATACTCACAGCTTCAGTACTAACGAATAAGAAGAAACTCAGCTGGTAAGTAACATGATTTATTAGACTGGAAGCACTGTAATTCTGTACAATTCTGGCATTGCAATTAAATAACCCCAGTCCCCCTCAAAGATATGTTTTAAAGGAAGAATTACAGAGTGCTTTCGAGAAGTTGATATACTGAACAGACACTGGACTGTGAAAGCACATGACTCAGCTGGCATAAATCATCAGCTCCCTGAAGCACATTTGTCTGTAACCTCCAAAACACTACAGCCCGTGTGTGTTAAATGAACAAACCACAGTGGCCCAATGGCTGCACAGATGTAATAACAGGTTAATTAATCAAAATGAGATGACTACAAGTTGCCTGTTCACTAGAGGGTCGTCTCAGGGAACTGATGAAGTGGTCCTTGAGGCTTACAATTAAAAAGTCAGCTTTAAAAATAATCAACACCCAATGCACTGAGAAAAAACAGAGTTCAGCAAATAGATGTATATATCTTTGCTAATCACCAAGACAGGTATTTCATATGAAATTCCTTGCTATATTTCAGTGCTTTTGACCTGAAGCCTTTAAAAGCCAGTCAGGTAGTTTACTAGGAAAAAAAGGATTTTGTTATCTTTATCCTTCAGTGACATACTCTAATGCCTGCAAATTATTAACAGAAATGCCTTCTAGAGGTGTCCAAAATAAACCTGCAAAAGTAATGAGTTAAAACACTTTTTGGTAACCCAAAATACAAAATCTGCAGCTTCTGTTAACAAAGTCTCTGCTCCCAGTGGTATCACACCCAGATCCTGCACTGAAATTTGAATAAATTTGCACCTTGTTTTTAGCTGTACTTGCCTTCGTAGGAGACTGTCCTGCCACATACCCAAAGTCACTCAATACATAAGTAATTGCTAATGCTTCAATTTAGCCAAGTACCTGAGCACTAAGCAAGCACATGGGTGTTTTGCTGAAGACTCAGAGTACGTTGACTTTGCTCTCCTAGGATGTACGACTTCATACAGAACTGCACTTATACCCTGCTGGCTGTTCAAGCATGCAAAACATTCAGAGCAGTCTTTATGACAAACATTTCTATAAAACAGACAAACAAAAAAACCCAAACCAAACCAACCAAACAAAAATCCTGGAGTGCATTTTACTCCAGCGAACTGGATCAGATTTCAGAAGCTATGCACACAATCATGCGTACAACCCCGTGTCATCTATCTGACTTCAGAAAATGCCTGTGTGAAGCTATTCCATTCAGCCTAACACCCTGTAATGTTGTCAGAATATTGTGTGTGCGAAGTTAGAAGGCAATTAGCGGTATTATACCTCATTGCTCAAAAAAATAGGCTTACATCATTGCAGCAAAAGTAACAAATACTGACGTATCACTGAGTTACAGCCACCAAATATAAAATGGAAAGCTATACATCAAAAATTCTGGGCAACGCAGCCAGGGCTGTGTGTCATTAACAGTATGTAATTAAACTAAAAAAAAAAAAAAGTGTCTGATTATATCAACCAACATATATCAAAATACTAAAGAAATGTTAGACATTTTGGTATAATGGAAAGCATGGTATTAGATTTGACTTTTACACACATAATGTGCATCTGCTTTATAAAATTAGATTCCCTCAAAATAAGGTAACAGCATCCTCAGGGTAAACCAAATTCTCATTTCAAGTGAGGCTCCATTTTGCAACCAATTTCTGAATTTCACAGAAATGAACAATTCATTGGAACAAGTCCCCTCTGGTTTTCAGACAGAAAGGAGGAGATGGGGAGAAGGGTGGTTGTTTAATGTAACACTCCTTCAGTATACAGAATTACAATAAATTATTTAAAGTTGTGAAAATCTGAGCAGTAGCAATCATTCACAACTTCGCATATGATTCATATTGCCTTCAATTCACATTTTTATTACAAATAAGATTTAATTCTGCCCTTATTTACACACATAGAACTCACGCCCTAGAAACATTTTTCATTCATTTTATTATAGTTATTACTGAAGTTTAGATGCTAAAGCTTTGAACTTTTTTTCTATTTTTGTTTTCATTTTTTTGTTGTTGTTTTGGTTTGGGGTTTTTTTTTGTTTGTTGGTTTTGTTTTTTTTTTTTTTTTAAATAAATTAATGTTCAAGTGGCAGTTTGATGAACTAAATTGAGTTCAGATGGCAACCGCGACATTTATTTTGCCTGGGCTAGTCTAATAGAAACACAAATCCATCACAAAGAAGCACTTCAAACACACTTGATTTGCAGACAAGCTTCTACCTGTATCACTCCAGTATATGTTTAACCTTCAATGCTGCTGAATCATAAGACTTTGCTTTTTAGAACAAGTAACCCACAGAGTACATAGGGAAAACAAGCACTTGTGAAGGGACAGCAATCCTGTGCCTCCTAAAAGAGAGGGCCAATGTGTATGGGCTCTAAAAATAAGGAAAAAATTTAATACTACTACTGTTTGTCAGCACAAGCCATGACTAGGGTGGTTGCGGATCAGCACATTTTTTTGACTGATGGAGCATCCCAGCCCAGCACTGGTTGTAATTCCCACTGCCAAGTGCTGGGATCACAACACATAATTCAACTCCAAAATTATTTTTCCTTCCAGTACAGCAACATACCAACTTGCACTGCACCGGGCTGTCCTTGACACCCTGCCTGCGAGGCTCAAGTTGGATGAGCATTTCCCCAGGCAGCAGCACTGCCTTAAAAGCCTCCTTGGCCCTGCGCCATCCCTACCAGCACCTTACTCACCTCCCACACCACCTTCTCCGCTGGGGGCAAGCAATGGCTAAACTACTACCACACCATGGACAGAAGGGTTTGCAAAATTGGTATCAAGTCTGAACCAACGAGAGGTTGGTATTATTACCACGACTGGCACTACCTCTGTCAGGCTTACATTTATCACTTTTTTCCTGTATTTCTCTGCCTTCTGCGTCTCTTGTATTTTGATTACAGCTGTACGTCTGTGCCCTGCTGAGGTATTCTAATAATGAACCACGATAGCACAATTTGTCTTTTGGTGAGCTCATAAATCACTGGATCACTTGAGGGAATTCAACACACAAGTATAACAGCTACTTGTTTCCCAGTAGCTGCTTACCCACTCTTGCAGGGAAGGGCTGGACAAAACCAGATCCCTCTGGCTGTGGGTTTCTGTTAAGTCTGGAGAAAACAGCCCTGAAGGGGAATTCTGGGCAGAGATCACATTACCATGTTAGAAAAACCCACCCTGTGCCTATGATTCACTTAGCTGAAGGCCAACAATCTGCTGCTCGCCCTTTTGAAAAGGAGTTGCTTGTTCATAACTCAAACCTATGTCTTTTTAACAGCAACATTTAAGTTGCTGTACTCACTGTCTGCACATCACTTGAACATGGATTGTGTCAACGTAGTAAGTCACAGTTTAATTTCATTTTACAAATCTTGTTTTTTCCCTAATGTCAGTAATCCCTTTCCTGATGCCCAATTCTCCATTACATTTGTAGCAGACTTCCTCATACTGCCCCATCCTGGTGTATCGCAACAGGGTAGCGGTTCACATTTTTCAAAGACAGTTTTGCCCGAGATTATGACACCACATTTCACTATTAAATAATCTTACTTCACTCAAGCAAATCCTATTCTCTGAAACAACAAAAGATTTTGTGCTGTAACACCACAAGTTCTGGCTCAGAAACTTCAGTTTTCAACCCAGAAAAGACTAAGACAACCATTAAGACTCATCCTCTAATAAAAGAATTAGGATTATAGCAAAGGCATCTGATCACACACTCATTTAAATCTTCTCTAGGAAGAAAAAGGCTCAGCACGTGGGCACAGTTGTAAGAAGATGACTGCCCTATCTGTTTAAATGGCATATACACCAGGGCAAAGTAATTAAAAATAAAAATACTATACCCTGTGAGACACAGTCCTGATCAGCAGATTTTCCATCCACTGCATAAAAACAGATGGGATGTGAGGATCCATCCAACATCGCACAAGAAGAGAGGAAAGATAAGATGATAAAGGTAATAAAACAAAATCCATGACAAAACCAAACACCTGCTAGCAGATGGTTGCAGATGGTTAGGACGCTGACCAAAAAATAAGCATGTTCAAATTATGTTCAGAGGAGTACTTTCAAACAAAGCCTGTGCTAAATTTTGCATGAGGAGGCAGCACACATACTGAGGCTCTAGGACTCAAGGCTTCATTTTCCATGTCACTGATGAGAACAAGGCCTTGCTAAAATGAATTTACAAGCTCAAGTGCTTGCGCCATATGTATTTGAGAACTTTCAGAGAAACATGTCTCTTCTCCGTGACTTCGCATAGATTATCCCGAGCTACCGCACCCTCAGCACAACACGGCAAGGAGCAGAGCAACCCTGCGCCTTTCCCCGTCCTGCTGCTGCAGGGCTTTGCTTTGCCCTGCTCCCCAGGCACAACAGCTCAGCTCCCTGCAACACCTCTGTTAGCTCTTCTGCCTACACAGGCACATTTATGACATATTCCATTAAACATACATTATTACATTTATTTAAGCAGCCATGTAACTTTAGGTGCTTTTATTAAGGGTGACGTTTATGTCAGTCTTCATGCATGATGCCTTCTCTTATTTATAGGTTGCTAATTAAAGGTCAGCTGCAATCTGCATCAGAGTGCAAGCCAAACACACTGGCATCAATTGATGTGCAGAGAAACAACGCTTTATTGAAAATGCTTTTTCTTTTCTTCCTAAGTCCAGAAAAGCAGAGAAGATGCAGAGCAGCTACATACTTTAAAAATACATTTCATTTTTCAGCAAAAATGCGTTAGTAAGCACAATTATCTAGCAACACACTGAACCGGTCACAGAGTACTTGAAGATTTTTAGACTCGGTATCTACAGAAGAAGAAGGTGGGGCTATGCCTGTCAAACCTGGTTTGAAGGAGGGTTTGCTGCCGTGCCCAGCCCCTGGGGAGGGATTCCTGCCCCAGCCCACTGCGTGACCCTCCTCTGAACTCAGGCACTAGTCCTGTTCAGCCGGACTATTAAATATCTTCACTCTAGTTTAAAGGACTTTAACAACCTATAGCAAATAAGGGCTTTGTAGATTTTTCCAATTTCAAATTTAATTTTAAATGGAAGTTAAAAAGAAGCAATGTTTAGGAAGTGTGTAAAAGGCCATGTAAAAAAGAATTTCTACCTACACCGTTACCTATGAAGGACCACCAATATTAATACCAGTAGCCAGCTGGATATCAAATACCACCCTACTGTATCTCTGTCAGTAAGTTGTAAGCATTGAGAGCAGCATCGAACAATGCTGAACCCCCCCAGGCAGTTTCTAGCGAAGGGCAGGCTGCGACGGAGCTTGCACGCAAGGGCTGCAGCAGGAAAGGAAAGATCGTGGTGCTGAACCGAAACCCCACCAGCCTTAAAACCTCGAAACCACCTCCCTCGACCCCATCCCAAATGCCAAGTGAGAGGCCTCTCCCTAAAACACATTCATCAGCCGACAGAAAGGCAAGGTGGTGCTGATAAAACATGGCATCTGTGTCCCAGCAGCTTGGACCATCTGTATTTTTCTGATGAGTAACAGGCTTAACTCCTGCCCATAAAACTGCCCCCAAAACAGCTCTGTAAGAAACCTGTCCCCATTCTAGCATTTTATCACTAACTTGTGGCATAAATTTCAGTAAGAGACTCACGGCACGGCAGATGGACAGCAATGCAGACCCAAATTTGAAGGGCAGGAGCAGAAGTGACAGCACGACCTGCGCAGCCACCTCCGGGGCATGAGGTGGGAACAGCTGCAGCTCTTCAGTCTTCCAGAGGTTTGGCCACAACCAACACTGATCCCATTAACACGTCTCTGTATTGATCCTTTCATCCTCATAAAGTTCAAAGAAGTTATTTCCCATAGCTACAGCTGGGTTTTTTTGTTATTTTTTGAGCAAAGCCATCCACCATGTTTTAAGCATCTAAAAGTAAGGCCAGCAGTTCTCCAACAGAGATTTTCACATCATCAAAGCAAGTGTCTATTGCTTTAGTATTTTTTTCTGCTTCAATGAAGTCCTTGAATGCTTCTGTATTCCTACCTTTTCAAGTTTGGTTGAAAGCAAAGACAGTACATCCACTAAAAGGTGTTTTATTGTTCTGTTATTTTGCATACATAGCAACAAATACACCCTGATGCAACAACTCTCAAGTAAACCACCTTCACTATTCACAGCATTTATCCATTTAATTAGACTACAAAAGGCAACAATTTGGGATAAGGAAAGCTCTCCTATTAGATTAAAAACTGACTGGTAATTCTAGCCATACTATGCTTAAGTCTTGCTTAAGTCTATATTAAGTCTATACAAGTATATACTATAGTATAGTCTATACAAGTCTATACTAAGCATCTTGATGCTCTTACAACAATTTTGAAAAATCACAACAATTAAGGTACTTTTCACAAACACTGCGATGGCACACAACGTACGACCATACTTCGGACAAAAGTTCAAGGTAAAAGGAAACCCACTGTAATGAAGTCACTGACATCTAAATATCCACCATGCACCGTAACAAGGAGTTCCAGTCTTGATGTGTTCTACTGTGATTTTTGGAATGTCCAAATACCTCACACAAAATTCTGGAGTCAAAGGGCTAAAATCCTTTGGGTAAAATCCATCAAAGCACATTTGTCCGGATGAAAATAATGAATTATATACCAAGAAATATACCTGTAATTAATGGTGTTTACTATGACTTCATTTTCACAAGGCAACATACATAAAAAAGGGTTATTCTCAAACCTTCTTCCTCCTTCCTCTGTAGCTCTTTGATCATAGACATAAATGAAATTTCTGCTACTTTTTCCCTGACTGCATTTTCTGATAAAATTGTCTTACTTTCCAGACAGAACACAAGCATCATTCAGATTTGATGCATTATACCAGTAACGGATACATCTGTTTACATGCAAGAAGATTCAAATACA
Source organism: Mycteria americana (assembly GCF_035582795.1). Lineage (NCBI taxonomy): Eukaryota > Metazoa > Chordata > Aves > Ciconiiformes > Ciconiidae > Mycteria > Mycteria americana. The sequence continues at coordinate 116,565,524 of NC_134365.1, forward strand.
CATCATCACACACTCTGGCATCTTTATAGACAAAGCATGTAAACATTCCTTAAAAGTCCGCAGCACCTCAACGGTTCATTGAAGCATTAAGTTCACTTAGTTCTCTCCTTTTTTTCCACTTGTCTCCCCCATCTTCAAGGAAAAAATCTTGCTGGAAGTACAGTAAGATGCCTTTTCTGTCCCCTTCTTGCTCATTAATGCAATATAACAGAACTGTGCTAACGCCCATTACCCCAGCACCATGGGTTATATCACATGGTGGGATTCCTCCTCCTTCCCTATCTTCCTAAAAGGACCACGAAGTAAAAAAAAAAAACCCTCCCAGAACTTATCAGTGTGACCAGCAGCAAAGGTCACCCCAAAAAGGCGATCTGATGGGTTTCCCCTTCAGTTTGCTTTCTCTAGGCACCAACCACTCACACTAGCAAATTTCTTGCCCTGCAGCACAAATCAAAATGCTGCATCTCAAACATGATTTACTGAGAAACAGGCTCAAAACCTGCCTGCAAAGTCCATCTCAGGAAGTTGAGAAATCTCAGGACTGAGTTGTTCTCCCTTCCAATTCCTCAGTGCACCGATTACATCTGCAAAGCTTCTGCCACAAATGAGAGAGTATTTGTTGCAGACAGAGCTCCCTCCCTCCCCATTATATAACCCTGCCTTATTTATTGGCAATAGTGAGTTAGGAAACAGCAGGAATAATCAAGTCTAGAGATGTCACTCTGGATAGCTTGACTCCGTCCTGCCTCAGTCATAGAGCTCCTACGTGATGCTGCCCAAGCAAAAATCTCTTCCCCTCCTCCTACGTCATGCTTAATTGCTTATTGCTTCCTTCCCTTCTCTTCTCTGCAGCCCCAGCAGACTCTTCAGATCCACCTTCTACTTTTCACTCCATCATCACAGTAGTCCTGTTTGATAAATCTGTAACAGGACATGGTCAACTGCTCTGGAGAGCAGGTGAATGCATTGGGGACTGAAGCCTAGCTTCTTACAGTATAAAAAAGATTATAAAGTGAAGGATGCCACGTGTGGGTGCCTGCTGCAGGGTAATTTGGCAGGGGTTTTTTGGTGGTTTTTGGAGTGTGTGTGTGGGGGTGTTCTGGGGGGATTCCAGGTCCCATCCTAAACTGACAGCAAAATGTCTAGCTAAAACAGATCTTCTGCAGTGCTATAAAAAGAGCAGGGAAAGAAAAGCTGGAAGGTGCTGGAAGCCAAGGCAAGTTAGAAAAGACTGCTCGATTCTGCATGCAGCATACCAGAGGGAACTACTGGGTTCCTCAAATAGGAAAACAGAATAACCCAAGAATTTACTGGAAATTGCTTAATCTACAGAAAACAGCTGGTAAAATTCACAGAAAGGAAAAATCCTGAAAAAAACAGTACTAGAAAACTCTAAGGAACAGATCTGAAATGTGAAAGGCTTAATGAGACCATTTTGTGAAGATTTAGTAAGATTTTTGTCAAGATTGCCCAAGCAGAATCCTAGGACCGTGAAAATTATTTGAAGTATCCTGAGCCACAACCAAGTTAGCAGAAAAATCAGGAGGGAAAGAGGACAGTGGTACCTTCAAAAGGTAACAGCACTTTTACTCCACAAAAAAAAGTATGTGCACTCAAAAAGCATCCTGTCCCTGTGTAGCTTTTTACTACAGCAAGCTTCAGTAAAAGAAACACAGAAATGTTGCTCCTCAAAGCAGTGACCACTTCAGTCCAGAAAAAGTGCAAGGTACAAGAGTATCTTGACCTCCTGTGCCCCCAAAAGTTGTCATGGAAAACAAAACCATAAAACCTGAAATGTTTTCTTTATAAATATTTCTTCTCCTTCAAAACAGTTGAATTCTTTTTCTTCCACACTGAAGCGTACACATCCCTGTCAAGTACTCAGAGTGAAATACAATGTGTAGGGTGTAGGGGTGCAAGGAAAGAGAAACAGAAGGGAAAGAAAATAAAAAGACTTCTGAACCCCACCTCATATGCTGAGGACCTCCCATTACCAGAATGGTGTAGCAGAAAACACCCCAGGTATTTGGGAATGCTTCTTCTACCCACATAAGATTCCCCTGCTCCCAGCCCCTATTTTGTAACAGTGCTGTATACAGAGTAATTCTCCATCACCCACTGGTTAAATCCATGTATGAAGGCCTTTCGTTCCCCACATCCACTTCTTTTCACAGTGCTTAGCTCATAAAAGCCACCACTGAGCATGTCCCAGGACCATGAAGTCATTAGCTGCTGAGTTACCCGGGTAAAACATGAAGTATACCACCACGGACACCAAAAGGTATTTGAGGAACTGGCTGAAACAAAGGTTTTCTTCTTAAAGAGGCACTTTTTCAAGAACTCCTTTACCAGAGGTCAAAGAAACAACACTATCAAGAGGAAGGAACAGGAACGCTACCCTGGCCTCGTCATACATACAGGTGCTGCATGTATTCTTGGTAAAGGACCACCTATCACCTCACCTCATTTCATTCAGGACAGAAAAAGGTCACTGGCACACAGCCAAAACAGTCTTTAAACTAGAATCATTGGTCCAGCGTTGACGGATGCAAAATATGAGGGATACTAAGAAAAAGCCTCAGGTGGGGAGAATTATTTTGCTGAAATACATTTTTCACCATTTTTAGCCTCTTTTTTTTAAATATAAAGTATGTTTTGATTTTTTTGTGTGCATCTCAAAATAATAATTGCCTCCTGCCTTGTAGTCTTCTGACTTTTCTGAGATTTCCTTTATTCCTTGTACTCATGTACCTAAGTCCTCTCCCAACTATGCATCTCCTTCATGACTGATGAGCTCCTTTACAGTTCTGCTCACATCACTGCCAGGTGGGACATTCAATAGTAGAACATGGTATGAGTCAAGCACCAAACAAATAGCAAAAAAAGACTGTCGAGGGAGAAGTTGCTTGTGGAAAGTCAGCACAGGTCGCTCGCAGACCCTTGTCAAGTGCCCTTGGTTCCCATGCCAGCTGACAGAAACCAGCAGAGCTGCACTGGATACCACTCGGTCACATTTCCCATCAACTGGTCCTCCAACTCCTGCCCCTGCCACTGGCGGGGGAACTGCCTGCCTCTATCATGCTCTAAATTCATGAGGAGAGCTGAAGACATGTGTGCCAGCGTGTGTCTTTGGCAATCGCATCACGGAAAGAAGAACGGTAAGGAAAAGTTGAGGAGGTGTGATCTCATTTTATGATACAGGATCACATACCCTTCCCCAGACAAAGTACTGCTTAATTTACAGGAGCTTTTTAGTTTCAGGTGTGAGTGCTGGACCTCTTCAGGGCTCTCTCTTGCACCGTAATGGAGTTTCCCCATCAACAAATAACAGTCAGCACTAGTTAGACAACAAATAAAGAGAAATCCCCCTCACCCAGTTCTAACTGTTTTCAATCTGTATGTTACATAGTTTATCTGAAGTAGGAAAGTCATTAACCATTCCCAGGCTTATTCAAGGCAGAATTCACTCTTCTCTGTACTCAGTAAGTGGTTGAAGTTGGTTTTCAAAAAATGTAAAAAGAGAACAAAAGCTAGCAGCTTTTAAAAAATAAAAACATTTCTAAGAACCTTTTCAGAAATTATTAACAAAATTGCATACCATGATTTGCTAAATAAAGATGACTGATGCTGCAGGACCCATTTTAATGCTCTTCCTTATATTTAAATATAAATACCAAATATAACTTAATGAGATTTCTCAAAAGCAGATACATTCCAAATCTTAAGGAATTGTATCTTTGTGAATCTCATTTTTCCCCCAGCTGCCTTCAGGTTTTTACAAGCTATAATATGGCTGAATTTCAAAACAGATTATGCTTCATAAACGCTACCAAATGCAGGAATTTTAACACTCCAGCTATTAACATCACATTCTGCTGCTGCCGACATGCACAACAAGTTGCCCATCAGTTGTTACTGTTTCTGCTCCCTGTCTCACAGCAGGCAGCAGATGTGTTTTGCAGCAAGATCTGCAAAAGTGCAAATCTCCAAGCAGTTTAAAATTTCGTGCCTCCCTTCTGGCTGAAGTAACACTTAATGCACTTCATTACGTAAGATGTACTTGGAAAATGGGCTCTGAAATGGAAAGAACACACAGAAAGAAGTAACTGGATTAATTAATTAATTAATACGCAATGTGTTCGTACTAGCAACTTGCTAAAGACACCAATCAAACGGTGAGGTGGCACAAAGATAGGATGCTTGGAAACAATACAGCACAACTGGGACCAGTAATCCCACTGTGCATTGCATTATTATACAACGAGGTGTTTCTCATGGGCAATTCTTAGTAACTGGGGTAAAGCATGGGGTATTAGAAGTAAGGCTAGAGAAGGCCCCGCTAGTCACTGATATCTAGAGGGAGTAATGACCATAAGCCTATAGATAGGCGGAAAGAAAGAAAGTGCCACAGACACCTTTAAGGTTTGGCCATCAAAAGCCATTTCAAACGCTAGGATTCCAATGAGGAATATACCACATTTTAAACAAGGAAATGTTTACTTCAGTAAGATTCCAGTTTTGTGGGGTTTCTTCCCTTCCTAAACACCTTCATACCAAATGTTTCCTTATAAAAATGTGGATTATTTTTACTTTGGTTGAATTTAATTCAGTTGTGGCTCGCTCTCTCTTCTGGCAAAGAACAGAAATCACTATGGAATCAAGTTCAGGTAGTAATTGTTTCTGCAATATCATCTTGTGCAAAGGCTCTGATGAGTGAATAAATAACTCCGTAAGCAGCAGTTGAAGATCAACTTAGCAGAAACACCTTGCTGATTATTAACAACCTAAGCAATCACTTGCCATAACAGCACTGAGCCCTGAATATTCAATTTGCAGAGACGAAACTTCCACTCAAATTGTCACTGCCTGTGGGTGAAGGACTTTGCTGTATTACCGGCAACATGAGAAAATAAGAAACCACTTTCAGGCTTTGCAAAGTTTACAGGTAACCAGATTAACAACTACCTGACAAAAAGTGGTTTTGCTCTATACAGAGCAAAGCCTTTACTCATCTTGCAGGAAGGATAGCAGTGTGATGTGGCAGCTCCGCTGCACAGCAGCTGGGATGGGACCACTTGGGAGAAAGAGAAAAGCCGACTTGGGCATGGTAATTCAAGGAAGCTAAAAGGTAAGCAGTCAGGTAGACTAAATGCAACGTTACATTCTGCATTCAGCGAGCACCACTTTTTAGAAATAAAACACTAATTAGAAGCAATGGACAACTGATAAACACTCATTTCTTCATGCAAGGACAGTTCTGAATGGCTAGTAAGCCATGTTTTTAAGTATTAGGGCAATAGAGAACTCCCTGAAACTTGTTTACTGCTATCATATACTGGTTCTCCAAATAAAGTCTTCAAGGTCAGAAGCTTCAAGTTGCTTGATTTATAAACCAGATTCTGATACAAGGTTCAAATCAAAACCTTACTGATTTACATACCTTTGAGAGATCACAGACTCTGAGGGAGGTTCCTGATGTCTGGAGAGAGACAGAAGCTGTAACCACGTTGCGAGAAAGATGCTTTGGGGAATTACAGGCCAGTCTCCCTCACTTCAGTTTCAGGGAAAATCATGGATCAAGTCCTATTGAAAGCCATTTCTGGGCACATGGAGATGATGATGATTAGCAATAGCCAAAACAAATTTAACAAAGGTAAATCATGCTTGATCAACCTGACTTGCCTTCTAGGATGAAATGGCAAAATCAGTGAGTAAGAACAAAGCAACAGACACCATCTACCTTAGTTTTAGCAAGGAATTAAACACCATCTCCCTCTCACAACATCTTTGTATCCAAGTTGGGATGTTACGGTTTGGATGGATGGACTATTAGTTGGGTGAAAAACTGACTGCGCTGCCAAGCTCAATGGGTACTGGCTCACGGTTGTACTCCACCTGAAGGAAGTAACAAGTAGAATACCTCAGGGCTTCATTTTGGCACTTGTTTTGTTTAATCTATCTATCAATGATATGGAGGAGAAGACAGAACATACCCTCAAAAAGCCTGCAGATGACCCCAAACTGGGGGGAGCAGTTGACGCACTTGCAAGCAGAGGTACCATTCAGAGGGACCTAGACAGGCTGGAGGAGTGAGCTGACAGGAACCTCATAAAATTCAACAGGGACAAATGCCAAGTCCTACCCCTGGGAAGGAATAAGCCCTGGGAATGATACAGGCTGGGGAGAGGCAAACTGCAGAGCAGCTCTGCAAAAAAGGCTCAGCTGGGGCCAACAGCAAGGTGAACACAAGCCAGCAGTGTGTCCTGACAGCAAAGGTGGCCAATGGTGTCCTGGGCCATACAAACAGAAGCACATACAGTAGATTGAGGGAAGTGATTAACCCTTTTTACTTGGCATTCATTAGATTGCATCTAGAATACTGTGTACAGTTTTGGGCATCCCAGTACAAGATAGATATTGATGAACTGGAATGAGTTCAGCAGAGCATGGTTGAGGGGGCTGGAGAACTTGGCCTACGAGGAGAGACTAAGGGACTAGGGCTTGTTCAGCCTGGATAAGAAATGGCTTCAAGGGAGCCAATACCTGCCTGCTCATACCTATGGAGACATCATCAAGACAAGAGTGAGCTGCTTCACAGTGCTGCACTGCAAGAGGAGAGAGTGGCCATAGTGTGAAACAGGAGAGGTTCCTACCAGATGGGCGGGGGGGGAGGGGGGGGGATCACAAGGATAGCTAGCATAGGGAAAAAGCTGCCAAGAGAGGTTGTAGAATGTCTTGTCCTTGTAGGTTTTCAAGACCACACTAGACAAAGGCCCAAGTAGCTGATCAAAATGCAGCATCAGCCCTGCCTCGAGCAGCACATTGGACTCAGGAACTCCAAGAGGTCCCTTCCAACATGAGTGACCCCACGATTCTATCCATCCCTTAAGTCTTCTCCACCTCTGGATATGCTAGCAAACAAAAACAAAGTTGCAACAATCCTTGACTTCATTTCAGTCACCCTGGCCTTCAAAACATCATTATTTTGTACCCTTCGTGTGACCTACTGTTTGGGTTTTCTAAGTTCTTGCAAACTATAGTATCATGAAGAAAGTGGTGCCTTGCCTAGTTCACAGGCACCTTCACATACTCTCTACGGTCACGGAAGATTAACTGTTATCTGTCCCAAGCAAGGGTGATAGCTGAGCCAACTTCATGGACAGACAAAACGAGAGGCACACTCTCAACATCACCCACTGAAGTCTCCTGTTCACAGAGTAGGTTTCTCGCACCACCTTCTGCTGGCTAATGAGGAAGACAGTACATTAGATTAGGCAATTCACCTGCCTTACAAGGGATACAAATTTTTTGGACCTGCTCCAGACATTAGAACAACACAAATGCAACGTCTGGCTTCTAACATTAAACACACTGACAAGGGAAAGGGTACAGGAATCTGTTCACCAGGATCCAACTCTCCACGCGCCATCTGAAGGATAGGATGTGAAAGTAATGACTGCTACTAATGATGAGGCTGAGTTGCTCTGATTAACTAAAAGGCAAAAGCTCTGTATTGTCACTAACCCTCCCATGAGAGTACGCAATAACCCAGAAATCAGTGTAGTTTTTATCTACAAAACCACCTTACTTTATGACAAAACCATTCCTCTCCAGTTCTCATTGCAAGAATTAAACTCAATGAACACAGCAGTAGTTACCAAGAGCTGGTAGAAGATGGTCATATTTTATCCACTGATTAATTCCAACCCGTTTTATTTATTTTCTCTTCCTCGTACATATGAGTCACTGTGGACAGAAACCACGTCAGGATTAACATGCAAGATCATGTTCTATTGAGAACTGAATCCTGTCCTTAAGGATTAATATAAACAGTATGTTACATGTAAATACTGAGGGCAATATAATAAAATATTTGCTATTTGTAGAGACTTTATGCTCATAAACACTACCTAATGTCTAAGTCTAATCCACAGTATCAGAATGAAGATCATTTTTATTCAAATACCTTGTATCACATCAACAGATAAAAAAAATTGAGAGTAAATGTATTTTAGAGTATAATAAGCAACAATAAGGAAGACATTAAACTCAACAAGAACAGTAAATATATCATATTGTAGGCCTACAGCAAGGATGACCAAATTAGATTGAATAAGTCAAGACCAACCACTGGAATGGAACATTTTGTAATGCATCTGAAAGGTCTAAAATTAAATTTCAAATTTAAAATTAAATCCTTTGCAGATTTTTGCCCCTAGTCAAAAGTGTCTAGCTGAACCATCACTGCAAAAAATTTAAGGGCAAAGCATCTGTCCCAAGTGTGTAAGACAACACAAGAATGATATTACAGAAATCAAAGTCAGTACATTATATGTTTTTATACATGTGTTTGACACATATATAAACATATGAGCTGAAACGCATCTTATGAGTTCCCACACAGAGAGAATGGTAAGCTGGCCAAATTGTTTCACGGGCAGTGCTCAGGAAAACCCAAATTCCATTAGGATGGAGTTACACACGACACCAGGAAGGAGACAGCTTTAAAGAACAGGTTAGTAATTGGTCAGGAACAAAAATTTTCAAAGCAGCAGATGAAAATTGATGTTACTCTGTACAGTTCCTCTGATGTCGGCAGTAAGGCAGCATTCCAGATAGCTCACTAGCTGTGTTGGTAACTAAATATGGAGAATATACACAAAACTGCTGGTGGTGCTGCCTCTTCCCACACAAGTACCTCTGCTCTAACTGCCCAGGAAGCCGATCCTGTCTCTCAACGCTCCTCTTAAAGTCCAGCAGAGGAGACACCTTGTCAATAAACTCATAACATACTCAGGCCAGGACTGACCAAACAGGACAGCAAGTGCCTCTTTGCTTGCTTGCTTTCGAAGTCAAATCGCTAACAAGAAAGATTTTACCTAAATAGGATTTAATTATTCAGATAAGAATTTTATACAGACTGTCATGGTTAAAACCTCTTTTCCTGAGATATACGGCTTGGACTCCATAGTCTAACCAAGGCTTCAGAACACTGCTGCCTCATATGCAAAAGAGGTTCAAAAGTGGGCCCCTCTCAGAGGGGTCTGCTGGAGCAGGGAAGATGCTGAAGAAGTTCTTGCAGCATGGCCGTTCTCGCTCAGAAATGTCAACCTGCCACCTCAGAGAAAAGGGTCAAGTGAAGTGACATCCCAGTTCAGCAAAATAGGCACTTGGCTTTAAGCAGCACTTCAGAAAATAAGTTTCGCCAAATGAGAGGCAACATCAGTGAGTTCTTCAGCAGGTTTTCCGCCAAAGGTGCTATTTTACCCCATTTACAGCTATTTAAAGGTGCTATTTATCCCAGCTACAGTCATCATGTGATAAACAAAATCTTGAGAGAATAATGGGAAATTCTACTAAAAGGGGGAGGGGGAGGAGAGAAAAAAGAAAGGGTAGTTCTAGGCATCAGTGTCCCAAGAAGGTATCGTCTAACAATAACTAACTTCAAAGAGGAATGCTTGGGCATGAGGTAGCCCACATCTCCTGGTGTGGCACACAGGCCGAAACACAGTGAAGACACGGTTCACGCTTCTTCCTGCAGGCGTGCAGCTGACAACAACAGGATTTTTGTGCAATGGGCAACCTCAGAGACGCCTTGCACGCCACATCACTGGCAGAGGGGAGGGGGACAAAGGGAAAGAGGTGGCACCTCAAAGCACTCGGGAGGCTGGGAAAGGCATCCTCCCACTTCTCCAATGCCCTTAACTAATTTAGCTGGCCTCAGCAGAGCACATGCTATTTTAAAGCACATTTTTCTTAAGAGCTTTTACCTCTGATAATGTACAAAAACCTGCTGTAAATTGATTCTGTTGTAGCAGCCCAGATAACAGTAATTGTACACAGCCAATTGCTCATACATACTAAAGATGGCATTAGAGTTTAACTTGAAATTACACCTTCAATTTTTATTAGAATTTAAAAGTTACTCTTGAAACACTTTGACATAGGAGACATTTTGTAAATTATGAGGGCAGTTACATAACTGAAAATTGAAATAAAACTTTACAGCTGCCTATCATTTTAGAGTTTCACAAAAAGGAAAGGTATATGAGACTTCAGTATTACTCCTTTATGATATGCCAAATTAACTTGGGGGATCATTGTTAGTTAATAAAAGGAGAACAAATGAAGTACTAAAAAGGTTCTGGGTAGGCTACAGAAAAAAAAGGCCAGATTAAGATTCAATCAAGTTTTAATCTAAAAACCTTGTTTCCCACACTAACTGATAACAAAGTGACATATCAAAATACTTATGATTTACAGAACAGAGCAAAAGGGCATGTGGAGGGGAAGTTCACGCTGTAACTGGACTGAAGTTTGACTCCCCCCCCCCCCCCCAAATCTGAAACAGGAAAAGAAACATGAAAGATTTATCACTTCAGTGCTCTACAACAGCAATACAACACTGACTGTGATTTACACATGCTATGTTTTCTTTTCTAAGTCAATCCAGTATTTAAGAGTATAAAATGCAAGACGACTAGCAAAAAACACTCTGGGTAGCCAGTGTTTCATAGGCCATTGATGAGCATGGGAGCTTGCATTTTCAAAACATTGTGAATACCATAAACGTTTTAGATTGGCTTAGGCCAATCCACGTCAATGTTTCCCTCAAAAAAGGGTGGCTCCATGCTTTCCTCTTCCACAGCTGCACCCCCAGCCTGGTCTCCTGCCAGCATTACCACATCTGAGACCATGCCATCAGCAAGATTAGAGACCTGGGTTTTGAGACACCCCTTACTGAAAGGCAGTTTTGGGATTATTTATTTAGTCAGTTCAGCTCACATTTCACCAAAACTGTTTGCCAACTGATCTTTGCTGAACTGAGATGAGCTGCAAGAGGAAGGCTGGAGAACAGGCAGCAGAAAGACACACGCAGATCCATCAACCTCTGAATGCTTCCTCCAACTCTGCTCCAGCAAAGCATTCAGAGATGGCTATTGGCCTCCCTATGGCAGTGCAGACACCATCAGATGGTGCCAAAAGACCTTGTTTCTTTGCAGACTAAAGAAAAATTACATAATTCAATTCAAGTTTAGCCAGGTTATGAAACAGATGTAACAAAAAATGGCTGGTACACAGAGAGACGAATTTGAGGTTGACTACGGAACTTAAGGGATTTCACTGTAAGAAGGAAATATTCCTGAAGGTTGTTCTCCAAAAAGAAAACTACACACACAAAAAAAAAAGTCCACGGTACACAAAAGGAAGGTGTTTGCCTATCACATATATAGTACAGACTGAATAAACAAATCCCAGAAAACAGGTAAAAGGAAACAGCTCCAGACGTAGACTCATGTGCATGCTGTTGATCTTTTCTCATTTGTACTGTAAGGTGAAATAGGGGCTTTTCAGTCATAAGGCAGGATGCTCCTGTGTTAAGTATCATAAAAACACTAAGATAGTCCTTTTCCCAAAGGGTTTGTAATCTCTCTTGGGTGGACTGGTTCCAAACAGCTGTAGTCACAGGGAACTGATCGTAAATAATCAATAAACTTGTAGCAGATTAAGAACAGTCACGAGGGCAAGAGAATGACTTGACAAAATAACAGATATTCAGAAATTGCGTCCTAGGTTAAACTATAATAAAAGGGTAAAAAACACATCATATGTAAGATCAGCTCAATGAAGAACAGCTAAGGGAAAAACTAAAATAAAAACCAATCTCCTTCAAAGCACAGAGGATTAGACTTCCTTAGAAGCAGACACTGCTTACGTACTTACCTGAGTACCTTCTGGAAAAAGAAGCTGGTATTACTACAGAGCCAAAATTAATTTGTGTTACCAAAATTAACTTTGATATCAAGTTGTTATGATTCAATTTTCTGTTGACCTAGTTGCAATGATCTAATAGAAAAAAATAGGGTAATTTAAATATTTTACATATCAAGAACTTACTGACAAAGCCATTGGGAGTTAAAGATCAAACATATTAACACAGAAAGTAAATAATTTCCAATAATCATGATCCTCATTTATTATCCCTACCGCAGGTTTTTGCTATCTTTCAGCATTTCAAACTGAACAATTAGGAAGCATTTTTAATGGCCAGGTTAACTACATCAGCTTGAGTACAGAACTAAGATACAACTCTTACCTATCAAATTCTGCATTTTTAGGTACACACAAAAAAAGTTCCTGGGTGGAAAACAACAACAAAAATTCAGCAGGTTAAGAAGAAAGGTTACGACTATAATATTTCTTTTGGAAGCATACTCATATGTTCTACTAAAACTAAAGTACTTTGTATTAGGCTTCAGGTTCACATATTTAAGTGGAACAAATTCCCCTTTAAGGTCCCTTAGCGATCATTAGAAAAAGTTTCCATGTGATTCTGAACATACTAAAAAACCCTACTATTATTTCTCAACCTGGAGGTCAGTAAGAAAGTTCAAAACATCTGAATAAAGTTTAAATCCACAGCGAAAGCAAAATGCAGAACTGCTCATATGTTCACTAATACAGATGAAGCCATTCATGAGGAAAGACTATACTGTAATCAGTAAATCAGCATCAATTCTTCAAGCTAATGAAGGATTAAAGCTATTAGCTTTATTTTTGTTAACGAGCAGGCTGTGGGAGTATTACGCTGGTATGATCTATGCATAAATAGATCAAGTCTAGGAAGGTTAAGACCAAACTGACCATGCACAACTGCTCTGCAGAACCAGATTTTTCACTTCCATCACTTTGTAACCCCCCTACGCTGGCATGTTTCTTCATTTTTAATCCAATGAAGGCACAGGAGGAAAAGAGCACAGTACAGTCCCTTTCAAATAAAACCAATGCAAGTCTTCTCACGGACAATAAATAAATAAATGCAAGCATAGGATTAAAAAAAACAACCACCCAGACAATCCCATCAGATGCTTGCTTTGGTTAAGTGAGTGCCAGTGCATTCCTACCCCTGGGTACCATAGTTGTTCTTCCTTTAGCTTCCTGGAACAACAAGGATGAGTAAACCACAAACTCATGATACCCCCTACGCTAACAGGCCAGGCAAGACTGGCAGGCAGATGATGGTAGGAGGTAAGTAACAGCTCACTCTGGAGGGGACAAAGTGCCTCCCCATCAGTGGCACCCCAGCTTCCCGGGGCCAAGCTGCTGGCTCCTCAGACCATCTACACCCATCCTGACCACTTACCCTCCCCCGCTTGGCCTCCACACAGCTTTCCGAGCACAAAAATCTCACACACAGTCAAAATGGTTCCTTAAAAAAAAAATATACTGCTGTTCCGCCTCTTTTGGAAGAGGGGTCGGATGGAAGGCTGCTAGTTGTAGTCTACTTGGCCCTCAGTTTTCAGGGTTAAGGGCTGTTGACAAACCATGTGTCCAAATCTGAAGAGCTTTGAGAGAAGCAAACTTTTTTTTTAAATCCAAAAAACAGTCATCAAAAGTAAGAATTGAGAAAATTTGGGACAGTTCTAGTAAAAAACAAACAAAAACCCCAAACAAACAAAACAAAAAAAACCCCAAACAAACAACCCACATAAAACCAAAAAACAACACCCACACCACACCAAAAAACACATCAAATGCAACTGCATGAGAAAGTTCTTGGGTTTCTGTTGCCACTGATCCCATGACAAGCATACTGAAAACAGCTTGCTTTTCCAAGTTCAAAGAGCATCCAGTATCTACATGGATTCATCAAAACCTGAATTCCTAGATGGTTAATGGATGCTTCGTTCTTATGAATCCCATATAACCATTCTCAACTTATATTTTCCATTGCAGAAGTTTTCCACAAGAAAATAAACCCCCACATTTAAACACAAAATGTCTCCTGTTACACAGGACCACGAGTATAAGCTTTCACATGAAAGAGGAAGGCACCCAAAGGGAATTTCTGGTTGCATGATAAAGATGCCTGCGCTTGTGGGTAAGGGACTGGAAGTGTTGAAGCATGTTTGACCTTCAAATGTCAGCATGTTCATCTTGCAGAGATTTCGGATGTTTACACAAGCATGAAGTGCTGTAACGCTTTCCCTAGGGACACGCTCCGAGCGCAGTGATCTATCCAGGAGGAAGACGGCTGATGTCATCCCAGCACAGCTCCACGGATGCTGCCCTGCAGCCCTTGAATCCCAGCTTGCCATTTCATGGGAACGCTGCTGGGTATGAGCCCAGCTGACTCAACGCCGTACCTCTCCTTCGTCCCGAGGCTGTCAGTGACAAGGTCTGATGAATGAACGTGTGCTAGACCTGAGCGACTTCCAGCACTTCGAGCACAGCCCTGTAATGCTGCCATGCCTCCCCTTGCCAGTTATGGACAATTTATCCTTTGAGGGCAGATAAAAGCTGAGGCACTGCGCTGTCACATCGCAAGTACTAGCTTTATCAGTCCTCTTTGCCTGAAGGGCAATGTGCCCTAAATGAGAAATACTTTACTGAAAATTAACCAAGTTCTTTCATACTCTTACTGAAAGTCATTTTGCAAACACTTTTCCAAGGTCACAGATGAGCTCTTTGAAATAAACGTTCCCCAAAAGCCAGGATATCCACTAAGGATGAGAATGTAAGGGCATATTTATGAACAAATGTCTAAAGTCTCCTAATGAACGACAAAATACCTTTCACAGAAAACCACTTAAGTCATTAAATATAGGGGGTTTTGCCTGCCTGAATTAAAAAGGCAAATATGGACATTAATTCATACCAGCACTCCGACAACAAAACACAGATACATATACTGTTGGTTATAGTACATATATATTTTTCTATTTTGTTGCTATGGTTAACAAATTAAAAACCATTTTATCACGCTATTTAGAAAACAAACACATTTTAAATGAAGAGTAATTCTGATGTCTTGGTGGAAGTATTGTGACATCAGAAAAATACCAAATCTAGAAACCACTTTAGAACTTAAATTCAAAGAGATAGAACTTAAACGCAAGGCCAGCTCTAAATTACATGGGCACAATAATACTGTTGAAAGTAATGAAAAAAACCAACATGGACACAACCTACAACTCAAGGTGTGCAGTAACAGCTTTTGTCCAGAGGCTGCTTATACCCTGGGAGCATTGCTAATTTATATTTCATGCAATGAGAGGTGGTTCAGCTGTTCCCAGACCCAAGGGGACTCTAGAAGCAGTAACAGACATATTCAATGACAAAAACCAAGGTACCATCCCCAGCGTTCCCAAAGAATCCACCCATTTGCTTCTGCAAAGTAACGGTCAAGTGGAATCGCTACCTTGCTTGCTATTTCCTGTGCACACGGGACAAAGGACAGTGCAGCCTCAATCAAGAAACAGGTACTTAAGGAACTAACAAGGCAACACAGAAGAATTAAATGCAGCTGCAAGGAAACATGGAATCACAGATCTGCATTTTTTCACTGAAAAAGGGAAATTAAAGACCATTTGAAACATTCATCAGACACCACCAAAGGGGAAACCAATGACCATTTTTGTTACACAACACAAGGTCATCTTAGTTTAGCTAAGCTTTAAGTAGAATATCTCACAGCAGTTAGGTCATCTGGCAAACAGAGCAACAGGATCTTCCTTCAACACAAATGAAGCAACATCAGAAACAACCCTCAGTCTGCATCTATAACAGTCATAATCGAGAACGCTTTAATGAAGCAAATTTTATTGCAATTTGTTGAAAAATAAAATATAAAATAGAAGCTAAGTTGAGGCAATTATACCTTTCTTTACATCTGATGAAGCACTGACAGGAGTGCACAAACACCTTACCGCTCGGAACCCAGAGCATGTTTTTGCTGTGACAGAAGGGTATTTTTTTTTTCCTCTTAAGTGCTACCTTGCCTTTGTACTAGAGCAGACTGATCTCATTGCTCCCAGGAAGGATCACAGGGTCTCTCTCTATCTGCCTGGCTCAGGTAGCATCAAGTGAGATGTGAAATGAGATGATAGGAGACGCATGGCAGAGCTGATGAAGAGCTGGGAAGCAGACACAAGTAAGACCGGCTTGGATAGCAGATGCTGAGAGGAAGCAGAAGAGGACGTGCTGAGAGGAGGAGATGGATGCCAAGCTAAGAAGAGGATTACTCAGAAGGAAAGGAGAGGTGAAGAAACATCAGTGCCTGGGGACAAGGAGACTTGAGTGGAATGGTGATGGACAAGACAGTAGCGTCTGGTGAGCCAAAGAAGGGAGCGAGGCTGGAAAACCTGGAGTGAGAGAAAGACTCGGTAAGAAGAGCAGGACAGGGGCAGCAGCCCTCAGAGATACAGAAAAGCAGGAGAGCAGCAGGTTAGAGGGGACAGGGCTAAGTAGTCTGATGAGAAGCATTCTTTGATACGGGAAATGAACCCATGTAAGCATGAGAATGCCTATCTCAGTCCAAAAAAACCTTTTAGGTCAAGTGGTCAACAGCACGTACCTACAACACAACATCAAAAAAGGGTGTAAAGCATAGAAGAGCATACAGCGGTGTTTCCCCAAGACAATGTTTCACCACCACCTCCACAGACACAAGACTAAGGTCCCTAACACCTGATGAGTTATCCTGTAGTGAACTGTCCTGTGGGGCTTTGAACCTTTGCAGGCTCTCAGCATCCACAAGACTCTGTGGCAGAGGGACGAGGAGCTCATATACACACTGTGCAACAAAATATACAACTATACAATAACTTCTATTTGCTTGGAGCCTGAAGCCTGCTAGTCTCATTTGATAACCTGAAGTCTCATCATGATGAAGTCTCACCTCAGATAAGGTGAATGACTATTCCTCATCCATCCTCTTCAAGCTACTCAATGACTTCGCAGAGCACTGTCAGAGCCTCCAGGCATCTTCCTTTCTATGCTGGAAAGTTCTAATCTACTGTGTCATTTCTTCTACAGGAGCCATGTCATATGTCAAGCACTCACCATTACTCTTTAAACTCTTCAATTTCTACTATATACCTCTTATGACAAAGACCAGAACTGCACACAGTGTTCACAAATACAGGTAAGTCCATACTTCACACAGTGGAACAGTAATGTTCTACGTCTTGTTCCCCATTCCTTTCCTAATAATCCTTAACACTGTTTTTTTGGCACTAAGGAACTTGTGTTTTCACAGAGCTATTAATACCCAAGGTCTCAGTCCGGAGAAGTTAGAGGCTACTCACAGTATCATCATATACACTAAGGTAAGATTAATTTATTTTATGCTTCTCCCATGTACACTGCCTTTACTACATCAGTTTGCACCTGCCATTTTAACCTCCAGTCAATCAATATCAAAGAACCATCTGAAATTCTTCATAGTTTGCTTTTATTAATTCTACCCTGAATAACTTAGTGTCATCATCAAATGGGTCACCTCACGATTTACCCTCTTTTCCAAATCACAAATATTTTGAATGTCACAGGCACAAGAACTGATCCCTTGAGATTCTACTGGTGACCTTTCTCCACCTTGAGGATGGACCATTAATTCCTGCCTTTTTTTATCTTTCCTCTTATTTTGCCACATAAGAGTTTTCTCTTCTATTCCATGGTAGATTAATTTCTTTAATAGCTTCTGGTAATGGACCTTGTTAAATTTCTTTTGAAAAATCAAAGTAGACACACTATCCATTTGCCTACCTACTCCTTTAAAAAAAAACTGAAAGAGTCTCTTCCTCAGTGTTGTACTCAATGACAAGTCCAATATTCCTAGGTGTTCAGCACTTCAAAAAAGCACCACCACCACCCCAAAACAGGCTTACTGAAATGCATTTCCAGGATTTTCCGTAGCACCTTTTAGAAATATCCAGTGATTCCCATCACTGACTCTGCCTTTGCAGTTAACAACTGCATCAAATGTTGGCAACATTCAATCCTCCTCTGAGAGCAGAATGTATTTAGGATGAGATCTTACCACTGCTTTCAGTTAGGTAATAGAAATCTGTGGGAAGATGCTCATATGCAAATCAATTTAATGACATGTGGTAAGATTTACATTTCCTTTCTCTCCCTCTCCCCATCTCTCCTTCCTAAAAGGCTAAGCAAACAACACACATTAGCAGAACTCTCCCATTGCAAAATTAAATACTGTATGTCAAAGGAAACACCAAAAAAAAAGCGTGAATCAGCTCTGTGGCACTACAAAGATGCTCGGATGACAAGTTCCTGGTTTGTCTGTTCCAAAAGCTGGATGCGTACAGTGAACAAGCTATGAAACTTATGCCGTGGCTTCATGCATTACTCACAGGTTGTGTGCGTGTGTGAATGCACACACGTATCAAAACCCAATATACCTATATGCTTCATAAAGAATCCTTGTGTGCACGCATACATATGCACACATACACATACGTGCTGTTTCAAGCACTCTACCATTTGGAGCCCAACTATCAACAGATACTTTTAGTTTCGACACTTCTCCCCAGCTTTCCTCCAGCCTTCCAACTACAAACTAGGGATGACACTCCTCACCTCATGACCTTTATGAAACTAAACTTGCATCTCCAAAGTGCTTGGGTAAGGTTAGAGAAACTTCTGAGAGGAAAATTAGTTTTGTCTTCAGGCAGGATTTGAGCGGCGAGCAGTAACTAAGGCTGTGGGAGAGGCCGAGCCAGGAGGTCAGAAGAACACACCGAATAGCTCATTCAGGTGTACACAGCGGGGCAGGGCAGGCAGAGGGGGCTGCCCCACAATTGCAGCCGCCCTGGTACCCCTTTTGCACAGGAAGGGTCAAACTATGGTCAGGAAGCCACCTTAGCTTCGCCCTTTCCTAATTTTTGAGCTCTTTTTAACCTTACTAATACTCTTCCAGCACTACTTTTTATGGTTAACTCATTTTATATGAAGCACTGCAAAAAAAAGCAAGAACATGCTCCTTTTAATCCCTGACACACTCAGATAGCCTGGACAGAGTTACAAGAGACAGAAAACTTAGTCCAGCTAGGATTGGTTATTCAAGCAGACAACTGATTTATCTTTTTGAGCTCCTAAACATTTAAAAAAAAAAAAAAATAGAAACAGTATTTACTGCAATTTGTAATGTTGTCTTTAATAGATAGCTATGAAGAAGACTTTCACGTGTCAGTGACTGCTTCCTGTGAGCTATTCCAGAAGTGTATACACCACCCGTTCTGGTTTCCTTTGTCCATTGTAAAGAGACAAATAAGCCCCTCATTTTCAGTGTTTACCTATAAGGAATTATTTTACTGCTTTAGGAGTAGATCTGCAGAGCTGTTATGTTCAAGATTTCAAAAAGTTTTTGTGTTTTGACCTGTTCCACAAATCCTTTTCATATTAAAACCTTACTGCAGTCACCACACAAGTAAAAGATATGTACACCCTAAAAATGCACAGGAACACACAAGTTCAGACCTATTTCTTCTGGGCTTATTATACAAAAATAAGATGTTTTATATTTACTCTTAGTCATATCTAAAGGCACATTCTGGTCACCACCATAGTGCTAATTTTGCTTTATGTCTTCACTTCAAGGTTTCCACGCCTTCAGCTAGGATTTGGCTAAACCAACAGCTGAACCAATGTTTGGCTCAAGTGAGGAGGTGGAAGCCTCCAGAAACAGATCAGTGACTGCCTGAGGAAGTTTTCGTGCTACTGGTGGGCGATCTCATTCAGGATTTCTCTGCCCACTCCCCACCTCTTCCTCCAGCTGATGATGTTTTGTCCCCTGAAACACACCAAAGGACACTTTAACAGTTTATACACTCCTACTCTGCGAAGAAAATACTTAGAAAGACACAGTTATAAACCACGAGGCAATACAGCTGCTTAGAGTTATAATAAGAAGATAAACTTGTTATTGTTTGTACAAATGATCAGTAACCCAACTGATGCTTAGCAGCCACTTTCTTCTCTATTACGGAAGCTGACCATAAAACTCGGGCCCACAGAGTTCAGGTATATACAGAAAATAATTTTTATTCAATGAAGCATGTCAAGGCATGCTCTTAATTACACCGCTGCACAGAAGCACACTTAAGAACACACTTGACAAATTGAGCCCTTACAAGCTTGCCGCAATTAGCTCAGCTGCAAGGATGCAGAAATAGGAGAAAACTCTGACCCCCGGCACAACGCTGAAGGGGCTGCCAGTGTGCAGCCAAGCACAGTTTTGGACCTGGGCAGGGACCTGGCTAGGGAGCACCTGTCAAGGCTTTGCTGCAGGTGGAAGGAAGCCAGTGCATTAGGACACCTCGTTATCCCTGCAGTGCTTGCAGTTTCACAAAAAAACGTGCCTAGCCTATGCAGGCAGGGCTTTCTCATCCGCCTGCCAGCACTATACCAAAAATACCACTAGTAGGCAAAAATATTGTCTATGAGGGAGCAAAGAAGAGAGATGAAATAGTTCTCCCAATGAAGAGCTGCACCCTTCATTGCGCCTAGGATTTCTCTACCCGTGGTCTCCCCACTAAGCAATTCAGATTGTCAGTCTTTTTGGAGATCCTCTCCTTCCTGTCAGCTAGTGCTGTCAGAAAAACTAGACATGATGTAGTTGTGTAGGCTGAAACTAAGTGCATTTTTTTATTTTAGGAAAAGAGTGTGGTGTGAGGCTTGTCTGCATCACTCATGGCTGAGTGGAGACTGAGGCAAGCTGGAGGCAGACAGCTAAACTAGCAGGGACAGGAAAACTCCAAGACAATTATTTAATGTCACTCTGTTAATCAGGCACTGCATGGAAAAGCCAGTGGAAAGTGCTTCCAAAGTATCCAGAAGAGAAGCTTTGCCATTGCAGTCAGAAATAGGTGCACTAGACAGTGAGCCGAGAGGAAAAAGAAAAAAAAATAGCAAGTACTGCCATGTAGCAGAAATAAACAGGCATTTCACATGCTTGTGTGAAAAAATCCCACAGTTAAAATTGCAAGTAAACTACCAGATGAACGAAAAGAACTGTCAATTACATATATCTCTATTTAAATGATTCATTCCAGGCATAACCTTGGTGTTTTCTTTGGTATAATTGGCTAGGCATGCATATCAAAAACTTGAGTACGCCTTTTCTTCTGACATCAGCAAGTGGTTAACTTTACAAGCTGTTAGAGTAATAAAGCATGACAAGTTAATAAATATTTTCAAAGATGTTTTTGTTAAAACCAGAAACAGAACCCAGCTTTTCACTACATAACCAAACAGCAAAATATATTTGTCATATAACCTAATCCACTTGTTTACGAACAAACGATTGCAAGTAATCACGTTTTGATTGATGGGGGCTACATACATAATGATATTCCAATACATCTGGATCCTTCAAACACTACCTGAATATAGTGCTTAGCAGTATACATTAATGGGATAACAAAACAGAGTCACGTGTGAGTATGCCAGCAAGCACTTTATGCAGCGCAGTTAATCAATGCCCTGGGAATTCCCCTTTACCCCACCTCGCAGTTATGTGTCTGCCATGCCCACAGATCGATCCATGAACATCTGCATAGTTTAGCTTCTCCCCTCCCTCCAGGGCTACGGTGCACAATGAGCAGCTAGGCTGGGGTGTATTTCACCAACAGTAAATGAAATGTCATCTATTCAGAAAAGTATAGGCATACATTTATCCAAGGTATTCAAAGAATCATGGCACTGGGACAAGGATGCCCGCTCCCGCTGCCAGCCAGGAACACAGAGTGAATTACCTCATTTCACAGCCTACACTGCACAGATTCGCCAGCTGTTTTTCCTCCGGCAAGAAGCGAAGAGAGGAGAGAGCAAACCAGAACTGCTTATTGCCCACGCTGCCCCAACACAGGCAGAAATCCTGCCCTCCTGCTGCAGCCAGTGGCAGATCTCCATCCAATATTAACAAGGCCAGGTTTGCGGCCAGGGTACTTATCAAGAACGGTTTTCATCAAATGAAGGGAAAATCATGGGCTTCTTGGCACTGCCTGATGAAACCCTGCAGCCCATGTCCCACAGCAAGCTCACTGTCACCATTTTGGAGGACTCGGTCTTAAAAGCACCTGCTTTTTGCATGCTGCAGGTGTGAAGATGGCAGCACGCACACCCGACACCGTGCCAAGGAAGCACTGCAGATCTTTACTCCTCCGCCAGCACATCTCATGGCTCATCATCTTTGCCTGAGCACTGAAAACGCATTTGTGGCTTTATGTCAAGCAGCACATTCCTCATTCAAATAGCATAATTTAACCCTTTAATCTTTGTATTACTGAAAAAAACCCCTTCAAATCCCAGATTTTTTTCCTCTTGAAGACAGCAGTCTGACACCATCATTCAAGACACTTAAATATCCACCTAGATTCCTATTTCTGTCATAAGGTGGCTAACAGAGCTTCAAGCCATAATAAGCATACCCTGGAAGATGTCATTTTCTAAAAGCAGGAAGATAAAAATAAAGATAGTTTTAAGACAAATGCCTTCAGTGTGTTCAGAGAGGCAACTAAAATTTACTGAACAATTTTCTTTTCACAAGAAGTTTCTCTTCTTCAATGAACTGAAACTGTACAGTAATCCCCTCTGTCCCTGGAAGCATGCAAGGAATACATCACTAAATCAGATTTATTACACGAGAACGTTTTCTCAAAGCTTGCAGTTATGAGAACATCGCAAAGCTCTGTACACAGACACAATATCTTAAAATTAAATTAAACCGGTAATGCTTTTCTTCTGTGGGTTCAATTAGAACATTTTTAGGGGGCATATTTATGTGGTCACTGCAAAGACACATGGCTGACTCAAATATGGGGCTTTCATTTTGCCTTATTTAAATTATTGCTTTTATGCTTTAGTTGCATCCGCTTAAGAAAAGAAAATATCAAGCTGTGTAATCTAATAAATCTGATCAATATTACTAAAGTATACTGCTACAAATAGCTGCAGTAACTACCATCATGCACGAGTCTCAGAAAAAACTAATGGAGCAGCCAAGTGCTGTAGCGATATGCTCTCTACACATCTCGGAAAGCCTCGGCTGAAGACTGGGACGCCAATGGACTGTGAAGATGCTCTGGCCTGAAAGCAGATACATTTCTGTCACTCACTGTTTCTCACCTCTGTGGAAAACAAATGTCAAGATGGAAGAAACTATAAGCTGACTCAAGATACTGAAAGTGATTCTCACAGCAAAGTAAAATCTGCAAGACTTAACCCTGCAATCAGCTGCCCACTGCCAAACTTTCTTTTGGCATCTTAATTCTTACCAGAGTCAATGGATTTAATGGTGGTCTACATCAAGGGTCTACTTGCACTAAAATTACTGAGGAATGGGCACTGCCAGTGCCTGACTTCAGAAATTGCACACTAGCAGCTACCACACCAAGGATAGGGGAGGAACATGCAGAGCTGACAGGCAAGATCCAACTTTTTAAAAAAAAAAAAATCTTTTAACATTGAAGAAGTGTTAGCAGGAGATAAAGAAAAAAAAAAGCTCTCAGGAATCCTTAACTCTGTAACAAATAAGATTTAGGAAAAAGTATTCCAAGACAGACATAGTACTGCTTATGGTGATAATTAATAAAATCAGTATCCTCACACTGAGCTGTTTGTGCAAGCTACAAGATTAGTTACCAAAAAAAAAACCCCAAACCTATGATATTGCATAAAATTATTAAAAAAGATAATCTGTCATCAAAGCCATAAGACAGACTGAATTCAATCAACTCCCTGCCTCCAGTCTACCCCCTTGATGTACAAGGCAGCAAGAGTATTCAAAGTATTTGACCACAACTTTTAGACTACAGAAAAATCAAAGTGATAAATTAAAAGGGTAACTGTCCAACAGGAAAAGTAAATGAACAGTCTTTGTTAAAAATGCTAAACTACTTTTTTTTTTTCCCCTTCAAGACTTCCCCTCATTTCAGAGGATCTGTTCATCTTTTGACCAGCTTCACCACTATGAAGGCAGCAAGCCAACAGGAGAGGACGTGGGCTGCTAGCAATAGATGAACACCAAGCTGCTGGGTACTAAGCAAGCCCGACTTCCCATGATGGTCTGTACTCCCAGCCTCCCATGTGGGAAAATGACCCACTCCTCCAGCCTCCTCCTCTGATGCACTTTCACCATATGCAATAAAGTCCAACTTCAACAACACACAACACGCAGAGGGCTGGTTGATGGAAAAATGACAGATAATGGCCACATTCACCATTTTTCCAGAAGTGGAAATAATTATATGGTCACTCTTCTCACAGTCAACTCTTGGGAACATCAGTATCTAAGGCTTTTGTTTCTATTAGTTTTATTCCAGTCAGGGTCAAAAGATGAATGGTAGCATAGGAGAAGGATGACAAACACAAACGCAGGCATGCAGGCAGACACAACTGCATAAGCCCCAATTACAAGGAAATCAGATAAAAAATAGCATATGGGGGGATTTTAAAATATAAAATAGGAGCTAAGGGCAAAGCATAAATGGGCATGAGGTGCTTAAATGTCTTGAAAATTCTTGCCTCCAGCAAGCAAAGCCTACCTTGCTGCCTAAGATAGCAGACATTCAACTTCTGATAATTTTTCATTCAAAACCGCAACTCGGGAAACACACCTTAAAAGTCCAAGTCCAGTTTCTCACTCCTGCAGGGAACTGCATATAATCCTGTTCATAAATTTATGAGCTTCCTTCTAAATTACTAGACTTCTTATTCCTTTTACCAGAAGACTGTTGGAGCTCCTCACTCTTGCAGAAACCTCCTTATAATTTCCAGATTAAATTTATTCATGGCCAATTTATATTCATTTGCTCTCATGATGACATTGTCTTTTATCTTAAATTAGGTTGTAAGTTCTCCAGGGCACCGACCAAATCCACTTAAGTAGAGAGAGTCTTGAGCATAACAGTTCCCTGATCATAATTCAGAACTTTGCTTACGATGACAACACAATAAATAATAAAAATCAGTTTTTATATTTCCACTAGTCTGATATTCTTCTGTCACATCTCTAATTAGCGCAAGCGGACTCACATGGAATCTGATCAAATATATCATGATGAAGCTAGGTGAGACTGCAGTTCTGCCCCACCTCTAATAAATTGCATATCTGGCTCTACAAGCATATTGACACTACAAGCTGATGTTTTTATCTTGACTGTGGAAAACTAAAGAAAACACACAGCAAGAAATAGACAGAAGAGCATGTCCCTTTTAGCATTCAAACTTTTGGTGGAAGTGACCAACTCAACTCACATAGAAGTCTGGGAAACACACAAAAAGCAGTAGTTCCCTTCCCACAGTCAGGATTCATATTACTAGAGGCAGGTCCTTCCCCCCGCCCCCCTCCCCAAGTCTTGAATTTGGGTTCTTCTTCAACACTTTTGGTCAGAATAAACTAGTCATTCTTACCTGCAGTAGCATCAGCAACTATATACTGTGGGTCTAGAAACACCTATTTCATATCCATATAAACAAACATCAGATCTAGAAACTTTACTGGACAATAAAATTTCCCTGATACTTCTTAGTATAGATTTTGCCCACCTGCTGTTTTGGCACCTTTGACCATAGTGGTAGCATGCTTGTTAGTTACTCTGCAGTCCTATGTTTCCTAAGTTGGCACACTCACTGCCTGGACATCAGGCAGAGCGTGCCATGTGCTTTACCTATTCTACACAAATGAACAAAAATTCTAGAAAGACTGCACATTTTCTGGATTTATTTCACTATTTATTTCCTGGAATAACTGGCCTGAGTTGCTTTCCACACAACATTTTTAGCTGCCCTGGCTTAGTAGAAAAAGTTCCAACTTTGAATTCCAGCATTTAAAAATGGAACTAGGCAGCCAATTTATCACAATTCAAATGGCACTGGCAAAGCAACATATTTAAATAGCTTATGGAATAATCTCGAGAAAACGTTGTGCCTAGAATGTTAATAAAAACAACAAATAAATATGATTCTGTTTTCTGAATGCTGACAGAAAGCTAACAGAGAAGTAAAGGTTAACAAAAAGAAAAAAATGGACTGAACCTCCCTTTTAAATTGGTGAATCGGTTCAAAGCACCAAGGACACAGAAGAGAATACCAAGCAACTGCTACAAAAATAAAGTTGCAGAAAGAAACAGAGGACTTTATAATCTAGCTTTTACTTGCTTTCAATTAAAAGAGATTCCTATTGTCTTTCACAGTAAGAGACCAAGTACTAGATATTAAAAAAATAATGGGGGAAAAAAAAAAGTATTTATTTTGGGAAAAGATAGATAGCTTATAAGCAAAAACCTGTAAACTGGGCTCACATATGCATGTCTATATGGGAGGAAAAGAGGGGAGAGAACAGATAATGACAAAAATCAAGGGAATAAGCAGAAGCCTGGTTTGCAGTCACTCATGACAATAGTATCTGGAAGAGCAGGGGTATTTTCTCTCTAGTTAATGCCATTCCAAAGAACTGACCAATTGGACAAAATCCATCTCAGAGGAGATAATACAGAGATGTAAAAGATATTTATGTATATTCTCTATTTTTTTCATGAAGAGACGGAAACACCAAAGAGCAGGAAAAAACAGACTGAAACTCAAGTCACTCACCCAAACACCTGTAGGGAACCACAATATGCGGGTGACCGTTGCACTGCTTCCATCCCCTCTTGCACCAGTTCTGGATCGTAACAGGCTGGTTGGCTTCGACAACATTGGTGATTTGTAATTCAGGGTAGACCTAGCATTAAAAGTATAAAAAAGACAAATGTTATCACAAGTATGCACTCTGGGTCATGCAGTATTGTTACACGTGTTTGCAACATGGATATCACAATACAATACTCATTTTCCTATCTTTTCCCTCTTCTGCTGTGTATTTACTTCAGGGTATGAGTATCTGCACTTACCTGAAAAGCTGGTGTGTTTGTTCATCAGTAAAAATGTATGGCTGCCAGCTCAGAATACGATGGTGCTAACAGCTGGCTGTCAAAATGTAACTTGGCCAGTTATACTTGCTTAAGCTACAGATCAGCTAAACAGGTATTTCATGGTTGACTAAAATACCCTCTCCTCCATGTCTAGGCTATCGCTCTCCTTGCAAAACTGCATATATTGAGCCTTATCTCCATACATCTAAAATTAATAGCATGCCTTTATGTTTATCTCAATCATTTTGACAAACACCATAATTGTTTCCCCCCGTAGCCTGCACAGTATTAAGTCTGCTGAATCAGTTATTCATATTTAGGTTTACATCACCCATATAAATCTATTTCCGACCTCCCTAAATTGCTGAGATCAAAATCCTATCTGCTCTTAATACTGCAATACACTTCTACACCCACAACCATGCCACCAGCAAACTGGATGACTAATTTATTGGCAAGCCACAACTTTGATCAAGCTATGTATTTGGCTTTTTATCTCCCTCAGTCCCTTTATCCCACCTCTCTTTTTTAATTTTACTGTCACTAATGGCTTATCTGGTCTCTTTTGCCAAGGACGGGTCTTAGCACTGACCTTTTGTGCAGACCCACCTGCCAGTAACCTTCTACAAGTGCATCTACATGCGCGTTTTGGTTCATGGGGAGCACATTACCTCACACTCCAGTGCAGTTCACGCTGTGGAGGGGTTTCAGAGCATGCAAACTGGATTCCTCATGGATAAAACTGAATGGGAAGACGTGTTCCTGGAGCACACCTAATGGATGGTTAGTCCACGCCACCAGGCTAGAGCTAACCAAAGCAAAGCCTGCAAAGCACGCCCAGCGTGGATGCTCAGCCCCTGCTGCTTCACTCCACACTCCCAATTCTCATCGCACCACACCAGTTGCTAGCACAGCCTACAGCTCTCGCTTTAGATTTGTCAAATCTGCAATTTATCAGCCCTAACATCAAACTCAGACGGCACTAGTTTTCCTTTGCCTTTCCTCAAGCAATCCTTACCAATTTCCAAGTATGTCAGATCTGCGGATTTAGGTGGACTGAAAACTACAGTCTACTCATACCTACCAGTGGATAAGAAAAACAGAAATAGGAACAAGCCTGAGGAAAAAAGTAATTGGAGGTGGTCCAAAAACACCCTAATCTCAACTACAGAGAGCTGGGTCGAGACTGGGTGAATTCTGGGACTCCAAAACTGATGCTTGGAAAACCACCGTAAGAACCTTGACAACCCTGCCCCAAGGAAAAAGGATCTGTCTCAATCACGGATCTCCCCCAAGCTCACAACATCCCAGTGGGCCAGTGCCTTCTGGCTCTCCCCTGACCAAAGGTTTAAAATGTTAACTGTGGCAAAAATGAAACATGCAGGCTATTTAACTGCAGCTCAAGTAAAGGTTTCAAACTTTAAAAGACACTACTAAACAACAGTACGGCCTTCTCAGATTTAAGATCAGTAGTCTTTGAATGAACGTGACCTGGTCCACAGGCATGGTAACAACAGAAAGTAACCAATGCATGATTGGAAATACTTGGGAAGAACTTCTTACTTTCTTTAAAAGACAGGAAGGGGCTAGTATAATTGTAAAATTGAACTATATTAACAGCTTAATGCACAAAACAAGGCCAGGTACAATAACAATGCCAAGGAAATGACTACAGAAAGAAACACTACTTAAACAATGCACTTTATGCTAAAGAGATTGAACATTAACCTTGTCTTCTATTACAAAACAGCATTTTTTAATCAGATACCTCCTACTTTGCGTAGAGCACTTCACAGAAGCCATCTTACATTTTTGCCAGCTTCGACAGCACCCTCGGCTCGCTACAACACATGGTTAAAGTGTGCGCAGAGACTTCAGACGCAACCTTCTATGTTCACCCAGCACATGAGAAACAGTTCACTTCAAGAAAGCCCACAGGGTAGAACTGAAAACTTAAGAGTGAAAGTTTCCTGCACTCAGAAGACTGTAGCTTTGCTTTGTTCTTTTTGTCAGCAGGTGACCAGGGCTGGTGGTCATGGTCCACAGTACAAATATACCACCATTTTTTACACTACTCGCAGAAAGCGGCTCCACAGGAACTTGCTGCTCCCCCTGCTCCATCAGTGCTTCAAATACTGAACTCTGAACTGAAACAGCAAGGTTGCAAGCTCAAGGAAAGCTCCCCTTTCCTCTGCAATCTCTTTACCTTTTCCTTTGGGTCCCCTCAGTTCCACCAAACAGGTCTGCACATGCTCACGCTCTTGACTCTTGGCACAGCCCTGCCAAAATGGATTAGGATGTCACCACGGCGGGAAATTTCACACCTCAACTGCTGCGTAAACATTACACTGCAAGGCACCATAGCTGCCTCAAGAGCTAACAAGCAAGATGCAAGAGGAAGATTTGATTTTCTTTGGGCACTGCCTTTAGCATCGTCGCGCTGCACTCCCAAGTTCATACATCCGCTGACATTGCATCTGAATAATTACAGCCCACGGTTACGTAATAGCAGATGCCGTCACAAACCACGCGCTTGATATATCACAGTGTCACCAACACGTTCTCATTGGGGACATTTTAACATTCCTCAAGGTTAAGTGTCACTTGTCACATACAGAGGAAGTAAATGCCTTAAATGAAGACAACTAAGAAAAATTTCACAATGGTTGGACTGGATTGTTAAAGAAGGAAATTAAGAAAAAAACCTCAAAGCAATTTATGCATCCACAGGAACACGTATATAGCTTTAAAATGATAGAAAATAGGATTCTGATCCATGAGAACAAAGACACACTTAGTTGCTTTCCTGAGGTGAATTTCTAATGAGTAAGAGTGAACTATTACTGCAGTATCTTATTGAAACAATAAGATTAGAGGGGAAAAAATTTAATATATTATTTTTATTTTTGCTATTTCCCAAAACCACCATTTTAACTTCTGGTTAGTACAGTGGACCAAATTCTAAGTAGTTAACAGTATTTGTCAAAAGCACAGAAGGACAAAGAAATACAAAGAAGCCTCTTCTTCTGTTTCTACATCAGTTACTAAACTCCTAATTTCCTTTGACAGCTCACACAAAGCTCCGTCCGCCCTTCACAAGAGAAAACAGGCTTTGAATTTCATTATCAATAGGTTAATGCCAGCAACGCGTACGCGCTGAGGAAAGCTCCCCTCACTAGACTTACATAAGGTATTTGCTCTGAATTGAAGTGGGACCTACTTAGTGGCACAGAAAAATGAGCCTCATATTTATTTATAGTGTCCCTAATGAGCCACTGCTCCTTCTAGAGAGCCAGAGCAAGCAGCTCTAGAAAGTTACAGGAGATCCAAACTTTCAATGTTATCGTAACTTGCTGCAGGGTAATTCCTTTAAGACATTTTAAAAGAAGTGGCAGAATAAACAGAGGTTAACGTAACCTAAAAGTTTTAACTGGCAATTAAAAGTTACTGCTAGATCTTAATTTACTTCCATTTTCATTACTAAGTTTCCCTATATACTGACTTCAGAAACAGAAATCTAAAAAGCCTCTACACTCAGGCTACTCAGAACTTAATGTGATCTTGTTTACATTCGTGTTCACCGCTACCAAGTCTGATGACACATGGATTTAGGACTAAAATGTAGATGTGCTTAATGAAAGAAAGGGCGTTTTGATCTGTCTACGTACAAAGGCGTTGATGATACAATGGTGACAGTGTTATGACAACCTCATCAAATGTGTGTTACCTAACAGGAGATTTGGGATTATTTGGAAACAAATCTGGGAAAAACAAAGAGATATGGAGTTGGGAGGCAGAGAAAACGACTAAAGCAATGAAGCGGATGGGCCACCACCACCGCAGCCACCCCTCCCACCCACGAGAATGAAGGAGAGCAGCCGAGAGGCCTTTCGGCATGGCTGGCGCAGGCGGGTGGGTCCCCAGGCCCCTCGCGCGCAGGGAGCACCGGCCGCTCCCGCGGGACGGGGAGGCCACCTCAGGAAGGGCCGGCAGGGGCTGTGGATGATAGCCACCGGCCAACGCGAGCTCCTCGCAGTACGCTGCGGGCGAGAGGGAGGCACGGCTCCCATGCACAGGGGGAGGCGAGGCCCTTCCAGGAATACCAGGCCCAGCAGCGGGAGCAGAGGTTCAGGAGGACTTGGATAAATTGGAAGGAGTTCAAAGAAGAGTCAAAGATCAATGACGGGATCACATATCCTGTGCAGAGGAAGTGCTCGACTCCAGGAATAGTCCGTTTAGCATGGCCAAGCCTGGCTGCAGTTTACAACCACCTTCAGAAATTTAAAATTTGCGAACGTCTTAATTTATCACATAAATAGCTAACAAGAGTGAGTTGCTGGGCGTTGAGCCTGAACAACTGTGACCCCAAGGGTGCTTCTCCAAGCAGTCTGCGCACTACTAGAGGTTCCTCTGTTCAAACGGGAAATGCCTACCTAACAAGGATACTCCTACTCAGCCACTGCAACGATACCCGGAAACATGTCTTATGAATGATGCTCGCCATCTTTGATAATCGCCCTGATCCATACAGAATCACAGACCGGTTGAGGCTGGAAGGCACCTCTGGAGGTCATCTGGCCCCACTCCCCTGCTCAAGCAGGGCCACCCAGAGCTGGCTGCCCAGGACTGTGTCCAGATGGCTTTTGAATATCTCAAGGATGGAGACTCCACAACCTCTCTGGGTAACCTCTGCCAGCACTCAAATACCAGCATCAAATGCAACTGAAATCTTTAAGAGAGATTTTTTTTTTTTAATCAATCCCTGATATATGATTATATAAATAGGTTCCTCCACCCAGTCATACATGCTCAGCAGAAGCAAACAAATCCTGTACATCTCAGTGCAAACTTGAATACTTGAGCGTAATCATACGAGACAGTCATCTCCGATACTGAAAGACATTTAGATTCAAAAGCATAGTATTTCACCTCTTGATATTATTCATTATGCCCCTCATCTTCTAGGGTAACTGTGACCATTCAGAATACTGCTTCTTTTATCACATTTTCAAATAAATTTTTGAAAGGTTTACAAGGTTAGCTGACTATTAGGAGGTTAGTGAAGCTATTTCAATTTTCTTCTGCATTTTTTATTACACAATTAAAATAACAATAACAATGGAAATAAGTATATATAAATCTTGAAGTACTATCATAATGTATATGATTGGAATTAGTGATACAGATTTATTCTTACTTCTGCTTGAACTTAAGGTTCTTTTTCTGTATATTCCAAAAGCAGAATCATCACAGGGAAGAGAACAAGATTCAGTTTCAGAGCAACAAGTGGTCTGAGTTACTAATGGAGTATGCTCCGTCCATGGAAACTGTTAAATGGAACGCACACATGCACACGCTTGCACATACACACATGTACATGCACTCCTTGTAAAATACAGGGTGGTGTTACACTTAAACATGAATTAAAAAGAAACAGTATCTTGGACTAAAGAATAGAAAGCATAATCAGGAATTGGTGTCCACCTTCCCCAACAATTTGAAGTGGGAGAGAACCTGGGCAAGAGCCAAAAAAAATTGGTTTAAATTAAGGTGCAAAATTAAGGTGTAATCAATTGCCATTTTTTATTTAAACACCTTAGTATTTTTCCCCAAAGTGCATCCCACATCAGTTTGAATTCTGACTGTTCCAAATCAGAGATGTGTATTAGTTTAACTGCCACCAAACGCTCTATCAGTCTGAAGTGGACACATTTTCTTATTATCATTTCCTTCTATTCTTTTTCATTAAACCTTCAGTTGTTTGCTGTACCTACTCATGATATCTTTGCTTAAATTAGATCACACATTTGGTTTCTAGATCTTCCTTTTACCCTAAGCTTCAGCACCTGGCACGGCAAGACTTTTAAGCCAGCTTGAATTCAAACGTAATGCTCAACTCTCTACTCTCACAATGAGAAAAGGCTGCTCAGTCTCTCCAAAAGCACATTGCCCAGTCTCTCTGCAATGTGACAATGAAGAACTGGTGCTAACACACCCCGGATCTGACAGGGGTGCTTTATGAGCTGGCATTCTGCTTGAAATCTGTCTCAGGCAGTATCTATATTAAAAATAAAATGTAAGACTGACCATAGAAATTCTAGAAAGGAATATTCATAGAGATAAAAGAAAGGAAGAAATTACTGCTGTAAATAGAACAAAAATTAGGGTTGTTTCAGCAGTTGTATCTTTAGCAACTTGAATCATTTGAATACTTTCATTTACTTAAAGAAAGGGGAAGATAACTCAAACTAGGATACAGTTTGATTACATCCAGACTCCCCCTGCCTGCTCTCCTCCCCCACCTTCCCCCCAAAAAGGAAAAAACCAACCAAGTTGGTCTGTGGACAAGTTTCCTTCCAACTGGACCATGCAACTTTGTACTTTGAATATTGTATACTTACAATATCAACGTTACTTTAACATTGAGAACTGTTCACAGAAATTATCAGACAATTTGCTTTTCAAAATTGTAAACAAAAATCACAGATGTGACACAGGTAACTTGTGCTTTAAACAAAGACATTTCTTTATCACTTCAGTGAATTAGTCTGCAAAGAGTTACTGCAAGCACAAAAGAATACACACACTTAATAACCAGTGTTTAGGAAGACTGTGGTCTTAAAATTGCTTGTGGAAAACTTCCTTTGACAGCAAGCGTGTCTGAAGGATAGCTAAACAATGCTTCAGCTATGAAAAAAAGCCTTTGGTTCCAGATTAACAAACTATAATTGGAACAAAAATATTTCCATTCCTTTCTAGAGTACATCTTTAAATAAATAAATAAATAAATAAAATCCTTTTGAGGATTTTCCTGTCAGAGGGCAGAAAGCAACCTACATGTTAAAGCCACAGAAAGAAACAAAAGATCAGCTGCTTCCCAGTATTTTGCATAGGTATGTTACTGAAGAGCAGCAACAAGCAAACACACTGCACTTATTTTTCGAGAGTTTGGTATGTCCATGCAGAGGAGGTATACAATAATCATTTCTGTGTGACCGTGCACAGTATCCCTGCAAGCTTTCCAATATATGACTTCGGAAGCAGCGATGCTGCAGAGTCCCAGCTGCTCCAGGTCAGCTGCAGCAGTAGTGGCATCACGTGAGCAGCAATGACACAAGCACAGCCAGCCCTGAATGAAATACCCTCTTCTCAATCTTGCAATCCATATCTACAAAACAGGCAGCTATATACAGATTCTATTTATTATACGTCTCATGTCAAAATATTCTAGTTTACTACTGGGTTTTACAACTACTGTTCTACATTACTATAGAGGATCTTAGTACAAGGTAACTTCGAATTTTCATTGATTAATATCTAAACTCAGAATTGGGACTTGAGAAGCATGAATTTTTGCGAGTCAGGTTATTTCTTCTACTTTCTGCTACAAAGTCATGTAACTTAAAGGCTAAAAATGATGTCAAACTAAAAGCCTCCACAAAAAAAACCCAAAACTGTGAGCCTCAAACTCTTGTGGAAAGACTGTCCCTTGACCTCTCTTATTTACAAATAAAGGAAAAAAAAAGGCATTAAATTGCACACACTTAACACATGCAACTACAGATGCTTATTACCTTTATACTCCCACTCACTTCAACTAGTTGTCCTCATTTTTTGCCTGTTTCTTCAGCAACTGCTGGCCCAAGTTATGATTTTTAACCCTTTCCTTGTGTGCATCTGCTCTAGCCGTAACTCTTGATTAGACATGTAGGCTTATCAGGTGAAACAACACTCACTGTAACCATAAAGCACAGTAAATCTCTGGTACGTCAGCTCTGCAGTCCTCTCGCATGGACACAGAGTTGTTAGAGGCATGGGCATAACCCCTGTACCAAATCAACAAGCGAGGTGGAGAACAGAAGCTGTGCAAGCTTTAGAAAGATTTTAACACACCAGCGCAAAAACTATGCTATATGTGGTCAAGTTGACTACTCCAGAGAGCCCCCGAGGTCCAAAATCTGCAGACAGCAGTAGCTGTGTTTCACAAGAGATGAACCGTATATCGCCATGCTGGCTCATCTCCCAACCACCACACCCAAGTCTCTTCTACTTTCCCTCAGAGTTACTATGCAGGAATAGTGCTGTTCTTCTGGCTAACCTATCCTCAGAGAAAGTTATGAAATTATGAACTGGGCTCTCCTCATTACCAAGTAAAAGCAAAACACAGTTGCACTTCACCTAGCACTGCAAATATCAGCATACTTGTGTATTTACACAGACAGTGCTGCCTAACGCAAGCCGGCAGCTCTCCCCGTGGCAGCCCCCTGGCCGGGAACCATCACCCCTCCAGTCCAGTCCAGACACTCCCCTGGTCAACAGAAACACCTTTCCTTCTCTGCCACATGTCTGCTGCTTCAGCTATGCCTTATCATGCCTGACCAGGCTCAGCCACTTGCCCCTGGCTTTCTCAACCATGCAGGCACTTCTACACACAGAAGCAAAGCCACAGGGCTAGTTGGCATCCCAGCTTTTCCTGCCATTCTCTGTAGCCCAAGCAACTCCTTCACTTGCTCAAAGAGAATTATGAACAGAAAGTCAAACCCAGCATCAGCTGCATTGGAGCAGTTCCCAAATTCGCTGTCATGGGCCAACCTGAGAAAGAGCAAGGCGATCAAGAAGGAACAGCTCTGCCCTGTACCGCAAGTCCCAGGTATCTGCTTCTGCAACTTAATCAGCGTAACATCTCAGGTATTTGCACTAATTTCCAGCTGCCACTTGGGAAGAGAGAACCCTTTTAACCCTGCAGTTTAAAAGAAAAGAGTAGTAATCAATCCTTAGAAGCAAAACCACATGCTATTACTTACAGTAAATAAATAATCCCAGGCTGAGTGTCTTCCACTATCCAGAGAATTATTTCTTTTAATTCAACCCTAAGGACAAGTTTCCAAAGACATAATACTTCTTATCTTCAGCCACATCACCTAGCATCCATCTATAACATCCTTCAGTTTTTAATGGCTGCAGCCTCACTAGCTATCTGGGTCAACCCTCACCCTTATCTAGGAGTTTCACATATTGCTCTTAAAACGATTTCTTAGGCCCCATCTGACAAATCCTCCTCCTCCCTTCCAACATCTCAGCTGTTTCACTATTACACACAGAGCTGCTGTTCTAGAGTTTCCTGCCATGAAACTTCCCACTCCTTTCACCCCAACTCTTGCCTCTCCAATCCACTCATCCTGGCATCTTGTTAGTTCCCATTTCCAAACTGTCTGCCCACCCTGTGCCTCTTAAGTCCCATGCTAAGAGGCAAATGCTCGGTCGTCTTCTCCTAAGCATCTTTTAAACCTCTTCATTTTTTCCTCCAAGCATGGAAAGCCAGCATACATTTCAACAAACTAGTTTCCTTCGTTACTGATCCTATCCCATGGAAAAAAACCCCACACACAAAACAAACAAACAAACCAAACAAAAAACCCAACAACAAAAAACCAGGAGTGTGTGCGAGGAGATGAACAACCTTCTAGGCATTATCCACAGATGGGGGGAGGAGGAAGGGGCAGAGAGGGAGAAGAGATCAAGATGTCATGAGAACATGCACTCACTGCTTTTCTCTGTGAGCAGGGTATATACAAAATCCTGGTATAGTATCCCAAGTGCTTTTGGTATTGAGAGTGGTAGAAACACAAGCTGGTTTTAGTACAGTGGTCACAGTTGGGTTGGTTTGCCCACAAGAAGTTTCATATGCATGTGATCTCTTCTCTTAAAAATCCCTAACATGCTTCTTATCTGGAGTTTCACGGAAGACTGCCACTTACCTTGCAATTAAAGCAATCAGAAAAAGTGCCAGGCATGAGGTAGCCTGCTCAACCCTAATTCACACACAGGGCTCCGTGCATTAACACAGACTTAATTGAACACTTGCACCTTGCTTTCTCTGAGTGCCTTCCTCTGCACATGGAGAAGGGAGAAACCTATGTAAGCAGAAATAAGGCTGCACGGTCAACCACATTCTCTTCACTGCCTTTCAAGTCCTTGATCTTATAACACAAATATGTTTGCATGCAACAAGAAAACCCAACCAAAAAATCTTAGCCCTGCCAGGCAAATTCTGTTTACCACATCAGGTCACTAAAGTCTCTCTTGTCTAATTACAGAAGATATCCAGCTGCTCATACTGTAAAACCTCAGAGTAAACAGGGTTGGAGTTATGGTCTCCTAAGCTGCTTCCCCGTCCAGCTTAAGCACTTACTGCTTTAAATGCAACAAGCACTCCTATTTCTCTGTAGGCAGAAATTTTTATTCACAGAGAGACAGCAAAGTCCACTTTGTCGTGCCACCATAAGCCTGTTCACACTTTTACTCTGCTCGAGTACAAACACAGAGGATGAGACTACATCTGCCTGTTACTCTACAGCACTGCTAGAAGCAATTAACAGTTTTGTTGGGGAGGAGGGGGGACGACGGATGGATGGGACAGGACACAGGCTTTTTGGCTTTGTTGTTGTTTGTTTCTTGCAATTAAATTTCTGCGGGAATAAGGTTAAGTATTAGAGCAAGAGACAGAATAATACCTAATCAAGTTAAAAAGGTATTTTCATCTCCAAGTAAGATATCATGTACAAAGGATAAGGACTGTCATGCTTCCAAGAGGTAAAACACAGGCAGCCAGAAGTAGTTAAAAAACAAAATAAAACAAAACCCAACCCTCCTCCTTTAGGTATTATACAAGATTTCAGGCATCCCATTCCCACCATATCAAGGAAGGTGGGACAGTGTAAACAGCTAGAGAGCCTGGGTCTGGTTTTCTGGATTCTCCTGCAGGAGAATCCTTTTCAGGATTCTCCTCCATCCCTCCCACAGCACACATCAGTGGGAAGAAGGCAAGGCGAGGCATAGTGCCCTCCTGGCAGCGGCTCCTTTCTTGATCACATCAATATACAAAATGTCAATGATCTGTATAAGACAACTAATATACAAGGAGGGTCTTTAAAGGAAACTGTGTTAGCTACAGTACCAGCATCCAACAGACTGCAATAAAGGCTCAGTTACCTGACCTGGATCTTCAGGAGCAGTCCTCAGTAGGACTATTCTTTTAAAAAAGCAAACATTAAAGAAAATAAACAAGCCAACCCCCCAAAAAAAAACCAAAAAAACCCCCCAAAAACCAAACAACAAAGTCTGACCTTTCTTTTTGTTGTATTATCATGATGAAGATGAAACACTGTATTTCATCTCAAGCATGATAGGTTTCAAAAAGGGCTGCCAGGGAAAGAATCAGATCTTGTGCTGGCAATTTCTGCCCAAAGATGGGGTACCGTTCTGAAGGCATAAAATTAAGCAATTTAATAGCTTTGTGAAAATCACTACATGTGGAAAGTTACAATTTCCTTTTCCCCAGGTTCTGAAAGAAATCATCAATATAAAGGGCTATAATACACATTTTAAATAATCAAATTACCTACCTGAACTAGTTTCACAAGCTTCACCTAAAGAAACCTCTCACCCTTCAGTCACATATGTTCCCATTTGACAAACTGAGTTGTTATATTTGTTGAGTAGATCACAGTACAAAACATACCTAAGCAGTAGCATAAAATCTATGAAAATATACTTGAAAAAAATATAACTGTTCTCTGTTCAACTATTTCCAAGTTCCACTGCTTAAAAAATGACCTACTTTATGTCGAAGTTGTCCTCAGGGCCACGCAAGAACTGTCACAAAGTAACAGGCCTGGGAACTCATTTTTAATAATCTAATTAATTTATGCATTCTTGAGTTTACTGCAGAACTAGCCAAAGGGTAATTTATTAATCTAAGAGCCTAGATTCAGTTGTACGCATGCCCCGAGACACAAACGTGCCTGTGATTTCCCTTTTCATGAAATCAACTTCAGGCTGTGGAGTGGTAATATAAGGTCATATTCTGAAACAGTGGTTGTACTCCATCATCATCCAGATACAAGAAAACCATATGTGGTTTAGTCCTGTAGTGAAAGGAATACAGAAAAAGTTTGGGAAATGTCTAAGTTAGAAACAGACTACCTGATGTTCTAAAATACAACTTGACCTTAAAAAAAACCAAAAAAAACCAAAAAAACCAGTTGAACATGAGGAACGAAGCTATAGGGAGCCCACCTGCAGAAAACATTCAGATCAGTAATGTTTCTTGTTTGTGAACCGCACAGGAATGTACATTCAGTGTTTTATATTGCCATGTCTTGGATTGGTCCTTTGAAACAGGATACCTACAGTAATCGCCTCAGTAGCTCTAAGATGACACTGCATTTTTTTTTCTTTTAAATCAAGAAGCGATGTTTTTTAATAATTTTTGTTCTTTTGCATGAGATCTACATTATATAGACCATAGCTTTGTACTATGAACACAGAATATTTAGTATCAGTATAAAAGTTTCCTTCCTAAAGCAATCACATCTTTCTTCACAAATACTTAAAAATTTGTGGTTTTCTCCAAGTTGTTAAGTCTCTCTCATAACATTTGGTCCAGAGTAATCAGAACTGCCTTACCACTGTCTCACACAGATACAGTTATTCTGCCTGCAAACTGCCCTCTTAGGACAGTAACCTGGAGAATACATGACAGAAGATGAATCAGGCATTTCTTACTTCCATTACCAATATTAACTATATCTCAGATTAAATTAAGTTCACTGTCAAAGCTCATCTATAGAAACTGTCACTAAGCATTTTCTGACACCCTATCTACTCAAGGGAACTGCAGTTTGGAGCTGCTACCAAGAAAGAAGTTCATTTAGTCTTTTACATTTCTTTCACATGTGTCTGTGTTTCAAATAGGGGACTGTCTAAAACAACAATGCTCCAAAACACAAATTCCAGTACTGCAGTCTGAAAGTAGAATAAACTGAACAAATGTACTTTATTTACAAATGTACTAGCCTGAGTAGACCCACGCAGACTTACTCAGGATTTCACTTCAAAACTTGCATTATACTTTAATCTGAAATAATTTTCAAATGCAGAAAAACCCTTACGATACAAATATTTGTACAAAGATACGCCCCCTGCACCCCTTAAAAAAAATTCACTGAGAAACAAACTATTGGAAACATTTCAGAAATTTGGACACTACACTTTAGGAGACCAGAAAACTTCCATAAACACTTTCACTTGCTTCATGTATTCAGCTTTGAAGTAAGGATATTTTCAAAGAACTGGAGTTTTTTTCAGCTTTTTTTCCCTTCTTCTTTCCTCTTCCCACCCTCCCTTTTAATTACTGCTATCTTTTTTGAACTCCCACAGCTTCTTTTGAGTCAGGGAAAACAGAAAAACAAAACCAAATCAATAACCCAAGGAAATGCTCAGTTTCTAAAACAAGAAACTATATTAAAAAATTGAGTATGTTTTCACAATGCTTTTCCAAAGCATCGGAGAACTTTGTAAAGTTCTCCATTGAGAAGAATAAAACGATGTGTTA
Source organism: Mycteria americana (assembly GCF_035582795.1). Classification (NCBI taxonomy): domain Eukaryota; kingdom Metazoa; phylum Chordata; class Aves; order Ciconiiformes; family Ciconiidae; genus Mycteria; species Mycteria americana. The sequence continues at coordinate 116,605,637 of NC_134365.1, forward strand.
TAAATGTTGCCGAGACTTCCACAGAAAATTGCTTCCCATTTTCATGTTGGGAAAGAAGCGGGGACAAAAAAGTCAATAAAGGGCGAGTGCCAGGCAATGGAGGCCTCCGCAGGTCACACAAAGAAGGAAATCTGCTGAGGAAAAAAGCTCATGCATAACGTGGTGCAAATTCTGCTTTATATGGAACAGGGCCTACTACTCATGTCTTTGATAACACTCACAAAAAAGCATTCCTGAAAGCTAATGTCCAACAGGACATTAAGAAATCGTCATTAAGTATTAAAAGTATTATGGCTCCCCAGATCACTTAGAATTCACTTCTATTCATAAATTGCACTTATTGTTTCTCTAACTCTGCTTCATGACATTTCAAATCCCCAGGGTGACGGGAAAAGAGGAGAAGGGTATGGAGAGGTCTGGAACAACCATCCCCCGTGAATGTCTTTGCACAAAGCTTGGAAATTAGTCCAAGAAAGATGTAAAAATTCTGGCTCATTTTAGGAAACTGGTTGGCGCTTTCATTTCCAGTTGCTGAATTGGACTGAAAACCCAACTAATACTGATTTTCTGCTAAATACTGTAACTGCTAAAGAAATAAGCCATCATCCTGAGCTTGTGAATGATGTCCATGTGGGTATTTAACAGAAGGACCTCCCAGCCATCTCCTCTTTTGAAAACAAGGGCTTTCAGCCAACGATCCTTCAGGTAAAGCTGTGCCCTGGAGTCCACAGGCAACTGCCAGTTTGAAAGCAAAGCAAGAAATGAAGCAGGCATCATCATCTGTGCTTTACCATAAAGCAAAGCCCTACCACCCTTTTTCTGCAACAGACTTCCAAGTCTGCCGGACTGCACAAACACGCATGCACAACACCTGTAGTGACAGACTGAGTTAGCTGTAGGTCTGAAACAGAAGTACACATGCAGTGTCTCCCAAGGCAATTCAGTTGCGTAACACTCGGTTTGCACTCTTTTTTTAGTAAATTTTTTTTCAGAATGAAAACTCATGTAACAGAAAATCCCCCTCTGTTGCTGTGTTACCGCAGCAGACCCACCTGGCTTGGTTTATTTTCCAGCAGTGAGAATACATGAGGTGGAGCTCTCAGCCTCTCAGACCCACGCTCCACCATTGCACATTTGCAGCAAGCCCCGCTAGTCACAGGCGCCAAGTTGTTCACACAGCACAGGAGAGGTTAGGGACCAAAGATTTTGAATAATTTTTTCCACTTACAGCTAATGAACATTGCTGCAGAGCTGGCTATTGAACCTTGTAGACATGAGGAGGAGAAAGGTTCTGACAGAAGCTGCTCATGAATTGGTATATAAGCACCAAATCTAGATGTGCATGAAGTTCCCAGTCACTGGGCTGTCTATAGGCATCTGTACATTTAAGAGAAGCAGCTCAGAAGCATGCAAACCAAAGAAACTGTCTTAGCACTCCATCCTCCACCAAAAAAAAAGCTAAACATTTTCTTGCCAGCCTTCTTCCTCCTGCAGTCTGTTCCCACACAGATGGCAAAACATTTTTTGAGGCCTTGTACTGCATGCTCCACTGAAGTCAATGGGAATCCTGACACCAACTTCTTTAACAGAAAGATTGAATCCACCAACTCAAAGCCAGAAAAATAAAAAGCTTTTTTTTTTTCTTCTCCTACAAAAGAACAATCTCAAGAGGATTAGGATGGTTGCCAAATGGAGAAACCAGAAGCACTTCAAATTGCTCCCAATGACTCAATTGACCACAGTGATGTTAATCCCTAGAGAACAACACTGTTGTGGCATAACATTAAGTCCAATCATATCCAACAAAATTTCCACACCAATATATGTAAGACCTTATTCTCAAGCAGAAACGGGATGTGCTTCTCCAAGTGCTCAAAGGCATGCTGAGCAAAGGGAGCGTTAGAATAAACTTTAAAAGTTCAAGTTGATTATGAATCTTCTGAGATGTGTCGATCCTGAATTTTAAAGGGCAGAGTAAGAAGGACTATAATCCTGCATCTGCTTTCCAATCCAAAACACTGTGCAGCTGGAACATGCCCATGCCCCTCTGCACCATGCATCTCTCCAGCAGATCTCCCAATCTGCTCGCACAACAGGCAAACACCCAGTCCAAGAGCAAAGAGCACCCATCGCAGCCAGATACTGTCATAGGGTCGAAAGGGCAAATATCACTATGCATTCTCAGTCCACATACTGTATGAATCAGGCTTTCAACATGAAAAGAAAAAAATGATGTCTACTTAACATGAGTAACAGCAGTAACAGGTTGCTGACAGCATGACACAACTACTTGCCAAGCTCTGACTCCTACCCGGGACGAACTGCCCTGTTACGTGAAATCTGAACCACGCTAGCTCAGTAAGGTGGTCCCGAAACATGATACAAAACCAGTTTCTACCATCTCCAAGTACGTGGGGGGGGAGAACAGGTAAATACTTCTATCATTTTTAAGAGCTTAGCACCAACTCCACTCCACAGACATTTCTGAACTTCACACAACTCAAGCTTATAGTATATTTTGCTCTTGAAGAGGAAAACAATGAGGGTTGCAATAGGATTTCAGTTCTGTTGAAGCTTGCACCCCCTTCTCACCGAGGCACAATCTCCAAAGAAACACAAAGACATGGCCATAGAAAATGCTCTACTGTCTTAACAAGACTTAGGCTTCAGACTGCAGATTCAGCCATTCCTGACTGCTGGCACTCTCAAGCCGATTGCCTGTCTTGCTGATTGTTACTTTTAAGATACGCTGGGCTAACGGTATGGTAACATGAAAAATCAGGAAAGAAAGTGTGACCTTGGTTGAATACTCTAAAAAAGCATCAGTCCTCTTCCTGCCTGAGTATTCAGTTATTCCCATGCTGGACATCAGTGCCCTTTGCACAGACGAAGAGCAAGTTCCTCTAACAGAGCCCTACCAGGCAGATACACAAATACCTTTCACAGAGGAAACAGGATATGAAAACCCTCAGTTACTTTACTCTTACTGCTGGTAGGGAGGGAAAGAAGGAAGTTTTCTCATGACGCAGATTAACATTTCCAATTCTGAAGCTAAGAAAACAGAAGCTACGAATGCCCAGGAGATGACAAAGATGACACCACATTCTGAGTAGACCAACTGACAAAAGGTGTTGATGGAGTCTACCAGAGTCTACTAGCATTTCTCCTTGTTCACTGTGTAACAATTCCCCAATTAACCAGTTGCTTGAGGCAACTAATTAACATGCAATTGTTATGGCTGCATCCAACTACACAAGCTCGAAGCACCTCAAGAACAGGACATTCTGTGTAGGAAAGCCCAGCAAAGGTGTCAAGGAAAGAACAACAAGAAAGGGGTTTCAAGTACTATTTTATGAGTACTATCGAACTCAACCATTGGCAAACTGACTTGCCCTTCATCATCAAAAATGTTTACTACAACAGTATTTAACGGATTGGTATCATGAATAGTAGCTAAGCAGAAAAACTTATTTTTGTATTAACTGCTACACAAACAGGTACATTTGGAGTCATTACAGTAATTGCAACTCAGGTGGCAGTAACACAACCAAATCATTTTTGTTCTTGCATGATCCTCCAATTTGCCAATTCCTCAAAATCCAGAAAGAACTTTAATATTAAAGTATGATAATTTATCATATGTCTCTTTTACTTTTGTTTCACAGTAAGACTGGCAAACAGTCTTTAAATACATTTATTTTAAAACGATCTTTGGCACCCTTTCTCCAACAGGAACTAAGTTCACTGAATTGGACTGAAGTAAAAATAAATAAATCAATCAAGTTTGACCATTGCAATCAAGTACTTCTTGACAGAAAGAATTTTCAAACTGATGAAGAAAGAAGAAACAAAAAATCCTTAACACTCCATACTGCCTTGGCTCACCTTGCGAGAGAGATTACTTCTCACCTCACTGCACCACACCTACACTTTTCTTGAAACTTTCAGGAATGAAAAAATCAGATCAAAGCTTTAAATGCTCTTATCTTCAGGACTGTGTTATGATGCTATCTACTTTCTTACTGTGCTCTGTAGCTTAGCAGTTTCTGTTGTTTAGCAGGGTAACTGTTTCAGAGGTAAGCTTTAATTTCTTTAGCACTCATGAAAGCAAGATGTTAGACTAGACCGAAGACCTTTGGAGAAAGACTAATCTAAGCAGCAAAGTCACTTGGACTTGCAAAGACTTCGAATAACTCTGTATCAAACTCCTAGTGCAGTGCAAGCAGTTTTGCACTGATCTGCTGGTGCAGCCCTGTGACAACCCTCAGGCTGACCCTCTGACACCCCGTAACACAGCCCAGCGCTTCTCCCACAAGAAATTCTATGACATGGCTACACAGTGTGATAAATTAATACATCCCATTAGTTTGCAAATATGGAATCTACTTCTGCATTATGCTTAAAATGGGATTTTAGTTTGCCAAACAACAGCAACAAAGAACCTTAATCTTAGAAAACAGCACGTGAGACTGATGCTCCTGAGCACAGCCACTCCTCCTCCACCTCCAGCTGCAAAACCCTGGCAGAAGCAAAAGCAACAGCAAAACCACTAGCAAGCAGCTGGGACTCTACATTGGAGATGGAGGGTCCATATCCTTTTCTCAAAATACTTATGGCAGGCCTGTGGAAGAAGAGTTTAGCAAATGACCCAAGAAAACTAAATTTCAGATCAGATAACCACTACAGGGATACTGCATTACATCAAATTTCTCAGTCTTTCATTCATCTGTCAATTCTCCTCTGTCCTTCCTGCTGTCATTATCCTGCCTAAAAATACCGGCCTTGTTCACATTTCATTATTTTCACCTGCCTTCTTTTCTCTCCTTTTCTGCACAGATTCTGGTATTTTGAATCTATTTGTTCCTACTGTTCCTATTTTGAATTCTATTTGTTCCTTTGTTTGAATCTATGTTCCTACTGCTGCCCAAAATTAAATCATGGAGCCACATTTGCATCTCTGATAAATATGTGGCCTGATCTTCATTATAGGGTTGATTTGGCATCTGTCTTCTAGACCTAATAGCATCCATTTTTTTCCCATTTAAAATTTTTCATGTTGTCTATCGCCAGAGAAAACTTGCTGGGGAAATTCAGGTATTAACTGTGTATGCTCTTCTGAAAACACATAGGACCAAGAGGCAGAAAGATGTAGCACCTTCAGAAATACCTAAAATGCTTCTCCTTCACAGGCTGCACTGTAGCAAAGCCATCCTCTGGTCAGCTGCCATAAGAAGGGAAAGTCCTGCCCTCCCCTTCCACCTCTCCCGCGTTAGCACTCTGGCTCATCTGACCCTCAGCAAGCCAGGGCAGAGAGAGAAACTCATCCTTTTTTCTGTTTGTTTGCAGGGGTTAGCTTTGTGCCAGTCCAGCTCCCCAAATTTCCTCATCGCAAGATCAGACATATGCTAAAATCTGGCAGAGCAGAAATGAGGAGGAGGAGGGGAAGAAAACTGACTCTTTCTGGAACAGCATGTACCACTTAAGCTCAACACTTCCTCTAAACCGCTCTGTAGCGGCACTCCTGTTAGTTTGGTAAGAAACTGTAAAATTAGCTCACAGAATCTGACCGTCTCATAGGAGCGACTGTTTGTTCTTGCTACAGATCTTTAGCTACAACAGCTCAAGATGCCAAAATTAGAAGTATGCAAAAGTGGGGACATTCAGGAACTTCGCACCTGGCTGAATACGGGAGACTTCTTGGTCCGCCATGTTGCTCCAAACTCCAAACCAGAGCGGTGCTCTTGTATAAAACGCCTGGGGTAGAGGAATGAAACGGTGATAGGAAAACATCACACCACTGCTCAACAGAGCGGCTCTGATCCGTACTGGCACCAATGTCTTAAAGCCATCTTCCAGACTTCAGCAAGTAATTGCCTATTAGCATATCCACCAATGTGTTCTCCGCAATAGGTCAAAATGAGAGCTTCTATGACAATCTCCTCTAAAATACTAAATACACGTATTAACTTGCATGGTATTACAAGTTTAGCTTTAATAAGATCAGCCTTATCAAATCCCCTTAGGTTGCTTGTTTAGAAGCATAAATGTAATTCCTGCTTCTTGGATGATCCCTTCTGATTTTTTTTTTTCCTCTTGTAGTGTACAGGCTTGCCAAGCTGTGTGGGAACTTGGACAAGCAACATTAGCTGCAACACTTCAGATGTTTAAAGGAATACTCATCAAAATCAAATTTACCTTTTTTTTTTCTTCTCAAAGTCTGTAATTGGCTCAAAGAAGGAAAAGCAAAAAATACTAACGGATCTTGATACTGTCTCAAAAAACAATAGTTTCCCATGTGCAAATCAGAAGTTGAGTTTACAAAGAAGCCATTTATTGACCACAACTCTTTGGCAGAGCTGTCTTCCCAGGCCAAGTGGAAGAAGTGAGTAATGAATGGAGGAAATGAGGTGTTTTATAAATGCTTGATTATCACTGTTCTTCAAGAAATCATATGACTTAGGATAAGAACCAAATAAATTAAATTGCATTGGTTTACATTCTAATAGAAACATTGTGCAGTTTCTCCAGACAGCTGGAATTGGACATCTTGCATATCATTAAATTTCCATGGGGTCAGTGCTTTTCTGACCTACAATGATATTTATAGAAAGAGAAACTATGCTGGAAGAGAAAATTTTGTATCAGATCATATTTCCTCATATCCAGATTAACAGTATTCATGTTTCAATACTCATACGCAGACAGAAGATTTAAACATGCTATTGTCATTACTGCACAAGTAATTTTCCTTTTTGTTGTGTTGATATATGCAACAGCTATTAGCACCCACAAAATACAAAGCTGATGTTTTAACAGATATTGTGATGCATCTTCTAACCCCTACACAGTATCTTTCTATTAGAAACTCCTGCCGTAGCTAAAAAGAAGGACACTTACCCTTTCCCTAGCAAGGATTCACCCTAAGGCCTCATAACAATTTGGAATATTCTTAAGGACCTTAAATCCAATGCTCTGTTTTCAGTCTCAACATTAAGCCAGATGCCTCAAGAGCTCTGAAAAAAATCTAAAAATTTAAAATCCTCACCTTTCCAACTTTTTCATTAGCAATTTGCAGTAACACCCCTTGAGTGAAATTCTCACCCCACTCAAGTTAAAAAACAAAAAAAAGGGAAGAAAATTAACAGCTAAAATTCTGTTTAAACTATTAAAAAAACATGCTATATGTATATAAAGGAAAAAGGTGGATAAAGCCATCAATAATTGGCCAGATATTCAGAAATCTCTCCATGATTATAAATTATAATTAATCCACAACCATCTAGAAAAATATTCTGTAAGGAGCACACATCTATAAAAATAGGTTATCAGTAAGATTTTTTATTAGCCAGAGGTATACAGTATTTGGAAGATTAAAGCAGGCACTCAGTACAGTACTAAATAATAATTTCAATTGGATAAAGGCTAACTGGATGATAATGCTGCTATATGAATTAGAGAGCAGTGGTAATAAACTGCTTGGGAAAAAATGGAATGTCCCAGAAATCAAGAAATATTTCTACCATCCAACCTTGGGGCATTGCCCTGCTATGAATTCAAGCAAGCACCACCTTCCTGACAGCTTCAAAGCTACGGAGCAAGAGAAACTGTCTTTCCCCTTTTTATTTTTGCCTGCAGAACCGACAACTGAAAATATGTGCATAATGCCCTTTTACTTGCAAAGACAGACTTCTGAACATGAACCTATTCTGTGCTACCAATCTAGACAGATCAGCCCACTGTCTGCTACTAATGAGCTTCATATGCACTATTATAGTGAAATAAACACATCTGTAGTCAATGTTTCTGATTTCCTTATATTTCAAAGTAGAACGGGCAAGGGTGAAATGGGGGGGGGGGGGGGGGGGGGGGGGGGGATGACAGAAAGAAAAAACCCTACTCCCCAAAAAAAGAAAAAGAAAGAAAACCCCCAGAAGAGAGTAACACTACCACCACAAGAAAAGGCAGTAAGATATAGCACAGGAAAGCTCTAGAACCATCCATAAGGGATGCAGATGACCCCAAAAATATGGGATGCCGCCAGGCATACTACCTATTCACACATACACCCAGTCATGCACAGAGACGTAATGAAGACCAAAAAGACCTGAAGCCCCGAAACACTCAAACCCACCCAAACACCCAAATCCTGCTAGTAGCCTCTCAGCATTCAGGAGCACCAGTCCCAAGGAGTCACACTTGCACCCATCCATCTGCAGAGGTACACTCGCAGATGCTAGGGCTGTGGTTTCAGTGCCTTCAATTGGACACAAGTCTGACGTTGCCAGGGCATGATTCCTGCCTTATTCCATCCCTTGTCCATGTACTTCTAACACCTCTCCACGAGCCAGCGCTAACACAGAAGCTGGATCAAGGAACTGACCTACTGCTGAAAACATCCCTCCCCAAGAATAAGAACTGCATCAGAGTGGAAACTGCCAGGAGTTAGAGAGGACCCAGGATGACTTTAGCAAAAGTGCAACGAGCTGTGCTAGACAGAAGTGTCTATGCAAGCATGGTCTGAAATGGAACAGCTGTATATTTATAATAGATTTTTCTTTACTTAAGGTAATCATCACACTTTACACCTAGTATCTCTTAGGCTTATAATATTATTTATTAAAGGAACAGCTGCTACCAGTCCATAGTGTAAGATGTTTGGGAGACGTACCTGTATTCTAAATAGCAGACAGCTTACTACAATAACTCTGTATGTAAGAATGAAAAAAGAATGGTGAAACGCAGCATTAGAGGTCCGCTATGTTGTCCCCACCAGGACACCTGCCATGCAACATCAGAGGTGCAGGAGAGGTAACAGCTCTACAGACCACATGCAATGCTTGCACAGCTGTCTTCGAAGTTTCAGGCTTCAGTAAGGCCAAGAGTTGGGCTAGCTGAGCTTCACTCCCTTCCATAGAGAGACTTGTGCAAGTGTGGTTAGCCAGTCCTTTTGTAACCTTCAGGAGCAAACCACAAGCACAGCATGCTGACAATAATGTGAAACATTTTCTTCTTGTCTTTTATATCTCCAATTTAGCAGACATCTTTTGACATCCTGATCACATGCTAAATGGTTGTCTGCTAGTTCAACTATCAGCCAAAAAAGGCAGTAGGACTACCCTGCATACAGCCATTGCATTCATATTTTTTAGAGGACAGAAGAAACAATCGTATTCCTGGCACAAACACTATGCTGGTGGAACCTGCCGATTAAGTTGAGCCATTCATCTAGTCCATCATATCTGTGAAATTCAAAATTAATCTAGGGGAAAATGCAGCATCGCAGCTTCATTAAACACTGCATTACACATTTACCTAAATATATATTTATGCAGACAATCCTCTTCCATTTTCACCCTTTTTCCTCCCTCAGCCTCAAAGCAGAAGCATCCTCCTTCCACAAGGAAAACATGTTACTTCAAAAGGAGTTGGAAAATTTATCATAAAAGCAACAACATAGTGAGATCCTCATGTTTTCCATTTATTTTCTTTTCAAGATATGCAAAAAAGGTCTGTGTAGGGAAAAAAAAAAAATGAGAGGGGACCTTTTTATTATCAACAAAAGAAAGGCAGGCATTATCTTGCAACGTATGCTCCAAGTTTTATTAGTCACTTGATTTGAAATATATTTAAGTGGTAGACTACAGTCTGGGTTAAAAAGCCCAGCCTTCTTTCTCAAGAAGGTTATATGATGAGCAAACTAAGGTTTAACTGCAGGATAAATATACCATCAGTAGTAGATCCAGCATTTCCAAAATCTAAGCCTTCACTGAAGCAAATGAGATTTAAGCACTGGCAGACAGAGTGAACTAATTCAAATTTTGCTGTGGACCAAAAGCTAAGTAAAACAAAAGACCTCAATAATCAATGCAAAGAGTGCTAAGATACCATTCACCTAAACTTTTAAGCATGACTGTGCACATCTCGGAATATACCAACACACATTTGCCTTGAAAATGTCATTTGTTTTTAAGGACAGTCTGTGCTGCCAAAAATCTGTATGTTTTCCATGATGTTTCATTAAATGGATCATTTTCCTCAGAGCAAAATGTATGGCTTTTTAAGCTGCTGAATTTGGAGTAGCACAGGTTTAAAATTAATTTTCTTCTTCAATACAGTGGCTATTTGGTTTGAGAAACTAGAAAGAGAACATTATGCAGCCTAGATAAAAACAACAATTCGTATTAGGATGAAAATGACAAGGTAACATGGAGAGAAACCATTATCAAAGCAGCAAGACTATTTTCATTGCATCTCAAATTCTCTTCTCAGAAGAAAAGGCCAAACTATTTTTTTCTTTTTAAAACCTTCACCATCCCTGCCAGTTCAACGAACCCTTTAACAAATCTCTAGAAGCTCTCAACAAGGACAAAGACTAGAGAGTCCTGCCTGCCTGATTCTGCCTGGCGTGGGCCCAGGGCAACAAGCACAGAAGGATTATCTGAGATGATGGCAGTAAGGAGCCAAGCAAGTAAATAAAAATTAAGATGGGGCAGTCGTTTGATGGCCCTTTTGGCCCATCTACAAAACAAGGGACTTGAGGACTACTTTGAAGCCAGAGGTTGTGGGGTGAATTAGTGTCAAAGCCTTATTACGGTCATATTCCAGCTTGTACTGGATCTGGCTAAGAAGTGGCTTTGGGTTTCACCAGCAACTCACCTAAACACGTGGCATAAACACAGAATATCTGAACAAATGACAAGAAGATACTTTCTGGAAGTAGTATCATTAGACATTAGAAATGTCAACACCGTTCTGTCAACAGTTATAATAAATTATCTGTTATCTGAATTTACTCTACTATTTTCTGCTCCATGTAACACAAAGATATAGTTAAGAGCATAGTAGTGTGCATTTATAATTTATTTTTTTTACTTCTGGGGAGGACTTTTGTAAGAAACACACATTCAGTGCCAGATACTCATGGATCTCAATGATGTTTAGAAAGAACGTGGACACATGTCATGATTTTACAAAAGAAACCAAGCAGTCATGATGTGGTTCCAGAGATGCCAGGTATTAACACTTGCCAAAGCCAACATATACTCTACATCTGAAAGTTATTCTAAGCACCTAGCCAAAGTTCTCACAGCAAGCCACCTGCTGATTACAAGGCACAGCTAGATCTCTAGGCTCCCAGGTTTACACTCCATCTGCTCAACCATGCACGTGATATCCAGACCCAAACTAGTTTTATTATAGCTTTGGTTTGGTCTTGGAAAAACAAAACAAAACAATTTTCAGAACCATTCCTTTCCATTCTGTTCAACTCCATGCATACTTAAAATGGAAATAAGCACCTCCAAATTAAACTAAGTGGGGAAAAAAAAAATCCATGCATTAGACAAAATGAATTTTTTGCCAGCTGTGAGTGTTGTTTTTACAATTCATTTTGGACACCGAGTTCAGCACAGGCAGCAAAATAATTTCAGTCCTTCAAGGAACTCACTAAAGTATCCTAATTACCAGACATAAAATTCAGCACATAGTAGCTGTTCAAAATTGCTAATATAATACAACATATACCAGGATCTTCCATCTGAACACTCATTCCCTTTAAACAAGGAACTAAGCACACCTAAGTTAACTTCTTACTCTGCATATTCATGTGACTCTGAAAACACGTACTTTGCCAAAGAGCAGGCTCCAGATCGGTTTTATGAAAACTGTTTAGTAAGACAAGGCGCTGACTGGCCTCCAGCGTGATCACAGCCGGCTCCAAAACACACCTTCCTTCAACAGTACCGCGCCACCCCCGCGCTTGAAAACGTGTGGGTGAGGGTACCCGGTTTCTTCCACAAAACAACAAAAAGCAACATCCAGGAGTGGCGGTGCCAACCTGTTTCAGGATATCAGCTAACCACCCATCAGGGGCTGTTAGAAAGAAACTTTTCCCAGGGGGCTAGTTACCCAGTACTTCTGTATGGCAGGGCTTTCCCAACATCCCTCCGAAACAGCTGGTACTGCAGTGTCAGCAGCAGGACTAGATTGACCAATGGCTTGATCTGAAGTGTCAGCTAGTACACTCACAACACGTTAAGGATTTTGGCACATACACTGGTGTAACCACCCCATTTATATTAACGCAACATTGTTCTAGCACCTGCAGCACTTGCATTTGACAGCTGCTTGCAGATCAGGCCCATGCCATTTTACTTTTCAATAGTGGGTACAATTAATATAGCAGCATCCTAGCTAGTTTGAGATTAAAAGATACCACTAGTAAATTGTACTTCTCTAACCAGCATCTCATTCCACCCAAGAAAGCTTGATTTTGCTATATTTAAAAAAAAAAACCCAAAAGCCACCAGCTTAGGCTGAACAAGGGAGAATGTGCAGATTTGAAGGCAGGAGACGGATGTGACCTGCTTCCAGAACCACTTCTTGTGACCTCAGTAGCAGAGTATAACTGCACTCAAGGAAGTTAGAAGGCAGCACTCAAGTATCTTCCATTTCCTTTCAAATAAGTAATGTACAGCCTGAGCTTTGTCATCTTTAAACTGTGATGTGTTGTCCAAATATAAATCCAGACAGTTCCTGTGCTGAACTGAGCTCCCACTCAAAAGAAGCGAAGCAACAAGTGACATAGATCTTTAAAACATGTAGGCGGTTCTGCTTATTCCCCGTTCCTCCCTTTCTGCCCCTGCAATGCTCTTCTGCTGCTACTTCCTGCATCAAGACTTCAAAATCCACCTACACTGGCAGTGGACGAGGAGAGGCAATGATGACAATCTCAAGGAAAAGATATAAGGCTGCCAGTAAATGTAAGCCCTTCTGTACTTCATGCGCCTTCCAGCCCAGTGCTCTGCCCACCACCTAGGCATCTGACCTGGCGTCATCAGGAAAAGCTCTTTTAAAACAGCTTATAGGGAGGCAGAGGAACACATCTACTTGTAAGTTCTGCTGAAAGGGAAGATTTTTTTTTGTAAGATACCTTCCATGGAAGAAAACAAAGCCAGAGGCTACACAGAGTATCATTTTGGATTAACCAGAGTTTCCTGATAAAAGTTACTAACTTGTATTATTTTAGAGCCAAGGAGCTACAGAGCAACATCTCCACTGTACTTGCTCAATGAATTTCTGCTCAGTTGGCTCCTTTCGATATGCCCCTGGTGTAGCAGGAGCTGGGTGCATAAGCTAACTCTACAGCATCTACCGCAGTAGAGCATCGTCTCTTGCACTACAGCCATAATCACAGTGCCTGTTGCAGAGCCACATGAGGTATCTGCAACAAAAAACAGGATGGACAGATTTCTCATTGGAGACGCAGGGAAAAAATCTTACCTTCCCTTGCTCCCTGTCATTTCAGGGCTCTGCTCAGAGCTGGGGAAAAAAGACAGTACCTCAGCAGAGCGGTACTAACAGCTGCTGCTACAGCAAGAATGAAGACCCAAGGAAGCTGCATGGTGCCAGGGAGCATGAAGAACATAGATTCAGGCAGAGCACCTGTCTGCTTGATCAGCAGAGCATAAACGCTCAGCCTTTGCTGAGCGTTTATGAGAAAAAATGCACCCCAAGAAGTAACAGTCCTCCTTTTGGGGAAAAAAAAAGCACAAACAGGAGAAGAGGAAGGAAGGAAAAGGTCATATCTGGCAAAAGTCATCAAAAAGGAGATTTTTACCTGCATACTATTCCAATGCAAGAGGTACCACATCTCAGCCTTGATGCCTATTGTTTCCTGCTAATGGGAAAATGCAAATTTACCCCATTCCCTGGGCCTGATAGCAAGTGCTGTCTCGCAGACAATGTAAACAGCAGAAGGCAAGAGTAAAACCACCTCACTTGCTACCCCAGGGATATTAAGCATATTTGGAGCATCAAGCAACAAGGGGTTCCCCACAGCTGAGAAGCCATTTTGAATTGCATTTACTAGCACTTCTCTACAAATTCATTTCTTTGGTAGAAGTGAGTGCTTTTATCTGACTCTTCTGTTTCTCTTGCCAGGTCATGGGAAAGTTAAACAGAAGCAAAACAGTAGTGCCCTTTCCTAGCCAAAGTCAAAGCCCACCATGGTAGCAGACCATGGTAGCTCCCAGAAGAGTACGACTCTTCTCCATAGTCTTCCCTCCAGACCTGGTCACAGGGGTGCAGGGAAGACTACGGAGAAGAGTCGTACTGAACTGGGAGCTTCTTTCCACCCAGCAATTTCATTTTAACTTGCTGTCAGCAGATCCGACCTTCCTAATATTTGCTATCTGTTTCTAAATTTATTACCAGTATTAAAAAATAGGGGCTCACATGATTCGTCCCCACCCCCAAACCAGCTCCTGACAGAGCGCCCCGGTGCTGCCACGTGCTCTGTCACCCCAGACCAGGTTGCTCCTTCTCCACCAGTGTCCCACAGCCAGTTGTACTGTGCAGCTCAGGTGCGTGTGGGGAGTAAGGATAGGGCAGGACAGCCAGGACATCGGCAGTTTCCCCACAAATAGCCTACTGGTGAGCACAGCGAGGAAAGGGTTTTTAGCCAGATCTCCACAGCAGAATTGCTCACCTGAAGTTAATGAGAGCACACTGCTGAATCGCACACCCATAACAATATAGATCGACTAAAACTGGTAAGATGCCGGCCCCATTTTTAGGCAATAGACCCACCAGCACCTTGCCCCACGACAAGGCAGAACCACCTATGCTATACTTTTAACCATAGCTAAACAGACACTCCAAAATCATGACGCGATCTTCTAATATTAAGCTAATCAACTGACAGCACTCAAATCAAGGCTACCATCACACTGGAGTTTAAATATTTACCCTTAAAACCACAAGTAACAGAAGGTCTCTCTGTTTCTCCAGTCAGGAGAAAATTTCAAACTCTCAAAAAAATTCAGGTTAAAAGGGAGCTACAAGGTCATCTAGACCTTCCTCTGCTCCAAGCAGGGCTTACATCTGAGCCAGATCACGTTGCTTGGGTCCCTGTCCGGTTCAGCTCTCCCGTCCTCTGAGGATGGAGACTCCACAGCTTGCCTGGGTGCCTGTGCCACTGCATGGCCACTCTCATGGCAAAGAATTTTTTCCTTATGTGCCGTCACAGCTTTCCTTATTATTCCCTTTGTCACCTAACAGTATATGGCTACTACCTTCTGACTGCTTTTGCTTTCCTCTTCACTTTATTTTTAAGACGGCTTTTTTTTTTTTTTTTTTTTTTTTTAAATGCCACCCAAAATTTCAGAGTCACCTGACATTCAGCTGAGATTTGCAACTCCCAGCCCTTGTTCTGGAATCCTTCCCTACCTGCAGCATTTGTAACTGAATTGCCAACTTACTGAACTATTCATGCCTTAAAAGCACCCAAGCTTTCTACTTCCTGTAAATTCACATATTTCTTTCTGTAAGTTTAGAATACTACCTTGTAGACTTTTATTCACTGACTGTCTACTTCCATCTCCTCATTCCTTCCCTCACCCTCAATAATTTCACTATGCATAAATTGACTTTATTTAGATAATTCAAAGGAGACAATGGAAAACCAGAAGAAACCTCTGAAACCTTACTAGTAGGTTAGGTTTGGTATTTTTGTAGTGGTAAACAAAAATATTGTGAAATTCACAAAGTAATACTTTTAGTAAAAAGACAAAGCCACTGGTGAAGAATCAATTTTAATAGTCACACAAGTTCTTCCTTAAAATGAATATTCTAGACCATACAGCCCAAACTCAGAAAAAATTGAACAAAACACTGCAAGAAACAGAAGGAACAATCAGTGGGTGAAAGGACAGAAATGAAGATGCTAAGAGAGCAGAGATCTGAAGAGTGAATTATCTTGCTTTCTAAAGAGACATTTTCACAGGAATTGGTTTGACATTTAGGAAGCAAGACAGCTACTGCAATAAGCAATAGCCCCTGCTCAAAAAAAAAGGCAGAGATGGTATAGAAAGACATAAGGACTAAAGCGACTCAGACCTTGCCCTTTTGTTTCATCGCGTGAAATCCACATTTTCTTTTCAAATTGTCATACAGTGGTACGAGGTTATCACGCTATCACAGCATGGAGACAAAACAAAATTAGATCCACAATCTGTTCTTAGGACATAAGTGAGTGGGTAATAATTTTCTGCTCTCAAATATGAAATCAGTCATTGTGACTTCATCTCTAGGGCTAGCTTTTTCTATTAAGCTCTGAATGGTTCAGTGTGCAGCAGAGACCAATAACTCCAGACTGACCCTCTGTATTTCAGTATCATGGTAGGATGACAAAAGATGTGTTACAGCTGACTCTTTCAAGATCAGCCCAGAAAGAATAAGGAAATTTTAAATAATAAACTTGTCACTTCAGCTTTATTCAAAATACTCTATAAGCAAGAAGTTCATTGTGCATATACTATACAAAATTATCCCCCAAGGGCGGAAGACAGGGGGACAAAATTGACCAACAGCCTCAGTGACCCCCAGCAACCAGGTTTTGAAGCTGTTTTAACAGGCTTTGGGGAGAACCTCTTTAAAAAGGACAAAAGGGCAATGGAGCAGAAGAGGAAAAAAAAATAAGAAAAGGAAGGTCCCTAAAGACTCAGCTCTCCAGCACTTTGGTGCTTCAGAAGAACCACCACCGCAGTCATTCCCGAGGACAGTACTTACTTCCTGGCAGTACTGGAGAATCCCTTCCTTTGTCCCGATGCAAGTCTTGGTGC
Organism: Mycteria americana; assembly: GCF_035582795.1. Classification (NCBI taxonomy): domain Eukaryota; kingdom Metazoa; phylum Chordata; class Aves; order Ciconiiformes; family Ciconiidae; genus Mycteria; species Mycteria americana. The sequence goes on from NC_134365.1 coordinate 116,622,259, forward strand.
CGGAGGGGTCCGATTCCCACTTTCCATTCTGCACATTCATGTGCATGTTGAGTTTCCCACAGAACATGGCAATTTGAGGCTCTGCCAACAACCCAGCGTTTCCATCAGCAGGCACCTGGGAGGAAAAGAAAAAAAAGGGATTATAATCTCACATTTGACAGTTCAGTCCATCCAAAGCAGGAACAGCTCAAGCAAGCCTGAACCAAACTCCAAGCTTACCCACCCATGGCAGCAAAAGCTGAAATTGTTTGATTCGGGCAGAGTTGAGAAACGTAAATAAGGTCTTCACAGAAATCCAGAACACAATAATGTAACACAGAGTTTAAAGCTGTAAACAAACTCTTCTAGGGCCCAAAATGATCACCTTATCAACTTGGGCTAAACACAGAACAACATGCATAGTTGGAGCGTGGTAACCAAAGTTTGGTTTTCTGAACATATTTGGTATACTGGTGCTGCATGGGGGGGATCACTAACACTTAGCAAAAAAGTAACAAGTTTTCCCTCAAGAGTTTCCTAAAAAAAAACAAACCCACAACAAAAAAATCCAAAACAACAACAAAAACACCCCACCACAACCTCACAATGTATCTTTTTTCAAGACCATCTCTAGTTCATTCAGATGTTGAGCACGCAGGCTGTATTTTATCGTGCCTTATAAAGACGGTGTGTTAAAAGCAGCAGCTTCCACCTAAGCTTTGTTTTGACAGAATCTTAAAATCCAGTGGCTGGGGCGTCATCAGAATGGGAGTGCTCACAGCAAGGTATTACAGAATACCATCTACCCAAACAAGCATTAAAATACCCAGGCTTAACGCAGGCCACCCGAAGCCCTGCTCCTCGCCTCCCTCCGGCACGCTGCCCCCGACGCCCCGACCAGCCCGGCACCACCCGCCTGCCGCCCTCCTCGAAACGCCCCAGCGCTGCTGGGGTACGGAGCCGAACATCAGAGCTGCCCTCAGCAATTTCCCCAACTAAATGCAATTCTGGAACATCTGTGAGCTTCCTACCTGCATTTATAAACCAACTTAGCCCTCCTCCCCCACGAACCTCAACATTGGTTTAAATCCCTCCCATGGGACCACAGTGTTAATGCAAACCAAGAGTTCTTTCTCCCAGCCCCCTTCCCTCCGGCATAGCCAACCTCAGAAGGTATAAGCTGAAAGTACTCGCTTCAGTTTTACCATCTGAGAAACACAATGCAAAGATAAATCTCCTCTTCGGGTTAGGTTCCTCGAGAGAGAAGTCAATGGCTCTCCACTGTCCCTCATGCTCCGAAGGCGAGCCCGTCGCATTCGAGGTACAGCAGAGTATGCTATCAGGTTTAAATATCTATTTTTAACTTTTAACCTTTTGGCTAGAAGGCTTCTCAAGGGGAAAATTAAAAACATTTTAAGAATTCATGAAAAACTGAAGAAACATAATTACTGTCTTACAAGAGTTATGCAAACCCCTCATCTTAGTTCCCCCACTCTTTGTTTAAACAAACACAAAAAAACTTCATGAATTTTATATGCCCACAGTAATAAAAAAATATCACACCACGAAACATTGCAAGAGTTAACATCTAACTACCCTAACACATTAGCTTAGCAATGTAAGTTAAAATGCCACAATTAAAACAAGTATTTCATTTTTTTTTAGAAAAGGAGAGAACAATTATTTTCCTGCCTTCTTTAAGATGTTTAACATGTTACCACAATTTAGCTTAAAAAAAAAAAAAAAAGGCAGGAAGACTTCTACTGGCAGAGATTTCCCTTTACTATCTCAATGTCTCTCCTTCTGTGGAACTAGTAAGCTCAGTATGATTTAACAGTCAACCATCACTGTCCTTCCACCAGGTAATTAGGGAGTTTTCCAATAACTGGGATGACACCTTGTCTGGCTTGCCTTGATCAGTACACCTATCACATGCTTACTCTTCCTAACATCTTCAGAAACTCCAGAGAGCATCTCAAACGTGACACATCTGTAACAAATACTTGCAAGAAATCCTCCAAATTAATGACTTTTTTTTCTTTATAGATGCAACACAATCTTATCAAAATTTCAATAAAAATAGAAGTGAGTCATTCCACAGGTGACATGTGTGAATGTGAACTCTATTCACAGCTCCTCCAACTGGGATCTCTATTAAATTAATAAAGCACACAGCAGTCATGATGTGGCAGATTTTAATTTTTTTTTCCACTCAAAACCATAAGCTGTAGATTTATGGAGACCTTGCCTTGTGGCTTTATAACAGGGAGCTTTTTAGTATTTTTTTGCCTTAGCTAGGAAGACAGCTGAAGTTAGGAAAAAAAAATGTGGCTGTTTACTCGGAGTGCTATCAATTTAACTCTAACAACATGACAACCTATGACTGTCTACTTAAAATCTCATTCCCTTCAGAAAAGACATGACGTCTCCCAGCTTAATGAAATTACCAGAGCAAGTCATGATCACATTTAGCTTTCTATATTTTGAGCTGACAGGGCCATACTAATGAACTGCTCAGCATAGCACTTCATCTTATTGATTAGGACAGTTAAATGTTTCTAGTCATAAAGAAATACCGGAGCAATTAACAGACACTGTAAACAGAACTAAGGCATTTAGATTATGATCATGAACAATTCAGACACTCGACTTCCCAAGCTGAACTCTGTTAGAGTGTCCTTAAAGCAAGGATAGTAGGTTAATGGATTTGTCTGTTACATCTCTGGCTAAGATGCAACACTCAGCTCTCAAATTAACTTTTTGTAAACACCCAGAGTGGAAATAACACCTTTTTAAACATTTTAGATCAGGAAAAAAAGACACACATTAAACTATTTAATATCTGAAGGTAAATGTTTGCTATCACTGTGTAGTCCTGGTGTCTAAACTAAAAGCTTCTCACCTTTAGTAACAAGCAGCAATTTTATACATTTATATATTTGCAGCATGGCATCTGTGAAACTTGCAGTGACATTGCAAAGTTTTAACAGGAGAACAGACTCATTGTTGAGACAGCCTTTGCACTATCTCCCTGCTCTTTCGATAAAACATGCCTCTAATCCAAGATTTTTGCCACCAGATATTTCATTTCTGAAGAAAATAAGAAGTTGATCTGCTATGGCACTTTTTGTGATTGAAACCTGGCAGCTTCTTGCTTCTCAAGAAAGGACTCTTGCTGCAAAATCCACAGAAACAGCCGACAACGATGGAGGCTTTTCCGCAGAGATGACGGTCGAAACACAACAGTCAAGCCTAGGAGCATTTTTTGATGCAAGGGCAAAGTAGGAGTGCGTTACCAGATCTGGCCCTGGCCTTGCCAATCCTAGAGTTAGAGCTTCTGCTGGGCCTTTTGACAACACCTGAGCAAGATACTCCTATTGAGAGTGTATGAGTAAAGATTTCCTTTCACTCCATTTTGCAAGCACATACTTCACAGCATTGTTACTTCTATTTTCCCCAAGAGTGAACATGTCACAAACACAGTGACTGACAGTGACTCTAACATTAAAAAAAGAAAACACATAAATTTTTCAGATCACTGGCCAAAACCCTGCAACCACTGCATTAAGCTATATATTGCACTCTACGTGTTACTCTTCTACATATTGTTTTCCCCTGCAATCAGACTACAACAAAATTCACAGGAAAAAGCTGAAATCCATGAAGCTAAAAATCCATTCTTGGTCCAAAATAACTAATTATGCTAAACAACAGAGACTTAAGGAGGATATTCCTGATGCCACATTTTCTGGTTTCTTCCCATTTCTCTATCCATCCTTCCACAGCAAGCCTACATAACACACAACCTTTTGTTAATTTTACCAAACAGAGTGAAGTAGCAAATGAAAACTTGTTAGGAAGATGCACCACGCTGCCCCTCTTCCCAGTGCCCTGCCACTGAACACAAGAGCATGCCCAAGGCACCTGCTGAAAAGGGTGCCTGGAAAAGATCAGCCCTCATAGCCTTGATTTTTAGGGGATCTATTTTAATCCAGGACACATTCCTAAATTAAGAACAGTAAGTTAAAGCAATTAATTCAAGAAAGCATTGTTGTCATTTTGTTTTGTAGGGCTGATGGATATGAGAGGAGAAGAACAGAGACACATGAAGCCTCTCAAGCTCCTTTGGTCTGGGCTGGCTGGCACTGGTGGGAGTCTCCGACGCTTACTGCCTGTGCCTCCTCTCTAACCTGGGGTCTCTCCCACCTACATAAACCCCAGTTTTATAAACACCTCCCTCAGTAGCTCCATATGTTTTAAAAACTTCATTATGACAAGTAATCCTGAGCTGATAAAGGCCTGCATGCCAATTTCCAACCTTGCATTGTAATTTTGCTCATGTGTTCAGCGTGGCATCTATTGGTAGGAAAAAGCACAAAAAACAGTAAACAAGGCATAGTCTAACAAAATTACTGCATACCATTTCATCTCTCATGCAAACATCCAGAAGTGTTTGCCTCCAACGTGCTCACCTGCATGTCTCACGACTTTACACAGATCTTCCACCTTCAGCTCTTACAGCAGACTCTGCCATGGATTTTTGCCTCTCCCCCAACTTAACAGGTCAGAAGACTAAACATGCATAACTCTTCCAGCTGATGTATTTAATGTACATCTAGGCTATGCTGCCATGTGAAGACTAAGCTTTACCCAATGCCACAACTATATTTTCACTAGGATGGCGCTAGAAAAGCTTTCCAGGGAATGAAAGGTGTGCTAGAAACTGCTGGCGAGTCTATCCTGAGACCTCCAGGTAAGAGACTAAAAATGTCACTTAGCTGTTTTTCTCTTGGTATGATACGTCATATATTTCTCTTCAGCCCTCTCCCTTCCCATCAAGTTTGTCTTGAAGACCTCAAGCATCACAGCGCTTTGGGAAGAAATACAGTTTGGTTTTCTCCCCAGGGACTGCATCGTGATGATGCTTCACTATCACAGCAAAGTCAAAAATAAAAGATTAAACTTAGCTGAGATAACAACTAGTTTCAAGAGAGGTCTCTAGTCTGCACAAGTTACTGACAACGTAAAACCTAATGAACTATTATTGATTTTTAACAAAGACATCCAACAGCAGTTCCACCACAAAGGGGACTGAGCAGCAGTGGGGGGGGGGAGTGGGGGGGTGTGTGGGAGTAGCACTTCTTTTAAAACACATACGCTTAGAAAGATGAAAAACAGCTCAAAAAAAAGGCAGGAGAGTGAAATGAAAGTAAAACTAGATGCAGTGATAAGTGATTTGTCCCATACATGCTGTTGTAACATTTAAAACACATGAATTCATGAACCAGTGGTCACATCAAAGGTATATCCAGCTAAAATAAGTGAGTTGGTGAAGAATTTTATGTAACGTTCAAGTTTTCTTCACAGCCAATGGTTTAATTCATTTACATTCATTCCCTGCCAAGAAAAATTATCTGCATTACAATGCTATTAAAGAACCCAGAGCACCGATCTACGCAGATAAGCGGCTTCTATACAGTAATGCTGAATAACATAAAGCTACAGTCCAGTTTGTTACAATAATGCCTGTAGTGGAAAATCTCTCCTTGACTAATCCTAAAGCTCTCGGGCAGATTAGTCTCCCAAAGAATAACTCATGCAACACAAATTACATTAACAGCAACTATTTGCTTTATTAGTATTCTGCAAAAGTAAAAACTCCAAGCATATTAATGAAACTGTAATCACATATTATTTTGTCTACTTTGCATATGACCTCAAAGTAGCAGCATGTGCTTTTTTTCCTGCCTCTTGGCAAATCATTAAATAACAGTTAGACCAATTACCACGCCATCTCAAGCTGACTCCAAAAGTTATGCTCAGGTTTCCACAGTATGTCCAGTTTTCAAAGACCAAATAAAACATTAGTCATCACTTTTACAAGACATATGGATCAGAGATCAAGTTCTAGAATGGGAGCTACCTAAATTTGAAAAATGGCAACTACAGGATTCTGAAAAAAATTACCTCAATCAATCATACAACTATTTAGAGCTCTCTGTAAATACATTAGTCTAATATGTCACAAAATGTTCAATTACCCCAGCCTGACATTTTTGATATAGAAAACAAAATTATTAAACTGCTATAAATTTTTTAATTATTGACTTTCAAAAGGGTAGTAGTAAAGGCACACGTTCTGAAAGAAAGGAGGCATGGCCACGATAATGCTCAACGCTAGCAGCAGGTTCTCCCTTAAAGAGTTTCAGCATTTCAGAGGCCTTTCTTCCAGCTGCAAGACTCATTTCACCTTGAGTTGTGTGCATCTTCCTGTGTGCTCCTCTGCTACGTTTCCTTCTTATAAGCAGCTAAATGCTGAAGTGCCTAAAATATTAACAGCAAAGAAACGTAAAATACCTTTCAAGTATAGGCTTTCAGTATTTTGCATACTCTCAAAGAAAAAGCACAGTAAGAACTCATTCTTTAGGTGGGCATATTAAAAAAAAAAGAAAATCCAATCAACACTAAAGACTGGGATCAGAAGACAACTCTGTAAGAGAAAGCCCATTGGGTATATAACTGCTTATCAGTTATATCTGCTTTGGATAAGGAAAGAAGAGGGATACAATCCAGCTGTTTTCCCCATCAGATTGTGTCAAAGAAATATTCACAAACCTGGTCAAATTAAGACAAAACAAGCTAAGTCCTGGCAAAGCCACCTGAATTACGTTGTTTAATTACTGGAGCCTGTCTTTGAAAATGGGTGTTTTATGGTATTTTTCTGTTTGAAAGGGAAAACGGTAATTCCAAGTATTTGATGTCAAAATGTCAACTTAAATACAATACAGAAAAAAGTAAGACATCACACAAGCTTTAAAGACTAAGATGTAGGGAATCCATTTCCTTCCCATGTTAAGATGTAGTACAGAGATGCCTCTGCTTTCCCCTCTTCCAGCCCTGGTAATTTAATACATCTATTTGAGGAGAGGTGCAAAGGGTCTTTAGCACATCCGTGCACTCCACGTCCACACAGCATGCTGGATGCCATTTATATGATTTCCGAGACACTCAAAAAGGATTTTGGTAGCAGAGTACAGAGAATTGAAAGAAGTTTATCTAATTACAAAATTTAAAAAGGAATGCATTACCTAAACAAAAAAAAGGTGTTTGGAGTTTTTTGGCTCATTACCATTTCATCTCAACATCAAAAGGCCTTTTCCTATCAAACACCGTAATTAAAGACAGAAAGTGTAGCCCTCTCCTCATTCACACCCTCTGTCATTACTTTCTGCAGTTACAAAATTAATTAGTGTATTTGCCAATAGTTCTTCATAATCCCTATTTCAACAAGTGTTGGCTTTGTTCACAACTAAGGTTATACTCTGAAGACATAGGCTGCAAGGTTTTACCCTCAAGAGGTTTTCCATCAAGGGACCAAAGTAACACAACTTCACTCCAGATAGCTCCGCTATTAACTTATAATTAAGGACTACCACGTAATATGAAAATAAGCCTCGGACCTTGTATGTGCCATTATTAAACATTGAAACATCAAAACACATTCCCCAGAAGTCCCCAAGACGGCTTCTATGATTTAGGTTGTTTTATTCTGCAAACACTAACCTGAAGCCACTTTCATAAGCCTTCAAAGTGTATTTAATTTGTATTAATTGCTTCATTTGCAATTACTTTCAAGGAGAGGACATTCAGTAACAGCCTCCATATCTACAACTTACTCAAGAACAACAAATGCCCTCCTTATTTTAGGATGATTAAAATAATCCCTCCCTGCTTTCCATTTTTAATGCTAACACCAGTTCCAGCCCTTCAACCAAGAAGTCAATGACTACAGTTTTAAGGTTTAACAACTTCTGCTGACAATAAAAATCAGAAGGGGGTTCAAATATTGTGAAGAATTAAGTGTACCCAAGTAACACACCACTCTTCCAACCCACGCCTGCACTTCCTCCAAACTTTTATACCACATTTAGGTTGAAATTTGAGGTTTTCATTAACTGAAGCAGCGCCAATTTGCATGCAAAGCAGTTTGCCTCCTCTATGACTATTAACAAAATAAAAAGAAATTCTATTTTTGAAGTGGGGCTGCTCATAGCTATTTTTTCCTAAAAGAACAGAGGTAAAAATGAAATGAGTGTAAAAGGACTTTCTGCTTAGCCTTACACATTTAGAGAGCAAAACATGAGATAACCTTGTTACCCCTGTGGAAAGATTGAGTTTCTTCTACTGGGTTATGTCTGGTCTGCTGCACTCTACAAGTGAAGATCACTGCTCAATTCCAGAAGTCTACGGTTCAAACCAGGCAAATGCCATGCTAATATAGGCTCATGTCACCAGACATAAATCCATGGCTTCTTGTCTGTTGGTCAACTTGACCATCAACTTTACAGCAGAGTGTAACAGAATACAGACTGCCAGACTTCCTATTTAAGCCATAAAATACTAGTTCTCCTCCTAGTTTTATTAGGTATTTTATGCAGAACACAAATGCTTTAAAAGACTGTTTGTATTTAAAAATCTGCTCATGTAGGTAAGTAATGAAAAAATCTCTTCCTTTCTTATAAATGCAATCATGACAACAAAATAAAAATAAAGCACCCAGATTAGAAAAGGAGGAAGTATCAAATTATTGTCTCCCCACAACTTTAAGATGGCTGTCTGTCAAAACCAAGGAAAATTTTCCATCTCCCAACTTCTCCTTAGGGACCAACAGTGTCGCAAGAGTAAGAGGTTGTCAAAATCAACATGAATAATTTAGAAACAATGTTTTATTGTATGTTAATATAGAAACAGCAGCAGCAATTATTGTTGTCAACAGTCTACAGAAATAGATCAAAAAACATTTTACTGATTGCTCAGTAAAATTGCTCAACACAGTTGCTCCCTCCTGGAAGACAAATGTTTCTGGCAAACAGTAACGCAAAGGGCCATGTCCCTAAACTACAGAAAACCCTGGGAAGACCCACATCTCCTTTACAAAAAGCCATCAGCTTTGGAGAAGATCAACCACTCTGTGAACTAAAAGGCACCTGAAATTTGGTTGAGAAACAGACTCCATTGAAAAGCTCCTGGAAAATCACAGATGTTTATTTGCCCTGACTGTAACCTATTTAACCCAAGTGTAAATACTTGTGTGCAGTCCTCCTGGCCTGCTTGATAAACAGCAATGCCAAAAAGGCATCACAACAGTGCGCTGCCCACTTCTCCACAGCAGCTCAAGCCTACTCCACAAATACATTAAAAGCGAGTCTGTCTCCAAGGCTGCAGAGGAAGCAAAAGTTTTCTCCAAACTATCTTCTGGCAGCCAACCATTCTCCTCACCCATACCCTTCACAAGGTCCTGAGGTCTAAGTTGTATTTATTCCATACATCTTAGTTTTAACACTTCCGCCAGGTCATGTTCCAAGTACCAGTAGGATGCTACTCGAACCCTGGCCCAGGCATCTGTCTACCCTGAAATCAAAGTAAGTATCAAAAACAAACCAAAAATATTCTAGGACTAAGCACTGAGTTTACAAGGCTTTCTCATGGAGCAACTGGGAGGTAAGCACTCCCCTCCCCAAAGAGCTGAGCAACCCAGCAACCAAGTGCTTACAAGAGATATTTGCAAGACGTCAGCAGAAATTTTGCTATCATATCTGTAATGAAGAACAGACCTGCATATGCATGTGCGAACACACACCCAAGAGAGGAGAGATTTCCCCAGCTAGGGCCCCTGGAAACACTAGCAAGCAATGAAAAGGACCACAAGAGCAGCAAAAGCCTAGCTCATGTGCAGAGCCTGTCCAGCTTTACCATGCAAGCATTTCCATGCTCCTGTGAGACAGACTAAAAGTTAAAATTTAGCTACAAAAATCAGCATCTGAATGTGGTCATAAATGTCAGGAAAGTATGGGTGGGCAGTATTCCTAGCAAGTCAGATGTGTCAGCTACACGAACATAATAAAAAGACATTTGTCTACAACTAAGTGCAGTGTCAAGGGTTTCTTACCCACTGCCAACACTATGGAGGCTCCTACCAGCAACATGGCTGTTTCAAAAAACAACCCTAAAACCCACACTCCCTCAACCTTCAAGTTGAGTACCTTAATTTAAGAAGCTGTTAAGGTCCTTGAATGTATCCAGAGGAGGGCAACAAAGCTGGTGACAGGGCTGGAAGGAATGCCCTATGAGAAGCAGCTCAGGACTCTGGGCTTGTCTCATTTGGAGAAAAGGAGGCTGAGGGGTGACCTCACTGCTCTCTACAGCTTCCTGAGGAGGGGAAGTGGAGAGGGAGGTGCTGATCTCTTCTCCCTAGTATCCTGTGATAGGATGCGTGGGAATGGTTCAAAGCTGCACCAGGGAGGTTTAGACTGGACATTAGGAAGCATTTCTTTACCGAGAGGGTGGCCAAACACTGGAACAGGGTTCCCAGAAAGGTGGTTGATGCCCCAAGCCTGTCAGTGTTTAAGACTCCTTTGGACAATGCCCTTAACAGCATGCTTTAACTTTTGGTCCGCCCTGAAGTGGTCAGGCAGTTGGATTAGACGATCATTGTAGGGCCCTTCCAACTGAAACAGACTATTCCATTCTAACCTCTACGAAACTTTGGTCACAACCAGACCAGCAGCAGAAGCGGTTTGATATGCATGGTGACATGCATCACCAAAGGCGGGGGGGACAACGGAGGGAACAGGCACAACACAGACAGACCCAACCAGGTCTCTTTTGGAGTTATCTTAAGAGTCCATAGTCAAATTTATGCATTTTGCAGACAGCCATCAATGTAACAGTAACTGAAAACCCTCATGCCTACCAGGTCTCCCCAGCCTGCAGGTACCTCAACATGGTTCAGTCACATTTTATAATAAAAACTGCCATTTTGGCAGGAAGAAAAATGATGACAAGTGGATTGACCAAAATTATCCAAGACTGGAATGACTTTCAGGAAGCATTAAATCTAGTGCAGCACCAACTAACACTTAAACACAGGGGGGGGGGGGGGAAATCAAGATTTTACAAGCTGAATAAAAAGTGCATTAAGAAGGTGGAAGTTAAAAAAAAAATTTAAAAGCCAATCTTGCTCCCAAGCTGTTCATTTATGTTTTGAAACAGTCTTTGGTCATTTACATGGCTATATAATGTGTTGACTAATAGCAGCAGGGTAAACAAGAAACAAAAAAACCCCAATTCCTGTCAGAATTAAATATCCTCTACCTCATTTGGGGGAAGAAAAAAGATGCAATCCAGCAGGTGTGCAACTTTGACAAAAGAAGTGTTTAATGATACCAATAAATATGAAAAGTGTTCTGATTTCTTTTGGTATGTCTACACATGCAGAAATCCTCTGATACAGCATTTAAATGTCATCACCTGAAAGCCTATCATTGCCCCAAAAGAAATGTAACTCTGTTTTACAGAGCCAAATTAAGGTTTTGGACTGAAATACATTCATTGTAAACCATCCGATTCCAGCATTGTATTTTCTATTCAACACTCAGAGCCACTATCACTTATTTTATCTGAAATAAATACATGAAGTAGAAGAAAAAGAGTATATTTCACAGCAACACAACAGACTACAGAACTACTGCAAGCTCAGTAATAACTTTTGGGTTCCTATTATACCCAGGAAACTCACTCCTGTAAAACTGAAACTACAAGGTGAGAACAAGTATACAAAAAAAGCCCTAAATAAGATATAGTTTTCATTTATATTAAAGCAACTTTTTCTTGGAAAAGGGTACCCTAAGTTGGTGTAAGTTATATTTTAAACCTATTTCAATGCATGTGTAACTGGGAAGGATGTGAAAAGGGAAGTTACTATATGCAGAGCCAGACTCCATATCATGAAACAAATTTAAATTATACTTGTCAGGTCAAAAATTGAGGAACAATCCTAGTTCAACAAATTTGATAAACAAGTTAACATTTGAGCAATGTCAGTTTCTCAAATGAACTATAGCGCTCAGATGTCAGTGCTCTGTAATTTATTGACTTATTTTTAAACAGAATAGCAGTCTTCAGCTTTCAGGAATTCATTTGAAGTAGCTGTTGACTTTAAGATAGCTTCACATCTCATTCATCACATTTCCAGCACCTCATGCACTTAAGCACCTCATGGAAGAAGAATTCCTCTGTATAATATCTTCCCTCCTTTTTTATGCTATTTATTTTTTCAACTTTTCCTGCTAAAACTGGGCTGTAACAGGATAGTTTGGAAGAAGATGCTATTCCATTTGAGGGATGCTTACATCTTAACTCCATTCCATAAAATTTATTAGTACTCAACCTCTCACAGAATTGTATCTTTAATTTAGAAGCATTCTGAAGAAAGGAAGAAAGGAAATAAGTTATTTAAATTACCTCTTCAGCACTGTTTTTATTCTTTTTAGATTCTAATATGGGATGCCCATATGGGCAAATCAGCAGACTTTGTTTACAGTACAGTCCCAGACAGATGACTGTGATTTCAAACACCTCTGTTTCAATGTTTGGACTTGTAACTTTCTAAATAAATAATAACAACTTAAAAAAAAAAAAGTACGAAAACCACAATACTCAAGTTGCATTTCCAAGCATGACTCTTGTATGACTGATTTATTACACAGTGCTAACATCCTATATTTTTGACAAAATAGCAATTAGACATAGTGAGTTAAAGTATATAAGGCACCTGACTTTTCCTGAAACAAACTTCCTTGAAAAAGAGATACCAGATTTTCCAGATTTGGAAAATCCTGTAGGCTTACATCGTTTTCCTATCATAGAAAGACAACACTAAACTACTGAACTAATTACTCTAAACCTACAGAATTATTACTGCAGTGGAGGAAATATACAGTGCATTTTGTAAGCTCCTCCAAGAAGGAACAGAAGCTGCAACCCATCTGCTCAGCAGATTTTTCTTGTGTTACAGTCTGACTGAACAAACCTTTACCTGAGCAGAAATTCACTACAGCCAGAAGAGCTGAAATTTTGCTTGTGAAACAGCACCTCCGCCCTGCATCAACTGAATTTCAAAGGAAGCTCTGAGGTTGATATTTTATTCCCATTATTATTTATTTTGCGTACAGTTCTGTCGTGGTTTAGCCCCGGCAGCTAAGCACCACGCAGCCGCTCGCTCACTCCCCCCTGGTGGGATGGGGGAGAGAATCGGAAGAGCAAAAGTAAGACAACTTGAGGGTTGAGATAAAAACAGTTTAATAGGTAAAGCAAAAGCCGCGCACGCAAGCAAAGCAAAGCAAGGAATTCATTCACTACTTCCCATGGTCAGGCAGGTGTTCAGCCATCTCCAGGAAAGCAGGGCTCCATCACGCGTAATGGTTACTTGGGAAGACAAACGCCATCACTCCAAATGTCCCCCCTTCCTTCTTCTTCCCCAGCTTTATATGCTGAGCATGACGCCATGTGGTATGGAATAGCCCTTTGGTCAGTTTGGATCAACTATCCTGGCTGTGTCCCCTCCCAGCTTCTTCTGCACCTGGCAGAGCACGGGAAGCTGAAAAGTCCTTGACTAGTGCAGCAACAACTAAAACATCTCTGATTTATCAACACTGTTTTCAGCACAAATCCAAAACATAGCCCCATACCAGCCACTATAAAGAAAATTAACTCTATCTCAGCTGAAACCAGGACAAGTTCATTATCCACCCTCAACACAGGCACAACCTACACTGCTTAAAGTAACTGCCCCATGGACCACATTGCTTATGTTATTCTTCAAACTATGCAGAATGGTATCCTTCTCTGCTGCCGTTTGGCTGAACCACAAACATCTGAACAGAGCCATGTGAGAAGTCTGATGTAACTCACTAGTTTTAACATGAAGTGCTTCAGCTATTTTGCACTGTCACAGCACTTCATACATATGCCAAAGGTCCTCCTCATCTTCATTTGATGCAGGACTATTCTCTGCCCAGGCAGCGAGCCTGTGACTCTCAGTCTTCTCTGCAAGTTGACTGACTGGTTGGCTTACTAAAATTATTATTATTAATAAAAATAATGATTTCCCAATTTCATTCCACAAACAATGTGAAGATGAATTAACAAGATATTTCTGGCATTTGCTGACTTTAACCATTAGCGTTTGGCAAGGTGAGTACTCATTGACTGCTACAAGGAAGAGCATGTCCATAAGATCCTTCCTGAGATATTATTTATGCTACCCAAGATGCCAACACATCTCTAATTATACAAACCTTTTTTTAGCTCACAAAAACACCAATATGAGCAAGCCAGAAGGAACTAACCTGTCAACACTAGGATTAAACAACATAGCAAGTTACCTGGACTACTTTCAAGGCATGTACAGAAGCCTCATACCAGTTACCACATGACAGAGTCAAATAGATGGTTGACAAATTTTGATTAATTTTGAGTTGAAGGCCCTGTCCTTCAATCCTTCCCCCATAAAAATGTATGAAATTCTACCCCTCCATAACATCAATACTGTGATGAGAAGGGAATTAATACAGCATTACTAAGACATCCCATGCTGAAACAGATCCTGCCCTGGATCTGTTTTTAGGGAACTTGAGTCACCTGCTACTAAAAAAGATAAGGAAAAAAAACACCCAAACCCTACTGTCCCACTAGATACAAGCTTTCTTTTACATCACTGTGCACCCAGCTGCTCTTTTTGAGCAGCTACTCCATGCTCAGTACATGTTTTCATAATAAAAAATTTAAGTATCATGATTTTTTTCATAATAATCATGTTGCACTTTAGAAAGTCTGGCCTTCAACCTCTGATGCTACGCCCAACTCTCATGGTCTCCAGGATTAAGCCATTTCCCTGTGTCTCTCTCCTTGGCTCTAGTAAACAGAGACAGCTTATTTAATTTCATCCACCACACCAAAAACATTACTGCATACATAAAATATTAATGGTAAAAACCTAAGTAATAAAGAAACAGACCTTCAGAAGCACTTAACAGAGAAAGGCAGAGAATTCTACGGTTTGGGGAAGAACTACAGTATTCCATCATTCTCTCAACTGGGCACACTTCAGGTTTCCCCTCTACAATTTGCACTCTGCATGTTCTTTTACTCATTAAATGCTACTGTACTACACGTGCCACAGACATGAACTTCATGTCATTGTGCTAACACTCAAAACCAAGAACCTCTTCCTTCCCAGAACTTGCAAGCATGAAACAGGAAGAGGGGAAAAGAAAAGCAGATGAAGACAGAGGGAAGCCCTCACAGAAACAACACAACAGCTTTGCTCAGTAGGTTGGGCAACAGTAATACATGATGGGTCACAGCACAAATTCTCCCTTTAGCAGGGATCCCTCAACAGATTCATACACACCCTCTGCGCAATTGTGATAGACTTACAAGAGGAAATCATACAAGCCAGGAATCTTAATCTTTTTGGAAATAATAAACAGAAGGAGTTACTGGCTTGACTGTGCAAGCCAGTTATTCTACAGAAGGCAACTAACTCCTCAGCTTAAAAAACTAAGCAAAACCACCCAAAATTGGATTTACGGGAATTCTGTCAGCAGCAATTCAAATAAATTTCCAATGATACAAGAACCAGAGAGAAAGATAATTATGATAAGCCTACAACCTTCCAAAACCCATTATGCAATTCAAGACCACCAAAAAAGGCAATTAATATGCAGGAAGCAATATGGGACAAGACAAAAAAAACCACCAAGCCACACTGCCCAATACATGAAGGCCAATGCTACAGAAGTACATTAGATTTTTCTGATTCGTGCATTTAAATTTTCAAACCCTACCTGTGATATCTTACAGTAACTGTTATTTGTGCCTAAAAAAAAAAGTATGTTTAAAGACACAGCCTTCATCTGAGTTCTTCCACAGATGGTCTTTACAAAAAGCCTTACTGATTTCAATATTTTTAACGTTAACATAAAAAAGACAGCACAGTACCCCGCTGCTGTTCTCACTCTTTCCTATTCACACTGCCTATTACCACTGTGGGTTCTGGATTTCTGATCTTACCGAGCACTATGGAGTACCATGACCTACAACAGTACCTACACTGTTGCTTAGGTTTGGATGGGACTAGACCCTGTAAATCCAAGGGCTTTCTTCCAGTGTCATATTCTTATAACTTTCTAATAATGCAGTAGTAGGTACTTCCTTCAAGTTTAGTTATGCAAAACTTCTTTGAAACATGAGAAAAATTGTGCCAGACAGCTCTTGCTCTTCCATGAGAAGACATGCTGTTATAGTTAACAGAAGCTTGCACAAACATCTCCCATTCAGACAAGGATAGAGAAAGTAACTGACTGAAGAGGTGAACTAGAAGCCAAAATGCAGAGTGGGGGTTTCTGGTTTTTTAACTAAGGACTCCAAGAGTCCTCTGCTAGGTCCACTCATTAACAGCAGCTGCTCTCAGTCTTGACAACAGCGGGAACAGCAGAGAGATGCTCACATGCATTTGATTTGAAGGCTCATGAGTAGTATTGCGTTCAAAAGGAGCATCCTTCAAGACTATTTCAAATTCACACTAATTGAATTTAACAGACTTTTATGAAAGAGGTTAAGATTAACTTTGAGGCACTTTCAGATCTTCAAATGACACAGATAAATGAGATTATTCATTGGTAACTATTGTTATCAGATATGACAGAACTGATCCAAATGAGAAGACATAATAAAGATGAAGTGATGTTTCCTTACCAGTTAGTAGACTAAAATCACCACAGATCATTGAGTAGAAAAAAACCAAAGCATCAGCCCTCTCAAGGGGGAAAAAAAAAAAATCTCCAGTTTCTTTAATCATGTTGGAACCACATACTTGAAGACAAAAAACACTCATTTTTCAATGCCTCCATTACATTATTGCTATTTTGAACACATAAATCCTTCAAACAGTGGCTTACTTGTGGGGATTTTTTCTTTGTCTTTTAAATGAGTAATCTGGAAGATTAATACAACATCTTGCTTTTCAAAACTCATCAGCTGTAGCATCCTGATAACTATCATCACAAAGAAACAATACTTTCCCACCTCCCGCTTGTTGTTTCATCGAGTTGTAATAAAAACCAGTTATACTGTGAAAGATGTCACACATTCCACGACCTCGGGGGTGGGGGGGAATCTGTACTCTGTTACTCCAGAGCCTGGAGCTCTACTACAGAAAGTCCCACTGAACACTAATGATGCCTGGAGTACAGGAAACCTTGTTTCTTCTCACTAATAGAGAAACAAGCACGACGGCTGTCAACTCTTATTTAAGACTAGCTAGGTTACAATGTGCAGTGAAAGCAGAAATAACGTTTATTTTATTTAATTTGATGCAATGCCTAAGGACTCCATGCAGGGATGCTGACCCCTCATTGGGAATTTGACCAGAGTAGTGGATGTAGAGCACAAGCTCTACACAAGCTATCCATGATCCAAACACTACAGAGCAGCAACAAATAACAGATTATTTCTCCTCCAATTCTCCTCACAGATTTATTTGCAGAGATTAAAAATTGCTTATGACCTACATTGACAAAACAGTTGCCCCAAGCTGCAACACAGCCTCTTCTCTGCATGTTTTTTCCCTTCTGAAGAATGTGCTCTCAGAAAGTTGTACACATTTGTTTTCACACTCTCAATCCCAGGGCAAGAAACCTTTGAATCTGACATGTCTTACACAACTAGGTTTCACTTTACTTGTTATGCTGAGAGGTTGAAAGAAACTGTACCACTAAAAATACAGCACAAAATACAGCTAACATCAGGTATTACCGTAAAACCCTGCTCTTATTCCATGTACTGGCTAAGATATTCTAGAGCAGCCTACAACTGCCTTCCTATTTTCCCACCTTCAGAAGACTCCCTTCATGTTCTCCTTCCCATTTCCAGCTGTGTTCAGTTGCTGAAAGCAGCAGCTCTGAATACCAGCTGCAACAACTTGGGCAGAATTCCTGGAAAATGCCAAGGGGAAAGATGACCTGAAAGTGCATCACAGAGCTGAAATGTCCAAGCAGGTAAGTCTCCAGTTTAATGTCAGCCTTGGGACCACCTCAAGCACTACCTTCATACAGAAAGTCACCAAGAATTGCTTAGTGCTTTCAACCCAAGCTAGCTGAAAGGGTCAGAGACTTGCACTGGAGCTTAGGGTCCTTCTCCTTCCAGGTGGTAATTACCACCTTCCAGCAAGAGACAAGCTTGACAGTGAGCTATAAGCAAGCAGCCTTCCCCCAGATGTCCCCTTTGGGCCCATGAGCTCAGGAAGGCAAGCACAGCTTCCCAGCGCTTGCTGAGATGTCAGGAGGGTTCAGCTCAAAACAGTGCAGCAGCAGCACAGTGTCTGCCTCCAGAAGCTCTGGCAACACTCAGGAGAGGACACAGCAGCTCCTTTACTTGCACCCAGCCTAGGCTTAGCCAAGCTAAGCGTTCATCATCACGTTTAGTCTGCAGTGATGAGGTACCCTGCACAATGCAGGACCCAAAACTGAGGGTTTATTGAAAATAAACCAATTCCTAGTATTACATTCCCAGTATGTACACGCATACCAATGGGCCTTTATTGATGGTATAGCTCTATACTGGCAAGTCACCCACAACCACATTACTTTGAAAATTCAATCATTTTTAAGAGTCCCTCAACTCTTTCCAACCAACAGCACAGTTTTCCCTTTTGCTGACATGGTCACGTTATTTTTCATCCTCACCCTCTGGGGTCAGCCATGTACATGATGTGGTTCTTCCCTCTGCTAACATAATAGAGAATATAATCAGTTAACATCAGCATTGTTTTTTTACTTGCATTGGTACAACCCTGAGGAGAGCTGAAGCTGTTTCAAGATAACCAAGAGTACCATCAGAAGAACACATACTTAGTTTCAGATATACTTTTATTTTCTTTTGTTGCATAAAGGCAGAAAATAAGCATCAAATCTAAATTAACAAAATAAGGTTAAGAGCGGTAACGATAACAGCCAAGGACTACCAATATTTCAGACGAGCTGTAAGAATGATCATTTCCTTTGCTCTAGAGGCACTCACTGCGGATCACACAGCCTTTAGCACAGACCTCAAGCAGACAGTCACTTGGTCTCATGTACTGACCTCTTCCTTAGGGAAGGCTCAGTGCCTACTGCAGGCACCTGCAAAGCCTTACTTACTTCCCTTAAAAAAAATATATACTTTTCCATAAAACATCCTATTCTTTTCAAACATGAAAAGCATACAAAGTAAAGTAATTCATCACATGATATAGACATTACTCAAGTGCTTTAATTCACATCAACATAATCAAAAATTTTTGAAAAGTGAACTCAGTTGTGTCAAATCACAATAAAAAACATTTATTGCATTTCAGAAGTAAAGTACAGCAATGAGCTCATCCCAAGCTCCAAAGAGCATAAAGTATTGGTAAATTATCACATAGGGATTTTTCCTCCCCTCACCATCTCTTGACCTTGGCAAACAGCTGTTCACCTTATTGATTTCCAAATGCAAACTACTGTGAGAATTTTAGTTCTTCTACAACAATTTCTCAGTTTTTAATAGAAAAAATAGAGTTATTGTTTTCACCAGGTGTGTCCTTACACTTTCATAGTGAATTGGATTCCATATTCATGCCTTTCACCATCTTGGTAAAGCTTCAGAACATGTTTGCCTGACAAGTTTAGAATCTACAACACACATTTCTTCCCACACTGTATAGCAGAATAAATTAAATGCAGGTTTGTTTTAAATGTCAAGCCACCAGTTCTTCGCCTTTTCAAACAAGTAGGGGATTTTATACCCTTTTTTCTGATGTTTGCAAGGTTTCAGGGTGGTCGTGTCACCAGACCTTTCTGGCCTGTTTTCACAGGACTTGAAAAACTCCATTCTTCAGACAGATACTACATTCTGTCTCTAGCTCAGACAGTTTTCTCATTTCTAAGATACAAGCTGTCCAAACACACATCTACCCACTCTCGAGTCAAAACTTTTCATTAAAGTCTGTCAAAAGCAATTAGCCTGAATAAACAGACACCATAAATCCACTGCAATGATCTTACAATGTATGAGTATAATTACACATACAGCAACATTTGAAGCACTAAAAAACTGTTTGATCTCCTGCACTAGGGCTTGTGTGAAATAACAAGGTACAGGAACAGCAACATGAAGATGTTTTCAGAGGCAGCTATAAGGGAGGGACAAAACCACCACTGAGTTTCTTTTCTAGGTTCAGGACCATTCAGATCACTGGCAAAGTACTTCTGCATCAAGGGAAACGGAAGAAGCTTTAGTAAGAGATGTCCAAACAACCTTCTGAACCATTGAAAAAGCCACCACTGACATTGAAGAGAAGACTGAATTAAAGACCTACAGGAGTTTAGATCATACTTTCTGTGCTTGTGTATTACCAAAGTATGCTGAAAATCTGGGTCAGAGCTGGAAGGTGGACAGACCTAGCAGTATTCCTACGGTAAGATTCCCCAAAAGGATGTCCTTCCCACTCCCCCAAAACAACATTGTATTATACTAGAAAAATTAAGTAGTCATTTTTAAAACTCCAGATAGCACAAAGTGTCAGGGCCATTGCAGAGGCCGGCGCCAGGAGGACACGCTGCCCGCAGCCCGCAGGGACCACGGCTGTGCAGGGCTCACCGCACCCTCCCTCCCAAGGAGGGGCATGCCTTGGGGATGCAGCTACGCAGACAGACTGCATTAATTCTCAAACGTTATTTCACAGTACAGCAAGTACATTAAATCAAAGTTATGATGCAATTTACTACTTCTAAAATTTGATGTGAAGTGCACTTGAGAGTTAACAGCAAACTATTATAAAAGCAAACACCCCAAATCAATTTTGTTTACCAAATAGCTTTAGACCACCATTCAAGCACTCCTTCCCTCATTCTTTATTCTACTGAAAACAGTACATGGCTACAAAACCTGCATTGTCCCAGCTGCCATTCAGTCTGTCACCAATCCCAGGTCTCCAGCACAATACAAATAAACCCAAGCATTTACTCTTGGAAGGGATCAGTGTTACATGGCTGATGTTTTCATTCTGAACCTGCACATGCAATTTCTTTACCACATTATCATACAAAAAATGCATGTGTGCGAAGGAAAGGTAAGAAGTTCTTCCTGTCTCTTTGCACAGGACAGTTTACAATGGACAGAAGGCAGAGCATTCTACCACAACAGGACATTTCTTTTCTTGCCATCAGTAAAATGGGACCAGCTGTAACAAAAATACTCCCTACAACAACAGGTTCCTTCAGAAGAAACCAATTCAGGCTCTTCTCAGAGAGCAAACCTGATAAGGAAGAGGGGGCTGACACTGAGGGGACACCAGAGGAAGAGAAGGGAAGGGGAAGGGAAAGGACTGCCGCTTTTTTCCCTTTTAGCCCACTCCATCTTCAAGCCTTACCCACGCAGTTCTGGTGACTCTTGAAAGGTGGAAACAAGATTAAAGCCCCACAGAAAGCATTGGCTACTAGTCAATCCAAAATACTGCATTCAGTTTTGGAAACCATTTGTTATGGAAAGCATACCGAGGCAGAGCAAACTCAAAGACAGTATCAATTTAAATGTCTACCAAGCTTTGGAATACAAAAATAAATGAAAGACCCAGAATGAAGTCAGCTGTCAAGAGCCAGTTTCAGGAACTATAATTGGACTCCATAGCAAAAATGGTGCATTTATCTTCCATTCAGGGTTTTTTTCTTTTTCCAAATAAACCTTCACAATGAAGAGATCAGAAAGGAACATCACATTTTCATCAATACTGACATGTTTCTCCATTAATTCAACTATCAAAGCTGACCTTAATACAATTAACCAAAATAATTTCTTTCCCAAACTAAGCATCTCATTTTCACAAACTCATTGAGGCCATGAAACCAAACCCAGTTTGAAATTGCCAGCAATTAAATCCTTGCTTTACAGTTATAGAAAAAACACATCACGCATACAACAGCTCTACAAAACACCCACAGAAAATATTTTATTCAAAATACTTATTTGTTTTCTTGGATCTATAGTCTCCCTCCACATCCCGCTTAGCTGATCTAAGAAAGTTAGTTACTTTTAATAATAACAAACTTGAAGAATCAAAGGCAATACTAGAATCAGTACACAGGCTGTCCAGAATACCCATCTCTCAGCTTTGGGCAGGGAAGAGGGGAGGAAGAGAGAAGAGGTAAATGAAAAGGAAGAAAAAATAGTAACTTTTATTTTTCCTGCACAAACAAGACCGCTATATTGTACAGCAATGACAGCTCCATCTCATATACCACCTAAATCCACTGGGGAATACAGACCTCTAGCCATTTTGCCAAGGATGCGAGTTGAAGAGTAAAAGGTGGAATTATTTTCCCACCAACAAAACAGTAACCTCAGGACAGCGTCCCACACAAACCCACAGGTGAAGTGTGAAACGCTCCTTGCCGGCCCAGATGAACACACTAGTGAGGAGCATCCCTCGCTTCCCCAGAGCAGCACAGTGCTTCCCCACAAAATCAGCTCCCTCTGAAGCTACAGAAACCGCTTAAAAACCAAAACACTCATCTCAAGGCAGACCGACTCCAGTCGGACTTTCTGTTGACTTCTTGTTTTGAAGAATGATGCTGACTATTAGACAATCCTAGGGACTGCTAGCTTCTTAAAATCAGGATGGTAGTGAACTCAGCCACCGCTGCAGCAGAAGCCTGCTCTTCTTCCATCAGCAGGGTGAAGGGCTGAGACAACCGATTTTGAGCTACCGTACAAACCTAACTGAAGTACACGTACACACGGATCACACAGATTTTTTTTTTTTTTTTACAGAAATGTTATTCCATTTTCTAATTTTCCATTCAGTTTATCACAAACAAATTACAAAAAGCAGAAAATAAACTTGTCTGCTGTCAGGCAGGCATCAAAACACTTGGCGTAAGCTACAGGATGCAAACGTAACAAGATCACACAGAGCAACATTTGATCCGGTCACACCGAGGCCAAATTGATTAAGAGGCATCCCCAAGCACCCGAGCCCAAGCTGGCAGTACATGAGTCGGAGCAGCCAAAGCACCGCAACATGCTGCAAGAGTCTGTGCAAAACCCACCTGTCAGCAAAAATGACATATAGCGATGGCCTAATTAACACCAACTTGCAGCGAGGACAATACGCAGAAGAAAAAAAACAAGTATGCCTCACACAGTGAAAACACAACCTTGAAATAATTAGGAATCTGAAAACTGAAGCCAAACCCGAGGCAATGAAGCAAGCAAACCTCTGTGTCCCTTTATTACACCATACCACCCTGCCTGGTGCCCCAGGATCTGGCCAGGGGCTCGTCCCAGGGTTGCCACACTGCAAGCATGGCACTGTGCAAGCTGCAGGCTGCATCAGCTGCTAATTGCACCGGTGGCACCCCGGCAGCAAACTCAGGCTTACCTGGCCACCCCGCAACCGGACCAAAAGGAGCCTGGGTCCATCTCCAAGCAGCCACCATAATGAAGTTTCCTGTCCTGAGATTTCCATTTGCACCAGAAATTTTTTTGGCAGTAATCCTGTGTGGTACCACCTGAGGTTTCAACATGTTTCAGCAAACACACAAGGCATTCAAAAAACTGGATGTTTTACGCAGCGTTGATTAGCATGCAGACTCTACACTTACACTGCTATGGAAAAGGGAATGTGTGGGAAACCAACTAAATCCACCAAACTAATCTAAGGACAGGCTTCAGGACAGGGATACAAATAACTGGCTGTGGTATCATCCCTTAACACACTGGTATAAACTGTAAGTGCTTATAAAAAAGGATCCTCTTACAGCAAGGAAACAGAGACTAAAGGCACTCGGTCTCTCACATTTACTTAAGGCTCACTTCTCACCTGAAGATTTTTCCAGTTTTCCTTCCCAGAGTACAGGGGAATGTATAATGGTGACATTACCAGGCACTTCTGTGGGAACCATTAGCAGGCACACATGGAAATTCACAGTACAGTAAACAAGAAACCTCTTCAGCCTCTTGTCCAGATGCAACACTGACTACTGCCCTAAAAATGACAACTGGAAACAACTACTTTGGGGTTTTTTTTATAGCTACAGCATTGAAAGTGAAGTCAGTGACAGAAAAAAACCCTGCTTTTGGCTGCTCTTTTTATTACTACTCCTGACTACAAACACGATTCCAACATTTTATTTTTATCCCAAAGCAACAGAAAACTTAAGGGTACAGCAGCAATAATAATGTTCTTCCGAGAAGGACGATCCATAAGTGCCAGGCAGCCATACAAAACAGCATACACCTCTAGGAACAGAATCATTTTGAGTACCCAGTAGACAGAAAACTTCAAACAGCTCCTAGTACTTCTCATTTATACTCATTTTAGCTTCAGCGATGGAAAAGGAATAAAAACTACTATTAATGCCTGCTGTACAAGCGTTGGCTAGTTAAAACCTCAAGACTTAAACTACCTTGAGTATTTCTTGCACAACTACTGCATCCCACAGGACCCCAAAACTCCCAAGCTTAAGCACAGCATATAACCTTACATGCAACAATGCTACGTTTATCTTCAGGGCAGTTTCCTCCCATTTCAGGATGAACTTGGCACAGTAGAAATGCAGGAAAGAAGGATGACTCCCAGGCTGGCAGGACTCACCCTTGCCTTCAAAGCTGACGTGCTTATTTATCCCACACCCACAAAACTAGCGATCTGTGGTCTATATAGGTCTACCCTATCCTGGATGGGGCAGTATATGATGCTTGCATATGATGCTCTTCACTCCTCAAGCAGCAGAGTGCTCCGAAGCGGCACGTGCACACCAGACAGGCTAGGACTGCCTCAGACCCACACACCCTGCTCTGCCACCAGGCCTGTATCCATCGGAGCGCGTGACTGATGCTATTTGCCTCACCTGACGTCATCGTAAAATACGGAGCAATACCCTCAATAAATCACAAGTGCTGAAGTTGCACGCAAATAGTCGTGTGACGCATTAAAGCTCAAAATGAAATATAAATAGGAAGCGTTTTCATGTTAGACAGAGTGCTGAGATTCCAGTATATTTAGATGTAGTAGTCCAGCTATCAAGTCAAACATTTCCTCTACATCATCAAATTTCAGATCTGGTTTTTCTGTATCCTGAATCACAAACAACCTCCGTCTAGGTTTCACTCAGCTATTCAAATCTAATTGGGGAAGATGGACAGTGGCACAAACTTACATATAAACTGATCATGACTACGGCATAAAGCCCTTGTCTCAGTCTCTTCATCCCTGCAATAATTCCTGCAATCCCCACTTCTGTTTAACATCTTTATCAATGATCTGGATGAGGGGATTGAGTGCACCCTCAGTAAGTTTGCAGATAACACCAAGTTGTGTGGGAGTGTTGATCTGCTGGAGGGTAGGAAGGCTCTACAGGGGGATCTGGACAGGCTGGATCAATGGGCTGGGGCCAATTGTATGAGGTTCAACAAGGCCAAGTGCAAGGTCCTGCACTTGGGCCACAACCACCCCATGCAACGCTACAGGCTTGGGGAAGAGTGGCTGGAAAGCTGCCTGGCAGAGAAGGACCTGGGGGTGCTGGTCGATAGCCAATTGAATATGAGCCAGCAGTGTGCCCAGGTGGCCAAGAAGGCCTATGGCATCCTGGCTTGTATCAGAAATAGTGTGGCCAGCACGAGTAGGGAAGTGATTGTCCCCCTGTACATGGCACTAGTGAGGCCGCACCTCGAATACTGTGTTCAGTTTTGGGCCCCCCACTACAAGAGAGACATTGAGGTGCTGGAGCGTGTGCAGAGAAGGGCAACGAAGCTGGTGAAGGGTCTGGAGCAGAAGTCTTGTGAGGAGTGGCTGAGGGAACTGAGGTTGTTCAGCCTGGAGAAAAGGAGGCTGAGGGAGACCTTATCGCTCTCTACAACTCCCTGAAAGGAGGTTGTAGCGAGGTGGGGGTCGGTCTCTTCTCCCACGTAACAAGCCACAGGACAAGAGGAAATGGCCTCAAGTTGCGCCAGGGGAGGTTTAGACTGGATATTAGGAAATTTTACTTCACTGAAAGGGTTGTCAAGCATTGGAACAGGCTGCCCAGGGAAGTGGTTGAGTCGCCATCCCTGGAGGTATTTAAAAGACGTTTGGATGAGGTGCTTAGGGACATGGTGTAGTGATGGACTCGGCAGTGCTAGGTTAACAGTTGGACTCGATCTTAAAGGTCTTTTCCAACCTAAATGATTCTATGATTCTATAATGCATCAGTGCCTATCAATATCAAACCTTAGTAACTTCACGCTATTCATATAACAGCAACTACATGAACTTGGTTTGCAAAATTTCTGCTCCCCCGAATTTGCAGAGACCAAAGATCACCCTCTAGAGAACCAACTTCTGACCAAAGCCAGCAGCCTAGTTTTCAGTGTTAAAGCATTAAGACATCTCCCTCCAAGACAGGCAGAACATTTGACTTTTCATCTCATCCTTATTCAAGAATGGCAACTCAACATTTGCTTTTTGTCAGCCACCTCCACGCATTTCCCCTCTGCTGCTAACGTAACACACTGCAACCCCAACTCCAGCAAACATCTAAAAACCACAAGTAAAAGTAATGCTTTGATGAGAATATTACTGTATCCATTAAGGTTTATTACACTTCTGAAAACACTGCTTGCTTTCTGCAAAAGAAAAGCCTGCCACTCAGATGCAAGCTGCCATATACAGCTGTTCCTCTTCATAGTCTTACAGCTCCAATCTTTTCTTGTTTCTAAGGCCCTGACACACAGCAGAGCCCAGCCTAGTGGCATCTCTGTCAGTCCAATTTATTTGCAGTTACAGGTAGGACAGAACATCTCTTCCAGCAATAACAATGACCGAGGAAGACACACTGGAAATCAGTGCTACCATGGCTAGAGATGTGTGCATGCCGTACACATTCACAGTACATTCAGCTTCAAGATATGCAACGCATAGTTAGTGCAGTATATTCTGTAATTATACTTGGTCACTTATTCCATCTGCAAGACTAGATTTGCAATTGGCACTTGTTTAACTTCACTGTTTTAAGTATCTACCATTGGTACACCTGATACATAATTAGCAGAGAAATATTCTGCATCAAGAGAACAGATCCCACATAATGCATATTTATACCTTATTCCTAGCAGACTAAAAAGTGAAGCTCTCTAGGTGATTAAGAAAAAATTAACATATTTACCAGTGAAACAAACTGATACTATCACCTAGATGACAATAACTGACTACTCTTCTTGTATTGAGTACCTTGATCATTTTTGTGCTTCCAAGCATCATGTTGGGAAATACCTACAACAGTTGCTGAAGGAGGACACTGCAGTTCTGTCTAAACCTCTCCTTTTAAGACCTTTGACTGTAAAATTTTTATGCAACGCTACAAAATAATTCCATAAAGGGGCATGAGCAAGTTGCTCATTAGAAGTTTTTGAAATTACAGAAACTATGATAGCTATATTCCTTCTTAGTTTTATGTATTAAGCAAATCTAAAAAAAAATTCAATGACAGCTGGAACTCTTAACACAAGAACAGATAAGTAGCATTTTAATTAGTTTGCTAAAAATTCTGAAAAATACATTATGCTAGAGCATGACCAACTTTTCTGCAAGCCACATGAGTATCTGACCATAAATAATTAAATTATAATTTTAATAAAAAGTATTAAGAAGTACCTCAACTCAAACGTAACATCTGAGCTGTGCTGCTAAACCCAACTGTGCTGTACTTAGGAAGAAGTAAAAGATGAAAGCTGAAAATTAATTCAGGTGCTCAGTGAAGACGACATAGTATTGGATAGTAACGTAATTTAACAGCATCACAACTTTCAGCAAAAGAGCACGAAAATACAGATGCACTCTTGGAAACTTTACAGACCTATAAAAAATAAAAAGGTCAGGGTGGGTTTTATTTGTTTTTCCAATTGGGTAACATTTTCGTTTTCTAGAGATACTTTTGCTTGTTGGGTTTCCCACTGAGAGCTGGAGCGTTCAACCCTACAAATGCACAGCCACTCTTCTTGTGATTTTGCCTGATGCCATGGAGCTGACGTTACATTTCCTTGTGCAGACACAAATTATCAGAGCAAAAAAAGTCACATCTCAGTATTATCTGAGCTGCTACACTCTACCTTTGATTTTGTTACTCCAGAGGTAAACTTTAGGGTAATATTAGCAGCATTAATTCAATGTACTATTTGTTAAGGGGGGCAGGCAGGTAAAATAACCCCAAGCTTACATTTTCTACTCAAGCGAACAAACACAAATTCAGAAATACTAATGAGCTCTGTCCATCTGACTCTCTCCTCAGATACGCACTCTACAGCTAGCCATAATTACCATTAGTTATCTTAAGTATGCATACACGTCAACACACGAGCACAAACACTGTTTGCAACCCCAACAGCCGCAGTGCCATTTCACACTGTTTGGATTTCACCTACAATAGGCTTTATATTTCCACCCTACCGTCATTACCTCTTTTAGCAAGTGTCTTCTTATTTTCACATCTATGAAGCTGTTAACATCTTCACCAAATAGAAAACACAGGAGATAACTTGGTAAGGATTTAAAAAGAAGAACGGAAAAAAAAAAATCACCAAAAAAACCAAAAAACTACAAAACAAGAAAACCTGAAGCTAGCCTCTATATTTTCAGTGAGTAACAATTTATCTGAATTTCATTAGAGATTCCAAAGAGTCAGCACCTAGGAAAAAAGCAAACAAAAACACACACGCATGTGTACAGGTTAGGCATAGAGCTTAGCCTACATCCAAACATAACATCCAAACCACATCGAAATATTCTTAAAACATCCCCTTCGCAGGCAAAAGAGAAAGAAACAGCTACCCCAAAAGGGGCAGGAAACTGCTTCTTGCTCTTGCACTGCTCCTTTAAACGACGAACACAACAACAAACCCCTTGAGGTTAGAGAGGGATGCTTGAGGAGCCTGGGTCGCATGCCCACTCAGCACATTTCCGCAGTGCTGATCCGTTCCCAACAGCGGATGTGACCATGCCCTCAGAGGAATGTGCCTGCAGATTACAGGAAGGAGTCACCAAGTGCTTTGTAAGAGATACGGATTGCTTTAATCGGTCTTTCCCAAATGGTCACATACCATTTTTTGCCCCTAGAAAAAGGGGAGAGGTGCAAAAAAACCCATTATCTTCAAGCTGAACTTTGCAAACACTATTTAAGACCGTATCCCCCATCCCCTTCATTTGGAGCCTTAACAGAAGGACAGCGGTGTGTAACCACAGCTTCTGGCCACAGACACGGTGGCCCCAGTGCCTTTATTAGGCAGGTGACACTGGGAGACAGGAGAGGCATCAACTCCTTGCATTACACCAACCAGTCACAAGGACATTTCCAAAGTAGTTTGATACTCACATTTTTCTTTTAGCACGCACTGTTACATTTCTGACTATGGTTCAGTGACTATGCTACCTTAGACAAACTGAGTGTCCCTACAAGCTGTCACGGCTGGAAGACATTGTCCCTCCTGCCACCTCTGCAGCTACAACTACATTAGATGCAGAGAGGATCTGCAGAGCAGAACGGCCATGTTTCCACCAGTCCTCGGTGCATTTCACTTCCAATCACACCTAGTCCAGTTATGTGGCACGGGTGTGCGCGAGGGGCCAGCACATTTCAGGTGTGTTCCTGGAGAACATCTTGTGGTTGGGTTCCACCATGGAAGAAGCCAGCCCGTGCGCCCCAAGGCCACCCTGCAGCACAGCGCTGAGCCCAGCAAGTCAGCCCATCAGCACCTTCTCGTGCACGCTTGTGATTTGAACATAAATGCTAATATAGGCACAGGATACAGCCACCAACTTTAATTAAAAGGGAACACCAAAATCATCAGACTCGCTAAGTTTCTTGAAACCAAAGCGCTGCACCAACCCACCCCATACCACAACACAAACCTACTCCATCCTCTAGGCTCACTGATATTTTCCTCTTCAAAACTTAACATGCCTTTTCAATGGGGTTTATCAACTGATAGCACCATGTGCCATGTAGCCAGACAAGGCTCTGCACGATTGCTTCCACCTCCCAAGAGGCTCTAAAAATAGGTGCACAAAATGCACATCCTAATCCAAAAGAGCTAGGCTTATGGAAGCTGGTCTTTTTTTTTTCACTTACTTTTGCAAAGTTATTAGAAATAGTCCACAGACCTATCAGACCTGCTGGCAAACTGACAACCACTGCCTTGTAGTACAAACTCATTCAGAACTACTGTCTGTTTGGGGTGGGGGGAAGTCTCCCTCAAAACCATAATAGCTGTTCACAACTATCGGGAGTGCCTCGCTTCCTAAAGGGCAAAGCTGACAAGAGGATGCGACTAGTAGGGGAACTGTAGCTCCCAGAGCCAGAGCCTACTCTTTGGTCCGGCATCACTTCCCTGGGAGAAGGGAATCAGTAGACACTTGCTCCCCCCCACTTCAGAAGAACATCATCTTAAGAGCTAAGCTTCATTGAGAGAAAACTGTTTCCTTCCGACACCTCAGAAAAATTATCTGTGTGGGAACTGTGTGTGCTCGCACATGGAGAAGGGAAAACAGCAATCCAAGTCAAGTACACCCACACGCTATCGCAAACCAAAAATTAAAGCAGGATGGCAGAAATGCCATCCCTGCAGAGGGCTCAAGAGAGGCACTTCTGGAGGACAGTCGTGGCACATGGCAGAAACCCATGGCTCGCACCGCAGCTTCGAGGATGAGGACTGAAGAAGGGAGGCAGGGACCAAGAAGCAGAGGTGGCAGGCGTAGCGGTAACAGTGCGGAGGACATGCCAAGCAGACCGAACACAAGTTAGTAAGACTTTCCAGCACCAAAGCCAACGTAGGCACTTACTGAGCATCACCTTTCCTAGCGATAATTATTGCAAGCAAAGCATGTAATTTTAATGCGTTTTTCCCATCTCCTCCCATCATTAACTGGGAAGACAGAGAAATCCACGCTGAGGCATGGGTGTGTCTGCTAACCCAGCATTAACAAAATATTTGTGGTATGTGTACCTTCAAGTACAACTGGGCTACATATGTCAAACAGTTTCAGGCAATCAAACCCATTCTCTAACTCAGAATTTGTTCTGAAGATAACTCCAGCTACTAAACATGTCAGTGGGGGGAAGTTGTTAAGAATTTATGTACATGGATCTAACAACCCACCTGGGGAAAAACAAAACAAAACACTAACACCCTACCAAACCAGTAACAACCACCATTACATAAAAGCATATGTTTTTAATAAAAAGAAATAAACCTGTGCGTATAACAAATGCAGTATCTATACCCATGCCTACAAAATTAAACCACCCTATGTCCTCACACAAGTCGTAACACCCCTTGCATTAGGATGGAAACCAACTACAAATTAAAAATTTACTGAAGATTGAGGGGACAGTAGAGCCTCACTGAG
Source organism: Mycteria americana (assembly GCF_035582795.1). Classification (NCBI taxonomy): domain Eukaryota; kingdom Metazoa; phylum Chordata; class Aves; order Ciconiiformes; family Ciconiidae; genus Mycteria; species Mycteria americana. Next base: position 116,653,535 of record NC_134365.1, read on the forward strand.
ATGAAGCACTCTTATTCCAAATGACAAGCTCTCCTTTGTTAATATTGCATTTTTAGCTATGTCTAAACAAAATGTCTTTTTTCCAGCACTCCTGTAGTATGCCGTAAGCGAGCAATTTCTCAAAAAATCCCAGCTGCCTGTTGCAAGTGCCAACGATCCAGCAATTATGATAAGCATTTCTGAACACCAAATCAAAACAATGCAACCTGTAGAACTGCATTATTTCCTCTGTTCTGCAAACACAAATTCATAACCAGAGTGCTGCTTTTGAAAACAAAGCCATTACATCCTTTTCATTTCTTGGTTTGTTTGTTGTTTTTTAAAAAAAGGTATACTGAAACTCACACAATTAAGTTGTCAACTGTTGGTTTACAAGCCACTTGCCCATTATTGTTACTTACAGGGGAATCTAGCTTGCAAACTTAAACAAAATCTAGGCATTGCACATAACTAACACCGTACTACACATAAACCTGGCTAAGACCGAAAACAAGACAACCAACAACATTTACTATCCTGGGCACTGGAAACACTTTTTAATACAATACACGCGATCCGACAAAGACGGGAGAATCAGTCTGGGAAGTTTCAAGAATATTTTTTAAGTATATCAGAGAGGGAGCTACTAAGGGTTGGGTAACCAAAAAGAAAACCCAACCAAAAATAAAAAAAACCAAAACAACACACCCCCACACCCCCCAACACAATAAAAACCAACCAAAACAAGCAAACAACCCACAAAAAAACTCACCCAAAAAGAACCTGACCAAACCAAAAATTCATGATTTGGTTTGGTGGTGGTTGTTGGTTTTTTTAATTAAGAAACTTTTAAAGTATCGTTTCAGGTTTGAGAGAAACAGATGGGGGGGGGGGGGGGAGTTTCTAAGCGGACTAAAACAAACCACTAGCACAGATTTGTACAAATGTGTTTAAAAAGACATACAAAGTTCCAGTTTAACTCTGTAGGTGCTCAACCCCTATTTCACTTCTACATTCTTGGTATCTTCTGTTCTTGATACTCAGCTTTACTGACTACAGAGATAAACCCTCTCTGAAAGACATAACGGTGTAGCCAGAATCCTAAACTTGCAACTAGTGACACCCACCCCTTCCCCACCTCCAATTTAAACAAAGTCTCCCAAGTAACATCTCTAGAAACAATAAACATTATTTTGAAGGAAGTTCTTCAGAAAGCTGTGCCCTCCCCAGTTTCCTAAAGGAAAAGGTAAAAATCATACATAGCAAAGCATCTCTTAAAGAGCCACATCCCAACAGGGCAGGCAGGCTACCCACAACCTGCATGCTGTTCTCGCCCCAGATATGTTTTCTCCTTTCAAAGCACAAGCAGAACGACAAGAGGGACGTGGCACACACAACTGAAAACCTTCAATGTTCTCGACATTGTACCAATTTAGATGCCATAAGTGATTTGACTAAATAGGACTGAAAACACAGAGACACTTCCCAATGGAATTTTTATGTGCTTTTTTATGACACATAATTGAAGTCAGGGGAACGGTTGGCTGAAAATACTCCTCCTTTCTTTTCTGAACATTTTGACTCAACCCCCCCCCCCCCTCAGTTCTCGATTTCTATACCTGGTTTAGCAAGATGACTTGGTATCTTATGACATATACCGTTAATCCAAACAAAGCAGTAGAAGGTTGACTCTTCAAGGTATGCGTTACCCAAAATCTACAGGCATTTTAATTAGGAAGTGCTAAACCACCCAAAGATTAATTAGTAATTGTAAGGCTTTCTCCCTACTCTTCCACTTGATTCTAGCGAGAGATTCACTGGTTTTCCAAAAACACGCATTAAGTTGTTTATTGCCTCTTCCCATCAACTCGAGAAAATCATTCAGTCTGGTTTTTACAACATACACCAGAGCAGCATAAAAGGTCTTCTTGGTTTTCTGCCCTTGCAGATCACCTTCAGGCAGACCAGCAATTTGGCTGCCGACACGATTAAAAGCAGTATTTGAATTAGGAAGCCAGTGACACCACATGCTTCTTAAAGACAGACAGCTAGAGTGAGAATTGGGGGGTGAGGGTGTTTCTTTGGGGTGGTTTTGCCTTTTTATGTTGATTTTTTTTTTTTGAGGTGAACCTTATACTGCATTGATTTTCCTGAAACAAGAATTGAAACTGTTAGAGCAAGACAAAAGCAGCTGAGTACCAAAAAAGACCTAACAGAGACAGCACTGACCCGAAGACAAATCTAACAAGAATTACAAAAGAGTTTGTTGACCGCACAGTAAATAAGAACAGGAATTTTCATTTGCGTGGAAGACACCCAAAAGCTCCTCAAGCCCCGGAGGGACGGCTCCCGACACCACGCATCGGCTGGCTGGCAGGCAGGAAAGCTGCAGAGGAACAGCACCAGAACCACAGTGCTTGGCAAGGGGAGGGAGAATCCAACAAGTCTCCCCACCCACACTTTTGCAAAGGGCAACGTAAAGGCAAGAAATCAAAGCAAATCTTAAGACTTCAGACAAGCACATTACAGACAAAACAAATTATACTCTGTTGGAGCAGTGAGATAAGCAAAGAGACTCACAATTAATTCGGTTTTCATTCACCTCCCCGGACAAGCTCATACCTTGCCAGAAGCCTAACTCCAGGGAGAGCTGCTGGCAGCTGAGGCAAGGGTACCATACTGAAATTTAACTTGGAGAATTCTGATGTGCCCAGTTCCTCAAATTTTAAATATTTTCCTTACCCAAATTATTCCCTGTAATTAAAAAGCAGTAAGTAATGGACACAAACAAAGTCTGCACTCCAGCTTAAACGCAGCATTCCCCAAAGGCTCACATGGCCTTTTAAACCAGCCTCAGCTGTTACAGAAACGCTGGGGAGCTATCACTCCTAAGAGACATTATTTAGTGATCATCCTCCCAAGGATTTTTCTTTTGCAGCCTCAGCCATTTAGAAAATGAGAACACTTGAAAATGCATAAGTACTCCTTATCTGTTAAGGCCATTTACGACTCGAGCCAACTCCTTAAAAACTGCTTCTTTCTTTCTTTAAAATTTCTGTTTTGGAGAGCCATGGGGCTGGGTTGAATGCATGGAGCAAAGACAACTGTAAGCAGATACAATCCCAACTTGTTTGGCACTACCCAGCAGCACGGGAAATATGCTCAACCAGCCCAGCCTGCCGGTGTCCAGCTCCAGGGTCTTTTGTGTCAGCAGGACTGATAAAAAACTAAACCTTTTAAAGGGTTCAGAAAACTTATCACTCCTTTTTAATTGCAATTTAACACTAGGAACAGACACTTTCCAACTGTTGCCTTGAATAGTTCTGCAAATATTAATGCATTTTTATCTGTGAAATCCCAAACCATACTAAGCAGTTTGTCACAGAAAATGCTAACTCACAACAGGTTTCAAAAAAATAAATAAATGAAGTTCAAGGCTTAATTATGTTTTGGTAACACCAAAACTCATGTCCTAAAATCAACAAGGAAGTAACTTACACTGTATTTGTAGTGTTATTGTCTACAAAATCTTGTATGACCAGACACCGCTGTATTCCCCTCAGGGTGCGTGTTTAAAGGCACTGGGAGTTCCCCATGGGTACAGAATTTAAATCCCATGATTTGAACAGAGAACATCTGATCTGACCTCCTGCACATCACAGGCTATTACATTTCTTGTGTTTACTGTGATGGAGCCCAACATCTTGTATTTACCTCTTTGGAAAATCAGTAGCACAGTCTTCACATCAGGAGGCAAAAAGTATTTTCTCTTCTCAGTTTGCCCTGAGCCCATACTGTCACAAAAACATGTCCCCAGTTTCCTATCTGAATGCCTTCCAGACAGCAGTACTTGGCATGCCTTTCCTTGCCTGGTATTTCCTCTTTGTGGAGGCAACTAAGGGGCTGTTCAGTCTTCCTTTTGATAAATTACAGATTGCTTTTCTCATCTGGTTTCACCTCCAGAGCTGGAATTAAAAAACTTTTTTTTTTTTTTTTTAAATTACCTCTATCCATCAGAGCCACTAATTCCTGTCCCGGCCCTCTCTTCCCTGAGCCATTCTCAGAGAGGATGGGCTCAGCTCCTCAAAACCACACCTAGCACACAACAAGGTAACCTCAAATCCATGCCAAGTTTACCTAAACTCGCTGCGCAGCAAAGCCCCGCTGCTCAGTCGCGGGGTGGCGAGGGGGCAGGAGCTCCGGCAGAGGAGGAGCCCTGCGGAGCACAAGGTGGACACCCCTGGCTTCGCCCAACACTAATCCTTCCCATAGCCCATTCTCCATAAGGGCTCCAGGCTTCAACATCCCTGTTTAAAATGAGGAGCCCACTTAATTACCAGCCTCAGTGTCAAACACCGGTTTTACAGCAAAAACAGAAAACTCAGCCTCCTACCTGCTACTGTCAAGTCTCACAAGTCAACAGCACCGTGTAAGTCACATTTTGTCTTTCTGCTTCTAAAGGAGTACATAACAGCCTTTCCTTACTCAGAAGTTTTCTTTTAAGTGACAGATTAATTAAAGCTTTCTTCCCCTTATCAGTTAAGCAATACAATTTCCTTAAAACACATTACAAACACTTATATGCAAGCATGTGCAGCCCCACTTAAATGAAAGAGGACGGTTCAGATGAGCCAAGCAACATACCTCAGCCTCAATTTTGAGAGCCTGGGTCTTGACCTTCAGCATTTTTGCCCATTGCCCGCACAAGTTCTGTTACATTTAAACAGGAACTTAGTAGTTTAGAATTTGTATGGTAGCTATAAATTAATCTAAAGCTCTTTGACAAATCCTAAGTCTCATTTAACTACATTTTCAGAAATAGTTTAGACTGCAATTTCAAAGTAAAATGCTTTGATTTAATTTTACCCTGCTGTTTATCAATGATTATATTTTCTCTCCAAGCTCAGCTGTTCACAGGATTTTCTTGCAAACACCCTTAGAAAGGTGTTAGATCCTCTGCCCAAAGGAAAGCCTCCCCATAATCAGAGCAGGGACTTCACGAAGCCTGTTGGCCATGGCGAGCCAGCAGCTCTGTGCACAGTGCCACCGCAGATCGATACCATAACCCACCCTCCCCGACTGCGCAACAAGAACTGCCCATCGCGGGCAACTACCCCTCTCCCATTGACCCATCTCACCTTGGCTGTTCACCAAAATAACACAGTTCGTGGCCGAACAAGGCAACTGCAGATTTTTATCAGAGGCGTCGCCTCAGCCTGGATTCAAACAGGCCTGACAGCCTAGCAGTGAAAGGTGAAACACTTCCCATCAACAGCTCAGAGATGGCATCACGATTATGAAGAACACTCCACATGGAAAAGGAGAAACTGGCTTTTCAGGTGTTAAGGCTAGCAGGAAAAAGAAAAATATTCCCCACAACTGTATTATACCACTATGAGAACCCAAAGGACGATGTCAAAGTAGAAACGAACCTAACTCTGAATTTTAGGAAAGCAAACTTCCAGGAGTTAGTCAGCAGGACCCGCTGGGAAACTGCCCTCAGGGACAAGGGAGCACAACAGAGCTGGCAGATCTTCAAGGACACTTTCCATAGAGCGCAAGAGCTCTCGATCCCCAGGTTTAAGAAATCAGGCAAGGAAGGCCAGAGACTGGCATGGATGAGTTGAGACCTACTGGTCAAACTGAAGGGCAAGAAGGAAGTGCACAGGCAGTGGAAGCAGGGACAGGTAACCTGGGAAGAGTATAGGGACGCTGCCCAGTTGTGTAGGGATGGGGTTAGGAAGGCCAAGGTGCAGCTGGACCTGAACTTGGCAAGGGATGCAAAGAATAACAAGAAGGGCTTCTACAAGTATGTCAGCCAGAAAAGGAAGGTCAAAGAAAGTGTACCCCTCTTATGAGCAAGACTGGCAAACTGGTAATAATGGATGAGGAGAAGGCTGAGGTATTCAACAACTTCTTTGCCCCAGTCTTCACTGGCAATCTCTCTTCCCACACCTCTTGATTGGATGGACTGCAAGATGGGGACTGGGAGAGCCAAGTCCCTCCCACTGTAAGAGAAGATCAGATTTGTGACCACCTGAGGAACCTGAACATACATAAGTCTATGGGACCTGACGAGAAGCATCCCAGAGTCCTGAGGGAATTGGCTGATGTAGTTGTCAAGCCACTCTCCATGATATTTGAAAAGTCATGGCAGTCAGGTGAAGTCCCAAGTGACTGGAAAAAGGGAAACATTGCACCCATTTTGAAAAAGGGTAGAAAAGAGGACCCTTGGAACTGCCAACCTGTCAGCCTCACCTCTGAGCCTGGGAAGATCATGGAAGAGACCCTCATAGAAGCTATGCTAAGGCACATGGAGGACAGGGAGGTGATTCAAGACAGCCAGCATGCCTTCACCAAGGGCAAGTCCTGCCTGACCAACCTAGTGGCCTTCTATGACAGAGGGACTACATCAGTCAGCGGACAAGGGAAGAACTACAGATGTCATCTATCTGGACTTCTGTAAGGCCTTTGACACAGTCCCCCACAACATCCTTCTCTCTAAATTGGACAGATACAGACTTGATGGGTGGCCTGTTTGGTGGATGAAGAATTGGTTGGATGGTTGCATCCAGAGGGTAGTGGTCAACAGCTCAATGTCCAGATGGAGACTGGTGACATGTGGTGTCCCTCAGGGGTCCATACCGGGACCAGTACTGGTTAGTATCTTCATCAATGACATAGATAGTGGGATCGAGTGCACCCTCAGCAAGTTTGCAGATGACACCAAGCTGAGTGGTGCGGTTGACATGCCTGAGGGACAGGATGCCATTCAGAGGGACCTGGACAAGCTTGGAAGTGGGCCCATGTGAACCTCATGAGGTTCAACAAGGCCAAGTGCAAGGTCCTGCACCTGGGTTGGGGTAACCCCCGGTATCAATAGGCTGGGAGATGAAGGGATTGAGAGCAGCCCTGAGGAGAAGGACTTGGGGGTACTGTTGGATGAAAAGCTGGACGTGAGCAGGCAATGTGTGCTCACAGCCCAGAGGGCCAACAGTATCCTGGGCTGCATCAAAAGAAGCATGGCCAGCAGGTCAAGGGAGGTGATTCTGTCCCTCTGCTCCACTCTGGTGAGACCTCACCTGCAGTACTGCATCCAGCTCTGGAGCCCTCAGCACAGGAAAGACATGGACCTGTTGGAGTGGATCCAGAGGAGGGCCACAAAAATGATCAGAGGGATGGAACACCTCTCCTATGGAGAAAGGTTGAGAGAGTTGGGGTTGTTCAGCCTGGAGAAGAGAAGGCTCTGGGGAGACCTTATTGCAGCCTTTCAGTACTTCAAGGGGTCTTATAAGAAAGATGGGGACAAACTTTTTAGCAGGGCCTGTTGTGATAGGACGAGGGCTAATGGTTTTAAACTAAAAGAGGGCAGATTCAGACTAGATATAAGGAAGAAATTTTTTACAATGAGGGTGGTGAAACACTGGAACAGGTTGCTCAGAGAGGTGGTAGATGTCCCTGGACACATTCAAGGTCAGGCTGCATGGGGCTCTGAGCAACCTGATGTAGTTGAAGATGTCCCTGCTCATTGCAGGGGGGTTGGACTAGATGACCTTTAATAGTCCCTTCCAACCCAAACTATTCTAGGATTCTAAACAAAATAAAAGAGACTGCCAGTGTCCAGGTCCCTTTGGGGACCTTCAGAAGTCCTCAAAACTCTCTTAAACACTCACATGTATTACAGGTCCCTTATTTGCTCTTTGACTTTTTAGTCTTTGCAATTCCCCTTCTTACTCTCTTGCATAACATTTAAATAATAAATTCTAAGTTTGTGGGGTTTTTTTGGTTTGCCCCTTTTTTTTTTTAATAATGTAAAGCTGACATTATCATGATAAGTCATATTCTTCTGGACAGTAGGATTACAGACAAGCTCCCACAATCAAGTTGTTTGCAATGAAGTTCTAGAAGCTAAGCAACACTGAAAGGAGAAGTTGGAGTTCCAAAATTCTCAGTTTAAAAAGTTCGTTGTTAAACAACTTCAGATCAATATTATCCTTCTAAGACTTAATGGAATCTAAGACAGAACTGGCAAAAGGAAACAGCGACAAAATCAGGATGCTGAAAGATGCGTCATTAACAGCAATTTTATTCCACTTCATACTTAAGAGAACTGGGCAGAGGACAGATGAGGCACACGTAGCAGAGCTGCAGAAGAATATCAAACAAGCTTCAAAACAACCCAAAAGCTTAACGCCTGTTACAGGTCTAGATGCTTACTAATGCTATGCATGTACAAAGCCCCCTAATTTACATACTGTAAGTACTCAACAATTAAGCTACAATCAATCAACATTTAGTACATTTAAATTTATAACACCTATAAAGAAAAAAAGAAAAATACCCAAAATAACGAATGGCATTGTAAAGCCACTGCCTTTTTGTTGCATTAACAGTTTTCTTCTCTTCCTCAGTTTACTTTCTCCTAGATAATACTACTTTTCACTGTTTACATAAACAAATGCACAGTCATTATATGGGATGTGTATTAAAAAGAGCTTTTTTCCCAAGAAAAAAAAAAAAAAAAAAAGAAACACCTAGAAGCCATGACTCAGTTTATGAGGATCTTAGAAAATTCACTACAACAGAATCAAACCTTTAACAATAACACAACAACAACAAAAATCTATCTTCCTATGTTTTCAGGTGAGACATAGGGAACAAATGTAGTTTTTCAAGTTACCTCTCAAATGATGAGAAAGCAGAATGCAATAAAACTACTGTATCAGCTCAGTACTCCACATTTCAGATCCAAAACTCCAGTTACAAATAAATTTACATAACTAAGCACAGAAAGAAGAACTCAAGTTAGCCGTTTGTCTCAAAACTGTATCATGGTATCTGACAAAGCAGGTGAAAATCAGCCCTTTGCAGAGCCCATAATTTAGAGACAAATTGATTTTACAGGGTCAGAGCTTCAGAATGAGCAATCCCTACTTTAAAAATGTGCTGATAACATAAGAGAAGGTCTGCTGCAGGCACAAAGGCAACACAATAGCATGACAAGGAAATTGGAAATAACTCCAAAATCCTGCCCCATCTCTATTTTTTTCTATGTGTGTCCATTGGATACTATTTCTAAATTTTGGAGGGGGATGAGGAGGCGATTCTTACCTTCACCATAAAAAAAATAATAATTAATGGTACTATTTCTAATCTATTAGCACCAAATAACTGTATTACCTAAATTTGAGCTGTGTATGTGTAAACTCCTGTTTCATAGTTTCAAAAACTCAAAGTCCAAAATTAATACAGTTCCCAAACAATATAGGGTTTTGCTCACCCTCCCCCCTGCCCCCACCTTGAACTCCTACTAGGCATGCACTTTGTTTTACTAATTGCAATTCGGAACAGAAATTACATAAATCATACAAACTGCCAAACTGGATGACATTGGTAGCCTGCTCTGAAAAGGAGCAAATTTTTAAATGCTTTTACTAACAGGTACAACCAGTTTTGCCCCATTCCTGTCATACGTTATCTGCTGTGGTTGAATAGGTAAGCTCTGCTCTAAGGAAAGGGTGAACAGGGAATTCTTATCTGGATTAACTCTAAATGGGTCAGTGGGAACTAAATGGAGTTATCCACCCCTGAATGCAGCTCCTTGGGGATTTTTGCCTTTCACAGTGACTTGACATTAACTTTTAACAATCGGGAAGCAAAGAGGGGTCAGGTGTGAAAAGACTGTTCATGCTCTGCTGCAGGTCACCAGAGGGAGGCAAAGGGACTAACACCTTAATTAAATGCTATTACATCAACTTCAGCAAATGTGGTTTCAGAGGTTGGTGCTCTTCCCCAAGGAAGCTGCCTGCTCTTTTAGCTGGGCCAGTTCGACTGCTTGTGGCTATTTTCTGACACGGGTCTCTGAAGCATCTGCCAGAAGATGACACCTACCAAAAAAGGCACAGCTCATTTCTTTCAATACAGCACAGGATGGTAAAAGCAGCCTAGAAAGGGGTCAAAGAGAGCTGAAAAGGCTGAGCTTACAGAGTGGTGGCCACTGGTGGAAGCAGGAAGAGCAGCTTTCAGCAGCCAGCTCCTGAGCTAGGTTGGTTGCCAGCCAAACAGCAGTGTTTAACTACCGCCTGAAAAGAGCAGCCGGATTCTAAAACCACAAAGCACACTGGCTCACACGCTCCTCTGTTTAAAGCTTGGCTGTCCCACAGTCCATGGAATGCCATCAGTTGACCAGAAGGTTTGCTTCTTTTGGAAAGCCTTATAAATCGCTGCAATCTACACTTATCCTTTAATATCAAGTCCTTAAGAGAAGATCAAGTTCTCCTGAACTTGCTGGACCATCAAGAAAACACGGCGAGCCAGAAGTCCTGCTTCTCAGCTGAGGAAGTCATAGTGTTTGCCGTTATTACACTGGAAGCTAAAGTAAAGAAGCCAGCAATACCCATATCTATCACACTCTCCTGTTTCTATTAATCAATGCAGGGCAAGAAACCTGCAACACACAATTGTGTAATAGCAGTGTCCTTACCGTCAGTAGCTAGTTTAAGGTTTTCCACCCTTCTAAAAAGCATCACTTATTTTAATATCTTCACATTCACACACCAAGATGTGCTTGTCATCTGGAAAGCCCGTTTTATGAGCCACTGCAAGATACTGGCATTAATTACACACTGTAGAGTGTATTGCCCCTTACCTGTATTTCCATCATGTGAAATTTTGTTTTGTAATTAATTGAATCATTGCCAAGTATTCATTCTGCCATTAAGTGCAATACCAAAACAATCCTATATCCTCCATATAGCAAGGAGCTTCAGGTGTGGTGTTGTTTTTTTTTTTTTAATAAACACTCATATGTATACACACATACTAATTGGCTGTCATTCAAATTGATCCCCTTGAACAGAGGCCATTATCCCCATTTATTTTTTGTTATATGACCAAATTCTCACAAGGAAAGATAGGTATTTTTGGTAACTGGAGGCATCTCCAGAGCTTTTGGAATCTACAGTAGAGCACAACAAGATTTAATAATCAGGTAGCTCTCCAAAGGTTTTTTATCAAAATGAATAAAAAAAGGAGACAAATGCCCAGGCTTCAGAACCAATCTCACATTACAATCAAGGGCAGAAAAGTGACTTATTTAGGGCTGAAGATGCAAAACCACACACCAGCCATTACTTGCTGATATTCTCAGCTGGTTTGGTATCACCAAAAGGGACAGAAAATGTGTTTTCAATACCCCAACTGCAGGTATATCTGAAGTAGAGTCAGGGAAGGAAGGCAGACTCCAGATCAAGTTGTGAGAACAAGGGCTCATCAGACCAACTGCATTCAGTTTTAAACAAAAAGAAAAAAAAAAAACAGGTCAGAGCAAACGTTTTGACTTCTCTTAAGAGGAGCCCTTTGTCTCTGAATTATTCCAGGCTCAAGCTTGTTATCAACATTGCTCTTGGCAATCCTCAGCCTCGCAGCAACTGTTGTAAACTCTCATCACAAGAGCATGCTCTAACAGTTAACCAAGCTTACAGAAAGTCGTTCGGTATTTTTTCAATTTGCTTTACTTTTAATCTTCTTACACCACGGGATTTTTTCATAATCCCCCGAATTTAAATCCAATAACACACAGCTCTAGACTTACGTGTTAAAACCACACCAGACAGCTCACCTAACAACTTCAATGAACCTATTACCATATAAAAAACCAATTGTATTTTTATCAGCAGCAGTCTAGAACTCCATCTCTTCATTGCCTGGATATAAGGAGGTATGTAAGTGACTATTGGTTTAATACAGCCTAAACACTAATATAATGTATATACACAGATGTACGCATATGGCGATTTTAATGTCACACAAAATATGCAAATATACTGGGGATTTCAATATATATTTGCATACATTGTATTGACACATTAAGTGATTTTAATGCATTATGTGTATGCATACATGTGTATACATATACATGATACATGTGTATACATATACATGGTCATTTGACAGACATTAATATTATTTTTTTATTAAACCCAAATACAATTTTTTCAACTCCTGATTATCACACACATTTTTTTGAAGATGTGACAGATGTCAAAACGACACTCATTCAGAGTATTCAGGATTAAGGATGTAAATCAAGCCTAGAGATACTACCTTAAAAATAAACAAGTAACAGCTTGGAGACATGTTTCAAGCCAGAGGTGAACCAACCAAACCGTAGATGGAGCAGGCTGCCCACTGAGGTTGCACAAGCTCTGTCCTTGGAGCTCCATTTTCAAGACCCAACTGCAGAAAGCCCTGAGCAGCCTGGTCTGATCCCAGAGCTGGCCCTGCTTTGGGCAGGGGGGTGGACCAGAGACCTCCTGAGGGATCCCGTCTACTAATTTCTTCTTGTCCAAGTCTCCACACCCAGAAGCTTGTGTTAATTATAATTATTTTACTGAGTCACCAAAAAAAAAAATTATTCTGCCCAGAAAAACAGCTGCCAATTCATCAAGCAGTTACATGAAGTTACCACGCTCTTAAGCTATTTTGCTAAGCTTTGTATTGGAAAAGGACTGCCAATTAAAAGAAATCATCATACCTTTTCTTCATACAACTTACAAACCAAACTGTTTATTATCTTTTATAGTTTAATAAACACATGCAAAGAGAAATCATGAAAAGCCATCAAAGATGATCTATACTTCTTGTAGGTTTGCCATACAATTCAACACTGATCAACTAAAACTGCTTATGAAAGATCACTTGCATCTGTCACACAAACAGCTCATGGAAAAAAAAAATTAACAAATATCAGAATCTTGTCAGTTCCCTCATGTTTTCATACATGTTTTGTGAAGAAGCACACCAACTGATCACAATTTTTCCCAGGAAATGCATTTGAAGAGAATGCGAGTCTCAAAATTGTCTGCTGCTCATTAATCAAACAAAAGACAAATGAGGGAGCAAGGGAGAAGCTCCTTTTTTACTCTTCTGACTCGTCCACCTGACTGCCAAGGATCCTGGCGGCACACCAGAACCCACAGCGCCTGCCCTGCCCCGCTCACCCACGCAGCCGCCCACCCCAACATGGAAGCGTTTTAAATAGGAAGTGCAAAAGAGACGCTTCAACAAATGCCAAACCTTTGCCAGGGAGATTTGGGAACAGAACCGACGGGAAGAGGAACCAAAAGTCTGTAATGAAAGCCAAGGAAAGGCTTCCTTCCCATTCCCACATCACAAAGTCCTTTCTAAAGGTCTGCTTGAAAACTAAGCAATGAACAAACAAATATTTTGGGTCTTGATTTAAAAAAAAAAAAAAAGAACAAAAATAATAACCTATAAAGCACTACATTACCTAGTTTTACAAAAAGCTGCCAGGCAATATACTTTTTGTCGTCTAACTTTCTGAGGGTCAGCTTGTATGCTATCAATGTCTTAACAACTTGATTTCAGTTGGCTGGTATAAGTCTCTCACTTATACACATGGAGCTAGAGCAGCAAGCAGAACAGGCACGGCAGAAATCCCGATAACCTCAGCATGCTACTTAGAAGATATCTTGATTTATAAACTGGGAACAGTCACGCAAATTCACACGGATAGCTACTGTCGCATTTATCTACTGAAATCAGACAATTCATGGAAAGAGATTAAATGGAAAAATAGCTACTGAAGAATATGAGAGTTTCGCAAATTATGAGAGCTCTTAGCCAATGGATTTCCTAATCCCAGTAAGTATGATTCACATGAGTGGCAGAACCAACATGCTAAGCAACCACGACATCACCGGAGCATCATTAAGGAATATTTCCTTTAAAGCTACATAATATTAATCTACCTGTAATTTTAGAAAGGAATTCTTCATGTGTAATATAGAAAGAATTTTTGTTCCTGCTTTCCTTCTTCCTTTTACTATTCCCTGTGAAAGCAAACTACAGGTTCTTTGCTGCTTTCCAGAAAGAATTTGTTAAAATGGCAGGAAAAATGTTTCATTTCAGGAAAGAGATCTAAAGAGAATCTAATTTAAACATCAGAATTTCACACTTTAGCATATGAACATAGTTCAAGTGTGGTAAACGCACACATGCAACTCCTATTATGAAATATTTTAGTATTATAAAAGCAGTCACTTGTTCAAAACATCAACCTGAGAGTATCAAGACTGACAAATGCCTGATCACGTTAAAAACTACCCCACTATCAAACATTTAAAAAAAGGATAAATGCAAAGCCTCAAGTGTTCATATGGAATGACAGAACGAGATTGAAAGCTTCTGCAGAAACATCAGTGCCCATTTAAGCAAATGTTTCAAGGCAAAGGATGTCTCTGAAAATTCTGGATATCACTAAGGCAGACACCACTGCAGAGGTCTCCAAATACAGACTCTCCCCCGAATGGTTTTGGTGCAAAATCCAAGCCCCCTTTCTTGCAAGCACCTTTACAGTGGCAATACCTACACACTTATCTGTAAGGCCAGGGCTACCGGGACACAACAGAAATACCCATCCCTCTGTGGTCTGTACTGAAGCACCGTCTCAATCGTAAAACCTCCTATTTCATTTCAGCTATGCACCCAAGGCATGGATTTCTGTCTATTGCATTCAGACAGCAAATGGTCACATCAAGCTGATAAAACCCAAACGAGTTTTGTAACTGGAAGCTTTAAACCTCTGAGCATCTTTACCACTGCTTGGCTTGATATACCCAGCTCAACACTGGCAACATCACACCTGGAAGCGAGAGCCTGTGGCTAGCAGCCTCAGCGTCAGGGATGGAGAACTACCTCCTCTCAGCCGCCGGGTACCGGGGTCCCTCCTGGGAAGGGCACCTGAGCCGCAGGTCTGCATCCCCCTGCCCAAGGGGGAGCGCCAAGCTTCAGGCTCTGCTTTTAGGCTAAATGTTGGTATTCACCTCGCACCCACCCACCCGTGAGCCCCCACTGGCAGAAGGGGGGGGAGGGGGTAATACTAGAGAAGGACAGAAGCTGAGGTCTCAAGGCTGAGGTCTGGCAACCAAGGACCAAAGGAGACCAGAAGATAACTCTCCCCTCCCACACCTTTTTTGGGGGGGAGCGCCGACACCCTGCCTTGTCGGCTCCTCCTTTGAGGTCCGGGCTTGCGAGGCCCCGCCGGCTCCCCCCTAGCCCCCCCCCCCCCCCGATCCCGGCAGGAGCCGCGGTGCGCTCACACCCCCGTCCGGAGGAGGGTAGGGGGGACCCCTCCCACCCCCAGCCCCACCCGGGGGGCCCGGCGGAGGGTGCGGCCAGGCCGGGGGCGGGCGGAGCCGCCCCGGGGAGGGCAGGGCAGGGGCGGCCGCGGAGGGGCGCGGGCTGCTGGCGGCCGCAGCGCGCACGGCGGCGCCTCTCTGCTGCACTGCAGAGGCGCCATCTTCTCGCGCCTCCGCGCCGCTCGGCACCGGCCCGCCCGCGGGGGGGGGCGCCCGGCACGGCCCCGGCCACTGCCCCCTCCCCACGCACCCCCGCGGGCGCCGCCTTCCCGCCCCCGCAGGGCTGCTGCGCCAGCCCGCGGGGAGCTCCCCACCGCCGCCCCACACACCTGCGTGTGGGTGCGCGATGGGGGAGGCGCTGCCCTGCCCTGCCCTCCCCCGGCTGCACCCCCGCCGGGGGCGGCGGTACCCGCAGCCCGGCTCCGCGCCCGCAGCCCCCGCCCCGCGGGGGGATGCCGCCGGGACCCCGCTCCCCTGCCCGCAGCGCGCCCCCGCGCAGGGAAAGTTTCCCTTCCTCGGCCCCCGGCGGAGAAACCCCCGCGGCGGAGCCGGCGCCTCCGCGGGACGCGCTCGGCCCTCCCCCGCCCTGCCCTGCCTGCCGGCTGGCGGCGCCGCCGCCCCTCCCCGCGGACCCCCGCCGCCGCCCCCCCGCGCCAGACGGCTCCGCGGGCGGCGGCCGAAGTTAACGGGGAAGCGCCCCGGCGGCGGCAGCCGGATCAGCGAAGGCAGCCGGCCCCGGCGGCAGGGACGGCCCCACCGCCCGCCGCGGACACGCGTGGCGGGGGCGGGGGGCGCCCGCCCCGGCGGCTCCCAGCCCCTCTTCCTCCCCGCCGCCTCCACCACCCCCCGGCTCGCCGCCCCGCTCGGCGGGAGCGGCCCTATTGTTCGGCGGCAGGAGGGCGACGGCAGCCGGGTAAGGAGCCCCCCGCCGCCGGGCTGCGTGACGGGCGCCGGCGACCCCCGCCCGCCCCGCCGGGGGCTAGCCCAGGCCGCAGGGACGGCTGCGGGCAGACAAAGCCTCGGGGAAGCGGAGGAGGACGGCGGGGAAGCCCCCGCCCGGCCGCCCCCTGCCCCGCTTACCTCGAGAGCCCGAGCGGCGCCGGAGGCCAGCAGCAAGAGGGCTAAGTGGGGCAGCATCGCGGCGGCCGGGAGGGGGGGAGGGAGGAAGGAAGGAAGGGAAGGAGGGAGGCCGGCGAGACGCGGCGGGGTCCGGCTGTAAATCCGCGGGGCCGCGCCGCTGCCGGGAAGAGCGACTGAGCTGCGGCGGCACCAGCCGAGCGCCGCGGCGGGGCCGGTCAGCTGATGGCCCGGCCCGCCCCCGAGCGGGCGGTGCGGTGCGGCCCGGCCCGGCCCGGCCCTCCCCGCCCCGCCCCACGGAGACCCCTAGCGGCGGCGTCCGGGCGGTGCAGCGCCGGCGGGCGGCCCTCAGCGCCGGCGGCCCGGGCGCGGCTCGCCGCCTGCCGCGGTCGCGGCGGTCCGGACCGCCCTTTCTCCTCGCTGCCCACCGCACCGCACCCCGCCGGGCCCGGCCGCCGCGGGGTTAGGCCCGAGTTGCGAGGCAGCTCCTCAGGCCCGGGCCCGGCGCGGCCTCGGGCCGGGTCCCAGGCGAGCCTTAAACCGGTGAGGGGGTTGCCCTCGTACGGGTGGTTCGCATCTGCAGCAGCCGTCTCCTCGGCCGCTTGGGCACCATCGATAACCGTTTCCACGGCTTCCAAAGCCCCACAGCGCCCTGCCTGCCTGCCCCGCCGCTGCAGGAGCCCCAAGGCCTCGATGCGCCATCGCCCCTCTGAAGAGTTGTGTATGGAAATGCAACCCCCATCGCCGCAGGGTGTTCACAAAAAAACCCCAAACCCAAACATGTAGATTTAGAGGCTATTTAACAAATTCTGCCTTTTCTGGCAAGGTTGCACACCAACCTGAGACTTTCAGTTACTGTCCGGCTGGAGCCGATGAGTAAGCACAGCCGTTACGCCCAGGGCTGTACCTGACACGCCAGTGCACACTGGCAAAGCCTAAGCCTGCTGCTGATCAGCCTGGGGAGACAGCTGTGGCCTCCACAGTGCTCCTTTGCCCACTGCTAATTGCAAGATCAATGCAAAATTTGTGGGAGCGCTGTTGATAATGAAAGCACGCAGGAACATCGGCAGAGCTGAGGCTTGTGACAGTTGAACAAGGAAGAAACCAAATTAAAATGTAGGGCTTTGTCAAATAGCTTGTAATCAGGAGGCCAAAGCAAACTTACTTTCTTGTCTTCTCAGTAGCATTGTAATAATTGGTATAGTAAACCTGTAAGGAGAGCTAAAAATGACTATTAGCAGAGTTTTGTGTTGAAACAGCTGCTACCGTAGCTGAAATTCAGACCCATTCTGCCTCTGACCTGTGGACTCCGTGGCAGCGTCTCCACTCCCACCAAGGCTCCCAAGACGGCAGCTACCAGAGGCACGCTGTAACGGGGCCTGCAGCCAGGCCACGTAAGGGGCAGGTGGTGGATGTCTCCCCAGCATACAGCTGGGTAACAGGCGCCTGTGCTGCGTTGTCCTCACTGCCGCTCTCAACCTCATCTTCTGTTGAACTCAGAACTGAAATGCACTGAGACTCCTGGCCAAAGCGTGCAGAGGGATGCTTGCCGGGCGAGAGCAAACTGGGCTGCAGTAATGCGCAGTGAGAGACCTTAGTGCCTTAGACCTTGGCGCGTTACACCCCCACGGCAGGCCCTGGAGTTAGAAGACCGGTCTCATGCAAACATGAATCTTCTTACACAAATGAATGGACTGGTGATGTTTGAAGGCTTTGGGGAATTGCTTGAGTCACACTTACTGAATTTGAGAGATCTCTGTCAGGCAGATAACAGATAAGGCCCCTGCCTCCTCCCCCCCGCCCCGAACATACAGATGTGAAGTATATCCAACAAGTGCAGTTAGTAGGTGCTTTTACGAAACACACACCCATGACACAACACAACCTGTGAATTAAAATGAGTTAAACAGCAACAATGGCAGGCTTAGCTATAATAATTTAATACTTTTATCTGCTTGTTAGGATAATGATCACATGGCTTTCAGGGGTTAGGGAAGGATTTGCTGTGCAAATGTTTGTAACCAGTTGGCTTCTAAACTCAGCCGTTGGAAAGGCAGCGCCATGGTTGCGAATAAGCAACATCCTGCTAAAGCTGATGGAGGTCATTCAAAAACAATTCTTTGCAGAAACAATGGAGGCAATCAGAAGGAAGCTCTTTGCAAGTTCTGAAAAAAAAAAAAAAATTAGGCTTCCAGATGGGATGGATGGAAGACCAGAATAGATTCACGTAGCCCTTTTATTATAAGTTGGCTTGGTCGTTCTTTGTAATCACTTCTTCCTAGTGCTAAAATCAAACAGTATTTCAACTGCTGCTTCTCTGGATGACCCAAGCACAATTCCTTCCTCGTGGCGGGCAGGCAGGCAGGTCAGAGGTCCCTTTTGCCTGTGGCTAGGAGTGGGGCAGACCTGTGGGATTGTGCACCTTGGGGGGAGAGCAGGGAAGGCTCAAGTGAAAAGGTGGGGAAAAGTCAAAGGTACAGGAAGACCTCTATGGGATAGGTGTTTTCATTCACAGCCAGTAAAAAACAGTGACAATATCCAAAAACCAGTGACAATATTTGCTAAGATTTCATGAAGTTAGCCACGCCGAAAGGTCATAGCTAAAGACTCTTTTTGAAAGCTGTTTGGGAGGTCTACAAAATTTGGAGATGACCTGCTGATAGGAAAAAACCCCAGAGATTGTGTCCTATTTTCCACTCTCTGACTTCTTTCAGGATCTGTATAGAAGGTCTGATATACTTTTTTCCCTGTTTTCTCTACCTGTCGTCTTAGTATAGAAACTCAGTCTTACCAGACCTTGGAAGCTGTCATACCTGGAGTACGACGAAGACCACTACCACCTCACAACAGAGCGAACAATGGAAATCGTCATCCTGAAGAAGAAAGCAGCACAGGTTGGATCACAAAATGATAGGGCTTACATTCGAATCTAATAAAATGCTTTGAGCAAATAATCACAAACTATGTTCAGATATGATTTTCCCTTTAATTGCTGAGCTTTGTTATTCAGTCTTAATGTGATAACTTTCAAAGTGCTGATCAAGCATGCATGTCAGGTTTCATTTTTTGGCCACTTCTGTGCTCTACCTGTGTATCTTTGTGTGCAAACGATGTCTAGTATTATTTTACAGCCTGTTTGTTTTAATATATTGCATATATGGAAACATTGTTCAGCCATACAATTTCTCATTGAACACTCATGAAGCAAGTGGACCTTATCCACAAATGCTGGTATTATTCTACAACAGGCAATAAAACACCTCAGCCTGCTTCATAACATAATGAAATTCAGCGGTAAATAACTATTTAGGTGGGCTAATAGGTGGGCTATTTCACCCCACCTATGTTTTGCTGCCGTGCTTACCAAAGCAGCACATGGTCGGGTCAGATGTATGTTTTTTCCTGGAAAACAGTCTGTTCTTTTGATGAAGAGGAGAGAGGGAAATTTTGAAATTCTCCAGCCCCTATCCCAGATTAATAGCTAATTTCAGGTGTTTGCTGGGGGAAACAAAGGCAGTATAGCGACCCTTGGAACATTCTTTGATTAATTTTAAGCAATAAACTTCCCTTTGATGCTCCCATGGATCTCTCAGCAGAGGCTTGTAACAGGAGGACTCGTACATCATTTCTGAAGGGGGAACAGGCAGCCTGTGGCATGGACGCAATTACAGTGTTGCCAGATGTCTCCGAATATGTGCAAGTGGTTTTATAGAACACATGCAATTTACCGATGTTCACTGAATTTCTGATCGTGGAAGCTTATTCCATCGACACCAACAAAATTATTGTTATTAGTCCAATTGTCAGCTGTATTTTATTCATATTAGAGATGATTCCTCAGGCAGATTCTCTCAGTACAATGCTACAGCCAGTGCTTTCACGGAGATGATTTCTCCATTTGTTCTAACTCTGAGGAGAGGGCTCCAAGTTGGCAAACTTGAGTTTTGGTCCAGACTTTGATGCTGACTCACTGTCTCCTTCTGGAGTCTTTTCGTTTCAGCATTCACCATTTTCTTTACTGGGGATAATGCTGTTTCTCTGCCTTTGTGATTCATGTAGGGAACAGAATCACTAAGGTTAGTATTTCTGAATGAACCTCTGCAAGCTAAAGACTTGGATCCTACTGAGCTGGCACCCTCTGTGTTAGTCCCAGTTAAGGAGTTTTTCTGTACTTTGAAAACTACTACAGCATAAATTACCAGATTTATTTCAGATAACTCCAGCGGGAATTTGTATTTTCAAATAGCACAGAATTAATTTTAATGGAAAACCTTTAGGTTTTATGCTACACCTTGAACCACTGCAGGTATAATTAATCTGCTCACTGTCATGCAAGTGTCCTCTAGAGACTTTTTTTTTTTCCTTTGGAGTCAGCCTGCAGCCCTGAGAAAGAGACTCTCTAAATATTAATCCAAAATAGGAAGAGAGAGATTGTACCTAATCAACTCTACACAAGTACGTGCTGGTAGCAACAACAATGGGTGCGGATATGATTTCAAATAGCGAACAGTTGATCCTTGTCTGAATTCTGCAAAGCACCTTCAGTTTTTGGCTTTTTACAGATGCAGTACACAGTTAGGTAGCCAGTAGCCATAGCGACCTACTCAAATGCAAATGATTTGTTCTGCATAGCACAGGAGTATTAAGAGTTGATGATACTTACTGGAGCAGGTACACAACACAAATGGCAGAGCCAAGCAAATAATGAAATCACAGTCCAAAATCCCAGGAGCAGTCAGCCAAGGAAATGAAATGGAGATGCGAACAACAGTAATTGCTCCAGTGATTAGGGTGTGAACATACATGGACATCACTCTGTACCAAACAAATACGGTGTTATTATGGCTTCTCCCTTTGCTGACAGAAGCTGTTGTTGCTTTCTGGTGGTGTCAGTAGAGAGGAGATCTTCAGGATGGCTGTTTCTTCATTTGATTCTGTATCCCTGATTCTGTTTACCCAATTACCACGTAATGCAAATATTCCTAGCAGAATCAGGGTTTAACATGTATTCTTTTTTTTTTTCTACTGCGTGCACTGAATCTTCCTAGATATTTTTGGCCTCATGCCTCATGTGGTCAATTTGGTAGTAAAGTATTGCAGGTGCAGACTTTCTGGTTGTGTTTTTCCTCACCATCCTATATGCAAACATCTCAATACTGACATGCTTCTCCCAACAAATAAAAATGTCACCCTACAGTACAACAGGCCAATTTCTTTTCAGGCAAGTCATGTTTGGCGTTGCTCAGAGAACAATCAGCATTTCCGAATGATTAAAGCAAACCCTTGAGAGCATCTAACTCCACAGGAACTCCAGAGCAACTATGCAAATGACATTTCGCTGTTTGCACCCCTGTAACTGAAAGTTATGATGTGCTTTTTGCATGTTATGAAGGCCACCAGATGAGATGGTTATGGTCCTCTTGGCCTCTTTTCAGCAGCTTGTTCTGCTATGATTGTCCTCCCAGATAAAACAACATTGCAGTTTGTGGTGTGAATATCCCAAATCATTAATATGTAACAAAACCAGAGGCAACTAACAGGATGTCTTTGATTTCTCTCAGTCTCTGAGTGCACTAGTAAGCTTTTTTGGCACTATTCAAAAGTCATTAAGTCATTTTTTTTTCTCTCAAGGGTTTACTTCTATTTTTATCCCATCCTGTGTTTCCCCAATGCTTTGCCCCTCTCTCTACAGAAACAGCTCTCAAGCTTTGTCCACATCAGGTTCCCCTCCATGGGATGTAGCTCTTCTGTAGCTTTGCCCAGAGCTGTCCTGCTGTCTGACATCTGTCCAGCCCTCCCCAAAGACCAGGAATCCCCAAACACTCCTCTCAGCTTTTGAGAGGGTGTTGGGTGTTGGTTGTTGCTCTCACCTCCTCTTCCATAGTATGAGATTGAACGTATTAATACACACCTTATTTCCCTTGCAGACTTTGTACATGAGAGAAGGGTGCTGCTGATAAATCAACCAACTGTACTTGGAGGTAGTGAAGTTATTAAACAAAAATCTTGGTATTTTTGAATCAGCTTCCACTTTTTCCAGGCCACACAAGCCTTCCATGGATGTCTGAATGGACCCCAAGATAAAAAAGAGGTTGTTAGGTGGGCAAAAGGAGCTGTCTGTACAAAGTTAGACATGGTGCCTTGTTTCAACACTGTCTTGGAACTGAAATAAAAAATAGAAGCAGGAAATTTAGCAGATGGTATATGTATGTATATAAATACATAAAATATATCTTAGATTCTGAGTTCAGTTAACTGAAGACATTTGTACAGAATGAGAAAATACATTGTTGTTTTGATTCTTTCAGCATAGTGTCTCAGATCCTGAAATACCTGCTTAATTGCTAACACAGCAGGTTGGGATGCTCAAAGACCCATCCTACCACCTGTTGCTAGAAATACAATGCTCGACTCGATTTTGAAACTCCCAGCTAGTTTGCAATAGTGAAATGAAAACCAATAAATTTAAGAACAGTAGCAGACCCCACTTAATACATAACAGCTATTTGTCAAGAAACTTTAACAAAAGCACCCCCGTTCCGCAACTTGCTTATAGGAGGCGTAACTCACCACATAATTTAGCCTTTTTTTAACTGTCCCCACTATATAAAAAAACATATAGTAGCTTTTCTGAAGGCTGTGAAAATCTGAAGCAGTCAAGAGAGACTGTTCAGAGGAAGTGAAATCTGAGGCCTTTACGTTATAAAATGACAAATTCAGCTGGAACACAACTCCAGCAATATTCAGCAGGCGACAAGGAAGTCGCTCGAGCCATAAGCCTGCACTTCAAATGTGGACGAAAAGCACCCAGTCCCAGAAACTGTTACACAGGTGCAATGGTGTCAGCAGCGGCCGGGTGTGTAGGTGCCACAGGTTTCTCTCTCTTCACTCCCTATACAGTCATTTGAAAGACTAAAAGCATTACCTGAAAGGCTGTGGCTCCAGCTATAGGGATGGAAATGGGAGCTATAAACAACGGTGACGCTGCTGTGTAGCCCCAGACACTCACTCTGTAAGCGACTGGGGCTTTCGCTCTGACAATTGCAGTCACCCTCCACAGCGCTGGTACGTTTGCATTCCCAGTGCCACACTGCAGCAGCATCTGTGGTGGGAGGAGTGGGAGGCAGAGGCTAAAGTGTGCCTCTGTAACTCTCTTAGCTCACCATTTGTAAATTCGTATCGGGAGACTGCGAAAGAGCGTCGTGGAGTAGCCTGTGCAGCGCCTACGTGTGCAAGATTGTTATTAAAGTGGAAAAAAGTGGAAAGAAAAAAAGAAATCTCCGTTCATTCCTATTACCAAAATCTGGTAGTTCTTTCCTCAAGATCTGCAGTTCAAGCCAAGTGGTAGACCTGAAAATAAAGGACACATATTTGTTTTAAATTAAAAGTACTGCTTTTTGTTGGCTTCCTATTTTTTTATGTGTGCAGAGATTGCTAATGCCTCCTATGGTTATCATCCAGAAGTAAATTTGTTTTGCAGAATAAAATGTAACAAGGGGGAAGAGGAGGATGCTTCAAAATATTACATCCTTTACTGAGTCCTGTTATAGACCCTTCCCGCAGCTGTAATTCACATTTGCCAGACGAGCTGACTTGGTGCTCTCCTCAGAATTTCGCACGCAACTGTGGAACATGAAGCATCTTCTCATATATTAGCTGGGGCTCAAAAGAATAAGTTTAGGCTAATATGCACACATGAGAAAGTACAGATCAGATTGCTTGGTAAGACTTGATATTGTTTGGGGACACGGACCGGTATCATCTCAGGTGGCCTCGAAAATGGCTGTAGGGTAGCTATCAGGATTTTGGTATCACGGACTATTATCACAAAGCATAGTGACAGTGCAGCTATGCAGATTAGGTGATCATCAAAATATAAATTAATTCTTCCAAAAATTAATTTCTGTAGAGTCTCATACTGAGACTGAAATCACTGATGAGAGGCCAGGAGCATGATAAAGCAGCTGCACAACAGCACAGGAACAGACACGCTCAGTCCATCTAGGAATTTCAACCATCTTTTATAAAATGCTCACAGTATTAGAAGCAGGAAAGTTTGATCACAAGCACATAAATCAGTGACTGCAGGAGTTTTGTAATGGATGGTTTTGTGTTGCAGAAGGAGGGGGGGGATTGCAATGAAGAACCGCAGACTGTTCTGTATACAAGAATAATGCCATCCTTAGATCCTCTGTGCTTTGTAATCACCTTGCAATTTCTCTCAGCAAAAGGATTTTAAAATATTTGTTCAAGTCAATTTGGCATACATCTGCCTTATTCCTTTACACACACGAAAAATGGACATATATCTCCCTGACTTATAGCAGAGACACAAAACCATATTGAGAGTAGGAGAGTAGGTGAAATTTCCTTCCCCCATAGCAGGATTTGTGCAGGGCGCCCATTGGTACGGACAATGCTGGTTCCATTGAAACAGGCTATAAAACTAGACTTTGCCTACCAGCAAGCTAAAGCAAGGCTCCTCTCATCAGCTGTTAACACATAGGTCCAGCGTCATAACCCGCTCACGCCGGGCACGGAGGGCTTGTATTCACTGTGCCTTCCGCCTCAGCACCCGACGGGGCCGCAGGGCTGCCCCTGCCCTGCCTTCGGGCTGGGGCTGGGTCCCAGGCACCCAGCACTTGTGCGGCTCACGCAGCGTGTTCGTTCAGGCACCCTTCAGCAGAGGTGTGAACGTCAAAATATTCATCGTAACAGAGATGCTGACATTATTCTTTGCATTTTTTTAATGAGCTACTAGTGAAGCGTTGAAAATGATGTGGCTGCTTTTATATTAGCGTGGAAATATGTGGAGTTAAAGAGGATCAGTGTCATGTTAGACATTTGAAGAGCCAGCTCTTTTTTTCAAAATATCAACACAGTGCAGTAGAGAGAACAGATTCTGACACCTGCATACGTAAGCCTATCTTTGTACACAAAAGAAAGACCTCCCCGGGAACTAACTCTCGGTTCAGTTTACAGTGAACTACTGCACTACCTAATCATAGAGGGAATCAGATCAAGCTGTAAAAGCTAATATCCAGTTAAAGCGCACTAAGTCCTATTTTCAAAAGCGATTCGTTTGAAGTTGACTTAATTTCATTTAAAGTTACTTTTGAAAATGTGAGAAATGACTCTGAAATCACTGACGTTATTTCAGATACTTCCCCAGACATATTTTACTTATGCATTCATTGCCCCAAATGGAACCTCCATTGTTTTTCAAATTAAAAAACCAAACCCATATTTTTGAAGAGGTGGCAGGGGGTTGTACAGCACAGCTGAGGTGGCAAATATATCTGTCATTTGCTCTGAATTTTGAACATAATATGTTCAGGAAACCTCATACAAATTCAGTTTTCAGAGACAGAAGGAGAAATTCTTACGGCAGAGAAAATTAATGAAAAGTTCTACTGGAATTAGCAGTGTCTCAAAACATAATGGGCAGATATTTCTATCATAATAGCCATACAGTATATCTACTTAACCATGGCTATAAACCTAATATATTGAAAATAATAAATAGATATAAATACTGATGTTCAGCCTTTAAAGTCTCAAAGGAAGAAAAGTTTTGCAGGAAATTAAGCAGATAAATCCACATTAGTGTGTCTGATTTCTAAGCTGTTCCATTTGGCTTCTTATGCTTTTTACACCAAATGTAGTACAGCTCTTACTGTCACACTGTGGAAGTAACTATTCCTTCCCCCTCCTCCTGGCACTTAAACATCTATACCCAGAAACTATTTATATACATAACTATATTAAAATATATATATCCTATACACTTATATAAATATATATACAATACGATACACTCTCTATGGTGCATTTTATAACTCTATATCTGTTAAGGTAGTTATTGATGTAACTATATGTCTAGATGAGGAAAACATCTGGCGGAAGCAGATGCTGGTGGAAGCAACATATTAGCATTGCAGCAGCACTGGTAACATTCAAAACTGGCTGAACCATCACTGATCACTTAATCTTATGAAAAATGCTTAAGAAAGCAGGACATTTGCTGTTCTTATTACATGCTCGTGGGCTGACCCAGGTCTCATTGTGAAGCCTTTCTATTAACTAGCAGACACCAGACAGAATTTGAAGGGAACAATCCCACAGTCTCCAGTTCACCTCAAGAAATACCGAAGATGGTCTGGTGCAATTCCACAGCCATTTAAACCAAGCTGTGTGAGGGTCACCCATGCCCCTGCCTTCAGCCAGGCTTTTCCACCTTCTGTCTTACTCCAGCACCAGTACGTAGGTAATGAGTCCAGTCAGAACTGATTTGGCTGAAGCACACATTTTTTGGTAAGATTTGTTTGTGCAGTCATCCCAGCCTATGTAGGCTTTAATTATTATGGAACCACAGCCTCATTCTTCAGGAAACATCCTGAATCTACTGGAAAAGAGGCATTAAAAATCAGTGTGCTGAAATTATCAAAATACATATGTCCATGTGCATAGCTATACCTATGAATATAGATATAAAGGTATACATGGGAATTGCTATGATTAAGGATGCTTTTTTCTGTTCTTGCAAAACCGCATCATCTACTGTCTTCAGTTGGATGTTAATGGTATATTGCTCAAGCTTAAATATAAATTACCTAGATTCCTTCAGATGTCTGCACACAAAAAAGAAAAAGGAAAGGAGTTATGTGTAGCTGCAAGGATGCAAACATCTGGTATATTTAAAACATGTTTCAGGTAAACTTTGTGAGCTACATAACATGTCATAACAGCAGCTTGAATTAAGCAGCAGTATCCATAGGAAGTATTTGACTTATTCTGTGGTATGTCTGCCTGTGCAGGCAAGGCACCCGTATTAAGGAGAAAATGTGGACTGAAAATATGGTGACATATTTAATTAAATGTTTTGACTTCATTTCTTCATGGTTATACCTGGGCAGAATTTAGTGAAAATGATGCTTAAGTTGTGCTTTTCAAAACTGTTCAGAGTTGACATAGTTCTACTCCCAAGTAAAAATCAGTAGGAGTTTTACTGCTGACTTCCACAGAATATAAGCCAATGCTGAGCACTTCTGAAAATAGCTTTCCATCTGTATATTTATTTAAATGAATAGGGACTGTTAGTAGAAATAGGAACTGAAAAGATCAGGCTTTCAATTTTAAAAGTTAAAGTTAAATATAGGTTACTACACTAGAAAACTAGAACACAAGAAATACCCAGACAAACGTTAACACTTTTTGCCCTCATTTATGGCAGGAATGGATCGAAAACAGCTCCGTTGCCCCAGGTGACACAGCCTCGGCATTCCTGAAGTCATTAGACACCACTGGCTCTTTAGTAATGGCATTTCACACTTCCAGTGGGCAGATGAGGACTCTAACAGAGCCATCGTAAGTTAGTCCCTTAAGGACTAAGTTAGTCCCTTAAGGACTCCCCCATCGTAAGAGCCCCGTAAGGTAGTCAACCCATCCTAAAAGAAATTACTGTATCAGCCAAGGTAGTCAAACCCACCCTTTTCTACATTCGGGTAGATTTCTACTTCCCATTTTCCCAAAGTGACCTTTTTCTTTTGCTGATAAATGGAGTTGCTTTCCTTAAAGGAATAGCCCTTCGTGACAAACAAACGTCTGTTGGCTCTGAGCCAGGAAAACAGTTACTGTAGTCAATATTTAACATAAAATTAATCCTACTGACTGTGCTGTGGCTGCTTGTATGCTTGAAGTTAAACAGCTATACGAGCACTTTGTTGGCTCAAGGCCTGACTACTGCAGAAGCTAGCAAAGGTCATGGTAAGATGTGGTAATACCACTTTTTGGCATTTTAAGTTCTCTAAGATTTGGTCCCCTTAGGTCTTTGTGACCTCACTGCGCTTTCAGAGGGCTTTACTGATTGTAAGGTCATCTTGGGTTCTTGCTCTGTTGTGTACCACTACGGACAAGAGGTCTAGTGGGCTAGAGGACAAGCTGATGTGTATTGGCCGGAGCCTTACCAGCTGCAAATTTAGCTCCTGAAGTCTTGAAGGCTCAGTTCTGAACAGCGGTGCGGTGCGGGAAGGAGTTCCTAGGCAAGGTTGCTCTTGGGAAGCAGTAAGAAGAAGCTGTGTCTGAGGGAGAGGAATCTTTATCTCCCTCTTGTCTAGGGAACGGGACTGGTTGCTGCAGCTCTGCAACCAATACTGATTTCTCTTGCTTTCAAATTCCGAGTAGGCAAAGCCGTAGACTCCATGCCAAAGACTCCAAAGTCAGTGCAAGATGGCCCTAGGAAATCTCAGTAACACCTGAATAACAAAAGCCAAGTACAGTCACAGTCTCCTGATTTCTGGTCCTTAAGCTTAAAATATACCAGGCAATAGAGGGAATAACACCTTTTCTATTTATTTTTTTCATCCTTTACTTTTTTTCAGTCATAACTTTACATTTAAGTATTGCTTCGGGGTTTTTTTGTTGGGTTTTGGTTTTTTTATCCCAACAAGAAGTGCCTGTTGAAGTTTGTCTTTTGCAAATGAGAGAGAAGCCCAGAGACTAAGAGTCTATCCTTAAGTTTTCATTGGAGCTCAATGGTAGAAGAAAAAAATCAAAGCTACTCAGTGACGTTCAACACGTGGGAGGTCAAACTGGCTTCCTCTTCCACCCAAAGCAGGATGGTAGTTGTTATTGCCCATTGCTTTTGCAGCTATTTTGTTACTTGTTGCAGGTCAACAATTACGTGCTTAGAAAAGTCATATTTTCCCTGTTTATATTTGGAATGCAAATTCCTGTTCCAGTTTTGGTAAGACATTTTCTGATTTTACTTGGGGTTGTTTTTTGCCCTGTGTAATCTCTGACTTCATGAGTATTCAAACACACACTTAAACACAAGATTATTCAAAGTCATTAAAGTCTGGCATGTTTTAAGAGTTTTTTCTGGTCACAGGTTTGAAATCTTTGGTGTACTTTGTGATATTACCCAATTCAGATCTAAGTCAATAGAATTTAAGTACATCCTTTATTGATTTGCTGACCCAGGTGGCACCGCCAGTGTTACGTTTTGTTTTTTTTTTTTCTTCTTTCCTTTGAACAGGTCTTTGAAAAGAAATCAGGAAGTCAAGAAATAGTACTGAATATGAGATAAGCTCATCTTCCCATGGCAGCTTGATGATCCCATGTATTGAGCATACTGGGTTGTATTTGTGGTCTGAGAAAATCAATGAAGCTTATTCCAAAATCAAGGTCTGCAGAATGGAATTAGTTTTGCCATAGTTTTTTTTGCTTTGTTTTTTAGATACTGTAGAGAACCAATAATGCTTTCACATTAGTGCTAATAATTGATCTCTACCACCAAAGTACAGAAAGCCTCACATCTAATGCCTCACATGGAATATTTCTGCCCTATGATCAGTCTAAAGTTAATTCAAGTTGAAATTATTCTAGTCAAATATGCTAGACCTAGAACAGACAAGCCCAATGAGAAGATGCAAAAGAAAGTGCAAGGGTGAAATGTGAATACTGATGCAGGTTTTAGTCACTCTGAGTGTCCACAGAATATTTTCTCAAGTTCTAGAATTTGTCCCTCAACCCAACATATCTTAAAAGTTACCCCAGTGCTCCTTGGGGCTGGAACTGAAGTCTGTGGTTGACAATCCTGCTTCATCCTCAGCAGCGTTCTGCCGTGTGAGTACCCCTGTGTTTAGGCAGGAGACACAGATCTCAGAGGCTGCTCTGAATTTGTTAATGGAAATTCCTCAGACACTCATAAGACTTTATTCCAAGTGCTAGGAGAATTCCTTTGACCTGTCTTCATTACTATATAGCAACCAGTAACACATTCACACACACAAATCATTCCTAAAACCCCCACAGTGCCTGCGCAGTTTGCAGCCTGCAGAAAGAATCACATTTTGTGTTTGTCACTTATCCTAAGGAAAAGAGTATATGAGCCCAGCAGAGTAGAAGAAAAAGGCGTCTTTCACTAAAGAATTACTCGTTTCCTCTCATCAGTGTCCCTGGAATCACTACAAGCGGACGGGTTTACTGACCTCTGTTGACTAGGTAGCAGTGTTATGTAAACCTCTTCACGACAAATCAAATTTTGTATCTATGCGTGTCATTTCTGGCCGTATTGTAGAGTGGTTTTCAGTCTTTTGCTGGGTGTACTTTCCTAATGTCTCCTATAATGTGTGGTAAAGTTATGAGCAGAGCTGGAAACTTCTGCATGGCTGGATCTACAACACAATCTGTTATTGTTTCAGGATGTGATTTAATACAAGGTCTACTCCTCTAGTCTCATGCACACATCTGCCAAAATGTTCAATTTAAGTAAATTGTGTTAGGAATGAAGTCATTCTATCATACAATATAATAATGGAAAGTGTCTGATTACATTTTGTACTATAAAGACCTGGGTCTCATCATAGCAGGAGATTCAACGCCTTTTAAGAAAAAAAACCAACTATCTGAAGTAATGACATTTAAACTTTATTTGTCAAGTAAGAAAATATTGGAGCGTATCTTTTTAGGCTCAAGTCCACATTAATCTCAACATTCGAAAAGAAAAGAGCTTATCAACGTGAGCAGACCCTCCCTTTTTCAGGACACCAAATTTGAAGACAATCTTGTACATTAATTTCCTTAAAAGAAAAGACATAAACATAACAAACCAAAAATATCCACTACCAAAAGATGCCCAAGCACACACAGAGAGTTAAAATCAAAGGAAGTTAATGTTGGCATGAGCCAGTAAACATCAAAGGAAGATATGATAGATTCATGCCAATAAATTGGTAGTGACGCAAGAGTTTTATGAGCCTTGGCAGTCCTGTTGGCCCAGACATTTTTGCAGGCATAACAAACTGAAGATATTATCTCTTACTGTTACTGAGATATTATGACTTAGAGCAATCAGACTTTTTTTTCTTTAGGGCAGACTGAGTTCACAGTGAAGCGAGTGCTGTGTTGAGCTAAATAACAGAAGTGAACAGAAAAACAGAAACAAGCCAAGAAGAATGCATATATTTCACAACTAATGAATCTTTTAAAATCAGTGCTTTGAACAGTGCTCCTGCTTTCCAGATATTCTCATCTACAGTTAGTTGGATCTGACTTTGTAAATCATATTTTGCTGTGATGCTAAAAGCTGTGCATATAAAAATAAATCGAAATGGACAAATGCAGTTGACAAAAAGAATGAGGTTTTGTCAATAAAAGTGAAAATGCCAATCTAAAGTGCTACGGAGTACCTTTGTTTTGCCACTTTTGGCATTTGTATTGGCATGCAAAGATTTGTGGAGCTATTTCTGACTACTTGCTGAGACATTGGAGAGCAAATCCGATCATTTTTGTGAGGAGGAGTGCAGCTAAATAGGAAATGACCGAGTCAACCAAAAGAATGTCATCTCGGAGTTTTGATTCAGGAAAGCATTTAAGGAAGTGCACAACTCCAAGCATTTGAATAAACCCCCTGAAAAGAACAGCATCTGCTCACAAGTAGGTACCTATCTCTGAGCAATGAAACAATGAGCTTTGCTGGGCTCAGTAGGACTGCATGTTGGAGGAGAGGCAGTTAAATCCCCCTTCCCTTCCCCAAGCTTGTAAAAGTACAACTGTTTTAGTAAAAGTCTCCCTAAGCTCCTGCAGTTAATAAAACAGACACAACATTTTTGAAATTTTTATAAGGAACTCTCTCCTGATAAAAATGTTTTAAGTTGCATAGCTTATCTAGTTATTGGATTTATTTAGACCACCAACATGACTGAAATGATCCTGCAGAGTCTTTAGCATCAATTGCAAAGTCCAGCTGAAAACCTGAAGTTCCTCTCCTGGCAAATGGAAGTTGTGCGTGGAAGGTCCTTTATCCAGTCCAGTCATAGATCTTTGTCTATTTGGCAAGTCCTTATTTGAGGCAGCACCACCTGTACCGTAAAACTTTGCTGTGGTTGAGTGTTGAAGTGGAAACTGATCTTTTAGGGCATTCTAAAAATGGGCATATTTCATTGTTCCTGTCAGTACATGATAAATGCTTCTAGAGAATGTAAATGTTTTATAGGTTGTTCCAGTACCAGAATGGCACACTTAATGAATTGCTGACTTCAAAGTACATCAGAAGTCCAATATTCAGAGTGAGAATCTCTGGATTTCAATCTTTCTCTTCTTTTTCTCTCTCTTTTTTTTTTTTAAGGTTACAAGGGACAGTTGTAGAGTTGTGGAGTCTATCTGAGGCGTATGCATGGTAGGGATACATTTTCCTCTGTCAGGTTCTGACATGCATTCTTTTTGAAGGTGATTATTGATTTTCTGCCTGCACAAGAAGAAATGACTCAAAAAAAAACCAACGCCAACCTGAGAATATAAAACATGGCTTAAGGAAAAAAAGAAACCCCCAATCGTGCTCTTTTAAAAAATGTATGTAAGTTAAAATAGGAATGGGGAAGGAAATAATAATGCAACTACTTTTTACAGAAAGAAGTGTTGCTCTGAGATAACACTATGTATTACTTAACTAGCTTGTGGAAGACTTGGACATTATCAGATGTGGCAAACCAATGCTTTTTATGATGTAATTTTCTTTAGGTGGATGCTAAGTGTTTGTGCTTAATGCGCTCGCTCTCTGACATCACACAAGGGAAAATCATCTTTGCTGTGGACTGTGTCTTTGGAAATGAAACAAAATGGCTGACTAAATATGGAGTGATAAAATGTATATTTTACTGTCTGTCATAAGGATTTACAAATATGGCAGCCTTGCACTGTTTTAAGATGAATTGTGTCTGTTCTTTGCTGTGGGTTTTGCGTTCCAGGCTCATCTCAGTAGCAGCTGTACTTGAAAATGAGCATGAAAAACTGAACAAGAAGTTAAGGTTTTGACCCTGTGGATTTGTCTATTTGGGGCAGTAGCATTTTTATATTAGTGGTAACATTTTTTTATATTGTTGATTATATTTGTTTGATTATGTATTTTCTTACCTCCATCCAATAATGTAACCAAAAATATATAAGATATTTAGGGGAAAAAATATTCCAACTGAAAGAGAAGAGCACTCGAGTATTTGGTTTCTTTGCCTGTAGCAATCAAGGACAATACAGTTCTACAATATGATGAGAAGAGCTTTCTCTTGGCATATAATTTAGATCCTTGTTCCCAAGAAAGATAGAAAAGAATTAGGAGCGGGTAGAAGGTTGAAAACAGAAGGAAGTTGAGAAATTGAGATGGAGCATGGAATGCAGATGGGGGAAAGGTACACGGGGGAGGCAGAATAGGTGGGAGGAAGAAATGAGTAAGAAATAGAAAAATAGAAACAGCAGGAATAAAACCTGGAAGGGCAAAGACAAGGAAAAGGTGGGGTGGAGAAAGCCAGATGGTATGGAAAATAAAAAGCCCTCTTACTCCTTTCAGGTCAGGATAGAAGAACCCCGGTAGGAAATGGATGAAATTAGTGCCTTTTCAGATTTCACTGAGGAGAGAAGTTGCCATGCTATTTTGGCAACCTTTTTAAACATTAAATTTACTTTAAAATATTTCCCTGCCCCTTACTTCCAAAGAAAATGTCAGCTGAGAGGAAAAAAAAAAAGTCTCATCCCAAACTGCTGGTAGTCAGGAAGTGTAAAAGTGACAGGGGTGACTCATATCACATAAATCAGGCACACTGAAAACAGAAGATACGAACAGCAAAATAGGAAGATGAGTGTCTTGTGGTCTATTTGAAGTGCTTTAAATCTGAGGTTTATAAAACAGCAGGTGGGAATAAGTGTCTAGAAATAACTAGCCAATGGCTAAAATGCCAAGGGAATTCCCCCCCCCCATCATATATCGCCCCCCCCCCCCCCCCCCCCCCCCCCATATTGCTTCAAGGATAAAATACAGCTATTTTGGTACAGAGGTCCACAAAAACCACCAATAAAAAGTTCCAAACCTCAAACCATTAAAAACATAAACCGGCTGCCACTTCTCTCCTGTACATTGAAAGTTTTCTTCTCCAGGCAAATACTAAACTGCTTGCCTACCATGGGGTAATTTTTTTTTCTCATGCAAGTGCCCACAACAGTGGTATTTATACCACCTTTGTCCTGAGAAAGAATGGCAGATCTAGGTTTTGGGGCAGGTCCTAGAGAAATATGCATTGGCCAGTGAAAGAATATGCAGAGCTCTGGGGGTGATGCTGAACCACAGGAAAATGGCATCTGAAGTGACACTAAGGCTATCCACCTTGTCGGCTCTTACCACTTCAGATTAAAGAGAAAATACCATTATTTACTGGTTCTCTTTACACATAAGAGGCAGTCCCAGGAGTAGTAACTCAGCCGGCAGGAGTAATACCAACTCGTGACAGAATTTTCCAGCCTGGTCTTACACCACTTCCTTCGTGCTACGGTACAGATGAAGTCAGCACGTTACTGAACCCACATTTACACTCTGTCAAGCGCTATTCTGAAATAAGTGCTCCTTACAAGCAAGGAGAGCTAGCACATTCACTGTGTCTTACGTCTGCTCCTGTTCAACCCTACCTATTTTGTGAATCCCCGAATGAAAATAACCATAGAATAATTTACGCTGGAAGGGACACGTTGAACACGCACTCAGTCGAATTGTCCACACCGTAAATAAGGCCATTAACAGTCTTGGCCGTGGTATTGATCCCTGAGGCGTGCCACTAGTAATCAGCTGCCAGCTGGACTTTGTGCTGCTGATCACCACTCTTTGAGCCCAGCGGTCCGGCCAAATTTCCACCCACCTTATTCTCCGCTTATTCAATCCAGATCTCACCAATTTGGCAGCAAGAATACTGCAGGAAATGGTGTCAAAGGCCTCGCTAAAGTCAAGGTATACAACACCCACTGCTCTCCCTTTCATCACGCAGCCAGTGATCTCGTCACAGAGAGTAGGCAGGCTGGGCAGGCATGATAACAAAATATTTCTTCTTCAAATAATCTTTGCTTCCTCTCTTCTTCTGGGCTGTAAACTAAACAGAACAACGTGCAAATCCCAGATGTGAATTTGCCCAGTAAATGTGCATGCGATGCATTATTACAGGCATAGATTACTGTAACACCCAAAGACTCAAATTCAAACCCAGGGTGGTATTACAGAGAGATGAAAGAATACTATCTTTGCTCAAAGAGAATTTACAGTCAGGAACCAAACCTTAACATAAATGACACATGGTTGCGTGTTACCAGTGTAATACTATTTCTCTTGGGAGTGATTGTGCAAAGTATTGCTTGCTAATAAAAGGTAGTTGTTTAAGAGTCAGCTTACCGTTTTGTTTATCTAAGAATTCACAAAGCACCTTAGAAAGAATTATCAAAAGCTACATTTCCACTGTATATTACCATCAATCAGTGTTATACATTTTTGTGTACCTATGCAGTAAACATTTTTAGGCAACAGAAACTTGTATTTGAGGGACTAAGGCTTACTCTTCAGCTCGAGATGCTTGCCCAAGCTTTCCAAAACACTGAATCTTCAACAATCTCGTTCACACCTACAAGCAGTGTTTTAGAGAAGAACAGATTGTTTATCTGTATGATAGATGTGTTCTGCCCCCTGATGAACACAAATCATTACCATTACTAATCAAGGATGATCTCCAGGGTACAGGTAGCGATTCCTTTCTGCAGAGGTTTTTGTTGGCTCCATTGGCTTCTGGGGAACTCAGCAGCTATATGAGTGCTGAGAATCCACTGCACACCCATCCTAGTTGGAAAATTCATTGTAAGATAGCAATAAAACAAAAAAAAGTTATTTTCTTCTTTCTCTCCCAGCTCAGAGAACATCCAAAATACAGCAAAATACAGTAGAGAAAATGAGATAAACTGGTTTAGGATGACTTGTCCCTATAAATCATCTTGGACCTCAACAGCAGAAGTGGACATGAAAATCTTTCCGAGTTTTCATGGACACTAAAGTACTGCAAAGAAATTTTGTGCCCAATTTCAGCAGAAATGTTTCTTGGTCTGTTTTGTCCAGATCATTCTTTATTCACACAAGTTTGGTAAAGTCAAAGGTAAGTAACTTTCAACCGTATCTGATTCTACCTCAAGGGTTTTATACAGTTTCTGTTGCCAGAGCTCAAGAGATGAATCACATAGAGTCATCTGCCAGGATGGACTGACAGCGATCTGAATCCATTCATAAGTCCTGACTCATTTATGCACAAGCAAAAATAGGCCAAACTCCAGCGCGTTCTTAAAACTGAGACTTTCATTATGCTCGGTGCTTCCCAGGTCTCTGTCGTGCAGCCTGGACAGACGAGGCATAGCACTGGCCTACACATAATATAACTGCCCACCAGCAGATGTTCTAGTTTTAAACCTTTCTTGGAGATGGGAGCAGGCATTGTGTCTGAGCTGCAGCCAGAGGAATGGTAGACGGGGCCTGGCAGGTGTCTGCTGAGCTCAGGCTCCTCCAGCTTGCGGGATGAACGTAGCAGTGACATTGCACACAGCTTCCCAGCCTCCTCTTTTCAAACACGGCGACGCCGCTGGACTGCTTGCAGAGCTGAGCGCGGAGCTTTGCCAAAGGGAGACAACCTCATTAGCAACCCCCTGGAGAGTGGCTCTGCGCCGGTTTGAGTGGGAGCTGGATTGAAGCCTTTTTAGTTTTCCAGAAGAGTAAGGGACAAGTGACTGTGCTACGATAAGGGAGCAGTGACAGATGGGGCCATCGGTTTTCCTTCTAAAGTTCTGGAAATTCAGTTTGCAAAATCATAGTCTAGAAGAACGCATCAAGCAAGTTCAGTTCTTCTGTAGACAAAACTGAAGGAGCAGGACATACTGACTCAGGCCTTTTCCTGGGTTATACCTGAAATAAAGTGCTTATAAGCCTGTTGTAATAGCGGGGAATATGAAAGATTATTCAGTCAACAAAGGCTAGAAAGAAAACATTGCAAGAACACCGCAGATGGTTAAATACGGGTTTCTCCTATAACACTGCCTTATGTAAAAGTTTCCTCCTCTATCCTCCAATATCCACAGGAAGCAGTTGCGTGTCCTTCAGCATGGCTTGAATACATTTTTATAGTACTACCCTGTGTTGGTGCTTTTAGATTTAAATCATACGCAAAGCTGAGTGCTCTATGATGATTAGGAGGATTTTCTTTTGAGTTTGTAGGTTCACTTCATTCCAGAACAGGAAGCTGTTTTATTTACTTGCTTAATACAGCATCAGCATGATGAGCAGGATAGCTTTCTAGCTGCAAATGGAAAGGTTCGGAGATTAGCACTTTCCCCCAATGGATGTTATGGCTCATATACCAAACAGCCCTGAATGGAGATGCTGGAGATGTTTCAGACCTTAAAATTGTAAAACTGTGTGTTAACTCAGATGAGTCTTGTATTTTATTACTACAGATAAAACATACAATTTAATTAAAAGTGCACCTATAAAATGTAAGGTTCAGTTAACTCTCAGCTTTATTTTAATACAACCTACATAGGTAACTA
Source organism: Mycteria americana (assembly GCF_035582795.1). NCBI lineage: Eukaryota > Metazoa > Chordata > Aves > Ciconiiformes > Ciconiidae > Mycteria > Mycteria americana. Next base: position 116,691,142 of record NC_134365.1, read on the forward strand.
ATGGTAATGTTATGTAAAGAATTAATAGCTTTTCAAGTCATAAAACACCTTGCAGCTATGTTGTTTTCTCAATTTATAACAGCTCCAATTTCGAGCTCGCTTTCTGCTCACATCATCACTTAACCCTTCATCTTCTATGCTCTTCCTCACTTGTCTGTACAGTTTATCTTTAGACACTATAATAGATCCATTACCACAGCTGTTTTCTGTATCATAAATGTAAGTGAATTTCAACCTGTATGTATCCAAACCCATGGCTGAATTTTAAATAGGGGAGATACAATATTTAAAAGAACGCATATACAGTGTTACAGTCAGAACATCAAGAGCAGCAGAGCTGATGTAAGTAAATTTGGGTATGCTTTTTACCTGGGTGCGTATTTGAAAGTTAAAGGAATTGAGCCACAGGACTTTATTTTCTTATATGTAACCAGATGCCTCAAGGATTCATCTTTTACTTTGGTATCCAATGAAATGGGTTTTTTTAATCAACAAGCCTGAGTAGGGTACTTTTCATCCTGATGCTGATATGACTTATAGCTTCTGTTGTCAAAATAAAATCTAAAGCACTGCTGCTGTGCAAACATATATTTGTATCCACTTAGCAAGGTCAAGAGACCTCGTCTTCAGCTGGGATAAACAGAAGAAAATGAAAATGCTACAGTTGTTTTGAATTAAATCAACTGATGAGCTGTCCAAGATCTCCTTACACGAAGTATCTGTACTATTACCCATCTACCATACATTTAAAGTACCTTTCCTGAGAACAAGAAGCATAGGCTTCCTTTCTCCAAGACATTGTTTTTCTTTGCTAAGGCAGCCTTAGAATATCCCCTTTTCAGGTGCACATTCTTCAGCCGTTTCTCCTCAAAAGTAAGAGTGATATTTCAACTTCGATAAATAATATTGGAGGGTTTTTTGAGAAAACAACAGTTAGCCCAAATTCTCCCAAATTCAGTTGGGCATACTGAACACCATGTTTTCTGTAAAACAGGCACAAAACAAAAGCAACTTGCTCCTTGAGGCAGTAAGTAGCACGTTGGATGACAAGAGCAATTTATGCTGTACATCCATCTGTCTGATTTAGGATGCTTCCTTAGCATATTCAGTAGGCAGCGTCCCTGAAGCACACCTTTCTTCCTTCGCTTCTCTTATCAGTGCTTCCTCCCTCATGCGTAGCTGGTTTGCAGAAACCCTCAGCACGCAGATACCAGGTAAGAGCTACAGGTGCTTAACTAGCACGCTCCTGTGCCAAGAGCAACAGAAACGAAGCTGAGGTGGCACAGTACAGAAACACCAGGCCTGGGGAGATGAGAGCAAGGGCAAGTTGGACAACGTGGTGCCCTGCCTCTCCGGGGCTTGGGCTACTAATCCTCCCCCTCCTGCAGCTTTCTTGCTCAGCACCAGGTCAGGTGATTCTAGCCTGAGTCTACCTAGACTTTAGTAAAGCCTTTGACAGTGTTTGCCACAGCATTCTCCTGGAGAAACTGGCTGCTCATGGCTTGGATGGGTGTACTCTTCTCTGGGCAAAGAACTGGCTGGACGGCCGGGCCCAAAGAGTGGTGGTGAATGGAGTTTACTCCAGTTGGCGGCCGGTCACAAGCGGTGTCCCCCAGGGCTCAGTGTTGGGGCCAGTTCTGTTTAACATCTTTATCAATGATCTGGATGAGGGGATCGAGTGCACCCTCAGTAAGTTTGCAGATGACACCAAGTTGTGTGGGAGTATTGATCTGATTGAGGGGAGAAAGGCTCTGCAGAGGGACCTGGACAGGTCCTGCACTTGGGCCACAACAACCCCATGCAACGCTACAGGCTTGGAGAAGAGTGGCTGGAAAGCTGCCTGGCGGAAAAGGACCTGGGGGTGTTGGTTGACAGCTGCCTGAATATGAGCCAGCAGTGTGCCCAGGTGGCCAAGAAGGCCCACGGCATCCTGCCTTGTATCAGAAATAGTGTGGCCAGCAGGAGTAGGGAAGTGAACGTGCCCCTGTACTCGGCACTGGTGAGGCCGCACCTCGAATACTGTGTTCAGTTTTGGGCCCCCCACTACAAGAGGGACATGGAGGTGCTGGAGCGTGTCCAGAGAAGGGCAAGGAAGGTGGTGAAGGGTCTGGAGCACAAGTCTTGTGAGGAGCGGGGTTGTTTAGCCTGGAGAAAAGGAGGCTGAGGGGAGACCTTATCGCTCTCTACAACTCCCTGAAAGGAGGTTGTAGAGAGGTGGGGGTCGGTCTCTTCTCCCACGTAACAAGCGATAGGACAAGAGGAAATGGCCTCAAGTTGCCAGAGGAGGTTTAGACTGGATATTAGGAAATTTTACTTCACTGAAAGGGTTGTCAAGCATTGGAACAGGCTGCCCAGGGAAGTGGTTGAGTCTCCATCCCTGGAGGTATTTAAAAGACGTTTGGATGAGGTGCTTAGGGACATGGCTTAGTGGTGGACTTGGTAGTGTTAGGTTCATGGTTGGACTCGATGATCTTAAAGGTCTTTTCCAACCCATACTATTCTGTGATTCTGTGGTTCTGTGAGTCCACCTCACACATCATTACGGAGCACCAGCGTAACACCAGGGGCCTTAGTGCCCAGAGGAAAGCTCAGCATCAGGTCTTAATGCTCCCTTCAGACGAGTTATTGCTGGCCAAACACGTGCATGGTACAAATCCTCTCCTGCACTGCTTGGAGCTCATGCCCTGAGAGGTGGGGTCATCCTCACACCCCTGCCTTCTTAATTTGGTCTGGTTTAGGGAAGTTATTCTGACATGTGGCAGGGTTGCCTAAAGTTATGCCTCCCCCTTTGTGTCATGCAGAGGTGAGCCATAGTAGAGATCTCAGGCACTTGTGGAACTGGCCTTTTGTCCAGATTTATTAACTGTAATTACAACATCATCCATTCCTTTGGCTTTCAGACATTCATTTGTTTCTTGCTGGTTTACAACACCTTTTGCCAATGGAATAATGCTGATTGACTCAAAGGACAGCTCATCAAACAGTATATTTGTCATCTGCAGCCCCTCAGAGTTCTAGTTAATGAACATATTTAATTAAGTTAATTAGAAGTAGACTTAATACAGTTTACATAATAGAGATATTACTGCATTAATGAAAACATTTTAATTGGCATTTGACAGATGTTAAAGGAAACGCATTCCAAGTCTATATTGACTGCATTAGTTTTTCTATTCTGTACAAAGATCAGTCATCAAATTATCTGCCTTGTGACAGCAATAAAAATCTGGATCTTTACAATATGGGAATTCATCATTCCTTAACTGTTACCCTGAAGGCACATCAAAATCTTTCCCCAATAAAAATCATTGGTCAATTTTGAAAGTAATGTCTAGAACCATAAAGAAATTAAAAAAACCCCCAAACTTTTGTTGTAAGCATAAAAAATTCTCATGAAAACTTCTACTGAATTTTGGTTAGTGAAAAAATATAAAGACAAAATCTGCCTTCTATCAGTGCTTTATAAATGTTTAATTTCAAACTTGTGAGAACAGCTTTTATTGATTTATCTTCCCTCTGGTGTGCCTTCTAAACCAACCATCCACACACACGCACAGAGTTAGGGAAACAATTGTACTATTGGAGAAAATCAGTGTTTTCCTTGCCCTCCGCTTCCCGTTCCTCACCAGTCCCGCCCTATCTGCCGCTTTCCTAGTGGCAGGTGATGGGGGAATTAAAACCAAGTGGAATGATGGGCAGATGGATTTTTCCACCCGAACCGAAAACAATTTGCTAGAATGATCCCAAAGGAGAAAAGAAATCAATTTGAAAAGCAACCTTTTCTCCCTCGATGTTCCACATGTTGAAACAACATTTTCAGCCAGTTCAGTCCTAGCACATTTGTGTGTATTTAGAAATAAACTCAACATTTGGTCTCCTGCTGCTGCCTGCTCTCCAGATCTTCAGGTTTAGGTTAGAGAGGTGCATTTCAAGAAAGGCATAATACCTAGGAACGGGTAGCACCTGCAATGATCATAACCATTTATTTAAGTGAAAAGGAACATTTTATGCTGTGTTTAAATGGGATGGCAGAATTTTTGCTCCTAAATTTGGCTTAGGCTTTTGTTTGAATGTCAATAATATTCTAAAGTTATTCACTTTTACCACAATTTGGTTGTTTATTTTTATAACTGCAGTTTGAAAATTAAAGACATACACTTACACTTGTTTTCATGGAAGCAGGGAAGGCTAACACTGAAGTCTTCTCCAAATCTTCGTGCTTCTAGAGTAGGGGCAAATTTGCTCTCGTCTGTGTGGTGCCCAGTGTACATAGTCTGTGTCCAGCCTTACTGATGGGACACCTGACTAACGTTTTTAGTTTATCTCGCAAAGAACAGACTAAATCCTCTTTCCTTTTGGACAGAACATAATCAGCAAGAGAGGGACTATACTTTCTGAAAGCTCTAGCACAAAGTTCACAAAATTCAGCACAAAAATGCCTTCTTAGTGCTTTTATCCTGATCTCAACAGCTCTGTGTTTGTACTAGAATTTTTTTGGCTTTTTTCTATTAACTTATTCCTCATTTCTCTTACATACAGAAGGGCAACTACGACGCTGCTTAAAGGCAACCATTTTCAACAAGATTTCCTCGGAGTCAAACATTTATAGAAGCCCTAATGAGGTCATACTCCAACGACTGCATCTCTCTGCTATCCGTTTTAGATATACATTAGGCACTTCATAAACATTTGCATGATGAGGCAGACCATGAGTCTGGTATTATAAAACCATATACTAAAGATGTCCGAGGATCCAAGGCCTTTCTAGCAACATCCCTCTCTTCTATTTGGTCCATAACAGAGATGTGCAAAAGCTAGATTTATTTTCAGTTGGACAGTGAGAGAAGCAAAAAGTCACATGCACATATAATTCAGATAAAATGTAAGAGCTTTAGATCTTTGCTTTACAGGAATGAAAATCTTCCACAGTACATTTAATTTTGTTCAAAACATGCCGCTTGACTCTGTTTGAATCCCCAGATGACTCTGTATTACCCAGAAGCACAGGGTTAGAGCATTCAGAGGGAAATTTGAGGCACCGGAGGGGAAGGCAACACTACTATTCCCCTCAGGTCTGTGACTTTAGTTCCTTCGTTTTCCATTTGTACACCTCCCTCCTCCTGCCTGCCCCGAGCAAACTATTTTGATGTGGCCGTAACACACAGCTCATTTGGGCTAACAAAACCCAGGTATTTCACCGGATTTATTCTTCACTGGAAAATATTCAGCATCTCCTGAAAAGCAGTGTGCCAAGAGGGGCCTCACTGGCGGACTCAGCATGGTTTGCTCGGATACAGAAGTAAAAATACTAAATGCCCTGATTTTATGGCTACAGATCAGCTTAAGGATCAGGAGACAGCACACGCAGCATATGCCTCAGTTTGTGTTCCCAATACCGGTTAAAAAAATAGCGAGCGTGGCGGCCGTGTGGCAGCCAGCCTGCCAGCCCGTGCAAAGGGGCTGGCTTGTCCAGGCCGAGACTCGCGCCGGGGGAAAGAAAGCACAAATTTATGCAGGTGGGAAGAATGGCGATCCCCTGCCAGGGGCGGGGGGAGTAAGGGCTCATGCAGCAAAACTCGTCCTCTCTCACGCGAACGGTACTTTTTAAGGAGGTTCACGACATTTTCGCTGCAGGACTCCCATTCAGACAGGAGTTTCCCCGGGGAGCTCAGCGAGGCTTTCTGGAGACAGTCTGCGTAGGGAACAGGATCGCTGCCTGCAGGGCTGGTGGGTGGCTCCATCAGCCCTGTTCCCGAACATCCCCCTCTGGGGCACTCCGGCCTGCACCACCGGGTTCCCACTTGCCATCTGGGGCCAGTGGAGGACATATGTGGCAGCTCGAGGCTTCTCTCGGGCAGCCTGGGTCTCCTCTCCATCCCACAGCACGGCACCGGCAGGGGTGGCCATCCTGCTTGGGTGGAGATTTGGGACCTCAACGCTCTCACTGGCAGCGTGGCCCAGCGACCCCAGGGCTGTCCCACGCTGGAGGGGGGACCGCACGTACTGCAGGGGTAGCCTCAGGAGAGGTTTTCCTGGTCCTGCCTGGTATCGTTTCTGATACCCATCCCGGTGGGATATGAGGCTTTAAGTGGTCCATGAGCCGGCACCTGGGGACCACAGCCTGGGCAAAGGCAGGAGCAGGCTCTCCCCAGGCCCTGGGTCTCTGCTTGGAGGCCAGAGTGTCTCAGCTTTGAAGGACTTAGTATCTGCTTTTTTGTGGGGATCCTAGCCACTTATGACAGGTGGCCACCCGCACAGGGGACATACCACAGCACGGTGGTCCTGGGCACCACTACCCCACCCCACACCGCTCAGAAGCGAGGAGGGAGGGGAGGAAAGGTTTGCAGTGGGTGGGCAGTGGGGTACAGTCAGGCGGGGATGCCAGGCTGGCAGGGAGATGGAAACCCAAGAGCAGTAGCTCCGGGCAGGGGGAGCCTGCCTGGAGGGAACTGTGGGGGCTTTGGGGCAGGGCTGGTGGCCTGAGACCACTTTGCCAGGGTGCAGCTGGTGCTTCCTGGAGGCTGTGTGATAGACACCCAGAGTGCTCAAGCCCAGGCAGCCCTTAATAATTTAATAGAACAGCAAGGATGTTATCAAAACTGTCTTTCTAAATTCATCATTCGCCGCTTTCCGCTCTTCGGGTGCGTATCTAAGTATACATCACCCTACCAGTAATCACAAAGCAATTAGCATCTGCCCATCAATATTAGCAACACACCTGCGTGTAACAGCACTTATCTCTTGTCTATGAGACATCTCGGACGATTACATGCCTAGAATGCTTTGCCGAGTACATCTATGAAATAAATGTCCTGGCTAAAGTTTTCTAGGCAAAAGACACTAATCTTCCGTTATTCTTCCTGGAAAATGTATGGCATACCTAGTCTGAAAGCCCAAACCCCTGTAGCTATGCTACAAGGCAGCAGTTTTGAACTTTGGTGGAGTGCTGACAGTAAATAGAAAGTTACTTACAAGGCCTGGGCAGCAGCCACAATGTTGTAACGGCAGGCTTCAATTCATTAAATCAAAATTTTAAGTAGGAAGGTAAATTTTGCAGCTGCTAACTAGCATAGAATTTTGCAAAAGTTTTTCTTAGGTTAAGAATTAAAAAGTACATAAGAACAAAAGTCAACAGTCACATTTTCCTTAATTTCATATCCCAGTGAATTTGTATGAGTCATTCCTTCCTCTTGTAGGCAGTATGAAATTCAATAATTTACTTTTTCCACAGAATCTTATAATGGTTTGGGTTGGAAAGGATCTTTAAAGGTATTTAGTCCAATCCCCCTGCCATGGGCAGAGACACCTTCCACTAGACCAGGTTGCTCAAAGCCCCATCCAACCTGGCCTTGAACACTTCCAGGGATGGGGCATCCACAACTCGGGACAACTTGTTCAGTGTCTCACCACCCTCATAGGAAAGAATTTCTTTCTTATATCTAATCTGAAACTATCTTTTTTTATTTTAAAACTTTTAGTTTACTTTAAAAGTTACCACTACAGGCCCTGGTAAAAAGTGTCTCTCCATCTTTCTCTCAAGTCCCTTTTATGACAGGACGCAATAAGGTGTCCCTGGAGCCTTCTCTTTCTTCTCCAGGCTGAACAACCCCAACCCCCTCAGCCTGTCTTCATAGGAGAGACGTTCCAGCCTTCTGATCATCTTCGTGGCCCTCCTCTGGACCCGCTCCAACAGGTCCATGTCCTTCTTATGCTGGGGGCTCCAGAGCTGCAGTACTGCAGGTGGGAGTCTCACAAGAGCAGAGCAGAGAGGGAGAGTCACCTCCCTCAACCTGCTGTCCATGCTTCTTTTTATGCAGCTTTTTTCAGCTCCTCCCTGTTATGACTACAGCCCAAGAACATCACTTTTCCCTTTATCATCTCACATGGTGCTGACCAAGTGTCCACAGCAAAATAAGAACAAGAAAAGTTTCAGGGCTGTTTTGCTTACAAGCTTCTTCCTGAATCCTCCATTGTCCCTTTTAAGTACATTTCTAAGTTATATAAAAACAAAATTGAGGGTATTAAATCTTACCGAACTACGTCTGGAAAAATGCCAGTTATTTTTGTAGCATTTATGACATAAATACTTGGGGCATCTCATCACACAGGTGCTTCTGTTGCAAGCACTCGTCAGCTTTCCCTGAGAATATCAGTGTGGGGACTGTCAAATCCAAACACTTATTTGGGCCCCGGAAACTATTTTCACAAAAGATTTTTAGGCAGGTTTTGGCTCTAACAGTTAAAACAGATTTAACCATGTCATATAAATCCCTAGAGGCAACCTATACTGGCCACAGAGCAGGGACAATGGCTGCTAACAAGACAAAACAAAAGAAAGTAACATTTACTTTTTTTCCTGAGTCGTATTGTGAAATTTAAGAAAATTCTTACTCAGAAGACTGAAGATAATGTATTGCCTGTGGGTTATAATCAGGGCCTCGTGGTAATCAGGTTTTTTATTAGGATGTGGTAAACAAACCATCCTCAAGCCCATGAAGACAAATACTCATGTATTTATAATATAAAATAGGAATGTTACCACCAGTTGTATGGAAAAAAACCAAAGAAACGAGTGCATGTAGGAAAAAATAAGAAAACAGTCTACTGCTTTAAAACTCACTGGATCAAATGCATTATGATATAACTTTATGGCGATCAACTGAGTCATATCATGAATGGAGTGGTTAATCGAACAGAAATTATGAGGAAACATTAGGGGTGTCTCTTTTTTTCCACAGAAGGAATAAGCAGACTGTCCTAAGTAAAGAATGTACAGAACAAAGAGGTTGAGTGGGGCAAAGCTTTTTCCTTTTTTTATTGAATGAATAGGGAAAACAGATTAATTCTGGGAGCTGGTCATGGTACAACCTGCTTGCTTACGCTTCACAAAGCCTGCATCCACGGGACCCTTGATGAGCTCTCATTAGGCAGCTTCTCCACTCCAGCGTATTCCATGAGCAAAGCAAAACAGAGATGGTTGCTTGGAGTCTAGCTGCACTGCAGCTACTCAGCTAGAAGCCACCCTCCTATTGTCAAAGTTTGTAATCCATAATGAATCATTTCGGTAATGCGATCATGCGTTACTGGTCATGAGTTACATCACAATAATTCTATGCCCAACATCTGAAGACTTAAGTTGTAAGAAAATTAAGTAAAAGTAAAGCAGAAGAGGCAGGAGCTGAGCACCTACTCAGACTCACTTTCCTTTCTTAAAGCAAAAACAAACAGCTTTGTGAATGTTGGAAAGATCTAGCATAAAAAAGCTATTGTATGACTCATCATTGTATGATGCTCATCAGAAGTGTGAATAATTTCTTAATAAGCAGTGAGAAATCAGAGCAATACTAGTAAGAATCCAACAGCTGCACCAAGCATAAAATTTCTGTACCTTGTGCACTATACAGTTCAGCGGAACAAAGATTCTGATGTATACAGTCCTTAAATCTATTATGTCTCAACCCGTCTGCTAGTGCAAGATGGGGCCTGAGGTATTTTTTCTTCTTCCTTCAGTACACTGGTTACTCACATAGAAGGTAGGACACACAGTAGGTAGGAGGCTCTTCTGAGCTGTTTCATCCCTGTCCTGCCCAGACAGAGTACACACAAGTCAGAGATTATCATGAGCCCTGTGCTGATCCAAATCTTGAGCAATGGAAGATAAGGGCAAGCTGGGAAAATCACATTGCACAGGTGGTAGCATCATTCCAACAGACCTCCACTCTTCAATTCCTAAACTATTAATATTAAACATTTATAAGTGTGTAACAAATGAAATTGTTATTTGCAAAGTCTTTTTTCCAGTTAAGCAATTTAATAAATCAATGAATTAGCAAACAGAAGGAAACAGAAAATAAATTAGAACATCATACTTGTGTTTACATTAAATGGTCACTTGTATTAGCGTTTATGGCTGGTTTATCTAAGGGCAACATCCTGATTCGTTATTCATCAATATTAATGAACTTTTTGTCCTTTAATTTCTATAAAGAGTTTTGCCCACAATGTAACTTGAGTACAATTTTTGAAGGATGTTTTGAGAACGTCAAGGAGCTGAAACAGGAGAAGACCATTGACAAGAAGGGAAGAGTACATTACAGAGAAGATGCGTCCCTATGTTTGTAAATAAAAACACACAGTTAAATATCAATAGAAGTTATTTTATCTACTGCCATTAAATCAACCATAAAGTCAATCCTTACTTGCACCTCCTGAAACCCATACTCTAGTAGACACTCTCAGAAGGCACCTGACAACCACTGGCAGATCTGGATGTGTTAAGAGACTGCAGTAGTGGCTGCAGGCTTGGTAGAAAAGGTAATGCTGCTGCCACCCTTGGTTATATAAAATATCAAACCTCCAATTCTGTTAGGGCCCGTTCAGCCTGTTTATTTCAAGAGAATGGTCTGATCACCAGATTAATGGCTGTCATCCATGGGAGAAGAAAGGAAAAGGAACCTCCTTCCATGGGGATTTTCAAGACCTGCCTGGAGAGCAGCCTGGCCTGATCAGAGAGCTGGTCCTGCTTTGGGCAAGAGGTTGAACCAGAGACCTCCTGAAGGCCCTCCCCACCCAAGGGATTCCATGAAAAAGGACGCATAGGAACAAGGAGCCATGGTCCCTATCCCTTTTACTGGAACCGTGAAAGATCTGAGAAAGCAAGTAGTATGAATAACTATATGTCCAAAATAGTCATCTCGCAGAACATGAGGAGGACCCATGTTCATTCAATGTGCATTACCAAAGACTTTTCACACTCGCCAGTTAAAACTTGCAACAAGATACACAAAAACAGTTCTTTTCTAAAAAAAAAGTTTTTAAAGAGAAAACAACCTTTGATCTACTCTTGCAAGGAAACAAAGAAAACTACTATTAAACACAGGTATTGGACTTGCGGTCCTAACTGGAGGAAGACATGGAGCCACAAGTAAACTCCACAGACCTAAAGAGAAGCAGAATTTGCAAATTTCCTTATTATTTTCTTTAATACTACATTTAGACAGAATACAGACTGAGGAGCTGTATAGTTTTTGGATCCCTCCCGTGGTAGCCAGCTCTTCCTATTGCAGCACGTGAGAAGCCACATGCTGCAACAGGACGTGCAGCCACGTGCTGCAATACCACTACTTTACTGAGGCCACATGCCTAGAAATTCACTGTGGCAGTATCTAAGTTGTGGGGACACTGCAGTCTCAGTGCTTGACAACAAAACAAAGACCAAATTAAAAAAAAAAAAAGCTGTGTTACTTCCTCTCACTTGCAAAACTCAGTTTTTGATGCAAAACAGCATTCATTTCTAGTCTGCATAGGTAAATAGGAACAGGAGCTTTGTAATCCCAATTTTAGGTTGCATAGATAGCTATGTGCTAATAGGTAGCTAATTTTAGGTTGCTTTTAGGTAGCTAAATTACGTTCTGAAGTGCTAATCATCGCTATGTTTTTCTTATACAGAGGCTGTTTAATTGGATTCCCTGTACTACAGTAGCCTGGCTCTGGAGCCAGAGGTGACTGCTGTGAGAACATCAGAAGGTAAAGCAGTTTTTCTGTATAATATATAGTACCTCAGTGATCTGTTTGGTGGAATGAGATATAAAAAGACCTATTTAACTGACTCATATGATGTCCGATAGCTGAAACTATAGAAATTCAGGCAAAAAAGCGCATCTCACTAGATGAAGGGTATTTATTCTCTCTCCAAGCAAATCTGTAAATCAACATAAAATGCTTAGAAGATATGTTCAGGCAGAAGGTAAGGGTTTGATGCAAAAAACATTTGGTAAAATTATGGACTGAGCTCTGCAAGATGGCAAATTATTCCAGTAATGCCTTCCAGGGCATTAATCATTTTGCTAGCAGCAGTGTTACCACCACCAGGCCACTACCATTAAAACCTGCATGAAACAGAATTTCAACTAGAAACCAATAATCAGGCCTTTTCTTGACAGACTGATCTATTTTTCAGAACCTAATCTGTGAAACAAATAGATCAAATCCCCTCTTGTTTGATCCTTTCTAAAGCCTCTTTTCCTCATAAGGGGTCCATTCCCATTCATTCCATGAACATCTCCAAATAGATCTCCTAGCCAAGGAATACAAATATCCCTCCTCTACTCTTTTTGTCTTCTTTTTTATGGGGCTGTGCGCTGGCTTTTTAATTGAGACCCAGGCTCCCTGCAGGCTGCCACCTTGTTCCATAAACGTTTGTCTGGGCAGCCTCTCATTATTCACAGCTTCGGGTAAGTCCATCTCCATTAGTGGATATTAAGCCACAAACAGGAACTTTAACAACTGTCGTATGGATTCTGTGTCTCTAAAATAGCCTTTAAGCACATTTTCACACTTTTTTGGTGCTCTTTGGGTGCTAAGATTAAATTCTGACTTTGGGACAGAATGCTGTTCTTGCCTGCCCTGTTGCAGAAAATTTTGATTGTGTGTTGATATTTTTATAAAATAATAACTGTGAAAGTACCAAAGATATCAAACTTATCAGTCCTGTTTTGACTCAGGGTAATACTAGTGCTCTCTGAAAGCTCTTGTATGGTAGGACAAGACATTATGACAGTGTCCTGGTTTCAGCTGAGACAGAGTTAATTTTCTTCGTAGCGGCTGGTATGGGGCTATGTTTTGGATTTGTGCTGAAGACAGTGTTGATAATGCAGAGATGTTTTAGTTGTTGCTGTACTAGTCAAGGACTTTTCAGCTTCCCGTGCTCTGCCAGGTGCAGAAGAAGTTGGGAGGGGACACAGCCAGGACAGTTGATCCAAACTGACCAAAGGGCTATTCCATACCACATGACGTCATGCTCAGTATATAAAGCTGGGGAAGAAGAAGGAAGGGGGGACATTTGGAGTGATGGCGTTTGTCTTCCCAAGTACCCATTACGCGTGATGGAGCCCTGCTTTCCTGGAGATGGCTGCACACCTGCCTGACCATGGGAAGTAGCGAAGGAATTCCTTGCTTTGCTTTGCTTGCGTGCGCGGCTTTTGCTTTCCCTATTAAACTGTTTTTATCTCAACCCTCAAGTTTTCTTACTTTTGCTCTTCCGATTCTCTCCCCCATCCCACCGAGGGGGAGTGAGCGAGCGGCTGCGTGGGGCTTAGTTGCCGGCTGGGGCTAAACCACGACAGACAGTAAGAAGAATTCTTTAAAATTATCACAACATTGGGCCTCATCGAAGTCATTCATTTGTACTTAACTCTGAAGAACTTAGTCTGTTTGCCTCTGTTTCCTAGTATAAAAATTGGAGATACTTGGTACAGACTTTCATGTTCTGCTACAAAAGGCAGTCTGCAATGTTTCATTTCATTCTTTTATGTTCTCACTTTCTTCAAGAGTACTTCTTGCTGTCCAACTTCTTCTGAATATAGAAGAGCTATAATTCCAACTCAGTGGCTATGCTTCAAGTTTCCTACTTCATATAGCATAAAGTAAAAGTTTATCCATGAGAGACCTCGTGGATATGCTTTGGTTAAAACTGTTAACATTATAGGTCCTAGATGATATGCAGTTTTAGGATAGAAGATCACAGTAGAGATTTCTCAACATGTAGATATATACATATATTTTCTTCAGTCGTGTAGTGGACGGAGGTGGCCCTAAGTCTTCCCATCTCCACTATCAGTTCCTATTCATGCATCATGGTTTATCACCATCTCAGCTATACCGATGCAATATGAGATCATGTGGTAATCCTGATAAGCACAGCAATCCGCTTCTTATGGAAAAAAAAGCCCTCTGTGGTGCTGGTCTGCAGCCAATTGCAATGGCATGCCTGAAAGGGCAGTCAACTTCAAGACAGCACACAGAGCAAGGGCGAGCTTAAGTCTCAAAACTGCTTCACCTCTGGAAAAAAAAGTAGTTTTAAAAGATGTGATTCAATCTGAATACCTCACATATGGTGTCTCCAATACTATGATTCAGCTGAAAACATTTAAAGTAGGAAGGTAAAATTAGAGTTTAGAAATGTCCAGTTCAATAATGGTGTTTACAGTAGATGCAAGCCACCTCCTTTATCCCCATTTCTGTATACCAGTATAGCTGCTGATTTAGCAAAGTAATTAAACCATGTCTAATTTTAAGCATGTGAGGAGTCCCATTGGGTTCAGAGAGATTATTCATATGCTTAAGTACATTGCTGAATCAGTGCTGAAATGAAAATAGTTACATAATTACAGGATTATATGAACATAGAGTTGCAAATGTGATGTTTAAAAGAGAAAGGCTAATTTGCAGGATGATAGGAACATTTGATTGCAGTTTAGAGATGGAAGGAAATCCACAACCATAAATGATGATACAAAACACAGCATGTCTTTTACAATCACTCTGGCATCTTTAAGTTGGAAAGCTTAAACTGAGAACCCAAGCAGGTGTATGAACAGTCCAGTGCTGCAAACAAATTCGCACATACAGCCTTTGTATATTCCATTGTGTACCTGTACACTTCTGTATAAAAATATCTGCTTTTCAACATTCTTGGGTTTTTACTCTAACCCAACACCAGTTTCACTGCACTGTAATACTCGGGTCGTAACTCCATTATTTCACAAGCGATTCCATTATCCCAGCTATAGGAGGAGAAATCTCTAACAGACTACTGAGCTATATTGCCTTTTTTGTTGTTGTTTTAAATCATCTATCATTGATTAAACCCAGCATCTATGTCCATACCCACAGATTTTAGGGACTTACTCTCCAGAGTAGGATCCAGAGCTAAGCACCAGGCCTACGAACAGTAGCAGGCAGCCCTACCTTGCAAGTAGGGACTATCTCATGTTGCAACGGTGGGTGACGTGGGTGCTCCCCACTGCTGACAACACCCTTCTCTTATAGGTTCCCACATTTTCTTCCTACAGGGAAGGACAAGTTGCTCATGAAGCCTCTGAGCTTTCTCGACTGCAGATAGCAACATGATGTGTTTAGGCAAAACCTTCCCAGGAACTGCTTCAGGCCAGCGCAGCCTCCATGCAGTGAGGGTAGATGCATCACCTGCTGCCCCAATATAAGTTGCCCTGTTCGCAGTTCAGAGCCTTCAAAGGTGGTGCAAAGATCAGAACAGAAAAACTTGGTGTGCCTGAGTCCTGTCCCCCTCTGGATTTCACGTCCCTGAACTGTTACTACAGAGAGGTTTCTCTCTCTCCTCTGTTTATAACCCGCAACCAGCTTCTGAAGGGAGAGGTCTACAATTATCCATTGAAAGAATGGGCCTGGCCTATCTTCTGAGGCATCTAGCAGGCCACATGCTGTTCTCAGTCATATCCAGTTAAGTCAGTGAGGTTGCACCAATATAAGCCTGCAATTTGACCTCAGCTGTGCTGTTGTGCACGCCCAGCTTCCTCAGCTGAATAGCTGGTGACTATAGAGGAGGTCAGCAATGTCTAACAATGTTAATGAAACTGGAAGCTGTAACTATATATAACAAGTTTGTAAGGCTTTGTTCTCATGGCTGCTTCCTTCCTCTGTAAATTTCTCACCACCGCATAGCGCTGATGCCATTCTATCAGGTACAGCAGTTTTTCAAGGGGTGACAGTTCAAATGTGGACGGGCCACTGCTTTACTTCGCAAATCAATACAGCTTGGAATAAATCTAAGTAATCCATGACTGTGTGAGGGGAGAATAAGATAGGCAAAGCTCACCAGAAAATCTGCTGCATTAAGAGGAAGTAATTGAGACACTCCTTGGTTGGTTTGGTTAGCAGGCAGAACAAGTTTGGGGTGGTTTTATGAGAATGCCTGATGTGTGATACTTATTTTTATTTGCTCTTCAATTCCATTGAGTGCTCGCTCTAAAAGAACACAGGGCTATTGAAAGCAGCCCAAAACAGTAAACCAGTAACAACTTCACAATAAAGACTTAAAAACCACGTCAATGTGAAATATACTTGCAGAAAATCTTGGTAGTGTTAAGCTGTATCATGCCCCACAAAATGGTTTCCCAAACATATAAACTTGCAGAAATACTACCAAAGATCACCAAGATCAACGAAAGTTGAGACAACTGTTTTGTGTGGTAAAACAGAGATACTCAAAGCTTGCTGACAGATACAATATATTGTGCTTTGTGCTTTACCTGTTAGAAGAGCATAGTGTCGATTTTCCACTATTTAAATAAAAGTTTTTGAAGAACAAAAGTCTGTTTTTAGACGACAGAAACAAGTTACTAAGTTTCAGAGTACAAACTTGGCACCAAAAGTTGCGCTTTTATAGTCCGTGTTACACTATTGTGACTTCAGTGCTCGGTATCCTCGGTTCCTGAGGTGACGGAGGCTCACATTCACGTCTGGGAGTTTCTGGAGTTACACCCATGACTGTGCTGTAAGAGTAAACTCCTGTGCTTGACACTCTGTCTTCACCTCACCGCATCGGGTGCATTTCATCTGGTCAATGCAATCCCGGCATCAGGAATAGTTGCGGGCACTTTCCAGCATAAACTCTGCTGAAGAGTATTCTTGCTGAGGTGTGTCAGAAAAGGTTTGCCAGCTTTTCCTGGCGGACTTTAACTCCTGAGAAACTAGGTAAGTCTGAGAATGTGCGTAGAGGTGACTTTTTGCTGTTTCTCTCCTCCTAATTTATCTCCTCTAAACAGTGCAAAATAGTCAGTTTTGTTATGAATAAATTGCCTGTTATGCTTGCAAAAAATCAAAGCCAGACTCGAGCGGCAGGGGTTTCTCAGCAGGGGAGGACCACGGCTGCGGGGGGCACTCAGCCCAGGCCTCCTGCCAGAACCCCACAGCAGCTCCCTGGAACAGCTGGGGATTTCTCCAGGCACCCATGCACACATACCAAGATCTTTATCTGAATGGCATGAGACCCCTGCTTACATTTTAAACTTACACCCGAACCAAAAAGTCTTAAAGCAACCTAACCTGCACAGAAACAAGACCTGGGGGAGTTCAAAGGAAGTGATTTTGCAATTTTAAAATAATTCCTAACTCCTAATACTCTCCCCAACAGGAACACAGCAGCAGCACCCTCGTCGTGATGACAGGAATTACTACCAAGCAGCTGGCAAAAGAAACAAAATGGCATTGTCTGGTCAGTCAGGAAACAAGGGAAAGTTTTGAGATCAGTCGCAGCTAACCTCCACAGCTCAAGTTTAAAGCACTGAATAACAATCCCCTGCAGCCTGAGGTCTGCAAGCACTGAATGGAATTAAAAAATGAAAAATAGTTCACTTGAATTCATTCAAGCAAGCAGTTTCACCTATGAAGTAAGGGTGATTTTCACATCCTGAAGCCAAGTGTACTATGTCTTCATAGGTGGGCTCTGATGTCAAATATTCCCTTAGGCCAGTGTCACTGTTTTGCTGTCCCAGAAACATTGATCCCAATGAGAATCTTAGCAGCTTGGTGTTTTAAAGGCAAGTTGCAAAGGTTTTTTTATTCCCCCCCCCCAATTATTTTCTACAAGTTGAAAACACGTGCTAGGTCTTTATGCAGTAAGAAAACACTCTTTAATCTTTCATTTTTTTTCTAGTGCTACCATTTTTTTAAATTTCAAAATGATTAAAGCAGTGGTTTTAATAAAAATTGGCAAACTACAAACAAATGTCTCAAAGCTACGTATATTAAGCCAAGAATATGTACAACCATCATAACCTTGCAATTCTTTGGTTTATTTTAGCAAACTCTGATTAAAAGCTTCTTACATGGTTTAAATAATTGGCTAAAATAGTTGTGGAACAGTCCTAGTTCCTTTGTGCAGCCAGATATACTGGAAGTAATTTCTATGACAAAAGTGTTAGCTGAAGGAAGAAAAGGAAATTCACTACTTGAAATTTTCTTGCTCTAACTTGGAAATACCCTTGGTACATAATCCCATCATCAAATATCAACAATCTGATTACTGAACATCAAAGGTTCAACATAAATTACCTTCCTTCTGCATAAGAGTTAGGTTTTCTGCTCTGGGATTAGTATAAATTGTTTTTAGAAAAAAGAACAAATAAGCTTTGCAAAACGTCTGGTATTTCCATTTTTAGTGAGCGTTCCTCAGCCTCATGAGAATGAGTCTGCAAAATGCCAACTGACTGCAAAAGCATTTAACTGATTATCAGTGAAACCTTCTAACTTTCCAATTACCTTTGATTAGCAAAGGGCACTTAAGGAAACATGATCACCAACTTTGCCTAGAAATTTTGCTCTAGATTTCAGCATGAAAAAGGTGAGCATTACACCAGGAGCTGAAGGGTAGCAACGGAAAGCACTGAAAAAAAAATGTTAGTCCTTACAGTCCTTTTAAAATTGTAGGCTGTGGATAGGCTGGTGTTCTCCATTTTTATATATCTATTTTAAGGGAAGATTAAAATCTTCATGAAATAAAACCTGATGAGAAGTAAATAAAGCCCTTTATCATCTCTGGCTACATCCTGTCTCCTTAATCATACTTCCATTTCCAGTGTACATCTGTCAAAGATCAGCTACTATCTCAGCAGATAAAAAACCCAGGCTCCCAAAGCCAACAGAGGGGCTGATCGTGCGGGTTCTCCGTATTTGTGGGCTCCAGTGACTTTTCCTCCCCAGTTTCAAGCGACGGATTAACCATGGTTGCTGCAGGGCGGCGGCAGACCAGGCATCAACAGCCAGCAACATCCCGGAGCGATATCCCAGGGCAAGTGCAACCTGAGCATTTCCCAGGAAGAACAGATGAAGCTTGTGACAAAGTTCCCCTCAGCAAGACGCATCTCAGCAGCCAGGAGCTCTCCCTCCGGCAATTCACAGAGTCTGTCTTCCCTTGTTTTTGACAAGCTATCAGCATTCTTCTGGCCTCATATTATATTTGGCCGTGTGGCAACATCTTTGGGAGTTACAGTGAAGCTCTGAGCACATCTAGTCAAGAAATAAATGGTGCATAAAATGCCATAAAATCTCTTATAGACACACTGATGGACCATGCAGCAGGTCGCTCTGAGCAGCAGGTGAGAGCTGTGAAGGATTTTGGTATTCTAGCTGGAGACTGGCCAAAGTTATTCAGTCTCCAGACATCTGGGTGTCAGAGGAAGCCAAGGCTCTGCAGGGGCAAGGGAAAGCTAAAGCTTCTTCTAGCTGTCCCTGACTGCACTTCAGGGACACTGTTCACGTCCTTGTCTTTCAGGACAAGTGATATAATTTATAGGTAAGAGAAGGCAGTATATCAGCAGAGTGGAGATTACATACTGCTACAGTACACTTCTGTTCTAGGTCAGCTCTACGATGTGCTTTGGGCTCTCCTCCCCAGCCCCCCCCCACAAAGCCCAACCGGAAATTCCTTTTCTGAAGCTTTCAGGGTTCTCTCCTCATTTCTTACTTCTATCAGGCCAGATGTTGAAGCAGCTTTGCTTGCCAGCAGAAAGTAGCATTCCTCAATAATCTGTTTTACCTTGGATTTCATTTAGGTAAATCTTCCAACAGCTCCAAAGAGCTCACTCTTGCAAGAGACAGCTTTATCTCTCAAAATTTGAGTGAGTCTGCTACTCCGTCAAGTTTTCTTGCAAAATTATAGCATGATTTGTAGTCAAGTATTTAATGACTACTGTTTCTTAGGCATGGGAGAAATTACAGAATTAGAGAGAGATGTGAGCAATGTTTCCTTGGTTATAATGGCAACAGAAACACTACATAGGCCAAGCATTTATATATCACAGATATACCACAGAATATTGTGGATTCTATACTGATTTACAATGTAGTAAATCAAGATTATCTAATCATTATTGCTACTTAGAACGCCTATGGAATTTGGAAGCCTTATGACCCTTGCACGATATGCTGTTAATCTAGCTGTAGGGGAACTAGAGTATTTTTGTGTGAAACATCTGACTTCAGCAAAGTCAGTGAAAGTTTTGGGATGGAGCAGGAGGGTTTTTTTGGACACTCAGGCTTTCACCCCACTTTGTACTCCCATTAGTATAGACTAGGACAGCATCAGAGCCAGCTTAACTCCATACTCGTATTAATACAGGGCTGTCCTATGAAAACCTTGCACAAATAGGAACATCCTGCAGAACTGGCCAGAAAGAGAAAAATATTTTACCGAAGTGCCACACAGTCACTGAGGCAACACTCACAAAAGTTCAGTCAGGTTTCTCTTGAGGTACAGGATTACAAGTCTGGATATCTTCCTTCTGATGGCTCACTAGTACAGATTCCCAGGAACATCAAGTCACAGATCCTCTTGGTTCTTCAGCTTTCCTCAATACAAGCTGTCAAGAATCCCCGCCTCACAAGCGCACTGAGAAACCCAACTGATATTTTCAGGCACGCCCTGGTCATGGGACAGAGGGTACGCATGCGTGGCAAGTTAGTTCGTGCAAGTTGAAAATGGGTAGCATGACTTTTTCCTCCCTCAAAAGCACCCAGCAACAGTACTCAGCTTGTGTCAACCTTAATTCCATGCAGATCAGATTTTTCTTTGTTGCAGCTTGTCAAGAGTTAATAATTAAGCCAAGAGAAACAAACACCAAGAAAGAATAACACTATTATGGCTACATTACATCCTTTAACATACTCTTTTAAGAGGCTGAGTATACATATTTGAAGGAATAATTTTTGGACCATTAAGTACAATGCCTTCCGGAAGAAAACATTCTTGCCTGATCACTTCTAGAAATAGCTGATATCTGAGGCTATGAGAGCAAATTGCCATGGATCACATTAAAGCAGGATTTGAAACCAGTCCAGATAGACTAGTGAAAAGACTGTATATTCACCCTCATTCTGAATTAGAGTGGATTTTTTTTTAAACAACGTAATGGCTTGAAAAGACTTTGCTCCTCAGCAAGGAGGTATCAAGAAATCAGAAACGCTAAATGCAAAACATTTCCTTGAATTTATAAAGTAGGTTTTCTGTGCAACATATCAGGTATAAAGTGGTATATAAAAATCACATCAGCTTGTGCAAACCTGTTTAGCATTCTGAGCCTTTTTACATTATGGTATTTGGGAAAAAATCCAATAGATTAATATAAAAAATGTGTAGGAAGGGTTAACACAGTAATTAAGTACTTCTTTTAGGTGTTGTTTTACAGGCTTCCTCCTCTCTTCAGTTTTATGAGCGCTGCTGGAAAAGCTGGGTTATGATTTTGTTATTTTCCAGCCCCTCAGTGTTTCCCCTTTCCCCCAGGATCATTTTATTCACAATGAGAATTCATGAGAGAAAGCCCTCAGTAAAACTGACATTTTCAAAACATGCAGTTTGGGTTCCTGCAAGGCCTTCAGCAGGCATCTCGCCTTCCTGCTGAGCTCAGGAGGAAAGCTGCCGACACGGTCAGTGGGAAGATTAATGTTCCAAGAGACTTTTTATAAAAAAGGAGTAAGGCAACATATTGGCACACATTTTGTATCTCTTTGGTTTAACAATTAAGATAAGCCAAATAAAAGCTTATTGCACCTTATGCTTAAAATAAAGAATTTCATGTTAGGAAAACTTGGTATTATTTCGGTTGGACTCGATGATCTTAAAGGTCTTTTCCAACCTATATGATTCTGTGATTCTGTGATTCAACGGGGACAGCATATCCCTCTCTGTCACTGCATTCTATGCGTGCATATGCAGGACACAGATCTAATCAGTGGCTGAAGTTGTGCTGTGTCCAACAGACTAAAATATTACATTTATTAGATTTCACGGGTGTAGCAAAGGTTCGTTTTTCTGGAGAGCTATTTATAACATCTTATAATGAAGGTAAGAGGTTCCCTCCTCTGCAATCATACAAATATTCCTTCAGAAGGATTAAATCCTCTGAATTATAACTCGGAAACACTGAGCTCTGCTGTGAGTTTGATGGCAAGCCTGGCTCTGAATACAGTGGTTTTGTATCTTGATGGAATAGCTACGTCAGTCACATTTGTAACTCCGGCTGCCTTTAGGGTGTCGCAGAGTTGGCTTTGCGCTTCCATTAAACAGAAGCTGTGGGTCTCCGGGTGTCTGACAGCCACTTGAAAGTCAATTTGTAGTTGTTTATGCCTATTTCACTAGAGCTGCTCCTCATGGTATTAGCCAGAGGGACAGCAGCAAACATGTAGCACAACATTTCAAGTGGCCCATGAAAGGGAGGCGATGGGGAGCTTTACAGGCTGTTACCAGCAATCCTGCATTTCCACTTGGCAGGACTTGGACGCACACAGAGGAATTCATTTGGATGTGGGGCAAAAATCACTAAGAGCTGGACTGGCTTAGGATCCTCTGGAAGATCATAAAAATAAATTGGTGTCCTGGATTTATTCCTAAGATTCAGTCTGTTTTCCCCCAATACTTGCTGTATTTCAATAGTTAAGCATTATTCTCCTTACCGTTGTCTAGCCACCCCCATTTCACATTTACTACATTTTGTCTTTTAGGAATGAATTAAAACCAGCAGCTCTGCCTCTTCCTCTGCCTGTAAAATAAAACCCCAAACATAGTTATAACTGCTTTTATCTTCCGAGTTCTACCTATTGTATCTTTTTCATTCTCCAAGAAGACACTGCTGTTGCCAAGTCTGGGGTGATGCTATATTCTGTTCTTGTTATGATGCGACTTCACGTTTGTAAAATTTACCACAAAATCCATTTTGCTTCTTGCCAAAGGAAAACACTCTAGTGTACAAGCTGGCTTTAATTTTAAGTTAAATTTCTTGTCTATATGGTGTGAAGTAAACTTAAAATGGAATAATATAAACAGATGTAATAATTCCTCTGAGCTTGTAGGGAGCCCAAAGAAGCAAGGAGCAAGGAGAAGTAAGAAGCAAGGATTGACCAATTCACTTTATAAAGTCAAACTGACAATTATGAACAAGTTATTCTAGCTTGAAATTGTCACTCAGTCTTTTTCCAGGCCACGTTTGGCTATTCGGTGTTTCCGACTTTCACAGAATGCCAAGTGCATTATCTGTCTTTTGTGCCTTTTAACATCACCCACACAGTCCACGTGGAACACCACGTAACACTGACCTGACAGTGGGGAGGAAATAGTTCTGCATCTCAAGAGAAGAATGTCTCAAAACAGTATTAAATACACTTAAATGCACATGAACCCCCCTGAACCCACCAATCTACAGGCCCTACCGGCTGGAACTACGTCCGTCCAGGTTGGAGGGACCAGGAGCATCTGCTGAGCTCTAGGTTTGGATGCACACCCCACCTGCATCCCATGTTCATCACGTGTGTTAGGCTTCAGTGTAGATCATTGAGAAGAGTCTAGTGTGTTCATGAGGACAAGAACAACCCCTCTGTGCTTCCTCACCTTGCCCCAACTCCCCAGCCCCCCATTTTGCTTGGGGAGTAAGGCTTGAGGGTGAACTGCAGAGCACAGCTGTACCACCATATCAACATAGTTTTAATCTGCCTCTAGTTAAAAATATATTAACACAAAGTCACAGAAGCTCCTACTACTATCAACTCCCACAAAACAGGTTGAAAGTCAAAATAAAATAAGAAAAGGTCATAGTGGTAGAGAGACAGAAGCCAATTTTTGCATACAATAAGAATATCCCAAGTGGATATTCTTATTGTATGCAAATTAACACGAAATAGAAGTACATTTAATGTAGCACTGTGGTACACATAATGGAAGAGAAGGCAAATCAGCCATTAATTAGCCATCTTTTATCATTCCTGAAGACAGCATCTAGCATCAGTCAAAGCCTGGGGTAACGGCTCAATAGTATGTCAAAATAAACATCCCATACGCCATGCTCAATTTCTGCCCTGTTTGCTGAATGCTTTAACTCAGAATCCAGATGTTACAATAGCAAACCTCACCACCTCCTTTCCAGCAACTGGAAGCTTGGCAGCAAATAAACCAGTAGCATTCATTCCTGAGTGAAGAGTTATGCCAAGGTTAAGGGATACAATCACAATGTTGCCAAAGCTTGATCTCAGGAGTATTCAAATGCAAATGTTTATCTCTAGAAATGTATCTATGCTCCAAGATGGACTCATTGTCTAAATTAAACTCCTGCTTTTAATCTGCTTCTAGAAGATCCAGCCTCTAAGATTATTTTGAGTAATTTCTTATCTTGGATGTAACGTGTAATTTTCTTTAATGACTATCCTACTAAAGGGTTGGTCTTTCCTCCAGGCACTTACAATTCCAAGTTTTCCTCCATACTTAATGGTGCTTTCAGCTTAATCCAATATTTCCTTTTTCCAAAGTCTCATTTGGAGTGAGTGCGCAAACTTCAAGTTCAGATTCAAGTCTTGATGGTTGGAGGGAAAAAAATTAGGGAAACCTTCCACAGTGCAGGTCAACATCCAACATCTTTGAGTAGATGCTTAAGTCTCATTAAGGTCTGTTTCTCTGTATACAGATAATGGCTCAGAATATTTCCTAGTTAAGTCTCTCAAACCAGCATACTGGCTACTTCTCTTTCGCTTCCAAGACAAGAAGTCAGGAAGTGCATTTGATCAATACATCGTACCAGCTTTACATTTAGAAAGTCTTCCTGAAACCACCCTTTGCATGCACTGTGAGAACTAAAGCCGTGTGACAAGACTTCTTTAGCCAGTGCCTGGGAAAAGAACCACCCACACACTCACAAAATACTACTAATAAAAAAACCCTTGTGATCCCATACCCTTATTCAACACAAAGATGTAAAGTTGGAAATTTGTTTTTAGAGAACATTTTTCCTCCAGCTATGCAGAAAAATCCTTAGTTTTTATTCTAGGATAGAATTGAGACTCACAATACACGTCTTTTTAAACCTAGCCATGATTATCAGCACTGTGTGTAGGCAGTATTTAAAGACTTTATTCCAATTTATTGAAGTACTCCATGGTTATTTGCATTGCACTAGTTTCTTTGCCTCTTTCATTGAGCCACATAATATTTAGATGTACAGTTGTTAATTGTAACTGTTCTGTCCTGGTTTCAGCTGAGATAGAGTTAATTGTCTTTATAGTGGCTGGTATGGAGCTGTATTTTGGATTTGTGCTGAAGACAGTGTTGATAATACAGAGATGTTTTAGTTGTTGCTGCACTAGTCAAGGACTTTTCAGCTTCCCGTGCTCTGCCAGGTGCAGAAGAAGCTGGGAGGGGACACAGCCGGGACAGCTGACCCCAACTGGCCAAAGGGCTATTCCATACCATATGGCATCATGCCCAGCATATAAAGCTGGGGAAGAAGAAGGAAGGGGGGTGATGTTCGGAGTGATGGTGTTTGTCTTCCCAAGTCACTGTTATGCGTGATGGAGCCCTGCTTTCCTGGAGATGGCTGAACACCTGCCTGCCCATGGGAAGCAGTGAATGAATTCCTTGCTTTGCTTTGCTTGCGTGCGCGGCTTTTGCTTTCCCTATTAAACTGTATTTATCTCAACCCACGAGTTTTCTCACTTTTACTCTTCCGATTCTCTCCCCCATCCCACCGGGGGGGAGTGAGCGAGCGGCTGCGTGGGGCTCAGTTGCCGGCTGGGGCTAAACCACGACATGTTCAAAGTGAAGTCTCTGACTTATGTGTTTTATCTACAAGAGACAACCCACAGCAAGTAAGGGGCTGCACTGGGCCTCGTGATTAAAGCTGGTTAATGGTCTGTGCACCAGATCCCACTTCAAGATGATTTCCGATTAGAAAGAAATACATTTGGACTAATGCAGTCTTCTGCTGCCAGTTTAGTACCCAGGCAAGTCATTATCGAGGGCTGAAACACAGTGAAATGGTAAACATAGAAGGAACTGAAGTAAAAGGCCACCTTTAACCAGAAAGCACCCCCAAACGATGACCAGAAAGCAGCAGAGGCACCTCAGAGGGCATCCCCCAGCAATTCGAGACAGCCGGGTAAGTGATCATCCATTTTGCCGGTCTCCTGCAATCCCCACCTGCAGGGGAGCAGCAGGCAGCCGGGGCTGCTGCCAGAGGCCAGCGGCAGCCCTGACGGAGAGGCAGAGGAGGCAGCCAAAGGAAAAACCCTGCGGGACCCGCGTCAGACTTCTTGCTGCTTCTCCAGCAAGCAGCAGGGACGGCCCGTAGCAGGGCTCCAGCGGGTCGGGTGCTTCTGTCCAGGCTGCTGCTGCCGCCTCCTCCTCCGCAGTCTGCAGCACCTCTGCACTTCAGGGCGCTGGCAACGCTTCGAAAGTCGTAACATGGATACTCTTGGCTGCTCACCTGTTTTTCCGGAATAGCCACTCATTCCTGACCAGTACAGAAACCTCCATCAGTATGAACTTCATGTCTCTGGAAGATTTACCTTCTATTAATACAGGCTATATCCCAAACTCACGTATTCCAGTAGCCACTTAGAAGAACTCTCTGGACAAACAGCTGTCTGTCAAGAATGAGAGGAAAGATAGAGTCTTAAAGTGCACTGTAGCAAGCACAGCCTGGTACTTTTGAGGTGTTTTAGCAGTAAGAGGTTTGGCTAGTTATAACATAACTTATATTGAGAACATCTGGCATCTCTAATGAAATACTTAGTATTTCTCCTAACTGATCTTATAATTAGATCTCATTCTTACATGAAATAAAATGCGAAACACTAACCAGTAAGCATTAATGAAATTGGTGCTGCTGAATGCCAGCTGACACAAGAATTTGTCCTATTTGCCTTCCAGGCGATGCCCCAAAATACACTGACAGTTACCGTATTGCTCTTTTCTTTGTTATTCATGGGTAAGCCTCACTGTGGAACAGCCGGCTTTCCTCCACTGAGCAGGTGAATAAAATTATCATCCACACATTTTCTACTGGAATTAACACGCTATTGCCTCCAGAATGATGAGGTTGAAGGATTAAACCCAAGAAGTGGTTGTTCCTCTTGATCTACTACATACCAGAAACACCAAAACGGCAGTCATCACGCAAGAACTGGCTTCCTGAAACACGGCAGGTCTGAAGTCCTTACACCAGCTCCTGGCTGATCAGAAGAATAAGTGGAAGATGCAAGGGTTCCCTCATTGCTACTGTTAATAAACAGTATTTAAAAATATCTATCTTTGGAGACCCATTCATGTTTCATCCTTGAAACCTGAACAACAATTCTATTTAGTAGGGAGAGATTAGGTATTCAAGAAATGTGAAGTGCCAGGAAATGAATCCAGAATTTATTTTAATAGATTCATTGTTACCTGCAGACACAGACTAAGCAAACATTTCCTTCAGCAATAAAGTCAATAGCAGCCTTTCCAGCTGCTGTAATGACTGCCTTTTTTGACATCTCAGTTGATAGCTGGCTGCTTCATATTAGTTTGTTGAACCGACACCCACACAATAGCAGAGAAAACTGAGACAGTTTTAATCTCCACACTCTGAACAGATGAGCAGTTTCCTCACATATTCATGGTACAATTAAGAAGTTATATTCAAACAAAATGTGATTATCAGAGAGGCAGCCGAATTACCCAGCACTTCAGAGGTCCGTAAGGCAGACGCTGGCAATGCCTGCGGACTGTCCCTGTCCAGGCGCGCAGCTCCCTGCCGCAGCCCCTGAGGCCGTCTGAAACCGGGCACGGCACTGAAGCTCAGAGTTTTGCCGCGTGGTAGATATTGACTTACGAAAAACGAGCTGTGAGTGTATTAAGGGTATTTGGGGGCAACGCTAGGCAGCTGAAGAATCAAGGCAGGAGGGGGAGGAAGACTTTTCCCAGCATACCTCTTCCTGCCTCTTGTTTTGTGACATGCGTCTGGATGTGTTCCCGTTACCCCTCTCTCCGATTTTGTTTGCTCTCTTTTTATCACGAGCATTGTTTACATCAGAAACGCAGAGGCATGAAAAAGAAGTTATAGAAAATGTTACTGACAACAAAAACCTTTAATTTTCCTGTTCCTTGAAGTTTCTCTTCCCCATGCATGCTGGGGAGGGAGCAGACTTCATATTACCTTCTGGGTCTTACAGGCTGAGGAGTGTGCTTGCAAGTGCCTCACCCCCCAGCTGTAGGGATTTCCCTGTCCACTTGAATTAATGTGCTGCTGTGGTGGGGAAATCATTTATTCTCCTCCTTCCCCCCATTCTCCCTATAGGATTTTTACGCACTCATACACAAAGGTGCGTGCTTGCTCACATGCACGTACGCGTGTGTAAATACCTGCTCGCACACAAAGCAGGTCTTGTTTCTGTGGCATTACAGCAAAAAGATTCTGTTACATACCAGAAAACAAAACCTGGCAAGCAATTACAGGTCTAAAGCTAAATGAATGACTTGCTATACTAATGTGTAAATAAGAAATATTAATGGATACCACAGTCAAAGTGTATATGGCGGAGGAATTCCAGAAACAAAAGTGTTGATCAGCAGGATACTACTGGTGTCACTGCTCCAGCAAAGGGTCAGATTTAAAAATTATTTCCTGCTTTCTTGAAACAGGAACCGGGAACTCAAGAACTTCACCAGTCTGGAGTTCTCGTAGTTACAGTGGTGCCGGAGAACCACCACAATTTATAGATACAGACGCTGCCGCCGCCTCCCCGCCCCCAGCTGATTTCCTTGCTGTCACAGTAGCAGAGCTCCATGGATGTTACCCAGAGCTACAGGGCATGCCAAGAATGATTCCTGAAGTTGCCGTAATTCTTTGTGGCTTAAAGCTTATTTTTTGTCACATAGTTAATGAAAGCCTTTTCTCTGCATTGAAACAGCCAAGAGAGATTTACATTGCTTTTCTTGTCTTTCCCTTGAAATTTCAAAAGCTGCAGATCTCTTATCAAGGCATATTCCCCAATAGCATGCAGGGAGAAACCAGGGGAATGCTCCCCTCTGCTAACTGTGGCATCCTAGGTGTAATTCAATAACAAAGCCACAAACATCCAGTATCATTTGGGTACCCTCAGCCTAACCTACCTCCTACTTCAGAAGCTGTATGGATCCACCAGTCCTAGGTCATCTCTACCACCCTCACACGACCCTTCCAAGGAACCTGAAGAAGCTGAAATAACATGAGGACTGATATTTAAGCAACTGAATCCCACCCCAGGTGTTTAGACACACATTTTATCTAGGATCCATCTGCAGGCAATGGAGAGAACAAGGTGTCTTCAGCAGGTCATTCATCTAACCCAACAGCTATCTAACAGCTAACAACTATCCTGGAATGGGTAGTTCTTTCTTCAGGAGCTCAGAGTCTCAGATAGCCTAAACAAGTCATATTTTAAAACAGATGTGCCAATACTTGCTATTGCTATGAAGGTCAGTAAATTTCATATTTATCTACCTTAAAGATAGTAGCAAGAAAAAAAAAAAGAAAAAAGCCTAAGTAAAAAAAGCCCAGACTCTCAAAAAGCAGGGCGTACTTCCTTTTGAGATAACCTTCTTTTCCATGGGCAGTATTGTCCTCTTTCTAGCAAAGTGCTTAAGTCAGAGAATAATGACAGCATAGGCTGTCACATATCTGATACACATAATCACTTCTATGGTCTGGTTTCCCTTCTTGTCAATACAGTTTAGGCAACATGACTAAACTATTTGTTTTCTTGTTTACTTTAATGGCATCAGAGTAACTTGCTGCCTGCACGAAGGCCATTTCATTGGCCTTTTAAAAAAAAACCAAAGTGCCAAATTGACAGTGGCCTGAAAAAAAGGCAGGAACCAACTATTCTGCTACCAAGTATCAAATTATACTTTTGTTATCATACATCCCTGCGTATGTAAACCTCAAATTTTGTGGAGAATTTCAAACAAAGAAAAGAAACAAAAATCCCTGTTTGCTCAGGGCATATATACACACACCAGAGAAAGGATCTGCCAGAGACCCCAAATCTATGGCAATTTTTGGAATCAAAACCAACATATATAGCTTGGAGGCGTACTAGTAAATCAAACCTGTCCATGACTGTCCCCTGGCTCTGGGGCAGGAGCCACGGAGGACCCTGAGCCCATGGAGCACCCTGACCCCTGGCTCCCTCGCATAGCCTGGCTGCCGGCAGGCTGTCGATGGGCTCCCTGGTCCACACTAACTCCCATAGTCGTACCCAGGAATTGTTTGGCAATGTACTAGTTCTCCTGCGCCAAAACTGTTCAAAAAAATCAGTATGGGATCACGTCCCAGTGCCCAGGAGCCTTTAAACCAGTTGTGTAGATGCATCCTTCCTGACTGCAGCACTGGTGCCAGCCCTCTCTTTTCAGAGTGGCTTTAATAGCAGCCTCAGGGACACAACCTCCAACCAGACATACTGTTCACTGGGGCTGGCGTGAACCTCAGTGCCCCTCGGGCCACCACATTGAGGGGAAGGCTGCGCAGGTGAAGAGGACCCAAACTGCTGGTGTTGAGCCCTGGTGCTGGCAGAGCTGCTCCCCACGAGAGCCAGGCATCTGAAGCAGGAGCAAGGGTGCCGTTGCAGGAGCATCTGGAAGTAGAGCGGTGAGATTTTCCTGAGGAAGAGGAGGATCCAGTTGTGCAAGCGGTAGAGAGCTGTATGCTGGGGAAACAGGAGGTTCTTCACACCCTGAGACTCAGCCGGGTGCTACCCAAAATCTGCATCAGTATTCAGACATTCAGCGTTGGCTATAACTGAAGGGGAGCCAGCAAAAAAGACCACAGATACTGCCTGTGCTCAGAGATGACAAATGAGATAAAGTAAATGAAGTTTTGAATGAAATCTGTGACCGGGTTGAAGAAAGACCCACGTGTTTCTCTTCAATATTTTCTAGAAGTGCTACTATCTCAAGAAAACCTTGAGTTGTTTTAAGCCTTTTCATGAGTCTTTCTACAGCTGCTTCTCCTGTTTAACATTAGTAATCCCAAGGATGTTCAACTCTTCCTATATGTGAATGTGAGGATACTAACCAAAGCCCACAAAAGATTTTCATATGGGTGAGCCATACTGATTGACCTTTTTCTCATTAAGACTGGGATTTGGGGGCAAATGCTGACTATTAGACTAAAGAAGTGCTGCAAGTGTTTAGCACAGATGATGTTTTATTTAACCAAGAAATGGCTAAGAAAGAGCCACTGTTATTTTACAATACTTTATCCTAGATTTCACAGAATCTCTGTCTTCTTTACTTCCAAAACATCAATAAATTCCACAGTGCCCCATGAAGAGGATGCCCTTCTTTTGCTACAAATGTGAAATATTGAGAAAAGAGGCCCAGTTATTTATTTTAGAGAGACAATACAAAGCAAAGGCTCATGAGAAGAGCTCGTGGTTCCTTGGGCTGCTTATTTAAAACAAGGCTTACAATATAAAACAAGAATATAAAAATACCTATGTTTGGAGTACAAATTCTCAGGAAGGACAGAGAACAGCAGGATCACTTCTAATAGTGTTCCCTCTTTATATGTGCCTTTGAAAATGTAGTAAAG
The DNA here is from genome assembly GCF_035582795.1 of Mycteria americana. Lineage (NCBI taxonomy): Eukaryota > Metazoa > Chordata > Aves > Ciconiiformes > Ciconiidae > Mycteria > Mycteria americana. The sequence goes on from NC_134365.1 coordinate 116,722,326, forward strand.
ATATCCTGTATCCTCTTTCTTTCTCGAGCAGCTGAGGGAACCATTTTGGGTCATAGCTTCTCAGATTTTTGACATCTCTTATTAAGTAAGTTGAGACATGGAGAGATATTTACAGTGATACCACTCCTTTAGGTTCCAAATGATTTGTTTATCACATAATCATTTATGGCTAAAAAAATATTAGATGTTGAAACGAAATCATTTTGTATATAGCATTGTGAATATAAATGGACACTTTGATCTGTAGCTGACACAATGGATTGGCTCCCTGAGAATAATTTGGATACTGGACTTATGTGTGCTTGCCCGCCATCATGCCTATAATAAGTTAAGCTACTTAATATGATTAGCTTCCAAAATGGAATTTACTGAATCGGAGAAGACGGGAGAAAATGATGAAATAAGTTTTCCTTACTGCTGAGTTCTACAAATACTGTGTGTCATTTTGGCTATGGGAAACTGAGTTTTGTCTTGTTTTAATTTATGGCACAGAACAGAAGTCACACAAATGCTGTCTTCTCTTCAGATGACAGTTTAAGTGATAGGGTATAAGAAGCTCAAATTTAGATTTGGTTTATGAGAAAATAACTCACACAGTACGTCAGCTCTACCAGAGGCATCATACAGAGACTGAAGACTGTCAGAGTCAAGGTTTCTGAGTTGTTCTAACAAGGTCCGTGTCCTCTGGACCCACAGAGATAAATCTGAGACCTGGCTTTTGTCTCTGGTTTAGTGTGAACTAGGCTCTTGTTGTCTGCCTTTCTTTCCGTAGAGAGGTCAAGAGCCATGGCTGTCCCTGTTTCCCCAAAGAAGCAACCTTCTCTTCATGAAAAGACTGACAAGTTATAGTGCGGGGGTCAGCTTGATGCAATTTCGGAAAGTCCAGACATGAAATTTCTGTAACGTAAAGAAAAATAAAAGACTTTTCAGGTTTGATAATCAGAAAAAACAGGGGGAACACTATTAACTATAGCCACTTCCATCGGCAGCAGTGGTATTAATTAAGGTTGCCAATACAAGAAATCGATCTTATAGTCATTAACAAGTTGCAAAAGTAGCTTCAGTGTAAGCGATGTCCTGTTCAGCTGAGTTTTTAGTGGTTTAACTTTCATGCAGCGTATAGTAAACATATAAATAAGCCATTAAATGATGTTCAGGTTAGTGAGGATCTAAGAGAGGAGGAAGAAGTTGGCTTCTTCCCTAGTGTTACCGAAGGTAGCCTTTAGCATGGAAAGGATAGGGCGGATCTGTACTGGGAAGGCGTTTGGCTGTATGGACGTCAGCTGAGCGGTGCGTGGTTGTGCAGGTCCGACTCTGGTTCCTGCAGTCAGGAATGAGAAAGCACAGTTTTTTCTTTTGAAGGAAACCAGTTCTGAGAAAAAACATAAAACTAGCAGGAACGAAAACTTGTTGAATCCCAGGGAACAAAGTTCTATGCAAATGTAAGTCATGTTTTACTTAAGAGTTAAGCTTCTGGAGATATTCACTCCCTGATTAAGTTGTGTGAAGAATTAGGCCAATTAAATGGAATAGACCATAAGAGAGAATTTTCTTGTTGCAGTGTTTTAGCTGGGGGCTGCTTGTGGCAGGAGCTTTTCAAGTAGTTGCAAACTTTTTAAAACTTTGTGTTTATTTATTCATTCTTCCAGTCTCAACAATCTTCAGTTGAAGGCAAATGGGAGGTCAGGGATACACGGATGCGTAATAATCAAAAGTTTCTATGAAAGCACTGAGTTTATCCCTTCTTCTGGGAAAGGCTGACAGCAACCCTTTATTTTTACCAAGACAGATATAATTATTGCAGTTCTGTTTGTACAGTTTTATTGGAGATTCTTTTGAAAATCATAATAGGAGGGAGAAGAAAAGATGGCCTTTCACCAAAAGCTAGGAGAACCTGAAAAAAAACCTCTTACTTATCACTGCATAAAAGGAATACACTGTTCAAGAGACGTCTGCAAGCTGGCTTCCCACTGTTTTGAGCCTAATTTGGTTGGAGAGAAACAGAAAAATAGTGGCCCTTGAAAACTCAACATTGCACTGCAAATATCTGGTCTAATGTTAACATGGACCTTCAGCTGCCATTGCCACAGTCAGATGTTTTAGAAGTGTTGATTTTCTTGCACTGATGATAAAATGTTATGAGAGTATTTGTCCAGTGAGTGCTTAGTGGCTTTTTTTCCAAAGTTAAGTACATTATCTCATCTGTTTCAGAACATTTTTCTTTCAGAGAAACTGTATGACATTAGACTGCTGTGAGTATGACTGCCTGCCAAGTCTCCTTTGTCTCTTCAATATGTAATTACGAGTCCGAAGAATGACACAAATGTAGGAAACTGTAGTCTGAAAAGCTGTGCTTACTGCAACCCATTTTTCTCAACAAGGAGAACAACAAAGTCAGAGCAAGGTTTTTGGCCAAGTCGAACAATGAAAACATTTTTGCATGAATATTCATTCATGTTTTCCAAGACTTCAGCTGGTTACACCGGCTCTGCCTCCCTTCCACAAATTTCAGATTTCTTGTCGAGAACATTCATCTTGAAAATGCGGTCCCGTAGGAGTCATGCCAACCTGCATAGCCAAGTGACCCGCGTGGCATGGCTGTGGGTGTATGGAACTCCACCTCCTCCGCGTTACCTCACTCTGATCTCTCCTCTCCACCAAACTGCTGAGATCTGCTCCTGGAGCAACCGCACGCTTGTTACCACTTTGACCGTGCTCTTGACACGAGTGTGCTGTGTATTCACTGTGCTGATCCAGCGGATCTGTGCGAGTTCAGGCATATCCCGGTCTTCCCTACAAGAATCCATGTACGGCGTGGTATAACTCAAAGACTTGTTTTGAAAAGTAGGATCAACCCTACTTTGTGATTTCGATACACAAAAAGATTTGAGAACAAACCGTCCACATGAATCGCTCTCTTACACTTAGAAGCTTATCATCAAGTGATGTACCAGTCTGGTCCCTTAGCTGATCACCTTCCTTGAGGGAAGATGAATTTTTAGCATCTGTCAGAGCCCTCATATTCTTCCCTGCTTCTGTTCTCTGGACCATCAGGGAATGAGTTCCTGCAGGTTCAAAGGGAGACTGAACCTGAATCTAGGGGCCTTTTTTCCTCCTTCCTGCCTGTTTCCTCAGACTCTTTGAGTGATTCAAGCCAACGCAGTCATGTGGCAAACCATTTTACAGTGCTAATACACAGTTACAGAGCAATCCCCAGCTCGTTATGGTGCATGCCCTACAAAATACAGTTTTATTATTATTTGCCCTGGCATCATTTATGCAGAATGCTTTGGTTCTGAAGGAAAATTAGGGACAATAAGAAAATTAAAACAATGACATAGAACTAAAGAAAGGAGGAAACTATTTGCCCCAGTAGGACTCTTAAGGTCAAACAAAACAAGGATCTCTCTGGTGACCCTCCAAGTGGTTCTCCCAAAACGCCCACAGAGCTGTACCATCTTTTGTTAAACCACCTATGTTTGTCCTTTTTATAGTCCTGAACAGTAATTTATTCCTGGATTGGCTGAAGTATTAAGCCCCTGGTGTTGCCACTACGATGCTTAGGCAGAACCTACTGCAAATGTAGAAGGACAACTGCTTGTGCGTGCAGTTCAGCGTGTCAGAAGCGTAGAGGAGAGAAGGGCATTTTGAGGAGGCACAGGACCGCGCTGATCTCAGGTGAAGCAGGGGACAACTCACCACGACAGGGCCTACCTGGCCCTGGGAGCTGATCTGGGAATCAGCCTTGCTGGTGATGGGTTTCCTTAGGCTACCAGTTCAACTCAGTTTTGCGCTGGGCGCAGTCTCAGTTATTTCTTCCAACACTGATACTCAAGTCTTTCATTTTACTCTCTACATGGGCAGCCTCGGCAAGCCTTTTTAGACCCAGGCCCTCCTGGCCTTTGGGCAAGAAATGTCCATCCTAGAGGGAGCGCCCTGAGGCAAGACGGGGCTTCAAGGGGGCTTCAAGGGGGCTTGCAGAGTGCTGTTCAGTTTTGCTGGGGAACGTTATCTCCTCTGCAAAACTCCCCCACCATCCATAAGCCAGGGCTGGGGAATTCACAATTATTTTTCTGTCAAAAGCAATTTTTTAAAATTGTCAGAATCATTCTGCCTTCATCTGTACCCACAGGCAGATTTCTACAGAGGGCTATCCAGCGTTGTGGGTAAAGACACAGCTCTTTTCTACTTTGCAAAGACCTCTGCATGGTCTGTCTTTCATGAATACACACACACACACACACATACAAACCTCCACAGCCCCATTTCCCTGCTTGCTACAGGTAATATAGATGATGTGAGCGGCAGTCTCCTAAAAGCTTTTTGGCTAGCAGACAGGGGCACACCACTCCTTTAATCTACTGAAGTTCTTTAATGGCCTCACCAAAACCATACCTGAACCACTTGCCAACTTTAAGTGGTTCTGTTTTACAGTGCCCCTCTGATACAGAGAAATGCCATCCCTACCTTACAGACAGGGAACCGAAGCACAGCAAAGATCAGATGTTGAAAATCACAGCTGCAGCAGAGTTATGAGCAAAAGGAAAGTACATCCTAGGTGAGTGTCCTATTCATTCAACTATCCTATTAACAGTTACATATTTGGAAAGGAAAATGAGGGTAAAATAATGAGAGAAGGAGACATTAATAGAAAGAAAGGAACCGCAGGAAAGAAAGATTTATCATCAACTGATTTTACTGCGTAATCAGGCAATTGCTCTCCATTTTGACTGCTTGAGAGTGTCCCCTGGCACATAACTAAATGGCATCTGGGGCAAGTTTTCGTATTTCATTTAGTGCTGCTGGGAGTGTGGGATGTATGGGAACGAGAAGGGCCACTGGATGAGGGAGCAATATCTGCTTTGACCCAGGAACCCAGGGGAAAGCAGAAAAGAGAACAGCAGGACAGTGAGAAGAAAACCTCTGGTTAGTGGTTTGAGAAGACATCCCGTAAATGGGTTAAACGGTGATCACTGGCCAGCTGCTTCTGAACACTGCAAGCGTATGCAGCTCTGGGTACTGCAGCTCCGGGTACTGCTCCAGGTACTGCTCCAGTACCTCAAACTGAGGCGCTTGGAGTCAGATTTTTGTTCTGGGGAAATGGCTCAGAGCTTCAGGCACTCAAGTTTCAGAAACTCAGGCCAAACTCAGTTTGAACATAAAAAAAAAAAGAACAGAAAAATAAGAAAAGGAAAACGAGCTATTCTGCAAAGTGAGCTAGAGCCACTGTCCCTTGGGTACCTCATAATAGGGTTATCAACACATACTCACCTTTGGGAAGCTGTTTGAAACTCAAACAAAGGCTGTATTTAAATAATTATATAAACTATACTTTTCCAGACTATTCCTGCTCCCATTTTAATCAAGTTTTCTTTTGCAATAAAAACAAAAATCTAGACATTTACTACCATCTCCCAAGACAACGCTATTATTATAAAAGAAAAGCAGATTTAGAGAGTTAATAATAAAGTATAGATTATGTTTTCTTGAGCAAAAAGAATCACTTCATAATATATTGCTCGCAATAAAGAGTAAGCCTCAGATTTCATGCAGCAATATTAATTACTAAGGAGAGAGAATGAAAGAAATCACATCAGATTAAGATTCTTCTGAATCACAGCAGAGACGATACAGTGCATCTTCTGAATAAACAGATTACGTTACAGGGAGTAAAATTAGCAGGCAATCTTCAGCGATGCTTGCCTCTAACAGTTCTCCGTATGACTTCTTGTGGGCAGGCCCAGGGGAGAACAACTGATGGCAGAATGATTATTTCAGCTTCCCGTGTTATTATTCTGCAGCCTTTCTCAGAGCGAGGGGATATTAACTATTCCACCTCTTCTCTGTGCTGCGGAGAAATTAGGCTTCACATCAGCATGTAATGTGCGTGTAACAAATAATTGCTTATCACAAAAGCTTTTTGATCTGAAACTATGAGAAATGGCACGCAGAAGAGAAAGGACTTCGTGTATTACTGCTGGAGGAATGATACATTTCAAATAATTGATGTAAAATAAGATTGCCATCAAGAAAGCAATATAATAACCACAGGTTCTCATACATGAAAGACCAAGGTACGTGCTTTACATGTTGCAGGGAGAATATTTCCACTGGTTTTGGTGGACTCAGCCATTCTCCCCTGCAGACCAGGATACTGCCCTTGGCAGCGCAGCCCCCCCAGCAGCAGAAGCCAGTGTTCCCAGGGCTGGGCCGTTCTGCTCTTTGGCTAACGCTGCCTTTTAGGAGCCGGTTCTTTAATTAACGTATACACATTTCATCCCTAATGGAAACAAGTTTTGTGAAGGCCCTGGGCTGTGGGGAATTTGTTGCAGGCTGCCTCTGAAGAAAGCTCTGTTTTCTGCCGAGGTGACAAGAGAACTAATAACGTCCATGGTGCCAGAGCCTGCCAGTCTGCACGTGTCTTCCCAAGCCCCTCCTGAAGACATTAGCAACCCAGTAGTTACCCCAGCTTCATGCCTTTGAATGCCTCAACCTCGACTTAATACTCTTCTCCAGCCTGCTGAGGAGAGCGAGGAACAGATCAGAAATCCTTGGAGGGGTCCACGTTGCTGAGACATGTCCTACGTAGGCTGGAGCACCTGAAGGACTGCTGGTGTTGGGGCAATGGCTCGGCGCCAGGGTGGTGGGAGGCGGGAGAGATGAAGGGCCGCTCCGCAGGCTGCTCTCGGAGGACGGGGTGCCGCAGGGGGAGTGGGGGCACTGGCAGGAGCACGAGCAGGCAGGCAGCCCCAGCTGTAATGCCAGCTCGGTGGCAGGGAGCAGAAATGTTGGCCCCAGAGCTGTCGTGTATCAGGGCTGGGGAGACAAGTACCACACCACCAGCCTACCCTGGATGCCAAAAACTCCTGCCCATGTATGCTGAGTCAAGGAAAGCTGTCATGAGCAGTTTACTTGTAATAATCTCTCCTATCCTAGAAACCCTGTGGGGAATCCATATTAAAAAAAAAAGAAAAAAAGAAGGTTCTGAAATACTAACTTTCTCCTTAAAACGCAGTGAGGTTACACCACCTCATGCCTATGTGGCATTCACAGAAATGTCTCTCCTTCTTTTTGTCAGCTGAAAAACGCTTTGCTTTGCCGAGCTCTGCAGAGATCCTGAAATGCTCCGTTGTTATTTGATGACAAGAATGGGGTCAAGCATGAGAGCAGCTCTTCATCCTCTAAACTTTAGACGTGCTTTTTTGAAGTCATGGAGTTAACTGCCCCACCTGGAAAGATGACTAAAATAAATGTACTAGGTTTTTATTCAGAGCTGGCGGGTAGACTGTGCTGTACACTGTCTGTTCTCTGCCCTGCCAAAGGCATTCCTTCCATGCCCTTGTGGTGGGCAAAGCTTGCCCATGCCCATTTATGACACAGTGTTTCTGTTAAGAACTCCTATTTAGCCTAGGTGTTTCTCCAAAGTTTCATACAACAGAGAACCAGCAGCAGCCTAGAGATAATGACATAACATCTTGCCTTTTGGGAAATACCACCTAATAAGAATTTACCCACTCTTTGAAAAACGGGTAAGAGAACATTTTTCTTAAAAAAAAAAATAATTTATGTTTGAATCCTTACTAAGGAAGAGGCTGGCTTATATTGTGCTTGTAGTGGTGCCCTACCTTTTATTTGGGGGCAAGATCTCGTCTGGCATGTATCAACCCAAAGCCACTGGAGGCTGAGCTGGCTCTGGAAGAAGAGAGAACCATGTGAATTTGAACTCCAAACAAGGCAAGCACCTCTCTGGAGGAACGGGGGGATTCTGCCTACTCCACTACTCGCCTTGTCCCCCAGCACCACCGTGCCCCAACAAACTCATCCCACAGCACTCTCTGGTAATGGGGAGCTTCGGAAAAAACCCCACAATAAATTGCTATTAGTGATAACCAATACGGTCCTTTATTTCTGAAATTCTGTGATAGTTCCTAGTTATTTCTTCACTGTTTTCACTAGAATAGTCAAACAACCTTTAAGGCAACGAGATGGCTTTTTTGCTAGCTTGGTTTTTTTAGGTTTGTGTCTGCAAGGTCCCCAAAAGGGGAAAGGGCTCTGCCTTGGAGAGTAACGTAAGAGGGATGTACAGAGTTTCCTTGCCTTTCTGAGAAGCATTTAACAACTAAACGGTAGACAGTACCTGTGAAGCAGTACAACTTTCCTTTGTTGTGACTACAGTATAAGGTACTTAATTCCCATACATTTACTCCCACCCAGGAAGAACAGTGCGATGTAGCCAAATGAGGCATCCTCATGCCAATAGAAACCCTAATTATACGTTGGGGAGTGGAGAAAAGGGGAAAAAAAAAATCTCTGTTACTAAAGCAGTTATTAAAATCAAATAGGACTGTTTCAGCTCAAGATGAAGCATGAAGTCAGAAAGAAGATATTTGAAGGCATGGAGAACTGAATGCTGGATGACGGGTAACCCCCAAATCCCAGACCACAGGAGAGGAGGGCTCTTTGCCAGAGCAAACGTGTTGGCTGTCGTTTCTTCTGGGGATTGCCACAATTTGGGCTTGGGCACCCATGAGCAGGCTGCCCGGTGACAGCAAATGAGCACAGGGCTCACTATAATATTTCCACCTGCAAGGGTTTTTTTTGGTATTTTCTTGTGCTTGCTTTGATGTGACGCAACGAAAGACCACATCTGTGCATGATCCAGTCACCTTGTGTTGGGATTTCACCTGCCAGCGCATTCACCGTTCTCTCTCAAAAAAGAGAAACAAAGGGCTCAAAGCTGCTCACCCTGCTGAGAGGAGGAATTACGCTCAGATCAGAAGAGTTGGGGCCAAGGGACTTTTACTCATGTACCCATACTTTTGCTCAACAGGCAGCTTTCAGAGGAAAGGGAGAGGGAACCGATGTGTGAAAATCAACTACGGACATAAAAAGATAATTTGCCAAACTACCTGCTGACTTCAGTCTCTTTAAACTCACATTTCCGGCAATGTTTCACGAAGAAGCTGGCATATCCCAGCTGGATATGAGGTGCCAGCCTCCAGGGATGGAGACAGTTCAAGGAGTGGGGCTGGTGGGGGTACCCGGCCCACCCCACGGCTGTGCAACAGCAGCGCAGACCAGCTCCATCATCTCCTCCTGCCCCAGAGTCCCCACCGCACAGGGTCCCCACCAAACGCAGACGCCGATGGCATCGTCACAGAGCGCGAGGCACCTTGCTGCTGCGCCTTGCTGCAACGGGGCAGCCATCAGGATCCGTCCCATTTGGCGCATAAAAATTGAACTTACAGCTTCGGTTCAGGTTTAAATGGGAAGGGAGCTCTTCTTTTCTTCAGCTCAGATGAGATTTTTAAAAGACTGTATCTTCCCTATGTGAAAGATGGGTATTTGCTTATTTTTTTGAAGCTGTGAGATAGTTAATTATCTCACGGAAAAATTGTGTGTGGGGAAGTGACTCCTGTTGTTTGCAGAATGTGGTTCAGGAAAGGAAAGTTGCTGTCAATGTTAAAACAACCCTGACTTTTATTTCCACTTGGTTTTGCAACAAGATAACCAGGACTGATTATTAGCTTAGCCTGTGGTAAAACATCTTTTTTTTCTTCCTTTTTTTCAGCAACCTTTATTTAAGCCTGGAGACTTCCTGGACAGAAACATGAATGCACACACAATAAATCTGAATTTTCTGGAAAGTTCTGCAAAGATGCAGTAAATCTCTTTCAAAGATAAAATTAATTTACCACAGGGAGCAGGCATTCGGCAGCATCTGAGCTGAAGACCTCTCTGCCCTTCCCAGACCCACCAGGCCTGCGGGGAGTGCGGGCAGCCGTGCGGCAGGCAGCAGTGTTTCTTCCCAGCAGCGGCAGCCTTCCTGCCTGTGACTCTTGTCTGGTGGCCCCAACGGGTCTGCTGCGTATTCCCAGCAAAATTCTGGGAAGTCCTCAAAGTCCGCCAAGAAAAACCCTCTGGGCGTATAAGGAAGACAGAGAAAAACCCGTGACCACTTGGAGAGGAGGTCATCTTCGCTCAAGTGGGCTACAAACCCAGAGTAGATGGAAAGCTTTCCTGTATTACCGTGATTTCATTACTTTTGCCTCCAGGTCGTGAAAGTCTATTCAGCATTCAACAATCGTGGAAAACAAAGGGGGAAAAAAAACCCCCTTCTTCTCCCAAAACCACAGGCCAGCTGCTCATTTCAGGGTAGACAAACCAAATTAAAGACGACCGTCCTATCCCGCTCATATTCACCCTGCATTTATCAAAAGACAGTCTTCTTGCAGGCCGTCTGTTGTAAGGCGAATTATAACCTACAACATTAGGTACAAAGTTTAAAAAAGGGGCGCCTCCCAACCCACTTAGATGGTTTTAAATTCCTTCTGGTCTTGATGACACCCCTGCAGCGTTCACAAGGGTAACGATGCTTCCTTCCACTAAGGGGCTTAGGGCAGGCGTGGTGGCCTGCAGTCATCACAAGAACTGATGTCGGTGGCATGGTCTCAGCAAAAGGTTTAGATCGTTAAGTCTCTGTATCACACTCCAGCCCAGGAAAAATTAAATTTCAAGATCAGTGAGGAAAGCCCATGATGAGCCTTAGTCAAGCTCAGCAATACCACAAAGGTAGTAGAAAATATATTCACCATCAGTGAAGCTAAATACACCATGGGAGCTTCATCTTCCATGTAAATGGATGCTCAGACCAAAAGGTTTCTTTAAAAGGCATTACCTCTCCTACCGTACTCTGTTCTCATGCTGCCTTTGTGGGATATCAGATCTCACTCAACTCAACACACCCAACTCAAATTTACTAGTAATGACATGAGTAATGGCAGCAGCAAAGACGTGGGGGCAAGGGGCTTACAGCAGCAGCCTTGGAGTGTGGTGCAGCCTCTCCAGAGCCCCTGTGTACCTCCCCATTGCGGGTCTGCGTGTCGTGTCCCCTCTGCTGCCCTCCCAGGTGTGCTACAACGTGTGACAACCACACTTCCGTGTCGCCACGCAGAGCGACCCTCAAGTCTCGCCGGCATATTTCAATGAACGACGCTAGTAAGACACTTTAACTGTCGACCTTGTATTCAGTATTTCCGTGGGCAAAACTGAATATTTTGTCATGCCTGATTACATTTCTAAGTTCAAGTCTTCACTCAGACCCTAAATAGATGCTGAGTAATTTTCCTCCTGAATTATACAGAGACTAGCAAATCATACGTAAAGGAAACCATTAAAAAAAAAAAAAAGCTATTTTGTGATTGCGTTGTCTCTAATAAATAGAGACTGTGAAAAGGTATTATGTTCAGTATCAATTATTCATATTTCCAACAAGTAACTGACACGTCCTCAAGTTACGACTTCCATCCACACTGGCTATAAAATACTGTTTTCACTACGATTGGAATGGCTGCTACTGGCTGTCAATTAAAATATATATCATGTACCAGGCAATAGAAGCTGACAACACCAGGAGGAAATAACACTCGACAGCCACTTGGGAAATATATAGGCAAGAGAAGACTGAAAATTGCTGAAGATCTTTATCTACAGCTTCTTAATTTTAAACACTGACCTCCAAGATATGAAGAACCAAAAGATTTATCTGCAGTTGAAAATTTCCCTTACCTCCTGTTGTTCCGTTTCCTTTTCATAACCAGGATAAATGAAATATTTCTAAATTAGATTGCATTACGCATATTTTAAAGAAGCAGCACCGAAGTTACTCTCACTGCCCAGCATGAGAAATTCCCCTTAGCAGAAATCCCTGGCTGTCATTTTCCAGCCCTTGTACCCAAGGGTGGACTGGAGGTAATTACCTGAAGTGAGGAAGTCTTCAGGTGAAGCCTGGGGAAGATTTATCATTTTGTTTGTTTAGCCCTTAGATCCACTGGAATTGGCCTTTCGTAGCAATATATCATTCATACAGGAAGGAGGATTTTATTTTCAGAAGCTGGGAAGCCTAACAAAATAGTCTCAACTCTTGGGTAGGCAGCCAGATATGGACAGCTTACGCAAAGTAACTATACTGTCTCAAAAACTAACAGTCTAGAGATTGCAGCCTTGGCCATATCATTGCCCACAAGTTCCCAAGGCTGGATGCAGATGCTCGGAGCTGTGCCCGTTCCCTCCGTCTGCGCTGTCACCGGGCTCCGCAGGAGGGCAAGGACAGGCAGAGCTACTGCCAGAGGTCAGCCTGTACTCCGTTTTCTTACCCTTGGGGCATGGAAGAAGCAAATGGCAGAGACTTAATTGCCCTTTTCAATTGCAAAGGTCAAAAATAGCAGCTTACCAAATGGATATAAAATGAGTGAGTGTATTTCTGGTTGTAGATCCCACTTTGCTTAATCCAACTTCATCATGCAAGTCTTGTGTGAGGGTCAGGGTGAATAGGGCACCAGGTGAACCAGACACGTTGCTCTGTCTAGACCAGAATTACTCTGCAGTCGCAGACAGAACCGATCACTGTTGTCCTATTCCATTTCTGAAAACTCTCATCAGGTACCTTGACTATCGTGATCAAAATAAGTCTGATCCATGGATGGAGAAGTGCTTTAAAACTTCAGTGAATCTGGAGCTCCAACTAGTGGGATGCTTTCTTTTCCCTCACTTCCCACAAGCCAAAATCTAAGATCTGAATCAATCCCTTTTATTATCCTTACTGGTGTCAGAAGGATGACTGTCCAAGCTTACTGCTGAGTAGATCAGGCTTAAAAAGGAAATTCTCTGCACTCCTCAGCTAGAGAAAGAACATATGTTGGGCTCCTGATCTTTTTTTTAAATGAATACGACAGGTGTGGAAGGGATAGGAATATGAGGATGCTACTCTTCTGGCGTTAAAGACAAGCATCAATAAACTTAGGTGTTTATGTTGTGACTTTTCCCAGGCTTCTTGATGACCAGGTCAACCTTACCTTTCCGCAGGACTTCAGTCCTTGAGACAGACAACATCCCCTCTCTGCACCACATCACTGGTCACAGCTTGTCCTCAATTTCACTCACTGAGGCTGACCAAAAATTATAATCAGCAATAAACACCAGCAACCAGAAGCATTTTAATGAGAGATTTTTTCAATGAAAGTAAGTATTGGCTCTTGCCAAAGCTGACTTACTGCCGTGTCCCCCATCGTTTTGCCACCCTGCGGGTGCCGCACACCAGCCCCTGCAGAAGCAGGGAGCAGCCACTTGTACAGTGGGGCGTGAGGACTCGCAGCTGGGGAGAGGGAACCCTCCCTGGTAGGGAGGATTACTGAACTGCCCTAGTTTGATTGTAATCACATAGTGAGAGCTGGTGGAAACTCCGTTTTACTCTACCAGTCTCTCAGATGTCTCAGGGACCATTTATACCTCGCTATAGTCTCTTGTAGATCATGAAGATGGACATACAGCGATAGCGTAGCAAGGACTGTGGCAGACCTCTTAAACGTAGGTTCACAGTTTGTCGGCAAGGAGCCCAAATCTATCACCCAGCTGGGATGGTTTATCTCCAAGTTCATCACTATGTGCACACACATGTATCGGCCGATTTCCCAACCCTGAATCAGATGGCTGATCCCCCACCCTGCACCTCAGAGGAAGAGCACCACCAAATGAGGAACAGTAATGCAGCACATACGTATTTATTTTCATTCCTGAATCTCAAGAATTTACCTGATGAGGTCTCAGCTGAGGCACAGTAGTGGAGACTGCGCTACCACAGCACTTCTTTGATGAATGCCCACAAGAACTCCGCCTCGTTTGTTAAACACAGAAATAATGACGATGATAATTGACAAGGGCAGCCTCAGATGATTTCATAAATTCTTGTTGTGTGAGGCAGCAGGTACAGGAGCAACCTTGTCTCTTAGCTGTCAACAAATGACAGGTACCCTGGTATCCCTTTATGCCTTGGCAAGTAATCAACCACGCCAAGCCCATTGCCATAACAAAGCCCACTGCCGTAACAAAGCCCACTGCCGTAACAAAGCGGCTCACTGCTATGACACTCAGCCTCAAACAAGGGCCAGTCGCAAGTATACAGATTTATTCCACGTGTATGTTCTTCATATCCCGCCGTACAATCTATATAAATCTGTAGTTGTTGAGTTATTGTTCAAGTTTCAGGGTATAATGAAACAGTTTGAGTCCCACTACGTGGGTTCACTGGATTCCCAGCCATAGATTAATATTGTGTTTAATTAAGCACAGCCCCATCACCACCAAGTTACCGCCTGTATAGGACCAAGGGACATTAGATATCTAAAAATTAAGCCACGAAGCCTATTATACTTCAACAAAAAGGGTAAAAACAATTCCCCAGCTGAGCGATTGTTCACAAAGGTCCAGAGGCAAAGCAAGGGGCTATAGGTACCGAAATCACAAGGCAGCCCCAGGGAATGTTTGGGCTTTGCAGTTGCACAGATGCCCATAGCACACCCTCCCCTCCTGTTAAAGATGCTCAACAGTGAAGGAAAACAGAAACATTCAGAACAGAGGAGACATGCTATCAATCGGATAGCTGGCAATACACAGGAGAAAAGACATCCCTCAGAGCTGAGCTAAACCAGAAAGCAGACGTGGGCATGACTTCTTTTCCCATTTCCCTTCCCTTTTTCTAAACTTACTGACCACATTGGGATTTTTGGAAACAGAGAGAGTGGAGTGGCATCACACGCAAAGCTTGGGCTGAGGGTGATCTCAGGATAGCTGCTGAACAGCTGGTCTTCCTCCCCTGCAGAGCAGGTGATGTTTAAAACCAGGGTACGGATGACTCTTGCAGAGCCCAGCCTCCGCAGGCAGCTCCGAGGGGTGGTGGTACGGGGGGGCAGGGGAAGGGTCTGCTTGGAAAATGCTTTCCTGTGATCGGCGCTCTTCGGAAAAGCTCCTTGGCAAACAGCAGTACAATAAGGACACAGCCCTGAGGGATCCTGAGGGAACGTGTCAAAAAAGGGCAGCGAGATGAGTCACTGGAAAGTATGCTGCAATATAAAAAAGACCAGGCAATCTGGATAAACTGGTGAAAGGCCGTACCAGCCTCCAGATTAGTTCCTGTAATGGAGGACTTCCCATCAATACGACGTGGGATCTGTTGAGAGAAAGTTGGGGACGGCTTTCTGGCCATGAAAAAATGGTTTTGCCCGTCTTCCTGAAAATGAACATATCGTAGATGTGTTGCAAAGGGCTAAGATGTGTTGTGTTATGGGCCAAGATGGCCAGCTTGGCATTAACGCAAGAAAGGAGAACTGCCTTGAAGACTCCCCCCCGGCAGGTTTCCTGCGAGTGAGCAGAGGGCTCAGGTGAAGACTCAGGCCTGGGGAACCAGCGTGACACAGCTCCCACTTCAGTCACCCTCCTGCAGGCTTCAGCTGTTTAAAATCAGCTGCCTTCACTGGCAGCAGGCCAGCTCGCCTCCATGAAGGAACCAGCTCCATATGCTAGGCTGACAAAAAACCCCCACTTTTTTCAGAAACACCTAAGTCTTTGGCTTTCCTTTTGTTTCTGTTGGCTTTAGTCCATTCTTAGTCATCGCTGTGACAGCAATGACATCCAAAGGCTGCCCTTTCCTAGTCTCCACCAAGGATGCAAAACACTAACGGTGCACAGCATAACAAGAATAATCCACAGTTTCCAGTTCCAGTGCTGTGTAAATATTGACCATCTGATCTTCACAGCAAACTGGACAGACAAACGTTTCTGCTCTAGTTATTGCCTCCAGCACCTTGAGTTGCATGATCCCTGAGCCAGAGCTCCTTGGATCCTTCTCTGGGCAGTTCTCCTGACTGCCTGGCAGCTCTTCAGCACAGTCCGTCCTAACTCCTTTCGCTCTTCCTACAGTGACGGTCACTGGCAACAGCACCAGCGAGCCGTCCTCTGTAGGTCGTACAAAATCAGAAAGTCTTGACCATTTTGTTTTTCCCCATCTCTCTTTCCCTTTTGTAAAACAAGTGAGGGACCATCACCCCTCCTTTCTTTAGTCCTCTGTTTGTTCATCTCTTCCGGCTGCACACCAAGATCACGACGGAGCGGGCGGGGTGCTTTTAGAAGGGGTGCACTGCAATCCAGGCTTGGACTGCGGCTCTGCTTTTCAGACCTCATACATTGCTGCAATATAACAACCACCACTAGACTGGGGGTACCCATTGAAAAATAATAATAGAGACCACTTGATAAAAGGTCCTGGTTGTTAGTTTCTCAAGGTGTTTTGTCCAAGCACTGACATTTTAGTGAAACTGAAGAAATATATTCAATTTCCCTTAATTCTTTTGTGCAATTTCTGCCTCAGGGTGTTACATACTATTACGGTGTGCTGTTAAATACCTGTTGCATTTTATTCCAAGGTGACTAAAATAATTATTTTTCTAGTTACTAAAGTGTTTGGAGAGCTTCCAGGATGAAAGCGAATACAGAAATGCCAAACATTTACTATTCTAATACATAGCCATCAGTGCTTTATGAACTATCCCATTACATCCGAAAAATATCACTGTGGTTTCACAAAGGGTCTTGAGAACATTTGGTTTAAATTGAAAGACTCTATTTCTACTATAGGAAGAAGAGTGTTAATATCGATCCAGGTGCTCTGTGGAGCAATCTGATCTTTTCATTGTGGCACTATTGAAAATCTGGTCTAGTACACTGCTAAAACTGCATCTTTCAAAGTTACCAACCTTAAAAAAGCAAATCGTTACATTTTTCAGTAATTAAAAAAGGCTTATAATAGCATTAATGATCCTTTCGTCAGAGTGTGTCACTTAGGTAATGGCAGCCTAGCACATTAACTTCCTTTGGCTTTGCCTTGGCTTTTTAACTCCTCCAACTGATTATTACCTAATTTGTAAAGTCTCCCAAATGGGTCATTAGCTCTTAAACACATTTCTCCTGCTGTTTGGTATATACCCGAGAAACAGTAGGCTGTCAGAGAGATAACTGGTTTGGAAGTAGCTCTTTCTGGGAAAAAAAAAAATTAAAGAAATGCCAGATTAAATTAAGTTTGCGAAATGAATCATGGCTTGAAATATCCCCGATACATGATTAACTAAGACATCACACAGAATTTATTTTTTTCCACAAAAGAGGACTGGCATCAGCGCGTATGCAAGCATATGCGCCCTTGTAAGCACCTGCAACTCCTGCTGCTTCCAATCCGTAACAGCAATTGTGCAACCAGGCAGTCGTCTAATGTGCTAAACTACGAAACCAAGGAGAAGGCTCATGGGAGCAGGTCCTGTACTCCTGACACGGTGACCTTCCCTCTCTGCCTCCCCAGCTCAGCCTGGAAATCGTGAACCAAAGGCAGAGCAACGCGAGACCACAAGAAAATCAGTAGCAGCTGGTCCAAGTGTATGAACTGCCCAGGGCAACGCTACGTTCACTGACCAAATTAGCGATATTGCCCACTGCCACGCAAGAAAAGCAAAAGATCGTTTGGCCTTTCCCAGCCATAGATTACATTTTTGTATTTTTTTCTTACTTTACAATATGATGTAGGGCATGAGACTGAAATAAGTCGGTGTGACTAAGTAAAAACTCTTTGTACTAACCCACGCATCTGCAAGCTATTCATGTGAAACAGAATAAATGACTACTGGCCGGCAGCATCTGCACTGCAGGAACTTTGAATATGGAGGTGTTGAACAAATTACATGTTTCCACACAAAGAAAATAACACTTAAGGTATAACAACACTTCAACTTTTTCAACTAAATTCAACGAATAAAACTTTAGTATTAGCAAATGCTCCCATTTGTTTATGCAGCAACATCTCTGTTCTATTCCTTTACTTTTATAAATCTTACTGACTCCCTCCTCCTCTTTGGCTGTCAGTCTGCTTGCTTATTTTCAATGCAATCATCACCTCTTTCTGAAAAAGAGACTACTCTGTACTAGTTTTACCTGGTTTGCTGGAAGGGCAACACCTTTATGTTTTATGCCTTTGGCAAGGACAAGAGATGCAGTGTCCTTTGAGATTAAAATAATTGCCTGGTATGGCCCAATATATATGGATCTGCAGAACATTGATTAACATACTAAAACCAACATCCTCATTAGTGTTTCCGTATCAAACAAATAGCTCACTATCGCTATGAAATTCTCAAGTTGCTACTTCCATAATTTTCCCCTGGAATAAGCCGTGTATACATTGTAGGTACTTCAGTCACCGTGACCTTTATGCAACATCATCAGAGGCAACATGCAATCGCAAAGCTGAAATACAGAGGACTCCGTGATCCAAGTCTTTTAGTTATTTTCCAGAAATGCCTTTTTATTTAAGAAACCTACTTTATAACTTGTTCTGACAAATGTCACAGCTGGAGAAATTCTTCCTCTAAGGGAAGATTTACGATCTATAGGATAGTTTTCTTTCTCTGTATTTTTCAGGAGACTGGATTCATCAAATACAAACTGTGCTTTGATTTGTGTGCCTGCATGTTCAGCACAAAGAAATGAAATACAAGAATGGGAGAAATGACAATACTTGTTATCTATAGGTAACTTTTTGGCACAGAAATATCATCCGGTGTGATCAACTGGAAAGTGCTGAGGTACTAGCATAGAATGATGCGGCACAAACACGATTTCCTGCAGAGAAAACTATGCTTATTCTGTTCTTCACGCTGGCCACCACGTTGGCAGGCACATCAATATCCCAGCAGATGGTTTTGAGTAGGGACTGCCAAAACACCGCACACAGAAGGCTGCACTTCATGGGAGGATGTCAGCTGAGGAACATCCGTCTCTTGAGAGGTCATGGAACCAGCTGAAACGTCGCAGGACATAGCCCAGAGCAGAAGTAATTGTAAGGATAACCTAGTTCAGGACTTGTCACCTCTGAACAGCAAAACAGAAATGAGAATATAACTCCCCTTCCTTGGAGAAGACTCCAAGGAACCAGCAGCAACCAAAACCTGTGAGGCAGCTCAGTTTTCCTCTGACTGGGTTACAAATGCCTAGGTAGCTAATGGGCTTGTGACTCAAGGCTCAGTTTGGCCAAGGGCCACAACACCGATCTTCTGAACTTACAGTGACGAGGACTGAGGCCACTTGCGCTTTCAAGTGGGGTTTCAAGAGGATAAGCTTAGTCAGCCTGGAAAGGACAAATACAATTACAAAATCTGAGCAAGAACAGTCAATAAGGTCTTGTTTACAAGAAAGCCTCTGAATAACTTCTGTGCTCAAAGTTAAAAGGTTGCCTGAGTTCTTCCCTGAATCAGGACTGAATGCCAAAAATATCAGCCTTAGGGGGTGATGAGAGGTTGTCGGTTGACTTCACTTGGATATGGTACCACCTTTTGCAAGCTGTTTTTTTATTCATTAATACACGGGTACACCTGAAAAGAAGATGAGGGCTACACTGGAAAACATTTAAATGCGTTCTGATCTCCGGGAATCAGCGGTAGGCTGTAGTCTCTCCCTCTGAAATGGACCTGATGCCGCATCCTGAACTCTAGGTGCCCTATTTTTGTCACCTTCTGCTATTTTGGCTGTAGCATTCTCAAACTGCCCAGCCACCCAACTCAAACTAAGGGCGTTCAGCACTTTTAAATCCCCAAAGAGAACCACTGTCTTTGTGGTTTGCATATAAAACTGAGAAAAATACTAGTCTTACCATCGAAGGATGATGCTTTAGGTAATGGGATACTCTATTCTGAAGTCAAATAGCTGCTGCTGAATTACAGTTAGCCCCATAAGTATATGGAACATTTTAAATCATGAAGGCCTGTACTTTACATAGTAGAGATTAAGTAATTTTGAACAATATATGTGACAAATGCAAAAAATATTATTTGGTGACTTACAGTTTTAAAATGCCCAAGACAACATTCGAAAGTAATCTGATGCTCACAGTCTCTCTGCTCATCTCTTTGGTTAGGCCGAGTACCATTATTACTGGCAAACAATATCATTAAAAAAAAAAAAAAAGTCTTTATGCAATCCAACTGAAGACAAATCTATGATGTTTTAGTATTTGGTTTGTATTTATTCTCCCACTTGTGAGTTTTCCCGATTCAGTATTTTTTTTAAAATCGAAATATCATTTGCTGATAAAAAAGGCATTGTAGCATATCTCCAATGTATACAGTATTTAAGTCCAGTAAATCAGCTATAAATTAGTGTATTTCACATATAAAAATGCTCTTTATGTTTACATTTCAGGCCACAAACTAGTCTCAAACTGTTTAAAGTAGGCACTTAAAACAAGCTGCACTTGGCCAAAAATAACATCCATCATTTTTTGGTTACTGAATATCTCCAACAGCAATTCTCTTGATAATAGCCTTATCAGACCAATATGCACAGCTGATCATCGGGTACTATCAGCCTGAAGTAGAAACTGAAAATAGCTTCAGTCTTCCTTGTTCTTCCTTATTCCCCTCGTTTCAAGAAAAGGCGTAACACATGCTGGAAGACAACAGTTGGGAGTTTTCCCCCAAAATAAGCCCCAGCAGCTGCCCCTTGTGCTTTTGAAACAGCTTGTTGAACCATTTGCACCACTTGCATGTTCTGACATGGGAAGACCCCCACTCCCGCACGCTGTAACGGGCTGCAGCTGAAGCTAAGCACTGATGCGAAGCACTACTCATCAGGTACTACTAACTTACAGGAACTGTTTTCTTTGGTCACGCGTTGTTTAATCATGAAACGTGATGGTCCCGAGTGGACAGTATTTTTCTTCATCCTGAGCCATGGCAACCCTCCCAGGTTATTTCAACATCTGTAGGTGTTGATGCAGACCCCATCCTATTTGTCCCTGAGCTGACAGTATTTGTTCCAATGGTGCCGGTTGTTTCAACAGGCAGTTGATATCCAGGTGAAGCCATGCAATTATTTCCCTGAATATCCAGGGTAAGGAGGGGGTGGGGGATACTGTATTGAAGTCTGTGGAGTTGGAGTGTAAGGTGGAGGTAGGTCAGCTGGGTACTCCATTTCATATTCATAACTGTACGGTGGCGGAGCCACTGAAATGGGAGAAAAAAGAAGACATAGTTAAAAACCTTTTTTTCAGATGCAGGCCCCCAACTATTTTCTCGTTGACATTCAGACTTCCATACAACAGATGTAAAGTCTCCTGGCAATGCGCTCACTTTTTTTTCAGACTGTCATTATACAGTCGCTTTATGTCAACGCAAGTCCTTGCTTATTGCCCTTTCCTTCCCTGCTTAGCCGTGTGCCCATCGACATGTTGTGCTGGTAACAGTGTTTGAGTGGCCATATGGCAGATGATACCAGGGTGATGTGGCAGAGCTAAACTTCTTCAGGGGACGAAGGCTGGGTTTCTATCCGATCCATTCCCTTTCACCCCCTTCAGCAGCAACACGGACTTATGTCATCCCAAACAGACAGCGTAGCCATGGCTTTTGCTGATCTCCACAGACCTCTCACCCACCCTCTGGATCCCCAGGAGATGTGTGCCATGCCATGCCATGCCATGCCATGCCAAACACAGCTGAAAGCTCCTCACTGCACAGCAGTGAGTCACATCTTCCAGGGCAAATGCTAGACATCTTCCCAGGACGTTCCCAGGGCTTGGGCTGAGGAAGAACAAAGCTTTCACCTTGTTCACCCCAACGGAGACATCTAAGGAGAGCCCTGCATTTGTAAACTGGGTCAGGCAATTAGGAAACAACAAAAATATTCACAAGCAGCTGAAAACATTTTATCAACTACTTCTAACAACCTTACAGAGGAAGGATTAATTCAGTGATCATAAAGACAGTAAATGCTGCAGAATGATAGCACTAGTCTCTACAAATTTTAAGGTCCAGAGTCTGTTGCTTCTCTGTTCATGTCACCGTGGATGCTTTCCTATCCCCTCCCTCGATGTCTCAGGCAGACTGGCAGTGAAATAGCACTTGAATAGAGAGGAAAAAGAAACTTAGGATGTTTGTCGGGGGGGAAGAGACTCAAATCCCAGTGTGCCATGAAAAGCATTCCCTGCTCTCTGAAAACCCGTCTGCCGCTGTGGCTGAGGCCAAAGGAAGGGCATCTCCTCGCTTGCCGTTCCTGCCCAAAACAGGTAATGGCAGGGGGGAGGGTTGATCACAAACCCTGCAGTCAAAGCCAGGTCAGTCATTACTCCAGAAGCGTTCATGACAGCGGGGAACACAGAAATCATTTCAGAGCTTCCCCATCCTCCAAAAAACTGCTGCTGCTGAGAGGAAGAACTGCTCGAACTAATGTTTGCACCAGGAACGGGGAGCGTGCAGAGTCAAACTGCCTGGAGGTGGAGAGACAGGGTTGAGTCATTGCAGCAGCAGACTTGGGGAGGGAAAGGCTACAGCCCCGGAGTCTTCATTTTGCTCTTGTTTTTACAGCTTGCAGTGACTATTAGATTCTGAAGTAGCTCTTCAGCAATTCATGGTTGAGAATATTGCAGTTTTCTTTCATTACTCATCTCTCTATGCAAAACAAGGTAGCAATGATAAGGATGATTATAGATGGTTTTAGTTTTAACTGGAAAGTAAGAGCATGAGGGAGAAAACAGACACTCAGAGCAGTGGATGTGATAAAGGAACACATAATAAATATTGCATAGCTTGCCTATGAGTATACATAATGCACCTGGGGTTTGCTGCAACTTTTGCAACAGGAGAGAATATAAAGGCAGGGGATCTCTAAGAGTGGGATGAGGGGACTTCATCCATGAAACACCATTGTCTTTTATTACAGTGAACTCTCCAGTTATCCCAAGGCAATCGCTCCTGGATTTGTAATTAACAGTGTCACTGAAGCAGAGACATAGCTGCATTGTACAGACACCGTTACGCTGCTTCCAGGGTCAGCTTCGCTCTTCAACAACGTGGCCACTTTCTCATGGTGGGGAGACCATACAAATGAGCCTTGCAGACCCCAGCTGGCTCGGTGCAGATCTACCTTTGGTGCTCCTGTACCCCAATCCTAGACGGGCGTGAGTTGACAAGTGTGGTGCAGAGAGTGGCTCTGCACAGAGCTAGCTCAGGTACAGCCTGGGGTACCAGTTCCCACTGACTATGGGCACAACTGCACTGGAGCAGACCCATGAGGGGTCCCCTGGGGTGCTCCAGAGTCTGTGACAGCTTATTAACTCAGTGCCAGATCCGACTTAGGCTCTCTGCCTCCCCTGGTGTTGCCCTGCACCTAAAAAAACATTACATGAAAACAACGGAAACCCACAGACAAGCCTGCATTGAGCACGTCCAACACTAAGCTAGAGCTAACAAGCACTGTGAGATGTCAGCTAACTTTGACCAAGGCACAAGGGGCATCTCTGCACCACGCTCCAAGTGCCTACCAGTTCAGGCACGGTGCCAGGCGAATGCAGAGAGCTAGCTCGGATCCAGCACCGCATGCCAGCCAGCAGTCCCTCCTGGGACACGCCGCAGAGAACGCAGTGCAAAGACGCCTGTGTGCCTTTGTAGAAGTCATCTGGGATCCCGCAGCACGCAGCAGGGCTTGGGAGCTCTGGCCGAGTACCAGCCAGCTCGGGCTGCATTAGACTCCACATGGCACCACTCGAAGCCTTTGCGCCATGATCCACAGACCTTATTGTCCAGGTTTTCCCCTCTCGGTGGTATGCTGGGCCCCCATTATATCAGACAATGAAAGGGAACTGACTGCACGTGAACAAGGGCAAATACAAGGACCAGAACACAAAAGAAGAACAACCGATCCATCACCAGAAAGCCTCTGGCACAGGGAGAAGGTCTACCCTGCACAATGCAGCACCACCCTGAGCGAGGTCCCAACGTGCTACTGCGGGCACCCCAAGTCATACAGCTGTGCGAGTACGGCACCCCGCCAGATCTCATTAGCCCGCTGAGTAGCTGGATAAATTAGCCCGGGCAGAGAGCTGCACTGACGAACACTGCGCACGCCGAGCTGCCTTGCATTTCTCAGCAGGGAGTCCTGCCGTTCCCCTCCAGACTGAGAAGAGCCGGCTGCTGTATTCACATTCCCCATTTACTGCAGAGCTGCAGCTATCCAAAGATGCACTTCTACCATGAACGCAGGCACTCTTGCAGGCGTGTCATTTCGCGTCCTTACCTGGGTACGTGCTGATAGTGTTGATGTGTGTAGTTCGGATGACCCCTACTCGAGTCCCGCGGTTGTTCTTCATGCACATGCAGATACAGATGGCAATCCCGGCAATCACTCCCATTATAAATACTATACCAAAAACAATTCCAGCTATCGCTGTGCCTCTGCAAGGGGAATGGAAACATGCAGTCAGTCTCAGCCAAACAATGTTTACAAAACAAAATTCTTTTTCTCAGGAGCTGCCCTCATTTGAGAAAAAAAGGGCATATTGATTACTGAAAATGCTGCAAATTTTGATCCATCGGGACATCTGAATAGAAGAAATGAAAGATCTCTAAGACCAAAATGAGAAACTCTTTCAAAGTCGCCTTTGCAATCGTGCCAGATCACTCCGGTGATTTACCCTATGTTAAATCCTGCCATTCCAGGGCTTTCTGAATTTAACACAACTTTTAAATATTACCAAGAATAATTTTTTCTCTTTCCCCTCATCACACCAGACTTTTTTGTCCTTAAAGGCATTGGTACGATTTTCTTTTGAAAAGAAACAGTAAGTTATCCCCAGTAATATATTCCAGAAGCATCCCGAAGCGCCTGCATGCTGTGCTTTCACAGGAATGGTTTTGTCATTGTTTTATCTTAGGTCAAAAAGTCCTTCTGCTGTGCTCCTGAGCCCACAGATTAAGGAGAGGCTCCTCTTCTCGAGGATGAGCAGCAAGAAGCAAAGCAAATGCCCACTCTCACACATCTGCTGCTGCAGCCAGCATAAGTATTTGAGGCTTAAACGATTTCTTTTAAAATGGTCCAGAGGAAAGAATTTAGCTCAGCCCCCGAAGTAATGAAGGAGACTTTCCTTGAAATTACATAGAAAAAGGAAAGGAAGCCTTATTGCACTGACACACGGGAGCAAAACCTCACCAAGAGGCACTGAAGAGCTCCCAATAATACTGAGGGCAAAATCAGCCTTTCTGATGAACCCTAGTTCACTCAGGTTTGTTGTCAGGCACAGGCAGTGAAGCATATGTTATATGAAAGATGGTATTTATAGCCTGCCCTTTTATGAAAAAAACCCAGTGACTTGCCAGAAATATTCTTACTCTGTGCATCTCTTCATCTTCCAGCAAAGATTTCAAATAGCAACCTTGCTGGCAACTTTTTTACTGGACATTTTAATCAATCCAAACTGATAGTTTGTCAACGTGAATAAGCTCCACTAGGAATTATTGCAATGTAGAGAATAAAACAGGCACTGCAATACTACAAAGACAAATATTAAAAGGAGTCTAAACCATAGCTTAGCTTCCCCATACAAGTGTGGGAACACATAGCAGGCCTGATTTTCAAAATGTTGATAGCCTATTGGCTTCCAAAAAGTCAGCAGAAGTCAAGATGGACTCAATATTTGAAAAATCAGACCTTCTATCTGGGAACGTAAATATGAATTTAAGAGCTTGGTTTTAGGCCCCAACTATTCAGGAACTTGGCCAAGATTTGCAGTACAATTACTGAATTGTATAGCATAAGTAAACACAGACAATTTGCTGTCTTACTAAAATACACTGCCAGGGAGCTAAATTGCTCTCTGCTGTTATGTGGCAATGAATGAAGAGTGTGCAGGGAAAGTAAACCTGTTAATGTTTTGCAGAATATATAAAGGCCTAATTTACAAAGCCCTAACTCATGGCACCAAGCATCTGGCCGTAAAACCAGTAGCTCCAAACACTGATGTGATCAAGTGCTTTGGTATTAACCACCCTGAGTAGCTGAGAAACACCTCCCCACCCCCTCCACATCCCCGATAGTTTGCATCTAACAAAAAGATAGCCAGATGCTCTTGGAAGATGTGACCAAGAGACCTCCAGTCTTCCCATCCTGGTCTCTCTGGGAACATTACCTCTACCTTGAGAGAAACTGCCATATGAGAAAACAGTTTGATTCAGGAGACGCCTTAACACAATACTCTCATCATTCCAGAAAGTTTTCTTAAAATACCACAATTAAAAAATCAGGCATAATGCACGGTACCCCTATTATAAACAACAGTGAATTGCTACTGCTCTTGCTACATCCATTTAGTGGATGAATCACTGTGCCCTTCGCTGGGAGGGCTGCATCGCAGACTCGCAGGGAACTCCGTTATGCTGAAATAATCCCTCTCCCAGGTGGAAGAAGCAGAACCAGCCACTGCTGACCACTGGCCTCTAGGTCCTGCATTGCATTTCTGCTTTGTGCACAGTCCACTGCTGCCCAGCTCCTGCATCCCAGGTACGCTCTGCAGAGCTGATCTGCTCAAATCCCAGAGACCACAACAGTTTCTTGCACTTCTAACCAGCTGCACCCTGAGGAAAACCCAACCTCCATCCTAAAGGCTGACAGAAGTGGGTAACACGCAGCGTACGTTACCTTCCCAGTGCTAAATTAAGATTTCTGTATTAATAAAGCCCACTTTGAACACGGTTTAAATAGAGTTTGTCTCAGGTGTCTCCAAAGGCAAAGGTGTCCCATTTGTTCCGGAATCGGTCAGCCAGATGCCATTCGGCCATCTGCCCTGAGCGACGGGTTGCACTCTTCACGTGCTGGTGCCTACCGGACACCCCAGCCTCACGCCCAAAGCCCACTCTCCCCTTCTGCATGAACAGCAACTGCTCCAAAGCAGTATCGCTCCACTAATTTAAATGATGATTACATGATACTTTACATAAGAAGCAAAAGTATTCATAAGGAAAGGAAAAAAGATGACAAAAGGTCCGACACCATCTTCAAAAGGAGTTTCCACCTTTCCTGAGGTATTAAGCCGATACTTATACACCTGCCGGCTTGCTTTGGGTGAGAGAACTGAGATCCGAGGACTCACCTGCAGTCCTACAGCTTTTCCTAGTGACTCTTTGGCAGTGCTGGCTGACTGGCACTACCTGGCCTCTGCAAAGGAACAGCGGTAGGGCACCACACGGCTGTAGAAAGCCCATCTGTATCTGACTGCATCTGAAATTCAAAAAGGGCTGAAGTCCACTGGCAAAACTTCCACGCTGGAAAAGGCCTCTGTTGTGGTTTAGCCCCAGCTGGCAGCCAAGCACCACGCAGCCGCTCGCTCCCCCCCAGTGGGATGGGGGAGAGAATCAGAAGAGTAAAAGTGAAAAAACTCGTGGGCTGAGATAAATACAGTTTAATAGGGAAAGCAAAAGCCGTGCATGCAAGCAAAGCAAAACAAGGAATTCATTCACTGCTTCCCATGGGCAGGCAGGTGTTCAGCCATCTCCAGGAAAGCAGGGCTCCATCACGTGTAATGGTGACTTGGGAAGACAAACACCATCACTCCGAACATCCCCCCCTTCCTTCTTCTTCCCCAGCTTTATATACTGGGCATGATGCCATATGGTATGGAATAGCCCTTTGGTCAGTTGGGGTCAGCTGTCCCGGCTGTGTCCCCTCCCAGCTTCTTCTGCACCTGGCAGAGCACGGGAAGCTGAAAAGTCCTTGACTAGTGCAGCAACAACTAAAACATCTCTGTATTATCAACACTGTTTCCAGCACAAATCCAAAACATAGCCCCATACCAGCCACTATAAAGAAAATTAACTCTGTCTCAGCTGAAACCAGGACAGCCTCTCAGTCTAAACGCAACTATACTGGAAAACAAAACCCACTTCTGTTGGGCTAGCAAACCTGGGTCCGTAAGCAAAATAAGGAATATCAGCTAAAGAATTCTTTTGCTGGTCCCCACTGTAGCTCCTGTTGGTATAGCCACGAACCAGAAACAAAAACGGTCACCAAAGAAAATATTCACCAGCTTAGCTCTGCTGACAAAACTGGTAAGTGCAAGTCTTACTCATGGTTCTGAAATCGGGACAAAAAGCAGTTTAAATAGCTAGACCCACCGCTGCTCGTGG
The DNA here is from genome assembly GCF_035582795.1 of Mycteria americana. Lineage (NCBI taxonomy): Eukaryota > Metazoa > Chordata > Aves > Ciconiiformes > Ciconiidae > Mycteria > Mycteria americana. The sequence goes on from NC_134365.1 coordinate 116,750,147, forward strand.
ATTCAGGTTTTCACACTGCAGTGGTAAATTTAGACCACCTATGGATGGTGACGCAAAGAGAGCCTGAGATATGGAGCAGAAGATGTAGGTCACACTTTAAATCTGGTTACAGCCTGACTGAGTACCAGCAGAAAGGCGCTCGCTGGTCTCGGTGGGCTTCAGATCAGACCCAGTGCCACGCACGTGAAACTGTTCCAGGAATCGAGTCTACGAGTTGAAAAGGACCTGTTCAAAAGGACTTCAGGAGATGTACTCTCCCAAATACCTGTAACAGGGTATATATAACACTACACCACTCTCTGACGGTGAGTCAAAGCGTAAAACGATCCTGATTCAGAGACCTGCAGCCCCTGCCACTCACAACGGCCCCCGGTAAAACTAGGAGCACGCTGCCTCTGAACATCAGGCTGCACCTTCTCAGCACCAAATCCTGGCAGGACGACGGTCACGCAGTAGCTGTTCTGGGCACACAGCACAAACATAAACGCTTGTTCTTTTTGTGGAAAGCCTGTGGTGCGACCAGAACATACGAAGAAAAATAGGCATGTATTTTTTATAAAATGGTGACGTTTCTCCTCATGCTATTAGGGAATTTTTTAAAAATAAATATCCTATCAATAAATATCCCTTATTTTATATTAAAAAATGCTTGCTTTGCCTCTCTTTCTCTCACTGATATTTTCGACTTCTGTGTAGAGACACAGAGTGATATAGAGATTTTTCATGCTATCACCACAGTAAAGCTGTTCAAGGGAAAGTGCCTAAGAGAAAAAGGACACTGTAAAGCAAAAGAAGACCTAGAAACCACACAGCAGCACATAGCAACTAGGAAGTCTGAAATAAAGTGAAAACTTTGAAATGGAACAATTTGAAGGAAAACATTATGCAAAGTCCTTTACAGAAGCAAAACCAATGAAGAGAAAAAGACTGCCACAGAAAAACAATGCACAGAAAAGTAAAGATGGAGAGGGGGAAAAATAATTTTAAAGCCGTGGAAATGTCAAGAGAAATTGTCGGTGTAAAAATCAGATATTCAAAGCAGCAGCTTTCCCCCTGCTTTTAACAACACCCCGCTGCAAAGAATATAAATCTCATTCACAGCTTAACACTTCTGGCCCAGCAGAACCTCGTGCAGGGGTCAGGCCGCTTGCTGGGTGGCACCAATGCCTTGGCAATGCTGGCGCCAGGCAGGGCTCTCACCGCTCTTGCAGCCGGCGTGGCTGAGGTGCCCGGGGTCAGAGAACCCGTCCCTTGGGGGAACCGGTAGCTTGGGTGTTTTACACAAGTGGCAGAGGTATCGCCAGCGGCTGCTCCAGCCTGCGACGGCTAGGCTTGCGATGGCTGGAGAAAGGGAGAGAGACTGAAGAGCAGCCCTGCTCCTTCGGGTCTTAATGAGTGGGAATGGAGTTCATATAGTGGCCCTTCCCCCTCCAGCAGGCTACTAATTTGGGATTTAGGCAAGCAAAGTGGATGTCAAATTTGCTCAAGACGCATACCGCCTTCGCGGTCATCTCCACTTTGGGGACAGTGGATCTTGGAAGCCTAAAAACCTTATGGCTCAATAGGTTAGTGTTTCCTGAAGGAAGAATGATTACTGAATAGGCATCAATTTTTAAATGCTGTATGGCAGGGACTTTGTAGTCCGTTGGCCTCTGTTTTTCCTTCTTGGGTTCTGCCCTAACTTCACACGTGGTATGGTGTGGAGCATAAATCTTTGCCAGGGAGCCTAGTTTATTAGTACAAAACTGCAAAGAAAAGAAAAAACCTTTCAGTCAGCTTTTCCAGAAAGCGCACAGACTGTAATGCAAAATGTTTTAATCCCACTCCACCTCTGCTGCCCACCCAGGGATCCCCAGCAAAGCGCATGTCCCAAAAGCTCCCCAGATCACTGCGGCCGAGGGACGCTGCGCAGCACGTCCCCCTGGCCTCCTCCGGCCTCTGAGGTGTCCTCAGCATGGGGGCACGTACAGGTCTGGCTCCAGTTATGGGTCCGGGCAAACCAGGCGAGGCACGGGGCGGACAGACGCCCGCCAGCCCAGCCTCGCTGCACCAGAGACCTCCAGCCACATCCTTGCGTCCCAATGCTGCTTCAGCCTTCCCCCAAAACCCTCCGGCTGCGGCTTCGCTTACCCTCCTCCCCTCATGTTAGCACTCATGCCTCCACGCCTGCACCTCCTCAGTGCGCCGGCGCAGCCCCAGCTGCTGGCACCGTTCTCCGAAGATGCCGTGGGGACAGCTTCCATTTGCACGTGCTCCCACGTCCCCGCCGGGCAGCAGCCCTTGCCCCGGGGTGCCTTGGAGGGAGCGGGCGCTGCCTGGTGCTCTGCTGGCTGTGCCCACGCCCCCGACTCTTCAGCTTTGGGTTGTGCGACCTTCACACCCCTGCCCTTCTTGCATTTGTTGTCCTTCACAAGCAGGTGGTTTCTCTTGATTCCTGATTTCCTTTAGCCCTTTCCCTCCCTGGAACACCTTTAAAGGCTTTCTTAAACTGGAGAAGCCACGAGGGGCAAGTAGCCAAAAAGACGCCTTGGGAAGAGCATAAGAAAAGGGAGAAAACTTTCTCTCCTGGCCTCCTTCAATGATTTGCAGCTCAGCAACTCTCTGACCCAGACAGGTCGGTTTGTTTTTTAACTGTATCAGTCAATGGATTTCTCCTCTGCAAACCTGCTCAGCCTCATCCTGAGCTCATGTAAATTTTAGCATCCACAGCCTCATGTGGCGAAGAGCTCCCCAGCTTAATTACGTATCCGAAGAACTGTCTCCTCTGGTCTATTCTGAACTGAACGCCCCGTAATTTCACCTGAGCCTCCCAGCTCTCAGCTCGTCAGATGCCAGCTACCCCTTCTGCACTGCCCATGATTTTACAGACCTTTAGCATCACGCCCGGCAGCCAACTCCTCCCCATCCTGCAGCGGCCCCGTCCTACTCGGCTGTTCTGCGCACAGGGACCACTTCATGCCTTTGATCACCCCGGCCACCCGTCCTTGCACTTCTCATCCTCTTCTGTTGTTTTCTGAGAGCTGCAGCAGAAGCACGTGCAACACAGAGGCACAATAACATTTGCTGTTTTCTTCTCCGTTTTCTTCTTAAATAATCTACAGTATTAGATCTGGTTTTTCTTGACCGTCAAACAGTCGGGAACTAAGGTTTTATGATTTACCATAATACCAAGTCTCATTTCTGAGAGGTAACGTCAGCCCAGAGCCCATCAATTCACGTGGGAGTTTGGGTTGTTTTTCCCTGTATGCATTACGTAGTGCTTATGGGCCCTGGATTTCCCGCCATGGTGCCTGGACTCGTGTCCTCTACCGGAGGACGCAGGCTAAAGCTAGCACAGGTGAACTTAAGCAACCGGTTGTTCCAAAGCCCAGCTCACTCTGTAATACGGTATCAGTGTAGAAACGATCATTGCAGAAGTGACAGAGCTCCGCACCTGAAATGCACTTATATTGGCATAAAGGTCTTGTCATCCTGTAATAGCTCACGTTAGCAATTTTACAGAAATTTGACCGACTATGGCAAGAAGTTGTTAGAAGCATGTGAAGATCAGTATTCCCACTCTGCCTTCGCTATATTACCATATTACTGCAAGAAAGACGTGCCATTCTCAGTCTTCACTTTGCTCAGCTGATCTCTTCCATCTCATCATCTTTCCTAATTTCCAGTACTTTTTTAGTTCTCCAATTAATTTATTGCCAACTGTCTGTATCTATGATTTGCTGGCACTGCATCTCTAGAATAATATTAATAATAATGCATGCAATACACTTTGGAATACTACTGCTAATACTAATAAACACCCTTTAATTTTTTCCCCTTTCAGGCATTCAAAAAGAAGCTGATAAGGGATTTCTTAAAACTCATTCTCTGAGATAAAATAAAAAAAATCAATGATCTTTGATCTTCTGATCCAGCCATCGACGTTTCGAAAAATGTACTCTTTGGATTCTTCATCAGACTTGATGTTACTTGGAGGGAGGGGGTGTTGAGCTAGTAATTTAATTTGGTTGGCAAACCCCGGGTTACTTGGACCGTCAGCAGAAGTGCAGTGGGGTCGCGTGCCGTTTTCTCCTGCCTCCGCCGGAGCAGGCAGACCCGTTCTGGGGGGTTTGCCCCCCTCCACGCTTGTCCCTTTATTTTCATAAGGACAAAACCATGTAGTGAGTGATCCTCTAAGAGACTGGCTTTGCTGTCCAGGGCATTTGGCTTTACGGCTGGGGTACCTTGAGAACCCCAGGGCAAAAGCTGATGGAGGAGCCACTGAAGCAGCTGGGGTACTCCATGGCTGAGCCAGCAGCCTTCTCACCACAGCGTTTCACAGCCCTGGAATGCAGACACCAGGGTAGCACGGACTGAAAAGCCATCCAAGTCAGGAATCAGTTAAATAGTCAGCTAGCTGCTGCCTCCTGGTTTAAATTAAATAATTAATTTACAGAGTAGCAGCTCAAATGGACCAGGTTGTCTTTGGGACTTTATTTTGCAAGTTGTACTTAGACAAAATTCCTGCTAGTAGTTCCTTTAAATACCCGTTTTACTGCAGGGAGGAAGGAGATGATTGTCTGTTTCCGTAAACAAATCCCACCTGCCTGTTAACGCTGGGTACAGACTGTACTTGAGCAGTATTCCCCGTCTTTTGCTCCTACTCGGTTGTATTTCAGGTGTGTTGTTAATGTTTAATTCCTTCCAAATAGTTTCCTCCGTGCCGTTGCCCCTCCACCTTGTTATATTTGCAAGATTATTAACTCAAGCACCAAAATACCCTGAGTAGCAGCCGTACAATGAAAAGGTGGTGGGTAATCATCCCAGTTCCTGACCTCCCTCCTCCCAGCTCCTTGTGGACAGGTCATCACTTCGAGACTGCTCCATATCGTTAAGCTACGTTGTCTTGCAAAGGGTTAAAGGATAGTATGTTCTGTCTTTTAGTATTGCCAGTGCCTGAGCAATAGGGTACCTTCTACAGCTTGTTAAAAGGCTGCTGAGCCACTGAAGCGTAACTGTGGCATACTTGCAAAACCAGAGAGAAAATCGTATGACTGCAAACCAAAAGGATATGTAATTACAGCTTGTTCTGGTTTGGGCTATCACTGGACAGACTTTTCAGACAACTTGCCTTTTGAGAAATACGTAGACGTTTTATGCTTACTTCCTTTGTGCCAAACCGTACGCTTTTCTCCCCAGCACACTGCCGGAGGTGCTGCCTGGCCAGTAGTGCTGCAAAGCGCTTCAAATAAGCGATGCTGGAAAGGCCAACGTAGCTGCTACAGTACAGGGAGAGTAGAGAAAGCAGGCTCTTCCTCTAGCTGGTTCCCAAACTGCTTCCCCTGCCTGTGTATGACAGGCCTGAGATCTTCCCACCGCCCCAGACAGAGAGGGTGGAGGGAGGGATGGCATCACTTCCACCCTGCTTAAGAGTCAGTGCAGGGCTGGCTCAGAAATAATTTTATGGACAGAAGGAATGATGCATGAAATACAGCTGGGAGGTGCATGCGGCAATATAGCAAACACAATACTTGATACGCAGTGGTGTTATTAACTGATCACGGCTAAGCAAATACATTTTGATCAGTCCCAGCCTGTCCAGCATTTTCATCAGACTAATATGTGCACACACGCAGATGCTGGTTTTGAAACACTGAGTCCATCTGTCTGGCAGTTCAAAAATCTCAGAATATTGCCAGAATGTGAAACGCCCCCCCAACAATGCATATTTAAATTAAAACAAGAGATTAAAAAAAGTCAGAAATACAGAAGTAAGGGGGGGGGGGGAAGCTTTTTTTTGACCTTTTATGTGAAAAAATTCCGATTAAGATATTGCAAGGATTCCAGCTACCACTTTTCACCCTCATGCACTCCTGCTGCTTCCCTGTCCTTGTTTTGCAGCAGCTCCTCTCGCCCCACCTTTCCCTCTCAGACATCCTGTGCTGTTCCCTGCAGTCCTGACCTTCCCTCGCTCTGTAATGTGCTTCACATGCTTCCCTGGAAAGGAAACAAAGCCATAATGCAATTTCCACTTTCCAAAACATTCCTCATTGTGCTCACGAATCCGAGGCCCAACCTGACGCTGACTTAAATAGAAAACTATGGCACAATTGTACCTAATGGAGCCTTTGCTTTAATTTAGGGATTTTTACTCTTTTCATGCCTGCAGTTTGCATTGCTGGCTGAGTCTGCCATTTAAAACACTTTCTGAATCAACAGCAACGGGAGAGCCTGAAATTGCTGCCCAACTTCCAGCCCTTTGAGCAGCAAAGCGTGAGAGGTCAGGACGATATGGTGGGCTTCCAAGAAGACCACAAAGTTAGTAACCCCCAGTTACTAACTGCTCGCTTTTGGCAGCTGGGTTACTGGGTATAAACACTTAGGAGAATCCCAGGAATATTATCTTCCTGGTAATTCTTAACATACTCTTTCTGACGGTGATTTTATTTATACCAGCTTCTGCAAACACTTGACTTCGCACGGTCCATGAGCTCAGCGCAGGAGAATCCCGCAGCTCCCCTCCTGGGAAGCTCTTGCTGTAGGAGCCTGATTTACTATTCCGACTTCTGGACCTCTTGCCTGTCAGATCCTGAAATCTCTGAGCAATCGACAGCCAAACCTGCCTAGTTTTACCCAGGCATGCATCTAGAGTGTATTTTTACCCAGCCTGAAGCCAAGCCTGTAGAGTCACGGTTGCCAGAAAGGTTGATAGTTCGGCACCTTTTAGCATGTCTGCTGCCTGCTTTGAGCCTGTGCAAACCCCGAGGCCAGCCACGCATGATGTGATTTTGATGTGCCAGGGAACATCCTGCACAGGGCTGTTTTTTGGTCTATGAAACAAGTCAGCAGGCACTAAGGGAAAAGGGCCAAAAGATGGGGCTCTTAACTCTTGCTCCGTGAGGCAGAGGAGCACCAAGGCAGGATGGAGGTGACCCACAGATTAATTAATTCATTTTAAAAGAGAAAGAACTGTCATGGCTGTTATTAAACAGAGCAGTTCCTCATGATTTCCAAGGCAATGGGCTAAACGGAGAAGTAAACGCTAGATATGGAAACCAAAGGAGAGCTCTGCCACGCTCCAGGACGTCTTCTGTGTCCCTTCATTTTCTTGCTGTTGGCCTTGATGTCTGTCTTCATAGTTTCACACCACTCTGCCCGTTCCTATCAACTTCACTTGCAAAGTTTTGCATAGTTGAAGGCTGGTCCTTACTGTATTTAATCTTCTCCACATAAGACTGTCTCCTTCTCACCAGCCTTGTGTGTGCCATCTAGCCACTACCCTGAGCACTGCAGCACGAGCTGTAGTTGCTGGCAGAGCTATGAGCATCCTCTGCTGCCATATTTCCTTTAGCTGGAACAAAGAAACCCATGAAAGAGAATGAACAGGTTGTTGGCAGAAAACCTTCTGCCCCTTAACATGACAACCACACCTTTTTATTGCTGTTTCTGAAAAATAACCACAAAAGCAACAAAAAAAAAAAAAAAGTAATAGCACTCTCCTCTCTGTGTTTCATTTGGGTGGCAGGGTGAAAGAGGACAGGCATTCGGGTGACTTTCCCCAGCTGTTGAGAGCTGGGACCTGATTCCTGGACAAGGCATCCTCCAGGCTTTCCCACAAGCGCTCACCCTGGCACAGCAGAGACCAGGACCGAGTGGCTCAGGAGGGCAGCTCTGGAAAAGACTTCTCGTGCCCGTTCCCGGTGGCAGCACAAACTCATGCCAAACTCAGCTGACTCTGTATCTCTGGCTGAAACTCAATGACTGAGTGAACTGAGGTAACAACATGTTATTTCCCTGCCAGATAAATCCTTTCCATGACAGGGTTGTCTTTGAGAAGCAAAATGACACTGAATATAACTCTAAGACAATGTTATTATTTGGTTTGCTAATGAGAAACTTGTTTGTATTGTGTAAACGTGGCTCTTCTAGGCTGCAACCCTGGACTTTCTAGGTTCCCCTCAGGGGCTTCCAAAGACGGCCATGGTTCAAGCATTCAGTCTCAAAATACTCTAATGGAGGCAAAATCCCAAACTTGGTATCTTGCATTCAGTCCATGCTTCATAGAAAATTGCATGTTGCTGACTCAAGATCTCCTTCCCAATTGTGGAAAAGTTGAGGCCAACAGAAACATTTTTTTCTTCTTGGTGGTCAGCTCTGAAGACAGAAGTAACCTAGATGCCAATCTAGTAGCTTATGTAAATTGCTAAGTAAGACATATTCTTAATATTGAAAGATTTCTGCCGAGATGCAACATAGCCCCTAAATAAACACTTGGTGAATCATTGAAAAGAAGTGCACTACCAGCTCCTGACAGAGACGGCACAAGCCAAATATGAGCTTTCAGAGGAAGGAAGACCACAAAGTGCAGAGGGAGAAGCCACCAAGCAAATGCCACAGACTAGATATTACAAAACTGATTGCAGCTCTTTCTTGTGCGAACTGAACTGGAAGAGCATCATAGAGATCCTCATACCTGAAATGCTCCCTGCTCATTCAGCCCGTTTTTCAGGAATCCATCATTCTCCCTCAAGAGGGATCACAGATCTTCCTCTGGCATCCTAGGATATATCCTCATCACCTATTTAAAAGTTGCGTGGGACCTCAGATCATCCTGAGTAACTTCTTTTCAGGAACACACTGTTTCTTCATAAATTGCCTCTCTGAAATAAGTACTGTCTTGGGAGAGATCAGTAGACACCTGAATGCAGCAACGCCAGGAGAGCAAACCATATTTATCCACAACATCACTGGAAAAGTATCTGAAGAGTAGAAACAAATTGGAGGCTTTGCCTCACCCCCCCCCCCCCCTGCCCCCCCCCCCCCTTTCTGGAAAGACCAGCAATGCTCCTGCTCCTTTTAATGGAATGTTGCGTGGACACCAGCGCCGGGAGGGAGGGAGCACCAGGACCCACTTGCTGAAGCAGTGTCAGGGCTGGTGCCAGTTACCTGGTGACTACATCTGCAACTAGAAAACAGCTTTGATGGCAAAAAGCCAAGCCCCTTTCAGTTCCTGCAAAGCTCAACGCACGTGACACGCAATTCATGGTCCTTTCCTAACTAATAGTGTTGTTTCATTTGTACTCTTTCACTGGCATTAGTGAGCTATAAATTACTGCCAGAGCAGAAGATTATTAACTCTTCTTTTCTTTTTTTTTTTTCTTCTTGGAGATTGAGGGAGGAAGAAGGAGAGAATTTTGCCTTTTTATGCAACAAAGAGGAAGACTGTAACCAAAAATCCTTTTTTCACAACAACAAAGTGAAAATAACATAGAATAAGACAAAGCAATAAAATATCTGAAAATGAACAGATGCCTGCAAACAACACTACTTTATGGACCTGAAAAAAAGGGTTTTGACTTTTTCAGAAATCTGATTCTCAGAACATAAACTGTGGCCCCAAAATGAATTTATGATTTATTACATTTCAACTCAAATTGGAAGATTTTACTGCTCCTAGAATTCTGCCTGTTAAAGAGACAAATGAAAAAGATATAGGATTTTTTTGGACATTGAATAATCTGAAGTGGTTCCAGGAAGATCTGGGAGAAAAAGTCTGGATTAAGAGATTAAAAACCCAGCATCATAAATTATTTGATTCCATTTTAAAAAGAGAATCATAAATTATGTGCATTGCCTGAGTAACAGTGCAATAGCTTTTTAAAAAGGCAGTGCTAGCTAGTACTGTATATTTTGAGTCTAAATAAATCTATCTGGGCTTTGAATTATCCAGCACAGGGATTTTTCCCTCATATCTTCCAATAAAAATAATAAGACATTGAGAGTTTAATTTTAGAAATTCTGGAGCAGAGTGAAAGAAAAAAAATGTTTTTCATCTTCTCTTTCCATCTTCTTCTTCTAATGTACTTTAATATTCAACTCTTACCCTTGTGAAAGCAATAAAAGAGCCTCTTCTGCATTCTTTTCTGCATCAGATTTATAGCACCGAATCAATTTTTCTTTCTTATTCTCTCCTCCCAGGTGCTGTGTCAGAGCTTATGAGGACCACAAACACCCACTGAGTCTAAGCCAGTGGACATTCTGGCTCTAAGTCACCATTTGCAAAAACCTACAATGAACTTGAAAGTATTTACGTAAGTCTTTGCAGGATTCAAACCTTATTATGTAGCGTAAGCAAATTATGGTTTTAGAGGTTTGGAATACCCTCGTTAAGCATGCATGAAGTGCCATTTACAAATGTAAAAGGAGTTAAGTGCTTGGGTATATGAATCATTTTATGTTTCTGGAGAAAAGGACTATGAGTCAGAAAACTAAAAAAACCTGAAAATTAAACTGTAGTTACAAAAACATGCTGTGGGTCTTACAGATTCCATAAAATGATGAAAGTCGCTTTATCTGGAGGCAGCTATGCTGAGGATGCAGAAGTCACCGCATGATAAAAACGTGTGCACACGCTACATTAAGTAACGTTGAGCGAGATTTGACCTCTTCCACCCCAGGAGCTGTTTGGGGGCTAGAGAAGAGCCAGTAACTGATGAATCAGCAATAACTTCCCTTGCAAGTGCATGAAATCCTCACTCATCTGCCTGCATTGGCCGGGACGAAGGACAGGGAAACCCCACCCAGCAGCGAGGGAGAGCAGACCGAGGACCCAGTCCCCTTCTCCCCTTTCCCAGGAGACGGGACATTGCTTATTCCCGTAGAGGTGTGCAGAAGAGACACCCCTTTGCCCTGGTCCCTTCCTCACAGTTTCGCTGTCACTTTACCTTGCTTTTTATGCTAATGAGATGTAGCAAATAAAGCGCCCTGATATCTTTAGGCACAGAGCCCAATGCCTCTTCCCCTCCCATGCAGGGAAGGTACGAAGCGCTCTCCCCAAGGGCCTCGCTTGGAAACCTCAGGAATGAACTTAGACATATGCTTAGGTTTAAATATCACACTCCCAACAAAGTCATCAGACTTCATGTGCTTTGCTGAATAAAAGCCCAAATCCACTGTCTCTCAGACAATTAAAATGCTATCCTTCCATTTTAGTTTTGCCTAAGGTAACAGCTTTGACGTTCGCTCGACTATTTGAAAAGAAACGCTCCGCTCCCTCCTCTCGGAAACGCGAGGAAGCCTGGCAGAAGGCTCTCCCATGCTGCGATTATCACATTTGACAGTAGTTAAACACAACCGGGATCACCAAAGCGCAGCCAACCTTCAGGTGTCCTTTGCCATACTGCACGCTCTAGTAAGTTCGTGCTCTTTACCAGGGCTGAGCCTTCATCCTGGCTCTGTGAAACAGTAATGGCATCTGCAAGCCAGAAGAGCTCATATCCATGCAAATACCTCTGGCAGCAAAACCAGAGATGTAGCGAAGATCTGAGCTATTTTGACAGAACGATCTGTAAACATAACGTTCTGCAAAGTTTTCCTTGGGGCTCTAAGTACTGCTGTTATGTCACAACCTGTTACGAATCTAAACTTTACACCATTTTGTAACAGTGTGAAGGAAGTGACTGAATGCCATTACATGGCTTGCAAAATATTTAACATCAAAAGCATCCACAACCACTAAACCACATGCTAATACAGTCTTCATTAAGATACATGCTCATGGGGTCAATTTTTTTTCCAAGTGTCACAGTGCATTACAGTCACTTCAGACATACGTGCAGAGCAGGCAAGTCGGTCAACAGTGCAGTGAAGTAACACAGAAAAACGTTTCCCCAGGAAAACGGACCGAATTCCGTCCCTTGGCATAAGCGAACCATGTACCCCACCGATTAAACACGAGTTACACTCTTGAACCAGGAGATGCACTTTAGCCCTCACAGTTGACAGCAATGCTGTGATACATGCAAGGACATACGCTCTGCCACACAGCAGCTCCCCAAAACAACTCCACTCTGAAAACACCATCACTTAAGAAGGGAACAAAAAAGCTATTTCACAGTTTTATACCAAAATGGCATATGCAGGGTCAATTTAGAAACGCATCACTAGAATTAACACACTTGTAGAGGAAGCTTGCAAACAAAAAGATTTTCAACGATCAGAAGAGTATGGCTCTGAAACAGCTTTCCAGTAGATGCAGCAGGGGTGAGCTACTTGAGAGGTGTGAATATTGAGCTTGGCACATTTATGAAAGCAATCATGTGATGGGTTGCCTGTGATAGCAGGAGCCCGGTCGCAGTGACCCCAGAGTGCAACGCAAGCAAAAGTTCTGAATTTAAAGCTAAGCTGCAGTAGGTTTAAAAAAAAATATGCAAAGACATCAAAAGGACTCACGTCTCTCTGAGTCAGTGCTAAGTCACCAAAGCTCTGGGAAAGCTCTGGGCTCAGAGATTGAGAGAAGGATCTAATTAGCAACCTCCATTCCAAACTTCTCCAAATTTTCTGAAGCTGCTGCATGCATCGACTGTTCCCATACAAAACACAGGAACACTCTTGTATTAAGCAAACGTTTAGTCCAGCATAGATATTTTTATCCAGTCAGGACAAACGGAGGTGAGATAGTACCCTCGGGCAGGTCTCGTCACGCCATGGGAGTGGCATTCTTGGTCACCTGCCTGATGGTACCAGAAGCATGTCATGGACCAGCCAATCTGAACTGCCAACTCAATTAAACTAATTGTACTGTACAGCAAATTTTCCGAGGTACAAAGCAGAATTATGCTTCCCACCTCTGGGGAACACAAGTGGTAAATGAAAGAACAGAGTGATGTGAAGCAAAAAGGCAGATGGTACAATAAAGCAGAGAAAGCAAAAAATGAGAATCTAAGAGCAATTATATTGAAGAACCAAAGAGACTAATAAAAGAAAGAATTAACTGGTCCTCTCTGTGCCGCTGAGGATCTCTCCTTGTGGCTTTCAAACTTCAAAGGCTACTCACACTCAAACAGGCAGAGTTGAATGCAAAGGTCCTGACTCAACAAAACACTTCATCACGTAAGAGTTGAACGTGTGTTTAAATGCTTTGTTGCACTGGGACTCCAGCGCTTAAGAGGAACGAGGAAAGCAGGGACAGAAAAATAAGCGGCAGTATGTTGGACTTGGCAGAAGCAACAGAATGCACTGCGTCTAATACGTGACATGAGCTGAAACGGAAGGAGGCTGGGAACAGAGTTAAGAATTAACAGGGTTTTAAGTACCAACAGCCTAGATGACATAACAGCTGAGAAGGTCTAATCCTGAAGTTAAGTGAAGCTAACGAGGCACACTGATTTCTCTAAAGCGGAACAGAGTTTTATGAGCAGTGGTGCACTACCTTTGGATTGTGCCTCACTTTTCAAAGAATGGCCTTGCTGCTTCTCACCCTTCATGTGAATAGTGAACATTTCAACCGGACTGAAGGTTTTGGACAGGCACGCTTTAGGAACAGGACAGCAATGGCACACACGGATCGTGGGAGTGAGCGAGGGTGGGGGCGATGGGAGGGCCCAAATTCTGGTTGCCTGACACGAGAACATCCAGAAGTATGAGAAATGCACCAGAAACCCACGACTGTATCACCTGGCACACACGTACTCCCACCACAGAATGAGATCCCGTCATGGGAAGCCACGACATTTTGGCCACAAAATGAAGATACATCCAGCTGGATGAAGATACATCCAGCCACAAATTGCAGAAAGGGCCATGGAGAATGAGAACAGCGGTTGAGTAAGGTGTCAGCTGCATTAATTAGCAAATTAGCCACTCTCATATTTGAGGAAATCTAATCACTGCACAAAAGCAAAGCACCACCAGGAACACTAAAGAAAAATCTTAAGACTTCAACAAAAGGAGAAAAGCAAAACATTAGTGGGTATAATGAAGGAACTGGAAAAAAGACAGAAAAATATGAAGTTGTTTTATCATACAGTTCTCATTTTCAGGCTTTTGCAATGGACAGCTTACACTCTGAGTAGCTTTTTTGCAGTTTCACTATTTCATACTTCAGCTATGTATGTCTGCCTGAACAAAAAACATGACTTAACAATCAGGAAAATGCATTTTTATCTGCCTGTCTTTAATGCTACCCTCTTGTCTACAGCACTGAATAGAAGGTAAAGTCAATATAAAACCCATAAAGCAGGAGAATACAATGACCGGTGTATATGACTTAATGGTGTAATTTAATGGATGTATTTCCTGCCATAAAAATGCACTTGTGCCTTTCTTATGACCTGCTAGCTTGTGAGTAATGAAGTATGTGATCTTCTAGCTACTTAATTATTGTAATGTTTCTGTAGTTTGGTTTTGCTTAGGAATTACTTCATAATCCTTTTTTCCCCACATTGTGTTTCTACTCTGCTTTATCACATAGATAATTAGAAAGAAAGAGATTTACAGCTTCTTTTTTTCTCATCAGAGAACTCATGTGGATAAAGTAACATACATGCTTGCATGTTTTATAAGACCTTAATTTCAAACATCAGGATATCACTTGATTTTCAGCCTTCATCTCCTGCACTCACCAAAGACGACAAAGCTTCTAACAGGACTGCGTCAATGAAAAACCACCATGATTTTTAAGAAGTGATCTGCATTTTTTTAAAGTGAATATAAGAAAGTAAAATAAAAAGTAGTCTCTCTGTATTTCTAACATCTATGATATTTATTTCAGAACTACTGTTCAGTACATGCCTCACAGAACAGTCACCACAGTAAGATATAAATATAGCAGCTGCCAAAGAAGTAGCATGAAGTATCCAAGGAATCACTTCAGTCCCACTGTGCTTTTGCTTTCCTTTATCAGCGACTTATCTTGAAAGGTGTTTCATCTATTTCAAAATGTTTTTACAACCCCCTCATTTCTTTAATGGGTTTGGGGATTATGAACACACCCTCCCACCACAAGGGAATCAGATAATGCTCAGATAAACATCTGTGTAGAGACTGAAGGCTGTGCTAGACCCATTACCAGATTATGGGTGGTCTGGAGACCCTGTTGTAAACACTAACTTTTGGGAAGCACAGAAACAGATAAATTAAACCCTTGCATTTCAAAACAGCAATTTGACAAAGTGCTTTTTCCTATTTTTCCCCCTTCAAAAACAGGGTTCAGGAGATTTCAGAGAAAAAGGTTTTCACTACTAATGAGAGGCTTAGCTGAAAGCTCGTATGATTTAAACCATGGTGTTCTTTTCTTCCTATTTAATTGTCAAAGGGAACAGCCATGTTTTAATTTTGCCTTTTCCTCATTTACTAATTGCACAGAAAGCTGTTTCATTTAGCTTATTTAGTTCCTTACAGAATTAAACTCTACAAAAACAAAATGTAAATCATACTCAATCATTGACAGTTTAGACTACCGGCAAAAGCAGTTAGGTCTGATTTGAAGTGAGAGAGAGTTTAAATGCATATCCAATACAGAAGTCATGATCAAATACTCTGCTTTTCCTAGCCTTACAGCTGTGCTGGATTTCCAGAAATGCACACCAAGATAGGGGTTTTGACTGCCTTTGACTGGCGTTTCGCATCGCGCTTCTGGTCCCACTACTCAACCTTCAGCCTCAGGTGAACGAGCCATCTCAGGGTGAGGGAAAGCAGGAGGTGGGGAGAGAAGATCTCTTTCCCAGCTTCCTAAAGAGCCTCACCTCTTTTTAATTAATCAACACCATGCATGTGTGACAATATTCACAATATGGAAAATAGGTTCTCCTTTCTTTCCAGAGGACAAAAAAGTTGTTTCATATCCCCAGTTGGCTTGAGAGAACGTAGGTCTATAAAAGTTGACAACTATTAATGCAGATACTCACCAGCCAAGGACCTAGCTCAGAGGGTTTCAGAATAACTTCTCCTCAGTAGCATTCAAATGACCCTTACTGTACCTCCTCCGTGTAAAACTATGGTCAATGAGAGAAGAAAGTTTCTCCAACTCCTACAGCACTGCACCGAGCAGGTACCCACACTGCAGCCCATCAAGGAGCGCATGCTGGAGCAGGGGAAAAGTGTGAGGATGAAGGAGCAGCGGAGATGAGCTGTTATGGACACACCACACCTCCCACTCCCCATCCCCCCCTCTGCTGCTCAGCGTGGGGAGGCAGAGAAGCTGGGGACAAAGGAGTTAAGTTGAGCCTGGGATAAAGCCCAGGGGAGGAGGTAAGGGGAAGGTGTTTTAGTTTTTGTCTTTGTTTCTCACCATCCAACTCCATATTTAATTGGCAATAAATTAAATTAATTTTCCCTTGGTCAGGTCTGTTTTGCCCATGATGGTAACTGCTAAGTGATCTCCCTGTCCTTGTCTCAACCCACAGGGTTTGCCATCATATTTTCCTTCCCTGTCATGTTCAGGAGGGGGAGTGAGAGAGTGGCTGGGTAGGCATCTGGCAGTCATCCAAGGTCAAACCACCACAAGCAGATAAACAAACTAGAGCCCTAAATCTAATATTCTTCAATGATTCAGGCTCTCAGAGAAAGATGTTCCAAGATATCCAAGTACCCAGCACCTATGCCAGGAGGAGTCAGATTTTTAGCTGATTAGAAGGGAGGATCTATCTTAGAAACCCCCAGGACTGGCCCTTAGCTGCCCGCTCCACCTCCTCCCCAGGGATTCCCATCCACACTGCAGGGACCATTCAGGTTTCTGCTAATTACTTACTGAACTGCCACAAATGATGTATTAAGAAAACACAAAACTGGAGCGAGTTTACCTTAACTGCATGAAGCTTGACTGCCATTTTAGGGCAGGAGGCACAGTTTTTCATTGAATGTCTGGGCTTTTTTTTTGTTTGTTTTGGTAATCTTAATGTGACCTCCGAATCAGTGCAGTAGAAAGTTCTGCCTCTTCCAAAATTTTCTGCTTGGTGAGAGCAAATACAAAGCAATTCACTATGGAGATATCAGAATTGGCACAGACAGGCAAAGAATACATTATATATAAAAATGTAACACACAGGTGCTCAGAGGTTAAGCTTACCTATTCTGGTCTCAAGCTGACATGACATAAAATCAGAGGTAGAACAGCTTTTGTGAACTGAGCTGAGGGAACAGGCCATTCATTAAAATGTCATCCTGAAACACTGGAGATAAGTGACAATAGTTGAAATAGAAAGCAAAAATAGAATGAGGGGCAAAAAACTTCCAATAACATTTGAAAAGACTTGATAGTAGCTGGTTAACCATCATTTCCAGAAAAAAAAAACCCAAATCTCCATGATTTAATGTGGAAAGAGAAAAATAAAGACAACCCCAACACTACAAAAGAAAAGGAAACACATTCTCTGTCTTTAAGGCTAAAGTCAGCAAACACCTGTGTATCATCCACATTTATGAAGATAAAGCTAGATCACACCTGTCACAAATACCTGTGCCCACCCTACTAACCTTCCACAGGGAAACCTTAGGTGCTTTTTTTAGTATGTGTGCAGCATTGTATTATGTGAAGCTGTAAAGAAACTAGTCAGTGCTAGAAGGGCAAAGCTGGGAAACGCAGCCAAGAAAATAACAGCCTAGAAGTTACAGTGGTGGCAGAAAGAAGATTTGCTGCTGTCCTGGGGCTAGCAGGGAAAAGTGGATGATATTTAGTCCTTTCCCACCCTACCAGTCTCTACTCCTGGGGACAGGACCTGAGTAAGTTTGACTGAAGCAATCAAATAAAATGGAGGTGTCATGCTGGAAGGGATAGCGCGGCTGGACAAACCAGAGGTCACAGGCTGGATTTTGCCTCCAGTGCCTGTCTCCGCTTCACTGTCTGAAAAGACAAATGGATTCTTTATACATTGACTCCCATATAGCAGGTTTACTTTGCCAAGATAAACACTAGAAATCACATTTTTTAAGTTGTGGAAGTTGATGCCGGTGTCCCTATCTGGGTTTTACAATTCTTGTTCAGGACAGCAAATTAGCTTTATATAAGCACTCCTGTAAGGTAAGTAAACAGCCACCCCGTTTTACGACAGAGGAGGAGGCACAAGAGGTTGAACTGCAGCAGTTCCTGAAAAAGAACCCAGGATTTCCAATCCTCATACATATTAGCTGCTTCCCACAGACATCCATCTCCCTACTGCAAAATAAAGCTTTATAATTTCCAAGTGGTTTACTGTATTGATGTGGAGATACTGAAAAGCAGTGCTAGAGGCTTCCTCAACATTCAGAGCACAGAGATCTGGACAGAAATGCCGAGTTTGACGCAGGCTGTAGGATCCTTTCCTTTCCCTTTGCACATGCATTCAAAGGGTCTAACACACAAAGAATGTGCTCCAGAAATCGGTGCCGAGCTCAAGAGCCCTCCAGTGATTCAGTCTGACTCCAGGCTTGAACTTCCGTCCCTATTCGCAAGGAGTTCTCACTCGAAGAGGCTGGCTGTCGCAAATAAACAAATGTACAGCAGTTTGTGGCTACCAGCAAATTTCCCTGATCCGTTAGTTTGGATCTGGGCTAAATATGAACCGAAACTGAAGAAGTTATGGGTCAGGGCACTGATGTATAAGCAAGGCTGGCAATAAATGGAAAAGTGCAGCCCCAGAATGTACTACAGGTAGTTGCAATCTCATCCAGGCATCTCTATTCAAAAACAGACTTTGGGTTTATTGGGTGCTTCTCCTGACTCAGGCGCGGTGGCAAACAGGATGCTTACTGAAACACTGACCCTCGATGTGCTCAATACATAAGCATTGGGGGCTGCAGATAAGCTGCGTGTAGCTGCTGGAAGTAGTAAACTTCAGGCATTTCCCCTCTTTTGTACAGTAACCCTTAAGATTTTTTCTCCCCTTTTGACTGGAGGATGAATGGAACGAGTGAATCCAAGGCAAAGAGTTACACTGTAGGTTTGCTTGTTGTGTAGAAGGGGGGAAAAGACCTCCGGCTTTCCTGAGGTCCAGGTAAATACAGGATACTTCTTTTACTTGGCACTAAGTCATGGGATAAGAAGCTGGGTGGAATGGAGTCACTCCCCGGGAGAAAAGACATAGGTCTTCTCACCTATCTGTTAATAAACAGGGAAAAAATCTGGTAGTGCATAGTGTTTTGCACTTTAGTGCAGCCATTTACACTCATGCGAAATGACAGTAAAAAGTCTGCAAATTAGAAGAGCAGGAGTTTACACTCACTTTGCTCCTGTATCAACAGGCAAGACGAAAAGCAGTGGAGGAGGAAAAAAAAGTAAATCAGGCATTCATGGTAGAAGTGGTAGGAAAAAGGGGATTGTAATGCTTCCATGAAATCCTCATGGCACACTGTAGAAGAGCCTTTTAAGCACAACGCTGAGACCTTGCTATGCTGGGACCCCGTCATACCCTATGGGCTATGCATGGCCCTAAGCCCCTGTCAATCTCTGTGATGCTCCTTCTTTCACACAACCAGTGCTGTAGCAGAGGGTGAGTGTTTGACAAGCAACATGCATTTCTCAGATCATTGTTACATGCTCAGACCTTAAAAACCAGGAGTGAAATCATGGCACAAATGTAATACAAGAATACAGTACCCGCTCCCCTGGGAATCTTAATGGTACTGCTGCGCACTTTTGAACCAGGCAGAAAGTCAAGAAGGAATGTAATAAAATATAAGTGAGCTTTTGTAAAACAAGTCTGATCAAAATCCCCACCAATGTGTTCTCCCCCCTTCAACATTTCAGTTCTTTTAATCTTTGTGTCAACTTCCCCATGTTTCAAATAAACCACGAACTATTAATGCATTTTCTTTCATTTCAGGAACAAGGCAAGCTCTTGACTCAGGACTTGGTGATTGGAAACAGTTATTTTGCCTCAGCATTGAGCCTGCATGAACATAAAATGCTTTGGAAACCACGATGGCATTGGCAACATAATTCTTTCAATGTTATCTATGTGGTGTAAATCCAACCTTTTTTGAAATTCATTGCCTGCCAGGCAAAACTATTCATGCATAATACATATCTTGGAGTTGGACACAAGATTACTGACATTATATTACTCCCTATTTCCTTTGTCATGGAAGCTCTGCATTCCTGGCAAACAGAAAAAAAAAATCTTACATCTCTCATAAAGAAAGACCTCTTGACTATGTTTTTATTTACCATTTCTGAGCACTGACTCAAATTTTGGCATTAGTATAAGAGTTACTCCTGTTCTTCCTTTTCATAAAGTTTTGAATTTGCTTGCATTGTTCATAAACTACCTTCAAAATGACATTAAGAGAGAGAGCATGCTTTACAACAAGCACAACCACAGTACAAGTAACAGCATGTGTTGTAAAGGAGGTATGTATGTATCAGTCATTTTGGGGGTAATTCTAGCTCTAACAAAATAAAAAATGAAGCAACTCTGAGGTAAGCCTGTAATTTTCCTCTGAAAGCTGTAAGTCTACATTCTCCTCCTATTCTTCACACTTTTATAAGGCAAGACAGTGTCACATTTGAGCTTTGCTTTGTCATCTTTTTGAACCTAAGCTTCTCATTAACCACCCTGAAAACAAGTATTTGTTCCCAGGAATAAATATGTGTGTAGGTACTGTGTTGCATACATGTGGTAAGGGCAGATATTCAGGAAAAACAACTTCAAACCACGCCAGGCTAACTGTCTCTGTGTCAATGGTGTAATGCCTGCTCATGAGGTTTGCAGACTATGGAAATTTTAGCCTTACCATGTGCAGTTCTTACCTCTGGGCACGGATGATCAGAGTCTGACCCCTGGAATGTTTGCAGTGGAAATCTTCCTGGTTATGCAAAGTCCCAGGACCTGGCATCAGGTCTGCACTAAGATGGCCCATCCCTACCTGTCATCTCGATGAGCATGACAGAAGAATGGCCAAAGATGGGTCTGACAGATCACAGAATCATAGAATAGTTTGGGTTGGAAGGGACCTTTAAAGGTCATCTAGTCCAACCCCCCTGCAATGAGCAGGGACACCTTCAACTAGATCAGGTTGCTCAGAGCCCTGTCCAACCTGATCTTGAATGTTTCCAGGGGTGAGGCATCTACAACCTCTCTGGGCAACCTGTTCCAGTGTTTCACCACCTTCATCATAAAAAACTTCTTCCTTATATCTAGTCTGAATCTACCGTCTTCTAGTTTTAAACCATTCAAATAATTTCTAGGAGCTAGCAGTGGGTCAAATGTAAAAGAAATCTTTTTATCAACCTTTGAGATAATTAAAGACAGCCTGTAACCATGTTCTTCTAAGTTGTCCCACTGGCCACTTGGGATTGTGACTATTCACCTGATCAAAGTAATTTTTAAGGTGTTTCCAAGAAGGTGTTTTTGAGGAAGTCAGTATGATTTAAACTCTTGGGTTTGTACTAGATAATAGTACAGTGAGCATGATAAACATGCAGAATTAAATTGTGGAGCAGAAGTCAAGCTGGCAACGGCTGCTGGCATGGACCTACCAAACATTCAAGCCTCTGACCCAGGTGTATCAGGTTCTGCCCCCATTGTTCATCACATCCAAGTCAGTATTTCTTTCAAGGATTATATGGAGTATGACGATAGTACAAGGAGTACAATGACAACACTTGTACTAGCAAATTATGCAAAGTATCACGTGACAATTTCTTGGCAGTTTCAAAATAAGGAAATAGAGCTAAGAGGTCTTTAGGGAAGCTTTCCACTAGTGACAATACGTCCACTGATGGAGGGAAGTATTTGGTTTTCCCATCTCACCACTGTGATTTTTTAAACAGAGTAATTGCCAAAATCCAGTCTCCTTTCACTTCAGAATCTCAAATGACAGGGCTCAAAGATTTCCTTGTTGCTTTGTTTAAGTTCTCCTTTCTTTCACTACACCTCCTTCCTCCTGGTTTGTATCCCTGTGCATAGGTGTTTGCTCAGTTAAAGCCTAAGGCAGAAAGACGATATGACTATTTCATGGGAGCTACTCAGTGAGGGCAATCTTGGGTCCACATATCACAGGGCTGTGTCTGCACCAGAGCAGCTGCACGTAAGCTGAGTTCACATGCCCTGGAAGCTCCTGTGCTCAATTTTGTGAGGGTCCTGGGGCAGTTGTGTTAAACAGGACAGGAAGGCAGTCAGTGTCTGAAACCATCTGTTCCCGTGTAGGGGTGGGCTGCAATAAAAGCCACTGCTGACTGAGGCGCCTGCCACCTCTGCAACACCTCTGAAAACACAGTTTCATGCGGAGAGCCTCTGGAGCTGTTCCAGAAAGTTACTCAGTTTTTCAAAGTGCGAAGCAACAAAGTGAGCGCTGCCACTGCTGAGCCAGTACCCCCTAGTCATGTTACCCGAGCTGCGGCTGTGCCCTTGGCTGCGGGGAGCAAGCTTTTCAAAGGAAAACCGTCAAGTGCGATGGACGCGTGGAGAAGGCCAGCCATGCAACCCTGAGCAATACCTTACATCGGTACAGAGTGAGCACATGGTTGTAGCTATCTGGCACAGTTACCTTTTCTTGTCTCTTTGTCAGGACCTAAACAACCTGCCTTGGGAGCAAGGACAAAGGAAAACAGTGGAGAAGACGGAGACCAGGGCAGTCTGCAGGGAGACATAAACATGACTGCCAGAAGAGGAGAAAAGAACTTCTTACATGCAAAAGTTATTTTCCATTCTATTCAGAAGTAAATTTAGTCTTGTATCAGAACTCACTTTAAATACATGACAGTCTTCGCTACCGTTTTGGCAAAAGTGACTTTTCCTTCTGAGCAGCCTTTCAGGATTATTTTCGTCCTGCTGGTTTCCACATTTGGCCAGACTGACCTCCTGCTAAGGGCTGCGGCTGAGCTCCCCACCCCTCTGATCCTCACAGGACCTCTATCAGTCCTGCCTCTCATGTCAGGATCAGGAGCGAGAGGGTGGCCTGGACAGTCAGCCCTGGGAGAAGCCGACCTCTAAACACACCAACCAAAGGGAGCCATGCCACTGCCAAGAAGGGCCAGCAACAAATCACACTCCATTGCCTCTCACACGTAACCATTTACAGTCTCCAGAGAAAGAAAAAACCTCTCCTTCCTACCCTGTCCACTAGGATGTTTCTTACTGATGACCCAGGGTGAAATAAAACACCAGGACCTGTGCCAGCGCATGCAGAAGTAGAAGCAGATGCAAACCATGCACTGTTCTTCCAGGGATAAAGTGACACAAAACCCAGAAATTCAAGACCAGAATTTTCCATTTAAAAATTATGCCAGGATTTGTGAACCTGATAGAACCTCAGGATTTTTACCATTCTGATTCATAAATCAGTGATTTCCATCCCAAGGGTAAAGAAAGGATTTATATTTGAAAGCGTATTTAGGATTTATTGGCAGGATTTGTACTGTAAGGCATGTAAGGATTTGTAAATCTAATTTCTCACTTATAAAAGCTGTTGAGGATTTTTGTGTGGTAAAGCCAATTAATGTAATTTTAATGTCATAATTAAAAATCAGGCAACCCTGCCCCCCGAATTTTGAACCATGTCACATCCTCATCAGTGAGAGCCACTGGAATAGTAAGGGTGCCCTGCCCTTGAGCAAAGTTGTCTGGAAAAGCCTCCGCTGCCTACCACGGAGACAGGGGAGACAAGGAGCACGGCTCCCAGCCAGATGGGTGCTGGAGAAGAAGAAACACTGACAGCACAGAGGTCTTCAACTTTTTTCTCAGCACCTTCTTTGCTTGCTCATCACCACCTCTCCTGAACCAGAGCAGGGAAACAGCCAGGGCTCTTAGCCCCAGAGAGGCTGACGGGAGACCACCTCCTCCTTCGGACCCAGCTGTGTCCCCTCTCCCAGCTCATCCAGGGCAGCAGATATAAGGGAAGGAAAGGATCTGGTGGTGATCAAACCACAGTTTGGGACAGCCGTCTGTGAAGCATGGCTGTCTCCAGGCTGACAAAGCCAATGGCACCTCCTGACACTTTGACTCTGATGGACCTACCTTCTGCATCTATCCCCGTCTGGGCGAGGGCACCCCCAAACATGCAGAGTGACAGCTCAGTTCACAGCACTGCTTCCCACCGGCACACCTTCACGCCAGAGATGCTCTTGCTTCAGTAAGGACACGACCATCAAGCTTACTGCTACCCAAGAGACCAAGATACAGACACTGCTAATCCTTGAACCCCCAGCCTTCCCAAGCTGGAGAAGGTATGCTGCATTATCTCTGCAGGGTTTATTTTGAGGACCTAAACTAATTTAGATCCTAAATAGATTTAGGTTTTGAAACTCTGCTGGACTCAGGTGCCCAGGCGCTGGCAGGGGGCTGCAGGGCGGCCTCTGTGAGGAGAGGCCGGGGCTGCCCCGAGCCGGACACAGCCGGTTCCAGCCGGCTCCAACGGCCCCAGCGCAGGGCACGGCTGAGCCCCGCAGCCACGATGGCGGCACCTCGGGGAAAGCCTGGGTAAGAGAGGGCAAAACGCTGCCCGGCAGCGAGGGGTGAGGGGAAAAGTGTGAGAAACAGCCCTGCGAGCACCGAGGGGAGAGGGGCAGGAGGGGGAGGAGGTGCTCCAGACGCCCCAGCAGGGATCCTCTGCAGCCCTGGAGAGACCATGCTGGAGCAGGTATCCACACTGCAGCTGTGGAGGACCCCATGCTGGAGCAGAATATGCCCTGAAGGAAGCTGCAGCCCATGGGAAGGACCCATTCTGGAGCAGGTTTGTCCTGAAGGACTGCAGCCCACGGAGAGCCCACACTGGAGCAGGGGAAAAGTGTGCAGAGGAAGGAGCGGCAGAGAGGAGCTGCTATGGACCAGCTGCAACCCCCCGTCCCCAAAATCCCCCTGCACTGCTCAGAGGAGGCAGAGGAGTTGGGGATGAAGGAGTGAAGTTGAGCCTGGGAAAAGGGGGGGTGGCAGGGGTAAAGTGTTTTAGTTTTTGTCCTTGTTTGTCACCATCCAACTCTATTCTAATTGGCAATAAATTAAATTAATTTTCCTCAGGTCACGTCTGTTTTGCCCATGACGGTAAATCAGTACATGATCTCCCTGTCCTCATGTTGACCCATGAGCTTTTTCATCTTATTTTCTTCCACCTGCTGAAGAGCAGGAGTGAGGGAGCGGCCGGGTGGGTGTCTGGCAGCTGGCCAAAGTCAACCCACCACAGAAACACAGGAGGTGTTGGCACAATTCAGGCTGCTGAGGTAGCAGCACCGTGTTATCCTTTATCCATGACTAAAGTTTCACATTTTGTAATTCTTCCTTGCCAGTCTGTCAATATTTTTACTTGTTAACCTAATTACGAGTTTACATTTTAGAGAAAACCAACAACCACCCTGTTCCTGATGTTTGAAATAGCTAATGTAAGACAAAAGATTTCCAAGTACTTAATTATCCACAAGAAATGAGTTGATTACAGTAAGGTTAAAAACAACTGGTATCATATAGGCACTTGGATTTTAACCAGAGTCTGTTTTCTGCACTCAGATTTGCCAATCAGTTTCTAAGTCTCCCATGTCAGCAGCTAGAACAGCCTGTTTCTTTTCAAACAATGAAAATGAATTTTAAAGAAATCAAATTCCAACTTTAGGGCCAACTGTTTGCAGGGTGAGATCAGTGACCGAGTCCATTAGCTATGCCCGGCCCTGCTAATCTGCGTCTGGTAAAGATGAGAGATGCAGATGATGCAGAGATGCGCAGAGATGCAGTTAGTGGAGCAAGGCACTGGATATCAGGAGAAATGGGTTGCGAGTGGTGATATAATTCCATCCCTTGCTCATTTAAAATGTTTAGACAACTCACTGCATCTCATGGTGCCTCACTGCAAACATGGGGTGGGGAAAGAAATGATTTTCTGCTACTTCCAAAAGGAGCTGTAAAGCAGTAAGCATCCAGTTCCTAGCAGCTTTGGGATTGCGGGCAGTATAAAATGTGGAGGTAATTCTGATTTAATTTCACTCTTAAATTCTGTCAAAGTGCATCCAGTAAACAGGGAATATTCTTTATTATGACTAACAGTACCACAGGGTTTCAACCAAGACTATGAACCTACTCAGCCAGGAAAAAAAGAGAATAAAAAAGACTATACACACACACTCACAGATTTGGGAACACTTGATTCCTTCAATGCATCTATAGGCTGAGCTGATGACAGCTTGCTCAAGGCTGCCCAGGACATCAGGGCCAGAGCCAAGAATTTACCTGTGACTTTCACTAGTCCTAATCCAGCACTTCAACCTGAATTCTCTCCTTGATACTTTCACAAAATGAACTAAGAGGGAGGAAACTCCAGTATTAGCCGAGATAATTCTGATGAATCACAAAAACTATAGTCTGGCTAGAACACGTGTTTCTCTCCCATGCATCAAAAACAGGGATGATGCAGATAATCCCCAACAAACCACTGGCTTGGTAAAACAATTAATTACTGACCTTATAAAGGTTTAACAGGATAAAAAATCCTGCTAACAGAACAGCACAATGTACAATTAAGTTTTATCTTTCGACGAAGAAACCTCATTTGTACTAAAATACTGGGTGATTTATATTTGCTGTTTCAACAGATAGTTTAAGATTTAACAGATTGCTGAATAAATTGTTTAAATATGCAAATCATCTGGGCATTTTGTAATATTTCTCCAAGGGCTTTTTCCCAGAAGCTCTCACCAGATCATGCAAATTACTAGTGATTCAGAAAAGGAAGCATATAATATTTTAATTGACAGAGTGTTTATTTCAGCTCCAGTTCTTTTACATCTTCCCCCTCAAATAACTAGAAACATATGACCTCCAGGAATCTCCATATTCTGTGGGGCTCATGACAAAATCGAGTCTTAGGAGAGGCAGAGCACAGGAAATTAAGTGTTTTATGTAGATAAAATGAGCTGACCTGGGGAATACAAATAGTACTAAATTACACTATATAGTCTGCCCTGTACACCTAATTTCCATGATAAATGACGAGCTGTAATGGGCATTCATGCATTCCTTGCACGGCAGCCCCAGAACTTCATGTCGCCTCTCCCCATGCCCTGCTTAGAGGCCGGCAGCCGCTGCTTCCCAGGGGTCTGGGGCAGCTCTGCGAAGGCAGCGCTGGCCATCGGACTCGCCACCACCTCCATGCTCGATGCTCACAGTGGGGGCAGCTCACTCGCCCGTGGTTTTCACCGCCACACACTGCTGCAGCCAAATCCCATCTCCATGAAGCACTCCTGACTTGATGCTCAGGGAATCTACCTTTCCACCCCAAAGCCACAAAAGGAAAGGAGGTTTTCTCTACTTTCCCATAACTGCCTCCTGAGACTAACTCTTTAATTACCCTACTTAACCACCAGCAGCCCAAAATATGAACCTCTGAGCCAGAAAAGGACAAAAAGAAAAAGGGGGGGAGAGGGGGAGAAGGCAGTTTTTTTCTTAATGACTCATGCACTGATTCCACTTACCTGCTACCTGGTGAAAAGGGCAATGCATTTGTATTTGCATTACACAACAACATTAGACATAACATCACTTTTTTTTCCTATTTTCTTAAAGCTCAACCTCTGTACCAACCTAGAGAGCAAGCAACACAGACCGCACTCAGTCCCTGCTAGCCAAGTTGTTCCCCTCATGCGCTTCTGCTGAGAAGCAAACCCTGCAGTGGCAGATTTGGGTACGCTGGCTTCAGCATACACACAGTTCCCCAGTGATCCACTTCAATCAGAATCCGAAAAGAGCGATTCCAGCCCTGCAGCGTGGTGTGAGCTCTGCTACCTCATGCATTATTTCAGCATGAAATATTTATAAACTGGAGAATGGGGGCAGGCTCCTTCTTTAAAAAATGTAATGAATTTTTTTTAAATGTATGAGCACAACTTATAAGAACCTGCAACTTGTTTGACATCCTAGGTTTAACAGCCCAGTCCTCACTCCTCATCCATACAAAAGGAGCTGAGATTTCACCTTGTAACCAATTTCTCTTTAAAAATTGAACTTAGACTAAGCAGGTATTTTTATATCTTAGGGCTAATTTTGCTTTTCTTGACATTAGCGCTCATCACCACACCTGTCTATTTTTTTGTAGAAAAGAAAAAATAACAGCATTTGGATCATAATTATCCTTCCCCTGGCAGCAGTTTGTGTTCTGAAATTAAAACGGTGGTCACTTTCTACAGTGACGCACTGTCACAAAACTGGTCCTTGGAAAGACATAGGGGACCGACAGTAGCAAATCCGACAACTTAAGGGCCAAACCAGTATTCCCATAATACAAAGTAGCCAGTGGAAAAAGCCACTGACAGGTAGATTCCCTCACTCTGCCAGATGACACCTGTAAAAAGTAACTCCTGTTTTAGTTGGAAACCAGAAGGCGGGACTTCAAAAAAGCTGCAGATAAACTGGTCCCCTGTGGGCACTGGGGTCCTCAGCGAGTGCAGCAGTCTCACAGCTTGGAGAACTTGGGGCTGAAGAGCACAAATTTCTGCAAATTAACCTTCTGCTTTGACGTGTTACTCTGCTAACCAATTCTGCAGAAGCAGTTACACAATTGACCTGTTCTCTGTAGCACTGATGAAGCTTTACTCTTTTTTTACCTACAGATTTAGAAATATTTACCAGCAGAGGACTAATTGACTCTCAGGAGAACAAACCCAATTTTACTTCCTTTGAAACATCAGGAAAATAATTCCAGATGCGTAGCACCTTGCAAGCAGGAATACAGCAGTTGTTACTACCTAGCATTCCTGAAGTCATTTGATTACAGAACAACTAATTACTTTTATTTTTCATGAAACATGGAGTGATTTCATATATATTTCTTGTATTTCCTATTTGGCAAAACAAAGGTTAACTGACCTGCCTTCCACTCAGCCCTAAAACATGTCCTATCTTTGTTGCCTGCTAGTGTACGCCTTAATTTACATTTCCTTCAAGCCTGCACTATAAATAGACTTCTGTGGAGGTATTGCGTGTGCAGAGATCCTTATAAATGCCAGGACCACTGTGAATCCAGCCCAGGGAGCCAAGAGATGTGCATGGAACTGAGTGCCCAAGCATGCCACACAGCCTCTGCTGGCTAAGGGGAGCACAGCTTTCAGAGGGAATGGGCAATTCCTAAGTGTCCTGGTTTAAACAGACCACAAAAAAAGCTTAAGTCCAGTGACAGAAAGCTAAAAATTAGTTATAACTTGGATTATCTGTGGAACTTTAAATTCCTGGTTTGGAAACTGCACTGTTTAAACATCAGGACAGATGCACCACAGCTAAGTCAGCAGATGCAAATCCTCTGAAGACAAGACATTTGCATCCCCTTACTGAAGTGATAATAGGAGAATACTAAAGTGAGTTGCTAAGAAGATTACGCTTTTACTTTATTAAGTAGCTGGTCTGGCTTCAACAACTTATCTCAGTACAAGGAATCTTCCAGGAAATCAAGCATTTGCTCAAGTTGATTACTTTTTTCCCTCCTGGGGTCATCACCTCCCTTTGGTCATTCATTCCTACAGAGCATCATCTGCTTGACTGACAGATACTGCAGTGAAAGGTAGTACAGGGGGAACAAAAGTCTGTACTTAATCTATTTCTACCTTGCTGGACATATCCTTACCACCACCAACAAAAAAGGCTCCCTTTCACTCAGTGCAGCACAGGCTGTGCTAAACCTATGCCATCTGGTGCAGATGCACACAGTAAGTACCTATTTAAATTTAGAGAGCAGTTACAGCATGACCTGCAGACCACAGCAGTAGATACTCATGTCTGAGCAACATTATGTGCTTCCATTATCACCCTGCCTTGTAAATGGAGCCCTAAAGCCGACAGCACATTAGGTATTTTTGCAGGCGTTGTCTCTGTTACACACCGCCTTCTTTGTGGCAATATAACTAATTCACTGGAAACTGCCAGACATGGACTATACATTGCAATATTCACTGTTCTGCTTCCTGGCATTAAGCAAATAGATTCAAAATATATCAGCTTTACATCAAAGCACCTCTCTTGGAGCCAAACTCTGCAGTCTTGTACTTAGTATATGACTTTGCTTCAGGTGCTAAATGGAGATTACACTGATTTTTAAATGCGCTGCTTGAGAGCTTGAGACATCCAGGGGAGTTGTAATAAAATGTATATCCATGTGATCAGTTCAGAAATACTGCTGTAAGATCAGCAGTGAAATTATTTGATAGCTTCAGTCCATTTTTTGAACTGAAAGGGATCCAGCTCCCAATAACCGTAACTGGCTATTAAGCCACCATAACCTGTGCCAGTCTGGTTGACTCAGCAGTAGGACTGAAGAGCAAATGCCATTTCTGCTCAGGTGGAGGAGGAGAGGATAGTATTACCACTAAGAAGGTGACAGTCCTCGAATCTCTTCCACCACAGCCCATGAAATACAGCGTGAAACTTTCTGCTGACTTCCTGGGAGCTAAACTGGGACCCTAGTTACAAACCAAGCAGATTTTAAAAGAAGTTCACTACAAATGAAACAAAAAAAAAGAAACCATCTACGCGGGTTACAGCAAATCCGTACACTCTCAGCACAATCACTTGTACTTACAAAATAAACAGTATTTTAAACAACACTTTGGCCCTTGTAAAACGATTCAATAAATGTTACAAGACGCCGTAGCATAAAACTACTCTGGTTCCCACTAAACACGAAGGCTTTCAGAAACTTGTACCAGTGTTGGAAAGGTCACTTAGGTTCAGACATCACTATGTATTTCGCAGTAGATGCTTCTTTCTTATGCCCCGTTCCTTGTGAGAACCAGCCCAGTGGGCTATCTGAAAGCACATCCCCTCCTGCCTCGCTGACCCCACTAGAGTAAAATCCCTTCTTCTCCTCATCTTCCTCCTTGTTGCCCTGGTGAGGTGTGGTAGGAGACCTTGGAGATGGGTGGTCACCTCCACGTGGGCACAGGCGAGACAGGCACGCAGAGGAGCGAGCTGCCTTTCACGTGCTGCTCATGCCAGCAACCTGGCAGAAAGAGGAGGTGATTCATGAAATGGCTTCAGCCGGTTTCTCATGTCCTGAAAACAAGCCAGGCTTCCACAAAGAGAGGGATTAGGTGGCTGATGTTCCTCCACAACCCCTTTCAGCTCCCATGTTCCTTCCAGCTCCCAAGTTCCTCCCTTGCAGGTCACTCTGCAAGACAGTAGAAACATCCCTGGAAACTGGCACTTACATCTAGGGGATGACAACCTCTGCTACCCCTTTCCTGCCTCTCCTCAAACATGAAGCACCCCTGGAGGGGGCAGATACGCTCCACCATCACCCCGCATTTCTCACACCTGCCTGCTGATCCCTGCCACCACCTTTGTGAGCTCCTCTGGGCAAAGAGCTTACCATGAACTAATACAATTACGTAAACCAAACCGATCACTTGACAGAGCTGTTAAATGGCAAGATGCAGGCAACAACTGATTTGCCAGGGCATAATCAAACACTTTGAGAACTTAAAAAGAAGCAAAACAGTGACTTCACCCAGACTTTGGGTGGGAGAGGCTTTCAATCAAGGCAATGTCTTCTTCAAGTTGCTAGAGCCGTGCAGTAAACCACAGTGAAGGTAGTTGCCTTCAGCAGACAGTCTCTGGACAAATTTCTAGAGCCCATTTACTGCACGAAATTGGATGGTACGACAACCTGCTTCACAAAGAGATGGAAGAATGCCACAAAGATACTACAGTGATAATGTATTGCTACAATGACTGGGCTCCAACCATCATTTCCATCTATTTTATTTCACAGACTAAAATGGCACACATGAACCATGCATCAACCATCGCTGCGCATGTGGACCAGAAGCATTTATTACCAGTCCAGTTCTACAGCCTCAACAAAATTCCTATTGACTTCAAGATAAATCAAGCTGGCATTTTCATGACCATTGGAAATCTGTTTTCAGACTGCAGAAATTAAGCCTGAGACAGATATATAAAGGCAGATTTTTATTTTTTTTTAAAAAGACAGTTTTGAAAATATCTTGCTAAAAATACAACTACAAAAATCTTGTTTCATAGCCTAAATGTAACACACTGCTATGAAAAATATGCTAAGTAGCTTAAGAGAATGAACATATTGTTACTGAAATCTATTTCAAACAGGATAGAGCTTATTTTCACTCTCTTCTTGACCTTTATTTGAGAAGATGCCCTGAAACTCTAGGTATTTTGTATTACATGTGATGGCACTAATTCAAAGTTTTCAACCTATATCCAACTATCAGAGATCACAGTGCAATACAACCCATGCCCCCCCCCCCCCGCCATTTAATTCACCATCTTGGACACCTTTCAGAAATAGGAATGCAGTCACATCTGATTAAGAGTTTATTTATTATATTTCATGGTTTAGCAGAACTAATGTAACAATGTTAGTGGAAAGTATGGAAGGATCAAGAATCAGAGTAATTGAGCAAGCAGAGAATGCAAGGGCTTTTTGAGGTGTGCATGCGTGGGGTTTTGTGGGGTTTTGGTTGGTTGGTTGGTTTTTTTAAAGGAACAGGAAAGAGCCATCATGCCAAGACTAAAAAGTCAGGAAGTAAGTGCACTGAAGTCAGCATACACAAAGACATGCAGTTTTCCAATACGGGGGGTAAAATTTTGGTCACGGAAAGCAAGTGTCCCAAAAGCCAGGAATGACTCCACAGGAGGCCACCTGCAGAAAGCCTGAGTCTTTTGAGGCCTCCCAGAGCCTCTCCTCTGGAAGCAAGCCTCTTGCTGGATACATGACCTGGGATCCCCACTTTTGAACATAGGGGCTGGAAAGCACTGTGTTATGTTTTTAATTAGGTTGCATAGATAATTTCTCATTGTATTGTCACCAAATTCTTGAAACACCACAATAAAAATGACAATTTGAACATTGAAAATTTTATTGCCTTTTCTTAATGTGTTAACATCACAGGAGAACACATCTTGTTTGTATTCAGAAAAGTTATGCCACAGAAAACAAGAAAAAAGCATCCCTGCACTGCTTTGCTAGCCAGGAGGTAGTGCCTCTGCAAGGAGAGGGCACACTCAATTCTCTGGCCCATGTGCTTCTGGTTTGAGCTATCCAACTAATATTTCACCTGGCATCAGCTATGAGGTATTTTGGTTGTTATCAGTAGCAGCTGGAATGAGGCCAGCAACAAATTTCACATGAGCTGGTAAAGAATTTTGGCCATCAAAGGCCCAAGCCACTTTCAGGTCTGAAACCTCCCATATCAAGAACAGAGAGGGGATCTTTTGCGCTATTGCATGCAATATGCATTAAGGGGCCAAGTTCAAATCTGTATAGAGATATACATGCCCTTACGCATTGAAAACATCTCCACGGAAGATATACACTAATATTACAATCCCACTGCTCCGTGAAAACCATGTAATTGAAGGCTGTACCACAAAGTATACAAGAGAGGAACAAATTAAGGTCACAGAAACACCCTTAAATCTGTTATCTGAGAACCTCCAAAGTGCATTCATTTAATATGTATCTTTCTCACACACGCAATTTAGAACCAGGGATTTTACATTAACATTCTAGGTCCTGACTGGCATTGGAAAATTTTCAGTGCTAGTACTAATCCCTGAAGAACCTCACTGCAAACAACCCTCATTACACGATAATTCTTTGCTGCCTCCACTTTTTGACAGGTCAGCCAGTTCTTAATCCTTTTAACTTCTTAATAAAGGAGTAGTTACACAACAGCAGCATCCCATGGAAGGTCATCAATCTGTTCCTTGAGAGTGCTTCCCTGGCACATGGCATGGAGAAGAGGGCCGGGATCCTGCTCACGGGGACGGACAGCTCTGGGACACACACCTTCTGGGAGAATGGGGCTCCCAGCCTGGGAGAAGCAGCAGCAGGCATTTAGGGCTGAGGAGTAACACTACTGCAATGCATAATTTCCTCTGAAGAGATGTCCTGCTTGCAGCTCAGCTCCCTGGGTGGAGGCAGCAACAGCTCCCACGCGGGGGCTGCAGCCCAACCTTCCCTGGGATGGCTGATCCGTGCCCACATGCATCCCTACAGCGCGAGAGGCACAGCATCGTCCCCCCGGGGAACAGCAGCGACGACGCTGAGCCTATGCGAAGAAGAGAAAGGAGAGCTTTTTCCTCCGAACCTTTACGTCCTGCAGTGGATAAGCTGCATTTTCTAGCCCAAACTGTTTTTACTTTGGCTCCTGGGCCTGTTTGGAGCTGCTACAGCGGAAGAGCAAATGCCTGGCAAGGGAAGCTTCTTCCAAGCAACGTGCTTGTGGCCAAGGCGCTTGTGTTGCTGCGGTCGTCATGAGGGCTCCCCAAGTCCACCCGCAGGCCAGGCAGGTGGGACAGAGACAACAAGTAAAACCAGCTGGCTATTTTCTGAGGAAGAAGCAGCTAAAAACCACAAGAATAAAGCAGGACTGGAAACACCTGGCTACAAAATAGGGGCCGGTTTGAAGTTCAGCCTCCAGCAACTTCTTAAGTAGGTCAGAGCACAAAACCCAAAGCTGAAGATTTGAATTGACAGGGGCAGAAACCTCCAACCCCTGTTTTATGGCACAGGCACCCAGACAGAAAGGTTTGTGTTGCTCTTGCAAAGCCAATATGAGGATTTTCTTGACAATACCAAGGGAAAAGTTACTTTTCACACCTGAGCACGGCCAGTGGAGCACAGGGAATCCTTACGGTGGTGGAGCTGCTGCAACGCTCTTCTGGACGGGCCAGAGACAGCCCAAAAGATTGTGTTTGCCAGTTTTGGGGGAAAATCTCATAGTTCTTTTCATGCTGGACCATATTTTCAGCCAGTGCATGTCAGTATAAATCAAGTGACTTGAGGATTTTGCCCAGTTAATTGACAGTTTGTATCTCCTGACACAAGTCAAAAAAAAACGGAGAGCGATAAAGATATAGCAACAGCTATAGCAGTGCTACTGGCAGTTATGAAGGAGCCGTTAGTTCTGGCAGTTATTAAAACCATTCAACGCAAGTGACAGATAACAGTAATAAATCAGCCGACTTGTTTCACGTATCCACACATCCAGTATTTTCTGTGAGCACAGCAAGTACTCAGCCTGGAAAAACAACGGCATCTCATTACAAAGCCCTCTCAGCAACTGCAACATACATTAAGTTATTGACACATAACGAAGCCAAAGTGCAAACCCTGACTTGAGTCGTAGCTCCTTCAGATTTAAAGAACGGCTGCTACCTGGTAACTTGCTTTTCAGCTACCAGTCTCACAAAGCAGTAATTGCTAAAAGAGGCGCTGCATCTTCCCTCAACCCGAGGGCTGTATCCCGATGGGGTGGCCTTGGGAGCCCACCAGGAAGGTGCAAGAGGGCACCCGTGCAGCAAGAGCACGTCCTCCCTGCGAGGTCCCAGCCTCTCCGGGGGGCCCCTCCAGCTGCCCCCGGCCCCCCAAGCGAAGGCTGAGCACCAGGCTGGCCCAACGCAGCTAAAACCGTGCCCTCCCAGAGCACGGCACCACGGGCAGGTCAGGGAGGACCAAACACAGGTGTCCACCAGAGACGGGCAGTGGGGTCAGGCCCCCACTTAGCAAGCACACTTGGGGGAAGAGCTCATCGTACTGAGGTACAACCTGCCCTTTGCCTTCAAATACGGAGCACAAACGCCGTGAGCAATTCTCCTTTAAACACCAGTATGCGATGAGGCATAGCGAGAGAGTACCAAGCAGCAGTTTTCCATCTTCCACACAGCCCTGCTCTCTGCCACACAGCCTGGGCAGCTGGAAGCTCCTCAGAAGGAGTCCCGGTGATTTTTTGGATGAGCCAGCAAGCCTCCCCCCCGGGGAGTAACCTCCCCACCTTTTAAGCAACACGAACTTCCCAAGTAACGCAATTTCTTCATGGAAGAGATGAGTTAACCTTTAATGAGAGTATAACCTAGTCGTTGCAAGCTCCTGGGGTAATTTGGGATTGCAAGTAACTGTGCAATGACAGCAAATCTCTGGAAGGAAAATAAACCAGAAGTATACAGAAACTTAACTGATGCTGTCTCAAAGGTATCTGACTGTACCCGTACCTGACATTTCAAGTGACATGGAGATAAACTACAGGCATCATTTTTCTAGACTCCTAAAAATACCTGACGATCTAGTGGACACTCAGCTCGGAACCCAGGGAGAAGCCCTGGGCTGGCAATCACAACAGCCTCCCACTGCCCACCTGCCCAAGTGGGATCCCCTGGCACAGCTTCCCAGCCCTTCGGAGGGGATTGCAAGGCTCTTCAGATGCCTACTAGGGCATCCTTCTGGGGTACTGGTCACAGACACCCAGAAGAAAACCTCCCTTGCAGGAGGTAAAAAAAGACTCTCCCTCCTTTAAACAAGGATGCACAGCTCAAAAACCCAAAGTTGCTTTGTAACTTGCCAAATTGGAGTAGCTGTAATTGGAGCGACGTCAAACAGGGCTGTTTCCCTAGCAGTGCATGGGCCAGCTGACACGCAGAGGTGACTGGCCCCACTGGATAAACAATACTGACCACCGTCTGCTGCGCAGATGCCAGCCTGGAGGTCAGCTTGCAAGTAGCTGCTGTCAGCCTGTGACTGCAGAGGAATACGGGAGAGAGACCTACCAGCTTGCCGAGAGCTTCAAAATGTTTGATCGGTCCAGGCCCAAAACAGAAAAAAAATCTTACTTCTGTGGCTAATGCGAAAGGACCTTCCTAGGCCATCAAATCCATCCCCTGCTAGCACAGGCACAGGCAGCCATGCCATAGAGGCCATTTCACGAGCTGATCGCGCTTCCTCGCACATCTACTTCAGAAGAAAGGATGACTGGGGAGGGGCGTGAGGAGCAAGCAGGAAAAATTTCCTCTCCTGAAGCAGAATATGGAATTTTAATGCAAAATGAATTACGTTAGAAGATAGCGACAACGTAAGCTAACCAAATACAGACGTTAAATACCATAGCTTCCCTCCTAATCTCAGCACATTATCTTAATGTAGCATATTATTCAAAACATACAGCAGACATGTTTCTATGTTTACAGCACCCCTGTCATATAGCAATTTTGAAAGCATTATTGTCAAGCTGACATTTTATTACATTTTGGGAAATATGCTAATTCAATCATTAGGTTTCATTCAACAATCGTGAAGGCTCAGGAACAAAGATGTATTGTGCTTTACTAAAGACAATTTTAAATGTTGTCGAAAATGGAGAAAGAGGGCCATAACTTTTCATCCATCCCCCATCCCCTTGAAGCGCTATTCTTCCGCTCTCCACTGGAATTTAATACCAAATTATCCCTGCAAGGAGCCACCGGAGGAAAGCAATGCGAGGTAAGCAGACTAGCGATCCTGCCATCCATTTTCATAACTTCAGTTTATGTAAATAGGCCATCTATTTCCAAGCCAAACACAGGGCTAGCGCCGTGGACTGAACAAACATCATTAGCTTTCAGCCGTGTAAATATATTAGCTATCATCGGACACAGCCTCACCGAGGTCTTTGGGGACTAGGACCACGCAGCGTAGCAAGTGGCCAGCACGCTGCAGCGCAGGAGCAGCTGTGCCCCAGAGCAGAGATGTCGGCAAACAGAAAGGCAGACAAAAATAACTGTTGTCTTAAACGAATGCAACGTTTACACAAGATGCTCTGACAAAAAAGAAAAAAAAAAGAGTTTTGCAGGAAGGTTACCGATTACTTAGATTAGATTAACACCAAGGCTTCTCACTCACAGCTGAGAGCACTTTTGTGCTGGACATGGCACACAAGGACTCCTCACACGCAAGGCCATTCTCCATCCCAAGAGGTTTTCATATGAATATGCTTATCCATGGCATATTCAATGTCTATATTCAGACATCAAACTTTGGCTCCAAGTAATCAAAATTCTGCCCATATCCCAAATAATTAATGTTTATTTGTGGTAGTTTACTATACTGCTCTTGGAACTGAGGAGCCATCACCAGCAGGAGCACGCGCGACGTGGATGGCAGACGGGCAATGGTGCCCAGACACTGCAGCCTTGCCTGACGGGATATTGCGAGCGTAAGACTGAAACAACTGACAATCTTAAGTGTTTTGAAACCCTTGGAAGATAATACGCTACAGAAGGGGAAAGCAATGTTGATTACAAAAAAGCTGTATTCTTTATACAAAATATCGCACTAACAAAGTTCTAGTTACTCTTCTAGGAAAACCTCAAAGATTCCAAGAGATGTATTTCAACAAGGTCTTGTACAAAATACTATTGCTTTAGCTGCTTTAGTCCAAACAATGAGAAGTTAAATGTCAAATTTATGCTGGCTGCTTATTTTCTCTCCTCTTGGTTTACATTTCCAAAGCAGCAGATGAGGAGAGCCCCAAAAGCTCAGGGACTTGAAGGATTTGATCCAAACAAAAGAATTAAGAGCTGC
Organism: Mycteria americana; assembly: GCF_035582795.1. Classification (NCBI taxonomy): domain Eukaryota; kingdom Metazoa; phylum Chordata; class Aves; order Ciconiiformes; family Ciconiidae; genus Mycteria; species Mycteria americana. The sequence continues at coordinate 116,788,160 of NC_134365.1, forward strand.
TGTCATGTATCATTTAAACATCATCATATTATAAGTGCTACTTAATACATAAGTAATTAATTTTGGGTCTCTCCAATGCTTGTCTTCCATTTCTGAATTATCCTCAGTCTGATAGCAGAATATCTCTGTTTCTCTACACTTAGGGGTCTATTGCAGAGGTATCGCAATACAAGAACAAGCGCTCTGCAACGCTCCTCCATCCTCCCGTCCACCACCCCAGCCAAAGTCCCAGAGGCTGGCCGGCCTGAAGGGCTCCCGGCAAGGGGGTCTCACAGGCTCCATGGAGCCTTGGACTCCGAACGCCGAGTGCTGCCGACGGGCACCACCAGTGTGCTGCTTCAACAATACAGACACCAGAACAGGATCGTAACGCCAGCTGGTACTCTAGAGCGTTTTAGTGTTGTAGGAAAATGGGAAAGCAGAATTTCAAAAGAAAATTGATTATAAGATAATAATTGTGTGTATATACACACACACACACACATATACACATGTATATACATACACACATCATGTAGAAGAGATAATAGGCAGCAGTTGCAATCCCCTGCCCTCTCCTTGACAGCCTTCCCGTTCTTCCCAGTTTATGTTACCTTACCCGGAGGGTTGCAAACTGCTCCTGGGAGGCTCTGTCCTCTGAAGTGCAAGACATCCGCTGGTAAAGCTGGAGCCTCCCTCCCCATGGTGGGACAGGCCACTCTCCAAGGCTAACGGCTTCCCTCCTGTCCCAAGTGATTATTTCTATTCTGTTCCTTTTACTGGGGAGGAGGAGGGAGCACCAGCAGTGAGGGGAGGGCCGTGAAGGAAAGGAAGGGGCACTGCTTACATCCAGGCCCTCTCTTACCCTGCTCTTGGAAGGAAAAAGTCATGTGCACGGGCACAACAGGAGTAAGCAGTACAGAGTATCAGGGACCAAAACTGCAGTTAATGTGATAGCATAAGCACACACATTTGGGACTGCATTTTATATGTTACTCCTGGTTTACTAACACTGGTGCCCTATGGGCTGCTCAGCAGCTGGAAACACCTACAGGGCAGCAGTACCCTAATTATGCCGTCATTAGAACACCTTGACCATGGACTGTATGAAGGACCGGAGCAGAGACAGTCTGCACAGTCCCTTTACGCTTCAATAGCAGCATAGCAAGTTCACAAGGCACCTAAGAAAAAGGTTCAGTGCGTCTTGGCTGATGAACAGATGCTTCAACAATAGCTGTCGATCCTTAGTACCTCCTGTGCTTGTGACAAACTGTACCACGGGCCTCAATAAAGAGAGGGAAGCTGGAACATTCGGCATTAAACCAAGCCTCCCTTGTGAGCAAAAGGAATAACTCCATTTAATGACAGCAGTAAAAATCTCTTATCTGCGTGGATGAGCCAACAGAGGGAGACACAATGATGAAACATGCCTGCCCAGTTTGTGGTATTAATGCCTCTCCATCCCATACTAAATACTTATGTATGGAGTAAGTCCCAGGAGAAATCTTGTGTTTTAAAAAAATAATTCATTACAGGAAAACAAAAAAGGTTTTTATGATAGCGAAAGTGATTCTGAAATTAAACGTCACAACTTTTGTCTTTTTTAGATAGAGAAAAATCATTGAATTTCTAGAGATTGTATTAACTGTGGAATTTCTATCTAGTTGTGGTTATAAATCTCGAAGGAACTTGTGGCTGCCCTGTGAATTAATAGTTCATTTTCTTTAATTTTTAATAACTCACTTATATACGCTGAACTTCGTCTCTGTCCCTTAAAGAGGCGCATTAAGATTAGAATGAGAGTTTATCTTTCTAGGACAATATTGTTCAAACATTGAATTAGTGCTACAGGTTTTATTTGGATTGGCTGCAATTACACTGTGTACAGCATCAAATGGCCCTCTTGCACAGCTTTTGACCCAGAAGTATCTTCATTAATAACCCTGCTCTGAGCTGGTGTGATATTACTTCCTACAGAGCAACCAGTACAAAAAGCAACAGACTAATCCTCCGAGAATCCCGCGAGCTCAGTGAAATCTCAGAATTAGCCGATAAAACAGAAATTCTCCAGCGGGGGGTAGGGGAGGCATGCATGCATCGGATGTGCAGGGAGGGGATGAGTCAGCTGAGGTGGGATTTGTCCTGTGTTTTTCCTGACCCCCCAGCAGTGACACACCTTATTGAGCAGTGCTTGAACTGGGAGCAAGGGAGCATGAAGTGGCAGTGAATGTGGAAGATACCATGGTGATTTAAAAAAAAAAAAAAAAAAGAAAAAAATGTTTTTTTCTAACACTTGGATTCAACAAGGTACTTGAGCTTACAACTTGTCCCGTTAGAGCTAAGTGCGTGAAATCCCCACTGAAGTAATTAGCTTATTGATTTCAACAGGATGAGGACTCTATCCATAGCATCTACTCACTGCCTTGAAGTTACAAATGCATTTAACTACTTTGCTGAACCAGTGCCTAGCAGACTACCTGAATTCTCTTGAAAGCTTTGGATGTACAGATGACTGAACAAACTTGCAGATTCTTACCAAATTCAGAGGTGGACCTTTCCCCCACCTGAAAAAGGGAAAGGTGTGTGGGGAGGTATAAAATAACAGACAGAAGGTAAAATTCTTATGAAGAAAGGACAGTGCTCTTGTGATCAACATAATCTCCAGGCTCAGTCTTTACGTCAATCTTACTAAGTGTTAATAAAACATTTATCTTTTACATGACCGAACCTTATGGGAAAATCCTACAGGCTTCCAAAACAGACCACTGCAAGTGATAAACACAAAATTATGTCTCCTTTTCACTGAAAAATATTTTCAAAATAAACAGTGCAGTATAAGCAAGCTAATTTCACTGAATTCCTTATGAACATTTATTTATCCCCCTCAGAGTTTTCTGTAAGCCACAGAGAGCATTTCAGTGATTTATACCTTAATGCTTCCATTTTCAGGCCAAATTCTAACAATCTTCCAAATGATGAAAAACAGATGATCCACAGGGATGTCAACAACTCAAATTTTAGCACAAAACCGTGCTAGCCTTTTTGCTTATGAACAACAGAACTAGCATGTTTACAGACTTCCAGTTTTCACTCAAAAAAGTATTCTAGTTCTTATGGCTACCTACCAAAATAAAAAACCCTAAACTTCCAAAAACGACTAAACAAATGAAAGAACACGGTCCCATTAGTCCCAAATATTTCAAAACAGTCAGTAAGACACCCAAAAAACCAGAGGTGGGAGACTTGAAGCAGGAGGTATCTTTTGAGAGCTGCTGTTTGGCAAGCAAAACAGTTTTTTCCCATTTTGAGCTGCCTGTCACAACACAGGGTCAGAAATGAAAACACAAAGGGCTAAAGAAGAGGTGCCCTGTGTTTTAATTCTGGTGTTGACAAGGGTTTCCTCTGCAGCCGTCGTCAAGAGCAGATACCGCTCTGGTCATAAATCTGACTGCACATTCTCTGCTGAAGGATATGGACTGGGACAATAGGCATGGAACAAAAAACAACTGGAAGTTTAAACACTTTGCAAAGGTCACATTTTGAATACCAGCTCTCTCTCCAGCAGATCTTACAATGAAAACATGGTCCTAGATCTTTCTCTAAGCTGTGGTTAATCAACCCCCTGCACAGAGAGAGTTGGATACCTCTTGCAGAGGTTTTCCCAGGCTGAAGCATGGATAGCATGCTTCCACAGGTACTCCAGGTGTTGAAGACCAAGGCTTAAAAGGCTGAACTGCTATTCACCTCTTAGACAGAATGAAAGGGAAATGGTTTTAGTCTAATTATCAGAGTCTTGCCCTCACCCATGACACATTTATAGCCAGCCCCCAGTGCTCAGCACAAGCATCCTGAGGCTCTGCTGCGTGTGCTCATTCAGGAAGACTCTCCTGACGAGAAGCCACAACTCAAGCCAAATGGAAAAAATAATTACTGACCCAGGCCTTTGGAGCACCTCTGGCATCATACTGGAAGTCACAGAGCCAGAGGCATGAAATGGCAACTACCAGGTAAATTGCAGCTTTACATATTGTCCCAAAGTGCTTCAATAATGGGAAGTTTTGAACATTACGTTAATGAAGAGGAACACAATTTTATTTTAAGCAGAGTACCATACAGCCGTCGTGCAGACAGAGAACCATCCCCAACCCATATGCTGCTCCACATATTTACTGTGGGATGCCTGAAAGCATCTAATTTTAATTATTTGGAATCTACAGCGAATGCCAAGCTTCCTGAATTTTTTTTATTCACTACGAACTCCAGAGGCTACATCTCTGTATTCCTAATTCTTAAAATGTTAATTCTGTCCTTTGGTGCACTCCTTCTCCATACCCACTCTCTATATCTCATATTCTCATATCAAGTGAATCAGCTTAAGGGGCATTCTTCCTTTCATGAATAAAAATGGCATTCTCTGAGGTCAGCTGCTTTTCTCAAAACTACTACTGGACATAAAGTACTCCACGTCAAATGCCACACTTAGATACACTATACACGGCTTTTTCTTCAGTTTTGCAGGCTGAGGCATGCACACGATTTTTATGCTAAATGTATTCTCTGCCTCTTTTCCTCCCATTCTCTCTGTCTGCCGTCCTTCCTTCCTGGCCACATTGTGCAACCTCTAGATTTAAAACAAAACAAAAAACCCACCCAAAAACCTCACCCCCTCCAACATACATTAAGTTCATGTAAATAACACCTGATATTTCAGCAGTCACTGAACAGGCTGTTGTGTCCTCATTATCTCTGGTAAGATTTTTCCACCTACTCTCTTGCAAATCACCATCCACTACCCGTAATGAAATCACGGTCCTCTAAAGTTTTTATTTACTTTTTCCTCCAGTTACTTTTGATATCCTCGGAATCACGCGTTTTGTTTTATTTTGTTTTTCTAAATAAAAGTTGCCTTAGAGCAAGTCATTCTGAAGACATGTACCAAGAAACTTCAAACACTTCGCAATGTAATGTAGCATCACTGCATCTTAGCTTTCTTCTGCTTAAGCCAATATTCCAATTTACTCCCCTTAAAGACTTACCCAGGAAAACATGGACCGATTACCAGGGCTGAATACCTTATCAATGAGTTTTCTTAAATACTGTGGGCCAAATCCGGGTGTAAGTCCCTTCATTTCCACCGAATATTCAACTGGCCCAGCAGTATTCATTTGAAAGAACAGCTAGACTATTTGTCCTCTTTGCTCCATTATTTACCTGGAATCTGGGACTATTTCACATCAACTCACAGCTGCTGGCCATGAAGTGCTGTGAAAGAGCAAAGGCAGCATCCAGAACCACCCCCTACAGCATGCAACTACTGACATCTCTGCCCAGAGAGCTCCCCATGGCTCAAAAGTTACCTGTGGGCCGCAATAAACACAAGGCACAACGTGGTGGAGAAGACTAACCTGGAAAGTAGCCCACAGAAAACCCACCAGGATAAGCATGAGGGCCAGACAATTTGGAGCCTCTCAGAAGCAAATACAAAGAGCACTGCCAGAAACACACACTCAAATTTGGGTTCTGCAGAAGAAACTCCTCTTGTACCGACTCCCACCTCTGAAGAGCTCTGGGGTTTGAGGCTGGAGCTGAAGGCAATAACCAGATGTCTCCAATTCCTCTGTGACAGAAGGCAAAATGCTGCTGGTTGGTTAGTTATGGAGATACTGTTGTGGGCAAACCTGGTGCATATGTCAAGGAGAAAACACACCGCAGTCCCTGCAGTCTCTAGCCTGGTAGCAAGCTGCAGAAGCAGACGCAGCACAGGGAAACTCATAAAAGGTCAGTCACAAATGACTCAATAGCTTAGAAATTATCTTCTGAGGAGGAGGAGAGTTTGAGTTTCTTGACTCAAAGGGCTGGGATGATGCTGAAGGCTGGGAAGGTGCCTCCAAGCTTTCTTCTGGTGGGGAGTGAAAAGCTGGGCAGGAGGAACAGTCTGAGCACTCAAGCATCCCCGCACCTTTTCCTTCATCCCACAGACACACAACTCCGTTATGTTGCACAAGTCCAAACATAAATCTGTAATTTGTCCAAGAAAAAAACATTTTTAGAAGGGCTAACTATTAAGCACTAGATGCCAAGCAAATAAACAGGAAGAAATGCACATGCATCAGAGGAAATAATGACAGGCTAGCTATTGAAAACTAGTGGGAAGGGAAATATAGCTGGAACATTAATGCTGTAGCAACTTACTCTGAAAGGGTATCATGAAGCGGGGGGAGGAGGAGGAAGGATGTGCTACTTTACATTAGAGATGCTCATGGGATTACAGATGACTCAATCACAGACCTCGAATGCTTACAGATTATACCTGTAGTCCCACTAAAGATGGAGTTACTGGAACACCTCTTAGAGGCCCTGAAATCCTAATACTAGAGTGAGCCGATAACTCTGCATCTGTTCTTCATGTGTGGAAAGAAAAACAGGCTAATCACAGATGCACACAGCCTGGAGGATGTTTGCTGAAAACCTCATCTGACTAAAGAAAAAAAAATTCCCCGGTGTCCTAAAAAGATGACTATTTCTTAAAACAGAAAATTCTAAAACCCTACATGGAATATCTCAATGTTGAATCTCATTTTAATGAGTTAAAAGAGTTAATTAATCACCTAAAAGCTACAAGCAACTTACGTATCAATGATCATGATCTGGTCACACTGACTTTGTTTTAAAAGCAGTATATACATTATTGCCTGGTGTTTATAGTCTGTTTGCACAGTTGCTGGCATATGGGTCTAGAAAGAGAAGAGTGAGAGGCGTGAAACAAATCAGAGAATTGTTTAAAAAGAACCTACTGCATGCCAAAAGGCTTTTCCAAAACTGCAAGAGAGAGTTACGCTTGTGAAAAAAACCATCCCAGAGAAGATAAAGAGCAGAAACTTCAGAAAGACACGCAGATTTATAAAGAATGGAGAGAGCGGAAAAATTAGTGTGAACAAATGAAGAAGCATAGGCAACCTCTAAAGAAGCAGAGGAGCCAATACAACACTGAGGACTACCAATGGTGTTTAAGACAGTAAAAGGGCACTTCTGAAAGCACCAACGCAGATCAAGTCCATTGTTTGGGGAAGACAGTAGCGTCAAAAATGATGACACAGGAAAATAAGGATATTTGAAGAAGAGCATTATGTGGAATTATAAGGACGCATAGTTTGTTGGATTAAAAGTGGTTCTTTAAAAGATTTCAATACACAGTTGTTAACAAAAGGCCTAAGCAGATAGGTCGCTAGCGGCCATTTCCAAATTCCAGGGCTTGTGTCTTCTTCTAATGCAATTTCATCGGTTTGTCATTTGGGAGTGAGGCAACACGAAACTTCTGCGGGAAAAGCTTGCACATAAAAAACAAAGACCAATATAGTGCCAAATAATGAAAAGGGAAGGTTATTCTTATGGAGCGTAGTTAAAGTCACAGTAACATCTTTTGCAATGCAACTAAATGCAAGGTGGTAATCCTACCAAAGACCAGTTTGCAGGCATAAAGCAGTAGACATGCTTTGAAGACCGTGACTTAAGGACTTAGAGCTGGAACAAATTTCTAGAGTTCATTATGTCTTCTGTGATCATCACAGATAGCTGCTTCAAAATAGGTACTCAAAGAAAGATACAGGAAAAAATAATCCTAGCAAGGCTTCTGTCAAAACCCTGTGCTCAGCCCTGCTAGCCACACTTCAAGAAGGAAGTGAAAATACTACAGGGAGCTCAAAGGAAGGCCAAAGAATTGACCCCTGGGCAGGGCAAAGCAAAACAAAGCAAATCTTACATGTGAGGCTGACAGAGTTCACCCAGCTCAGTGATAAGGTTGAGAGCTGTCATGATGACTATTTAGGGGCACATTTCAAACTCGCAGATAAGTTAAGAGCTGACAGTAGGAATTTGAACCTTCATTTCCCAGCAAAATTTCCCAGCAGTGTTAGTAAATGAACTATAGAACAGTTTACCAGGACAGATGGTCAACTCATTAATGCCTGAAGTTTCCAAAATGAGATTACACATGTTTAAAGAAGACAAGCCCCAAACAGCTTTTAGGGGGGAAAAAAAAAAATCTATGGCTCAATCGCACAAAATGTCAGGTCAGAGGAGTTACGGAGTTATACTCCTGACTGGTCTTCGAGTCTATGAATTGGAGTACTTAACCATAAAAAATGAGAAGAATCAAATGTCTCCTTCGAGACATGTTATGGCAAACAGCACTCGTAAGAGCCCCTCGAGTATTCAGAACCATCCAGATACACACAAACCTTTCCAATGTGTCAGAGCCACTCACGCTCAGCTCTAATTCAATAGCTGTTTACATTTGTTAAATAAACATACAAAAGACTAGGTGTCAACCTGGCACTGAAGGCATGGTTTGAACATTTCAGCAGTCACTCTAAAGAATCCCCTGGTCAATCCTTTCCAAAGCAGAGCTCTGACATTAGGCTAGACAAATGCTAGTGATGTTCATGTGGAAGTGGGACATGAAATCCACTTGCTTTGTTGCTCTATGGGAAGCCTCCTTCTTATATAATGTGATCTCCTATGCTACCGTGTCCGTCATTCCTAACCACATGTGAGCCGGAATAAGGTATTCAGAAACAGCACCTCCTTCCACGTATGTAAATAGGAAAGCAATTTTGGAATGAGAAAAGAAAAAAAAAAAATATAAAACCAGACATTCCCAGGGTGAGTGGGGAAAAAATCCCTTGACATTCTCCAACAGCAATCAATCTTAAGTGCATGCTTTTTTATTTCCAGAGGAATGAAGGATTCTGGTGCTCTATCATCATTTTATTTACTTTAGCCCAGGAAGTGTCTGATCTGCTTTAAAAACTGTGGATCAATTCTGTATTAAAATACCATCACTCTGCCTACTCCTTCAAAGTGCTATAAAATATGCTGAAGGGAACACTGACATGCTCCCCAGGTACCATGGCTAAAACAAAACCTGCAACAGAGGAGTCTTTTTAGAAGAAGCAACTACCACCTTCCCACTCACTCCTCCTCAAGCACCGAGCAGTCCGTATGACATACCTCTTTTTCCTTTTCTGGTTTTAGTCAAGAATATAGCCCAAAAATACGTCACAGACTGCACGCTAGAGGTTAAGGAAATTACTGGTGGGGTTGACGAAACAGAAGGTAAGACACTCCGTCTTGAAGAACAACATTTTATGTTTTGTTTAGGTTTGTCCTCGCACATGAATGTAATACTTATGGGTTGTCACTTAAATTAAGCCCAGAGCCTAGAGTCAGGTCCACTAGCACGCAAGCTTCTCTTCTTCCTCACCAATGCAGAGCTAACAGCTGCACTGGAGCCTATGATTTTAATCAACAGTTTACTACTATATTTTTCTCTAGATAGGAAATATTCATATCCACCCCATTTCACCTGCTGTGGTTTTTTTTAAGCACTGTGAAACACGCTGTTCATACTGCAGTGTTAAAGGGTCAGATTACCCTCACCTAGAATCTATTCGATAAATTCCACCAAAAGCCAAAACAACATTTAACATAAATACACAAGTCAATAAAAAGAAAAGGGAAAAAAAAAGTAGTCAAAGCAAAAAGAATCTCAAATCCAGGTAACTTGAATAGTAGTTTGACTCGGGTATTGTAACAAAACGTTTCAACAAAACCCACAAGATTTCTATTCACAGTCCTTTTCATTTGAAGAGCATGAAGCAAAGGTCTCACCACCTCTAAAGCTTACTTCCACAAATTATATTATTGTACACAAGCTAAGGACATAACCCTCAATTTTAGCAAGCTTTCTGGTATGCTTCAAAAATATATGCAACATGAGACTTTAGAGCAATACCAATGTTTGTTACCAGCAAGGAAAAAAACAAACCAAAACAAAACCAAAAAACCCCAAACCCTGTGTCTGTTTACTGCCAAAACACAGTTTCCCGCAACCCGATTTTACATCGGGTCCATGAACATAGCACATCAGTTTTTTTCTAAAGCGCAAATATACTTACGAAAGGACATTCCCAATGTAGGCATAATATGAACAGCAGTAGGGAGTAGTCCCATCACAGCAGTAAGCTTTGCAGTCATTATCACACTGAGCCAGACAATCTTCTGCCGAATAAAAATAACATTCATGCGGTCAAACGGCAGCAACAACAAACTGCTGTAGAGCACAACTTTAAAGAAAACGCAATCTAACAGTTTTATACAATCACAGGACTTCACTCGAGGCACGACCTGACCCTGTAATCCAAATGGCAGCCCATTCCCACTCATGCTGCATTCCAGTAGGAAGTTCAGAGGTGCTTTGTGTATGGGTATTTTGTAGCTGGCCAGATCAGTTCCTTCTCATATTTAATTATTTAAAATAAAAAAGAGCATTTTGAAATGTCAAAACACCATGAATCACCTTTTCCCATTCCAGCAAGGAGTCCAGAGAGAAACCTGAAGCTGAGCTGCCTGTCTTGCTGGGCTGCAGGAGGGGAGAAGGAAGCTGTCTGGGCAGTGGCTACCTCCCCCAGTCCCTGCCCAGCCCCAGCCCCAGGTGTAAATTAGAGCTGCCTGGGGCTCTCTCATCTCCTGCCAGCTGGCAGTGGCTCCCCTCGCTCCGCTCCAGCTCTAGGGCCACGGCCAGCATGGCACAGCGGTGCCCAGCACGGTGGCCAGCGGTGCCCTCTTCCCCCATCGCTGCACCAGAGACTGTCCTGCCCAGCCAGGGCCACAAACATTTCCAGCAGCGATGCTCTGCCGGACTGAGGAACAACGCAAATTGTGAAACAACAGCAAGAGCGCTCTTTCCAATGAAGAAACATGGAAGAGCATGCATCCTTTTATTGCTGTGAGAAGCTATTTTAAAGCTATCTACCTCTTGGCTCTGGGTACTGCTACTGCACTGTAAAAGTGTCCTCGCGAGTCCGACTCTTTCCGAATCTCATCCTGGTCTCTCCTTCCCCACTGCCAAGACCTCAGCTGCAGCCTGGATGAACCCAAACAAGACTCCCTGCCCCCACACACTGTCACCCTTGGTGACCTCTTCGGTCACACAAACGCACGCTGCCACGGTGGAGACCTGAAACTGAAGACGATAAACTATGCTTCTGCATTCCCGATACGCTGTGGCTCCTGTTCCCCAGGCAGCAGATCACACTAAGGTGTTCCTGCTTTCCCCATAGGTTTTACTCCCAGTCCTGTTACTGCTCTTCATCCATACCGGCCCAGCTTTTAGTGTGCTAGGATCCAGGCAACCCTACCTCATCTCGGCTGCTGCCACGCTCCCATTCCTGCCTCATCTCTGGCTGCAAATTCCCACCTCCCACTGAGGCTCCTCTGCACTCCGACTGCGTAGTGAACGGCTCATGCTGCCGATCCATCCCAACACCCAGCACCTTAATCTTGCTCATTAGACTGGAGCAGGTCAGCTCTCTGAACCCGCTCATGCTTGGTCTCTGCTTGAAAACAAGTGCCAGGCGAGGGTGAGGGCCGAAGGGGGCTGTGCGACGCAGCACAGGCGTCGGCTCATGCGGCTGCGCCCCAAACCTGTGCAATTACCCCGGTATTAAAGACGTGCACCTGCACAAAAAAGCGGAACAACTGACCCATCAGGCTGAAGACCAGCCCCCCAACAAGTGAACTGGGGCAGCCGGAGGGACGGCAATCTCCAGAAGGAGAGAGGAGGCCAGCAACCGGCACGGGCCCTGCTGTGAAGGAGCAGCAACGGGGCGCGACCCGTGCGGGACACCCCACGCCAAGGCTTCTGCACGGCTGCCCTGCAGGGCTGCCCACGCCAGCAGCCTCGGGCTTTCGCGCTGTTACCCATTTTTTGGCATGAGCACTTGTGTCTCTGACTGCGCCCTAACGCGCCCGGCAAGCACCGCCACTCGCCGGCAGCCGCCGGCGGCTCGCACCCCCGCTTGCTCACCAAGCCCGGCCGTACCGAGGGGTGCCCTGGCCCTGCCCAGGGGCGCGGGGCCGGGACACCTCACGGCGTCTCTCCCGAAGGGCGCGGATTTAACCTCCCTGCGGCCCGAGAGGGACCGGCACACGGCACACCCTGCCCGAGAGAGGTCTGCCGAGACACCCCGGAGAGCCTGTGCCAACTCCGGCTGCCAACTCAATCACCGGCAACAAGGAAAAGCCCCCGCGTCTGCCTTAAACCGCCGCGGCCCCGCTGCCCACGGCGACCGCCGGCGGGGGGCAGCGCGGGGGCCACCGCCGGGCCCCGGCCCTCGCCGCCCTCCCGGCCCCGCTCGCCCACGCTGCCTGCGGCTTCGCGGCTCCCCCCTGCCCCAGGCACCCGCCCGGCCCCGCTGACCTGCCAGGAGGAGGAGGAGGAAAGGGGGGAGCAGCACCCCCCAGGCGGGGCGCCCCTCGGCCCGGCCGCGCCGCCCCGCTGCCTCCATGCCGGCGGCGGGCGCGGAGCCGCCGACCGCCCCGTCGCGGCGCGGAGGCGGGCCGGGGGCGGCGGCGGGCCGGGGTGGGGAGGGTGGCGGTGGCGGGCGGCGCCGTCGGGGCCGGGCCGGGCCCGCTGCCCCCCGCCGCGCCGGGGCCGGGGCCGCCCCCGGGCTCTCCCGGCGGCGCCGTGGGTGGCGGCGGCGGGGCCGCCCCGTCGCGGCGCAGCCCCTCACTCTTCCCCGCCTCCCGCCGCCTTTGTCCGCCTCGGTCCGCGCTGGGCCGGCCCCGGGCCCGCGGGGGGAGCCCCGAAGGGGCGTGAAAGGTTGCGCCGATCTTCCTCCCGCTGCCTCGCTCAGGCGCCGCGTTCGAGGGGTTTTCTGCCGGGATTAAAAGCGCGATTGTTTGTAAACGGGGATAAAATCGTGGTTTGTTGGCAGGCGGAGGAGCAGGATCGGTGCGCGGGGCAGGCTGCGCCCTGGCAAAGGTGGGAGGCCAGCCATGCTGGCGGCTGTAATGACGGCAAAGCCGGCCTTCCTCCGGCGCGGCCGCCGGTGCCCGCCGCTCTCTGCCGGAGCTCCCCGCCGGAGCTCCCCGCCAGCCCGCTGCCGCGGCGAGCCACGGCCCTGCCGCTGGCTGAAAGCCCCAAACGCGCTTGTCCGTGCTGCTCAGCATGACGGTTCTTCCATGACCAGGCCAGAACCGTGCTCTGTCTAAAAGTAATTTTCAAGAGTCATTTTTGATGACTGTTTAAACGCTGACGTAACTTAACCCCGTGCGAGAATTCCCACAGACGGCGCCCAGAGGCCAAAATATTTACCCCGTGGTCTCGCAAAACAGAAGGGTTAGCTCTGACTTCGCACGAAAAGCTGCAAGTCGAGGAATGCCCTTTGAAAGGCCGAAGTATGCACACAAAAATGAGAAACATCCACAGGTGTTTCTGCTCATAAAGGGCTTCCAGCTGCTGGCAGCTCAGAGGGGAAGGCTGACACAGAAACTTATAATGAAATTTTTTTAGAGGATTTAGCTATTCCACACTGACAACAACAAAACCCCAGATCACCAAGCCAAATCACTTGAAAGCCGGTTATTTTGTTTATCAACGCACAGCTGAGTGTTCTTTTAACTGTATGCCAGAACCTGACGGTCAGCAAAGAAAAACAACTTTTCGTGTTTTTAACTACCCTGCAGTGTGCATCCCTTAGTTTATGCAACAGCCTGAATTAAATGTGTAAAAGGAAATTTCAGTTGTATGTTAGCTGCTGAGAGTAAAACTCGGACCGGGTGGCTAACTCAATTTCAAAGGAATTGCATCTGCTTCCTATGTCGTCGTCTGGTCACAGGCCACAGTTTGTCCCTGAACAAATCCCTGAAAAAACAATATGGTTTTGCCAATAGATAGCATTGGTAGTAAAGGAAAAGAATTTATCAGATAAAGGAGACTCAGATCTGGTAGGTAACTCCCAGAAACTCTGACATCTCCAGGTTTTTTATTTTAATTAATCATCTTTGATCACCATGCCAGCCTGTCTTAGAAAAGCCTTTTGTTGGTATTTATTTTCTGTTCTTCAGTTCTTGTTGTTGACTCCTTCCCTTGCAGTCCTCTCCCCTTCATAGCTCTCTCGGCACGTCACATTTCAGTATTTCCCAAAAATGTCGGGTAAAATTCTCCAGTACTTGTAAGCCAGCGTAGCACGTTTGACTTCAGTACTGATTTGCAGGTAACAAGCTTATGGACCTGCTGTAGCTGTTACTTCTTCCTGTCAGCAGGGGACAAGTCCTCCGAACCTCTCTAACACTCCCCCACCCTAATTAGTTACTTTCCAAGTAGTGTCCTTTGGAGAAATTGAAAGGTCCATCTGACAAAGAGAAATATCTGTGTCCTCTTTCCACTGCTCCCAGCACCATGGAGGGCATTTGTAGAAGGCTGAGAAGGGGGAGAATGATGTCAGGGCGGTATCGTCTGCTTGTGCTGGGGTGAGGTGAGGGCCTTCTGGGACCAAAGCTGTTTCTTGTTCTCAGAGAGTTTAAAGGAAAACTGTTTCATAGCAAAGAACAACAAAAGATTAGAGCTAAGGTCCTAGCCACAACGATACTCCATAGAAAACTCCGTATCAGCACCACACGATGGCAAAATCATATCTTATCAGAAATGCTTTTTGAAAGATGGTTTTGAAAAGCATGCAGGCTTGATAAAATTATGTTAAGTGTACAAGCCCTGAAGTGCTAATCTTCAGGCACAGTTCAAGGAGAAAATCCCACTCCCAGTGCACTAGCGTTTTGAAACTCACTATAATCAGGCATCTCTGTCTCCAGAAGCTTAATTAGCAGTTTAGAAACAGTAATTATCACACGTAGAGCACTAGAGGAAACTTAATAGAGAAAAAGGCACATGCTTAGGACAAGCATTTAAACTTCTTTACCTCTAGACTACCTCTAGAGAAATCACTTCAAAACAATTAACAGGCTATCTTATATACATACTGAAGATGTCTCTTGTTGAACTCAAGCTGCTAACTGGCTCAACACGAGGAATGATAAATCTTCTACGTGTTTTCCAGCAGGTAACCAGCCGACCAACTTCAGCGCACCTCCAGAAGAGCCTGGACGTACTTTGTGGCAGCAGGGGAGCTGTTGAGTCGGGCAAACCATCTGGTTCTGGAAAGAGGGGAGGCTGGGAAGATGTCTTTTCATCTCTGCCCCATGTTGTCCAGTAAGGGCGTTGAGGGGTAGTCCCATCTTCTGAGCGTTAGCCACCGCTGAGCACCACCTTCTCCTCCTGGCTCTGCAAGATTCGGGTGTGTGGTTCTCAGTCAGGAGGGGTGCCTGTATCTGCTCTGGTACCTGGGAAAAGTGTGAATCTCTCCCTTATTTTCCTGTAGGTTCCTTGTGTCAATGTCCAGTGGCAGGGAGTAAAACAGATACACTGTACTTCAGATGGCAAGGATCATTTCATTGTACATTTCATTTAGTATCTTCTCTTTTCCTCCACCATGAAGGAACAACCAGGATTAGCTGACAGAGGGCATGCTCCAACCTCTGCTGAAGTTAATGAAAGGCTTCACAACAACTCTGCTGTTAGCTGGACCGGGCTTTTAATTTATGATTCCCTCCAGTCTCCCTTTACTTATCTCATCACTAGTCAAAAAGACTTAATCTTTTCTCCTCCTTTAAATGGAAATCTTTTCACACTTCTAATCAGTTTCATTGCCACTTTGGGATGCTCTCTCTGCTACATCTTTTTCTGAGGATGGCCTGAATACTAAATACAATATTTAAAATGGATTTTCAATATCAAACTCTGTCCTCCTTTGACAGAGTGCCCTGTCTTTTCCTGACCGCTCCATTAGCACGCATTAGGTCTATTGTAGTATTGGCATATAGTTACACGTACACTATTAATGACTGTAACACAAAAAAATACATGCTTGCTTTCTTTTTCAAAAATGCTGTCTATGATTACATTGCTACTTATCTCCACACCAGCCACTTCATTATCTCCTTTGGGGTTTCTGATTTCTGCCAGTATCTTTGACACTGGAGAATTTATCACAGAGCTCCTAGAAGGCTACGAGACGGTCTTGTTCTTCTCTGCACAGACTGCCGGTCTCTGTCACATGAGGAATGTACTCAACACTCCTGCCTGTTGCCTTATAAAGCTCGCAAAAAGCATAATGCAGGAATGCTGTTATTCCTAGGCAGCAAACAACATACCTTATGGCTCCTTCAGTTATATTTACCATGTTAAGGTAGATGTAATCTCTGCAGTATAGCAGTTATATTCTACAGAATAGAATAACTGTACAGGTAGAAATACATTATTTTTGTAAACTTACGTAAAAGCCAGTGAAATCTTTACTGACATTTTGCCTACAGAAAAGCTGAAGGCAGCAGAGAAGAAGATAGGTGGATGTTTTTTAATTAGTTGCAAGCCAGAAATTTCCCTGTTCATACCATCTTCATCCATTTGCCTACAGGAAGGGAAATAGTGGAACACCTTTGGCATTATTTCTGTTAAGAGCAAGGATTGTCTCAAAAACACTGTATCCTTTTTGGTAGAGCACCAGGCAGTGATTTATAAACCTATCCTGACAGTAGGCATCTGCTGAAAGGCTGAATTTCATTCAGACTTGATAAACACTCTTTAAAAATACAGGCACTTGTGTGCTTTATTGGTTTCCTTAATGAAACATTTATTTAATAAACTAATCAGTAGTGCTTAGTGAAGCTTAGCAAACAGTAACAACATCTGGGGAAAATTCACTAACCACAGCAGTCTTGGGTTTAGGCGTTAACACTGATGTTTTTTCTCTTCCAAAACCCCTCCTTCCCAAACAATCAATTTTTTTTCATAATTCAGTATGAGAATTCAGAATCTGAGTAATGAAATAGTCTTTCTTAAATATCTATATTGCTTTTAAGGATGTATGATTTGACAGGAACAAAATCAGAAATCTAAGAACTTAGTCCAAACTAGACTTTTATTTCCATTTGAAACTGAGCATTAGCCATTAAACACTCATCTATGACATAAAATCCGTGGTTGAAGTGAGTTAACTAGCAAAGGAAAAGGTACTAGGAGGGCTAGCTTACCATCTGACTAATAATCCTCTTTTTTTTTTTCTTTTAATTGAAGAGAATTTCAAGGGGTTTATTTTGCAAATTTTATCCTGCACATGGTTTTAGGGTAAGTTTTTGTGAACAGCATCCTTTTTTAGAATACAGTCAGTGAGGAAGGTATGTAAGGGGATGAGCAACAAGCTGGAGATTACCAAGCTAAAATCTGGTATCAATGTCCTGGTTACTGCTATTTTTCACATTCCTTCTACAGAGCATTTTAAATGATCAGCCAAACCTTCAATTACATTGGAAAGCATTGAAAGAGCACGGAGGGCTCTGTACCAAATTATCTCAGTGCCAGGAAAAGTGATGAACCCCAGAAAGCAATAAATCCCCATAGTTCGTCAGGGGCTATTACCAGCAGCCAAGATTTAGCATTATTCTAATGCTTAGTTTTGTGCCTAAGGAAATATCCAGCAGCCCAGGATTCAGGGAACCATGAATATGACTTAAAGCTCTCTCTCATGTTGATTCAGGGGTGCTACACCTAAGAATTTCACCTGGAATTTTTAAATTATATGAAATACTTGTAGAAGATATTTAGACATTACTAAATATTATCTCCTCTTTAATGAAGTTGATTGTTTACAAATATATATTACTGTGCTGTAAACTTCATAGGAAGCGTTGGCCTCTGTCACACTCAATGCAAACAAAGCAAGACCTCTGAAGACATGGCAGAGGCTAACATTAAAAAACTATTTACAAGAAGCAGATGAATATGCTCACTTAAGAAAAAATGACGTCAGTGAACTTCAAGTTTCTGCTCCAAATAGAATGCTTTTTTAGTTCTAAACAGAATCATTCAGAGCACAGTCACGATGCCTCCACCATTCAGTGCTGAGTGGGATTTTAAAAACTTATGTTGGGGATAGGTAGATGAAAGTTTCATTGGCTCAGCAGTTGCTGGTGAAGGATGCATTAGAGTCCAAAGAACAGCTCTGTCTGGTGTGGTGCATTTTCTCTTACAAAGTCTGCTCTATCTTGTGTTTTCCCAACACATCATGTATTATCTCAGTTTGTTATTTAGCACCTATGATGAGAGCAGAATGAAGGGGTGGTAGGAAGGTCTCTGGGTTTTGGGATTTTTCCCCCCCTCATATAATGAACCTACTGAAATTGTTTTCCCTAAGAAGTGTACAGTGCAAACAGCCTAATGTCACCTTTTCCTGCAGCATCCAGCACATAGGGTGAGTAGCCTCAAGTTCCCTTATCAGTGTCTGTTGCAATTACTGATGCTTGGCTGGTATTTGTGACCTTCAGAGAACTTTGTGAAAAATATCACTAAATTTACTTTTCTTCTTTGCTAAACAGATCTACATAGGAAAATGTTTTACAGAAGCAAACACCAGACTGTAGATTATTCATTTCAGTCTGCTGGTAAACTGGATTACAAATTAATACACTTACTTACTTGAATAAAGATGAAATAGCAAGCAGCAGAAACCAGCTAAGACTGGTGGCAAATGAAGAGGATCACACTGGGTAGGAATTGTAGCTTGTTGTATTTAGGAGGGAGGAAATAGTTATTCTATATTTAGGAGGGAGGAAATAGTTACTCTGCTGATCCTTTAGTCTCTGGCCTACAGTTATAAGAGCTGAAACAGGTAGTCTTCTGTAGTGCTATGTTCACAGAATCGTATAGGTTGGAAAAGACCTTTAAGATCATCGAGTCCAACCATGAACCTAACACTGCCAAAACCACCACTACACCATGTTTCTAAGCACCTCATCCAAACGTCCTTTAAATACCTCCAGGGATGGCGACTCAACCACTTCCCTGGGCAGCCTGTTCCAATGCTTGATAACCCTCTCGGTGAAGAAAAATTTCCTAATATCCAGTCTAAACCTCCCCTGGCGCAACTTGAGGTCCTTTCCTCTTGTCCTATCACTTGTTACCTGGGAGAAGAGACCGACCCCCACCTCTCTACAACCTCCTTTCAGGTAGCTGTAGAGAGCAATAAGGTCTCCCCTCAGCCTCCTTTTCTCCAGGCTGAACAACCCCAGTTCCCTCAGCCGCTCCTCACAAGACTTCTGCTCTAGGCCCTTCACCGGCTTCCTTGCCCTTCTCTGGACACGCTCCAGCACCTCAATGTCCCTCTTGTAGTGGGGGGCCCAAAACTGAACACAGTATTCGAGGTGTGGCCTCACCAGTGCCAAGTACAGGGGCACGATCACTTCCCTGGTCCTGCTGGCCACACTATTTCTGATACAAGCCAGGATGCCATTGGCCTTCTTGGCCACCTGGGCACACTGCTGGCTCATATTCAGCCAGGTGTCAATCAACACCCCCAGGTCCTTTTCCGCTGGGCAGCTTTCCAGCCACTCTTCCCCAGGACTGTAGCGTTGCATGGGGTTGCTGTGGCCCAAGTGCAGGACCCAGCACTTGGCCTTGTTGAACCTCATACAATTGGCCTTGGCCCATCGATCCAGCCTGTCCAGGTCCCTCTGCAGAGCCTTCCTACCCTCAGTCAGATCAACACTCCCACACAACTTGGTGTCATCTGCAAACTTACTGAGGGTGCACTCAATCCCCTCATCCAGATCATTGATAAAGATGTTAAACAGAACTGGCCCCAACACAGAGCCCTGGGGAACACCACTTGTGACCGGCCGCCAACTGGAGTAAACTCCATTCACCACCACTCTCTGGGCCCGGCCGTCCAGCCAGTTCTTTACCCAGAGAAGAGTACACCCATCCGAGCCGTAAGCAGTCACTTTCTCCAGGAGAATGCTGTGGGAGACAGTGTCAAAGGCTTTACTGAAGTCTAGACAGACAACATCCACAGCCTTTCCATCATCCATTAGGCAGGTCACCTTGTTGTAGAAGGAGATCAGGTTGGTTAAGCAGGACCTGCCTTTCCTAAACCCATGCTGGCCGGGCTTGATCCCTTGGTTATCCTCTACATGCCATGTGATGGCACTCAAGATGATCTGCTCCATCAACTTCCCCAGTACCGAGGTCAGGCTGACAGGCCTGTAGTTCCCCAGGTCCTCCTTCTGGCCCTTCTTGAAGATGGGCGTCACATTAGCTAATCTCCAGTCAGCAGGGACCTCCCCAGTTAGCCAGGACTGCTGGTAAATGATGGAAAGGGGCTTGGTGAGCACATCTGCCAGTTCCTTCAGTACTCTCGGGTGGATCTCATTAGGCCCCATAGACTTGTGAGTGTCTAAGTGGTGCAGCAGGTCACTCACCATTTCCCCCTGGATTATGGGGGCTCCAGTCTGGTCCCCGTCCCTATCTTCCAACTCCAGGGGCTGGGTACCCAGAGAACAATTGGCCCTGCTATTAAAGACTGAGGCAAAGAAGGCATTAAGTAACTCAGCCTTTTCCTCATCCTTGGTCACTGTGATCCCTCCCCTGTCTACTAGGGGCTGGAGATTCTCCTTAGCTGTCCTTCTGCTGCTAATGTATTTGAAGAAGTATTTTTTATTGTCTTTTACAGCAGTAGCCAGATTGAGCTCTAGCTCAGCTTTGGCCCTTCTAATTTTCTCCCTGCACAGCCTTGCTACACCTTTGCAGTCCTCCTGAGTTGCCCGCCCCTTCTTCCAAAGGTCGTAGACTCTCCTCTTTTTCCTGAGTTCTAGCCAAAGCTCTCTAGTCGGCCAGGCCGGTCTTCTTCCCCACCGGCTCGTCTTTCAGCACCTGGGGACAGCCCGCTCTTGTGCCTTTAGGGCTTCCTCCTTGAAGAATGTCCAGCCTTCCTGGACTCCTTTGCCCTTTAGGGCTGCCTCCCAGGGGACTCTGTTGACCAGTCTCCTAAACAGGCCGAAGTCCGCCCTCCGGAAGTCTAAGGTGGCAGTTCTGCTGACCCCCCTTGTTGCTTCTCCAAGAATCAGAAACTCTATCATTTCATGATCGCTCTGCCCAAGACGGCCTCCAACCATCGCATCGCTCACAAGTCCTTCTCTGTTCGTGAACAACAGGTCCAGCGGGGCACCTTCCCTCGTTGGCTCACTCACCTGCTGTGTCAGGAAGTGATCTGCCACACACTCCAGGAACCTCCTAGACTGTTTCCTCTCTGCTGTATTGTATTTCCAGCAGACATCCGGCAGGTTGAAGTCCCCACAAGAACAAGGGCTAGCGATCATGAGGCTTCTTCCAGCTGCTTGTAGGATAGTTCATCTGTCTCCTCATCCTGGTTGGGTGGTCTGTAACAGACTCCCACCACAATATCTGCCTTGTTGGCCTTCCCCCTGATTCTGACCCATAGACACTCCACCCTATCATCACCATCATCGAGCTCTAAGCTATCCAGACACTCCCTAACATACAGGGCTACCCCACTGCCTCTCCTGCCTCGCCTATCCCTCCTGAAGAGTTTATAGCCATCCATCGCCGCACTCCAGTTGTGCGAGTCATCCCACCATGTTTCCGTGATGGCAACTATATCATAGTTGTCCTGGTCTACAATAGCTTCCAGCTCCTCCTGTTTGTTGCCCATGCTGCGTGCATTGGTGTAGAGGCACTTCAGCTGGGCTGTCGTCCGTGTCTCCTTCATAGAGGAACACCCCTTATGTGCTTTGAGGTGTTTCACTGGTGTTTCCCTCTTGGCTCCTATTGCCTCAGTATCCCCTAGTTCAACTCTGTACAACTTCAACTGTGGCCCAGTGTACCCCGCACATCTCAGAGACACAGGCTGAGTGCCCTCGCTAGCACCCGCTCCTTCTAACCTTGGTACGTCATCCCTCAGCTTCTCTCGGGCAAGCCTGATATTATCCCACTTCCTCTTCGAGTCTAGTTTAAAGATCTGTTGATGAGCCCTGCAAGCTCCTGAGCAAAGATTCTCTTTCCCCTTTGAGAAAGATGAATCCCATCAGACACCAGCAAACCTGGTGTTGTGTAGGCCATCCCGTTATAAAAAAACCCCAAAATTGTGGTGACGACACCAGTTCTTACGTATCTGCTTGGGCAAAGATAGCTATCTGCTATTTTTAAAAGACCATCTTATGTGTAACATCCTTTTCATCCTCATGGTTGGAACAAAATATACATGGCTTCGTTGCTGTTGTCAACATTGCATGACTTGACAGGTACCATTACATTGGAGAAAGCTTAACTTTTCCTGTTGAAGCCTAAGGGAATATAGGCATTGCCACTCTGAAAGGAAATGGTGGTGGAACGTCACTAGCCCAGCAGACGCCCTATGCTAATGGCCCCTGGTCATTCCCTTCAGTATCCTATTCCATGGATTGAAACAGGAGAGTGGTATTTGATAACATTATTTTATTTAGCTCTTGCACAAGAAAGAACCCAGTCCCCGTTAGCCAGACTCAGCGCCTTGCCTTTCAAAATTCTTTTGGCCTGTCTGTCTACACCTCAAATTCTTACATAAATTGATAAGGGGAACAGCAGTGGTAGATAAGGAGTTGGTGAGACGGGGAAGAGAAAGAAACCCAACTACCATAATCACAATTCTGCAACTATGAAAGGGCTCAAGGTCACACGTCTGAAGGCAGCCACTTTTATTAGCTTCAGTATTTGAATTGCTCGAGTCAAAACGCAGTTGCTCTTCCTTGAGCAGCTTCAGGATATGGAAGCAAATCTTTGGCTATTTCTCTGTCTTACATAAGGACGCTTTCAGAAGTGGCAGCGTGCTTCCATTGAAAAACAAAACAAAATATTCTCAACTTTTCAGTTAAAGAAGATGACAAATGTTTTGGAGCAGGGTAGAACTCATTCAAGTTGGAGGCAGAGAGAAGGGTCAAGACAGCATCATCTATATTCAGCAATGTTCCTAATCATCATGGCCAGTGGCACTGGAATTACTATTCAGACTGTATGCTCATTAGCACCTTGGCAGCTTGCTAGTTCACTAGAACTGGCAATAGAAACAAGTGATTTGTATTAATAAACTGCAGGGAAAAAATACATCCTCACAATTGCTAGATGTTTTTCAGCTTCCCAAAAAAGCTCAGCTGAACAACTTGTGTCTGCTATTTTCAATGCTCTATGCAAGCATCTTTGTATTGATCATCATGAAATAGAGGACAATAGAATAAAAATATTGTCAGTATTCTTACAGTGGTGTTCTGCTCCCTGGTCTGTACAGAAATAAGGTAGAGAGACTATATGGCTTTTCCAGTCCACTATGAGAAGTCAGTGACAGAAGCAAGATTTGAATCTAAATGATCCTGAGCTCCTCCTTCAAGTGCAGTCATGAATTATATCCCAAATACATCACTAGAAATATTAGGTAGACTGGTTTCATCAACAGGTTCTGGTGAGAAAGTTAAGACAAAACTAGCCATACCTTGCCATCACACTCCGGCCACACACGTAAACAAAAAAAGCTGCTTCAAGAACTATGGCTCTGCTCTGGTTCAAAATGCAGAGATTGTGTAACCTCATATAAAAGCTATAAACATGTTGCTCTTTTTCCTAGTAACACACAAAATGCACACATACATGCTTATATATATTTATATATATATGTGTATATAAAAATATTTTTACATTCATACATACACACACACACATATTTGTATATGTATATACAGAAATAGGTAATGAGCCTGTGTTCAGATAAACAAGCATAGAGAAAAACCCAGTGATTTGGAAGTTTAGTGAAGCTGGAGGAAGGAAACTGAAGTGCAGTGCAGAATTCATATGCATCACCCGTGTTATAACTGAAGGGTGGTTGGATGTTGCAGAAGGAAGACAAGGGACACAGCCTAATGCTATCCTCTTAACATTATTGTCGTTCTGTTAGCTAGCCGGTGGGTAACCCCAAGCCTCACCCCTCACTTCCAAGCCTCACGAGATGTTACAGCAGGATTTCAGAAGGGTGAGTAGCGGTAAGTCTCCTCCGTAGCAGACAGCACGGAAAACCAGGTCTGGTTCTTGGCTGTCTGGCCTTTGGATACACCAGCTGCACAAGATGCTCATCAGGGAGAACCAGTGCTTCTGGCTAAGGTTAGGAGGCAGTGTCCAAAGGAGGCACTGAATTCAGAGGAGGAAACTGCAGTTGTCAAAGACTCTCCCCATGCTCTTCCGTGGTGGCACTGTGTTCTGGCCCTTATGCGAAGCCGCCACAGGCTTCCTTCTCAGACCCTGAGATCTGACAGTCTCCAAGTCCTGGGGCTAGAGACAGAGAAAAAGCACAGGGATTCGGAAGTCAGTGCCAAGGAGTAATGAATGGAAGATTAAAGCTCACGCTTCTGAGAAATGTCTCACAGACATCTCACAATGACTTCTTGCCATAAGAAGGACTTACTGGAATCAAGGAGCTGTTAACACAAATAAAAAATACCATTAATAACAACATGTCTAACGAGTGACAAATACACCTTCTTTATTCTTCCCAGACACTTGGGTCTTTGGAGATCCTGCTCTCTCCTACAGAGATCAACGCTCAGAGGCTTTTGTTTGAGGAATAATTTTTGAAGAGGAAAACATTTTCTAGAGATTTCATGGCCAGCTACCATAACAGTTCAGGTGATCCATTTTCAAGCAATGGCCCACTTTTCATGGTATGCCTTAGCTTTGGGGCTGGAAGGTTTGCAATCTCTTAATATTTTTTTAAGGTTTTTCTTTTGAATTGAGAGAGAGCTTGCATGCAATGTCACCCTTGCCAGCAGCACAACAGCTGTTAATTGTGTTCTGCAGAGTTCATCATGTGGTGACACAAGATGTGGAACTGAAAAGCAAAGGGCTGGAACAGCACAGGCGTATAATCATAAGGGGGGCCGTTATAATCAAGCCATATACATTCTGTTTTGGAACTGAAAAAATTATCTTTTCAGAGTGATGAAAGACTTGGTAAAAGGGATTGTAGGAGTTAAGCCAAGAGATTACTAACTTAATCAGAAGAGAAGGCATCTCCATGTACATGTAAATTTAATTGCATCTATCCAGAATTATGCTGTTATAATGGATCACACAATGGATTACCCAGTATACAATTAGTAACTATTTTTTATAAAGGGTAGGGAAAAAGCAAGCTCTTCCGTCCTGTATTAATCCACATGCACTGGATGCAGTAGGGGCAACATTTTATCAAGCACCTCAGCCCTCACCCGTAGGGAGATTCTTTCTGAAGATCCCATTTACACACCAGAATGGGTCAGTTTGTGAAAACCGTAGCAGCGCAGGACTTTGTCCTCACAATGTTATGAAAGCAACACTCTGTGCAGTCTTATTTAGGGTCCCAGGAAGGTGGGCGATGGAGGAGGAAGGGACATAGGGAAATTCTATATCCATGTATTGATGCTGAGTGGCTAAAAATCTGTTCTGTTGGGAAATTGTGTCTCTACAGCTCTTCAGCACCTAGCTTGTCCATGTGCCAAATTTGATAGGTATGGGATTTTACTAAGAACACGCCAATGCAATCATGTAATTCACTTAGAGGATTGCTGCCTAGACTCTCTTACCGGCTCAGGGCAATTCCCATGAAAACCAATGGCATTATGTCAATATGGACAGCTGTAACTGAGCTCAGGCCTGCAAACACCTTACACCACAACTTCCTCCAAAAGCCACCTCGTTATGCACCCATGCTCCCATTTTGCTCCTGGTATCCCCTTCTCTTGTTCTGGCCTGGGAGTTGGTGGGATCGCCTGGTGAGGAGGACTGGGAAACTGCTCTGAGTTAAGCATTGCTTCCTATTTTTTTTTAAACTTTTCTGGTTGGGTGATTTTCTGAGAGCAAAATTGGGCCAGCTGTCTATGTAAGGCACAACATATACAATGAGCATATCCTTATCCATTTCCTTTGTTCTATCTGGAGTCCCTGTCTGTGTAAGATACCAGCCTTCTACATTGTATTCATTATTTCTGTTCCTGTCAGACATTCCTGTGATAAAGCACGAGTTTAAAATTCCATTCACCTGCTTATGGTGATCAGAGGCAGTTAGTTATTGTAACTGGTTGATGACCACTGAGGGCCACTTCAGGGAAATCAGCTGGAAAGCTGAAGCTATGAAAGGTCATTTTTAATCAATTCATCTCCTGAAAATCTTCTCCAAAGGTCTCTTACTTTTGGTTGTATACTTAGCTAGTAATGCAACACTGATTAAAAAAAAAGTAGCAATGAATACAAGTAATCTCAAAGATGTTTCACAGCCCATGCATAAGTTTACATGTCATTAGTTACAATAAAGTGATTGTCAATGAAAATTAGGATTTGCAGACAGTTATCACACAATGATTGATATTTTCTCTATTCAGAGCAGAAAATATTTCTACCTATAAAAATAAGTTGACGTCTTAATTATAACCACTGTATTACACCAGCTGGCCACGTGTAGTTTTACCAAAACATTGAAAAAGAAGTTGGCACATGTAATACATACATGTTCATAGCCATAACTCTCAAAAGAAATACTGTTTGGCTTTCTAAAGGCAATACTATGGGTCAACAATATCTGTGTCCATATGACAGGCAGTCAAGGAGTGACCTTTTCAGGAAACAGTGATATTCTAACTCCTGTTTGACAGACATATCCTTACAGGGCATGACGGCACCTGGGATAATAAAAAAAAAAAAAAAGGAAAATGCC
The DNA here is from genome assembly GCF_035582795.1 of Mycteria americana. Lineage (NCBI taxonomy): Eukaryota > Metazoa > Chordata > Aves > Ciconiiformes > Ciconiidae > Mycteria > Mycteria americana. Next base: position 116,814,595 of record NC_134365.1, read on the forward strand.
CATAAAAAAAGCAGTGTTCTTGAGGATTAGGTAAATCCTACTTTAGCATTCAGATTGAAAAAAACCCCACTATATTCATGAAAGATACTTGAAACATGCTGTTTATGTTTGGAATTCATGGCTAGCGCCTCTGCTGTTGTAAACTGGGGGAGAGCCACTGAAATCTAAGCAGTTACACCAGTCTACAGCAAATAAGGATCTGGCTCATGGTGTTTATGCACAAAGACAACATAAATGCAAACTCATAAACGGAGGAGATATTGAACCACAGGATCAAATCCCAATTACTTTTTGGAAGCCACAATGAGAAATGGAAAGAATAACAGGAACAGAGAGCTGAAAGCAAAAAATGAGAGTTATTCTCAGAAGTGGCAAGGATTTCCTTTGTGAGCTCCCTCACCTTTGTATTCCTTGTTTATCAAACCATGAATTAAACTGGACAATAACAACTACCCTCAGAGTGCTTAGTTCACTGTTGTTTTGTAAGATACATTGAAAACCATCAAGAGAATCTGCAACAGAAGGTAAGTTATATCTTGTGGCAGGAACTCTACAGGTATAATAAATCAATAACTAATACATTTAAATGTATAACACTTTTAGCATTGCCAGCATGACAGTAAAAGAAAGAATGATTTTTTGATAACACAAAGATTGCTGATGAACTTGTGCTATAGTAAGAAACATCATAACCAAAATTCAAAGAAGAAAAATCTTGGTCGCCTGCCAACAGAGAATGTAAAAATGAGGCTTTTTAAAGTTTTCTTATTGTTTGTTCCATTATTATACCAGGATAAAAGAAGTCTTTACTAATATGCTGTGCAAGTGAATGCATGGTTCATGGTAGCATCCACGTCTGAAGGCTGGAATGTAGCTGAAGGTATCCAAGGCCGTTGGTTATTTGGAGGAAGAAGGAGAATCAGCATCATCCACATTTTCCAGAACAGAGGTAATTTTACAGATTTTAATAGGCTTGGATTTTAAAGGTCTGTTTCCTACAAGAGCTGCTTTTTTATTGCCATTCTCTCTGTTGAGTAAAATAAAAAGAAGCATTACTTTGAGCCCAGGTATTCCTGCTCAGTCTCTTCTTCAAATTCTACAACATAGACCACCACCACCATCCTCCTACTTTCAAAAATGCTTCTTTCCTAAATTCTGTGTTCCACAAAAACCTTTAAAAAATCCCTGTAAAATGCAGTTAGTTATGCTGAGAGATGGCAATATTAAAAATTTTCACTTGTATTTCACTTGTTTGTAAAAAATAAACGCTTTTCTTACTCCTGACAGTAAGTGACTTGTCTAATTGTTGTAAGCCATTTACAGGTATCTAGGATATGATGAATCTGGGCATTCATCAATTCACGCATACTCTTCTGTACAAAACTTAAAAGATGAAAAAGCCTCATTTTTTATATTTCTAGGAATGCTCTCATTACTTCCACTAGTATGAGTGGGACTACCTGTTTGGTAAAGTTAAGCTTGTGCTTAAAAGCATTGCTGGATCAACACCTGAAAGTTGTAACTTTTACCAGATTGTTCAGTTTTGCAGATCACTGCTTATTGACCAATCCATTTACAATGAAGGTCCTACATATCTTACAGAAAATTACACTATTTAAGTGGCATTTTAAGGAATTTTCAGTTGCATACATAACACATAAAAGGATAATTAAAACATTTTAGAAGTCTCTAAATTATTTAAAAGACATCACTCTTCAGGGTTGATGTTTTCAAAACTGATATCAGCTGAGCACCTGCTTAAGCAGAGCGCTCAAACCTGTCCTTAATGTTGGTTTAATTCAAGGGAAGAAAACATGTGTGTAAGTATTTGCTAAATAAGGATGAGCTTAATTCATAAAAGCTTCCATGAAACGGTCCTGGAAAACAAATGGAGAAGCTGGGATGTTCCTTTTCCTATAGTGTAAAGCTTTCATGTCCAGTTCCTATTAGCTGTATTGCATGTTTATCCTGTTAGTCAGGACAGGAATACCATAGATTTATATATCATTCTCCTGTTAAGGCAAATAATTTTTGTAGCAGATTTAAATAACTCTCAGAATCCTAATACACGCTTCATGGTAGGGATTTGGGAAGCTTGGAGAAGCCTCAAGAGAGGCAGCAACAAGCAGAAGGTAAGTGATGCACCCTCGATGCAATATTTTATATGTCTAAGACTTTCATGACATGTTGGATAACATGTATTTCTTCATGCACACCCCACTAACAACTCAAAATACATGTTCAATTCAGCTGAATAAATGAAACATTGTTACATAGAAAGATGAACAAGCGTACTGTCTGTAGAAGATTTAATGGACTTGAATGACTCTCTTAAATGGGAAATAAAAATTTGAATAACAGGTATAATTGCCTATTTACTAGATAGACTAGAGTAACTTCTGTATTGTCATTCTGGTCTGCTGAGTACATAATATGCTTTAAAAAAGCTTAATTACATACTTAGCTGATAGACTAATAACTCCGGTGGGAGTAATTTTGCTCTATTAAGTATGAATAAATATGTATTTACCCAAGATGGAGCCTTCCTAGTCTCCTGAATGAAAAGTAAGAATTGTTGGTTTCTACCCAAACATGAAAAAAATAATAATTAAAAGAAACCCAAAACCAGAAAAAGGGCAAAATAAGATATTTTTACCTACTAGAATAACTACATAAAAATAAATACATGAAAAAGATTTCACAGACAATAAAGCATTAAAGTAACACTTTTCCAGTCTCTCCCCAGATAGTGTTCCAGCTATAAATATCCACAGGTGAGAAGGAAACTCCCCTTACATCTTTAAAATGCCAACAGCCATATAGTAATTTCCCTCCTTGCAGGACATATTGTGCTACAGAGAATACACGGGCCTGCCAGTTGGGAGGTATTTATGTTCTGTGGGGCTTGGTAGACATCAAGAGAGACCTTGAGGAGACAGTCCTTCTAGATGCTCTGAGCAGCTGCATAAGCAGCTCCACACCAACCTGTTCAGCACACACAAACAGGTGCACCCAATTCTCTTTGAATACGCTGGAGAAATGCCCAGCATCCCTTTGCATCCCAGGACAGCTAGGTACCGTAAGTCTAATTCAACACCCTGCTCCAAGCAGGGCTAACTTCAAAGTCAGATCAGGTTGGTCAGGCTTTGTACAGTCACGTTTCGAATATTTCCAAGGATGGAGGTTCTGAAAATTCACTGGGCAACCTGAGCCAGTGTGTAAACACCATAATTGTGATCTTTTTACCTTACGGTTGGAATTTCCCTCATTGTGACTTGTGAACATTGCCTCCTGTCCTTTTGCTGTGCACCTCCAACTGTTCTGAGTCTGTCTCTTCTATAAACCCCAGAAGACAGCTGAAGAAGACAATTGGTCCCCTGGCCACCCTGAAGCCATTTCTTCTCCAGTCTGGACAAACCAAGTTCCCTCAGCCTCTCCTTGCACATTATGTGCACCAGCCCCTTAGTGTCCTAGCGGTCTGTCCCCAGACGTGCTCCAGTGTGTTGGTGTTTCTCTTGGCAGTTCTCCAGCTGGGGTCTTAAAAGAGCTGCATACAGGGGAAGCATCACACCTCTCGACCTGCTGGTTACACTTTTTCTAACTCAGCCCAGTATGCGGTGGGCCTGCATTGCCGCTCATGTTCGACCTGTCAGCCACCAGCACCTCCAGCTCCTTCTCTGCAAAGCTGCCTCCTGGCCGGTCAGTTCTCAGCCCGTGCTGCTTCACAGGATTGTTCAGCCCCAGGTGAAAGACTGCATTTGTCTTTGTTGAACTTCAGGAGGATTTTTTCAGCCCGTTTCTCCAGCCTGTTGAGGTCTCTCTGCATGCAGCTCTCCGTTCTGCCTTGTCAACCACTTACCCTTGGTTTGCTGTTATCCACAAAGTTGAATTCTGTCACATTGCTAAGGTCGCTGGTGGAGATGTCAAACAATTGGGCTCAGTACTCAGCCCTGAGGAACGCTGACAGTAATCAGCTGCTAGCTAGATTTTGAACCACTGAGTACTATTATTTGAGCCCAATGCTCTTGTCAGCTTTTCATCCATTTGTCCTGGTTTCAGCTAAACCATGACACCATTTTACAGTCCACCCACCCAGTCCATACTCTTCAAATTGGCTATAAGGATGAGAAATAATAAAAGTTTTTTGCACTTTATCACTCTGAGTCCATACTGTGACTTCAAACAGATGCTGAATGGAAAGAGAGAGAAAGAAATGATCCTTGTAGCAATCCATAATTGCAGAATGCAGCTTGCCATCCTCCCTACGCATTCAGTACATTTCTCTATTTAAGTGCACATCCTTGGACATATGTCATTTTTCTGATGAAAAACTACAGTACTGCAGAGTGTGAGCTCCTGCACAGAAGCTCGGGATGATGAAAATGGCCCTCCATCATCATCAGGAAGGCATACATTAAGATTTTTTAATCCTTCTTCTGGTCCAAATCTAGATTGTGCCAAGTCTAAGATACATTTAGACAATACAAGGAGTATATTTGCAGCTGGCTTTTGACTATTTTTTCCCAAGAGTTTGCTATGGAATGGCAGGTACAACACTGACAGTAGCTGGTTAGAGGCAATGGATGGAGGACTGGCTTCTCCACTTGCAACTGACCTGTTGAGAATTTGTAGTTGAAAGGGAAGACCTCTTCCCTTATTTTGATCAAGAATTGCATCAGGAGCTCAGGAATATCCTTCAATGGTCAGAAGGGGAATAGGCTAGATCTGTAGCTCAAGGATCAAGACTCTTTAGGGAAGGCTGATATCTCTTAAGAGCAAGCATATACAAAACTGAGACAGAGATGGCCTAACTGTCTGTATAGGAAGCACAGATCCATGCTACAGAGGAAAACTTGCTGAATGTGTGTATTCCACTTCTAATGTGGTGGAATAATACTTTTCAATAAGAATGCCTGGTCCAGGCCAGGGTGGATGTCTGCTTTATTCAGTACTATGTCTGTGGTGGTGACTAAGAAGGGATGCATAGGATGGAGCATGAAAAAGAGACAAAACCACACTGCAATGCTTCTTCAGTCTGAGACTCAGACTTGTTTTGTTTGATAATCCTTGAAGGACCTTTTTTATATGAACGTGTCTGAAGTGAGGCTGCACCTCAAATACTGTGTTCAGTTTTGGGCCCCTCACTACAAGAAGGACATGGAGGTGCTAGAGCGTGTCCAGAGAAGGGCAATGAAGCTGGTGAAGGGTCTGGAGCACAAGTCTTGTGAGGAGCGGCTGAGGGAACTGGGGTTGTTTAGCCTGGAGAAAAGGAGGCTGAGGGGAGACCATATTGCTCCCTTATTGCTCCCTGAAAGGAGGCTGTAGCGAGTTGGGGGTCGGTCTCTTCTCCCAGGTAACAAGTGATAGGACAAGAGGAAATGGCCTCAAGTTGCACCAGGGGAGGTTTAGATTGGATATTAGGAAATTTTACTTCACTGACAGGGTTGTCAAGCACTGGAACAGGCTGCCCAGTGAAGTGGTTGGGTCGCCATCCCTGGAGGTATTTAAAAGACGTTTGGATGAGGTGCTTAGGGACATGGTGTAGTGGTGGATTTGGTAGTGTTAGGTTTATGGTTGGACTTGATGATCTTAAAGGTCTTTTCCAACCTATACAATTCTGTGATTCTGTGAATGTCTTTTTGAACCCCTGAGAAAGCTTATGGCACTCACAGCCTCCAGAGGTAAGGGATTCCACACCTGAGCTATGCATTGTATAAGAAGGTGACTCCTTTTGTTTGCATTGAGCCTGTTGCTTTTATGAGTGATTTGATGTCCCTTTGTCCTTATACTGGGAAGCAGTGAATAATCATCCTTTATTTACCTCTGCATTATCATGACTTTATAGATATCATAAAGGTCATTTATCTTCCAGGCTGAAGGGTTCTAGTCTGCTTAGTCTCTTCCTGTATGGAAGCCCCACACCTTAACCATCCATGTTACCTTTTGCTGCACCTTTTCTAATACTACTGTATTCCCTTGAGATGGGGGGATAAAGGTTATGCATCCTACTGAGGATGCAGCTACCATCTAGGTCTATACAGCAGCCTAGTGATGTTCGTTCTTTTGTTCTCTGTTCTATTTGCTTTTTTGACCGCTGCCAAGCTTTGAGCTGACATTTTCACAGAACTATTTATTATAATTCCAAGATCTCTTTTCTGAATGGTAATTGCTAGTTCAGAGCCCGTCATTCTGTATGCAAAGTGAGGGTTGTTTTTCCTCTTGTGAATCACCTCACAAACAGTGAAATTCATATGCTGTTTTATTCACCCATCATTCTTCTAAGAACCTTCTGCAGCCCGTCGCAGTTGACTTTTTTCTTTTCTTTTGACCATTGCCCTGAAAAATTTAGTGTCATCTGCAAATTGACATTGCACTCTCTACTCATGTTTAGATCATTTAGGGATTATGTTAGACAGCATAGGTCCTAGCACCAATTTATGCAACCTCTCCCCTTTTGCAAAAATGTTGTTTGTTCCTACCTTTTGTTTCGTGCTTTTTAGTAAAGTACTAATCCATGAGAGGACTTTCTCCTTTTAGTCTGTAGCAACTGAGTCTCTTGAAGAGCTTTCTGCTTGGGAAGGATGAGGAAATCTTGATGAAAGCCTTCTGGAGATGAAGTAGACCATGAGCCTGTGATGCTTGTCTGTGTGCTCAGTCCACTCAATCCTCTTCAGAGGACTCATGCGGATTTGTGAGGCATGACTTGTCTCCACAAAAAAATAATGTGATCTTCCCCGATGTCATATTTGTCTGTGCGTTTATGAATTTGGTTCTTTAATGCAGCTTCTGTCAGTTTGCCCTATGCTGATATCAGGCCTACAGGTCTTCATTAGCCAGTATAAAAAGAAGAAACAACAAAAATGATGCTGCTAAAAGCTGCTCTGGAAAGCAAGTGGCCATGTTTTGTTTTCTGCTCTGACTCACCTCTGGTAAGTTCTCTGTCCCAGCAGGTATGCTCCCTGCTATAGTGTATGATAGGGTCCTACAATAGCTATTCTCCCCTTACAATGATAATCTGAGATGCAGTTAATGAGAAGAATGAGGAAGCTCCTCATGCAAGGACATGGCTGACCTTGGAGTCCTCATGCAGATCCTAAACGGCACTGTCATGAATAAAAGTTTTGCACATGCAAAGACTGATTAAAAAAATCCCACCAGTAAAGAGCTCAGATTTGTTCTGGTTATTTATGGACACAGCTATGTATTGATGTTTACTGAAGCACACCTTAATATGTCTTTTCCCCTGTCCTTCAGTATTTTAAAAAGGTAAATAGTAGTTTCGTAGGATACTTGGAGCTTTATGCGTGCCATATGACAATAAGGTTGCCATGGAGACTTCTCATCCTTGAATACTGGTGTAATTAATGTAGAAGAATTCAGCTCCTTTTATCTGCATGAGAGCTACAAGACAGTCTCTTCTTTTTTGTCGACTTTTTTTCTAGTGAATATGCATGCTTTGTGTAACAGAGCAAGGCATGTAAATCTGCAGTCTCCTGACCTCTGAAACAATGCAGAAAATATAGAAACAATGTTCACTGCTGCAAGCAAAGACTGAGATTACCACCTGTGTGAAAAATGCATCAGTAACAACACAACAGCAGCTACTTGCAGTAGGATGCATACAAAGCAGGAGGAAAGCCGGAAACATGACGAATCACAAAATGGCAGCTCCCCTCCAACACTTCTCTTCCTTGTAGTATCAGTAATAATTTGTCATGTATGATACGGAAATGTCTCTTTAATTAATTCATTGATAGCTTAGTAGTCACCCAACGTACAAAAATCTGACCTGGAAAATTTCCTTTACCTGACACCGCAGAAGTAAATGTGGAGATTATCACCAAAAGCAACATGTTGCATTGACAATGTAATGCTTTGAAAAAAAATAAAGCTGCATATTTAAGAGCTATTGGATGAAGAAAGGGATGTTGGCTTTAAGTCAGAGGAAAGTTTCTCTTGCAATTCTGCATAATTCTTTATTTACATGTGCTCTCCAAGACTGGACCAAAGTTAGGCTGCCTTATATATTAAGGCCGCTTAGTTTTTTCCTTCCATCCTGTCTATCATTAGGGATTCAGATCCTGCCTGAACTGGATGATTCTTTTCACTGCAGAACTAATGAAACCATGACTGCATGAGAGACACGAAAATGAGCTAGTACAATGAAATAGGGTTTCAACACAATTGTTTAAAAGTAATTTTTGTTTTGCTTTTGTTAACACCTATTTAATTTCAGCACTTCATGTTCTGTATAAATCAGCAAGGTTCTGTTAAAATTTCTACACTCTTAGTGTTTCACTTAAGAATTTGAAATAAACAACAATTAGACTGCCTCCTAACAAAAACCCCCACGTTATTTCTGCTTTTATATATTCCAGGGTATGCTGTCAATAGAAAGTAATACATGTTCTCAATTCATGTTAATTAACTCAGCTCAAATGCTGAAAGATACTCTCTCATGCTGAACTTACTTAATGGTCTTTTTTTCCTCATGGAGATATAAACTAAGGTACGAGTCAGGCAGAATTTAAAGACAACTGTAAAAAACATAGAAAACATCACCTTTCAAACTCTTTGATATTCCATCTGATATTCAGTAGAGCTTCCAGCAGTCACAAGATTTCTTTTTTCACCTGTGTACTTCCATCCTCTCTGCTATTTTTGAAGTGGAAATACAGGAAAAATAGCTACTGATAAAAGCCATGCAACTCGGTCCTTGTAACTTTATTTTTGTGAGACTAATTGAGGTAAGCAAACCTCAGCTTTCCCTTCAATACAAGGTCCAGTTTTACATCTACAATGAAGTTGTCAAGCAGACTTGAAAGGAAACAGACTTCAGGAGCAGCAATGCCTTCTAGCATACAGGTAAGAGAGGCCAGACCAAGCCGCAGCACTGCAGTGGGCAGAGCACAACCAACAGGCTAGTGGTAAAAACGTACTTTCAGAAGACATACCACTTCTGCTCCCTGCAACAGTTGGCCCTTAACCAGACGCCTTTTGAGCAGGGCCTGGACTGGAAAACAGAGGCTACAATCTCAATTTCTGGCTCCCACAGAAGCTTTTTGGGGCCCATGTACTCAAAGGGTTTTCAAGGACCTGACACCCAGTGAACATAGGTGCGCAAAGACCTTGAGGACGCTGGGCTGGAGTTCCCTGTCCGTCAGCAAGTCTGTTCTCATCCTCCTCCTTTCAACCTCTTGTTCATCCTGTTGGTTAGGACTGATGTCTTAATCTTTATTTCGTAACTTATACAGCACCTTATTTAACTGAAAACCTGCTCTCATGTTATGGGTAAATTAGTAGACGAGTTGTGAGCACAGATGATGTGGCTGGCACACTGCTTGTCTTCATAGGAGGTCTTATGGGCCAGATGGCCCCAGAGGGGTGCCTCATGCCATCTGAGTGGGACCCTACGTTGGCTGCATCAATAGAAGAGGAAAAGCACAGAAAGGCTGGACACAAACCTTTCTAGGAGATGGGAGCTGTCAGACCTCTCCACACAGGGCTGCATAAGGTGTGTTGGACCCTAATATTATAGCTACATTCTCTGTGGAAACATTTGGTGGTAAGCAAGAGAAGGACAGAGAGAGAGGGAGAGGAGGAGTGTCTCTGCATCCATGACTCTGTCTCTGTGAGTGGAATGTTGTTGAGGTAACCAGAATTTGACACCAGACATACAGCTTGCGTCTGCCCTTGATGCTTCTCTGGTGTAGCCATTAAGAAACTTAAAACATCAGATTCAAATTTCTGGAACCTGTCCACAGCTTGTTGTAAACCAGCTCTCATAGAAAATGTACAAACCCTGTATTTTCATTTCATTTTTGGGTTAATTTCTAAGGGTTCTTCTGTCTTAATTTGCAGAATTCTCTTGAAAGTGATTACCAAATGATGCAGTAAACAACCAGAGCCAGCCACAGAGTGCCTGGCATCTCTAGTGAGATGAGTTACAATGACCCATATGGAATAAGAAGTAGGACAGACTTTCCTATCTGAGGCTATTTTACTGACAGGAGTTTTAAGATTTCATTTTCACTTACAGAAAAATGTTGTCAATAGAAGCAGATCTTCTTGTCATACATTTGTACAGAAAGGTTATTAACAGCATTTGTTGTCCAAACGTTGCAGGCAGTGAACTCAGTTTGGGGCACGGGGATTATTGTGTGGTATAATTCATTCTGTGGTTTTTTTGGCTCACAGAAGTTGAACGGAAGGCAGAAGCAACAATTTGTGCCTGCCATTGCTTCATGGAAGGCATATTACTGTGCCCGTGCCCAAGTAGCCTGTTGGCAATTACACCGCAAATGCCCAGGTAACCCTACTGCACTTTAAAGGAAGCCCATGTCAGCAGCCAGATTTTATTTAGTGAGCAAGAAACCAGAACTGCCATACAGGCTGCTGTGAGAAGTCAGTGTCAGATGGGACTGCAGAAAGACCATGGCTTGCCTGAAGCACAGTTTTGTTCCTTATGTGGTTCATGTTATGCCTGTCACACCTAACTCCACTCTGCTATCAGTCTGATCCTGAGCGAGGTTCTCCGGCACAATTCCCTATGTCAGCACACCATATGTTTTAGAAAGAAAGTTGGGAATGTTGCTAGCCATTGCAAATGGCCCGCAATGGAAAATATCCGCCTTCGTGTGCTGTCAGCGTTTGTCAGTTCTGCCCTTGGGGACACTGGTGTCCCAGCCAGGCTGGGCTTGCCCTGATGGGGCCTATGGGATGGGACCTGGCTGGAGAAGGAGGGCATTGCGCTGCGCTGATGGCCCCGCATCCCCCCTTTTTCCCCATGCAGGAACTGACTGAGGGTATTTAAGTTACCCATTGCTTTTTCTTTTTTAAATCTAAAAAAACCTCAAGGTATTCAGCTCTCTGACTGTAAAGCCTGGCTTTTTTATTTCTAATCAGGAAGAAGCACCTCAGGTTTGCACACATCGTTGATACCAAAACTGGGCATTAAAGCAAAACCCCCAAATCAGGTGTATCTCCTACTCCTCTCTACTCCCAATGATACAGTGAAAGATTGCATTGGCTACATCAGTCGTGTGATTGCACGTTCAGCTGACCATCTGCTACCATGGCCTCCTACTGGAGTGCGACCTCCAGTCCCCACTCCCAGACGTGTGGCTGCACTATGCCGGATCGAGAGGAAGGTGGTTTGCTAGCTTGCCTCCCGCTTACCCGGATGAATCTCAATCAGTGACTTCGTCCTTTCTGCTGTTGGCTGCTGTCCTAGCACTCATGTTCACTGCAGACTTTGTTAGCAATGATTTTATAGAGCCTATAGGCTCTATAGGTCACACTTTGAATGTTAAATAGCACAAAAACAAGGCCACCAACAGAGAGGTCTTCAGAGAGAGCCAGCTTGTCTTTTTTTACAATGATACTTTGAGATAACATCACTTAAGCCAGTTTATATCCCATTAGTGAATACCAAGTTGATTTTGAATCCTTCTAATTTCTTGACCAAAATACAGAATAGTGTCCACTCAGGCAAACTGCACAAGCCTAAATACATTACCTCCATATAGTCCATTTATTAACAATATTTATAATGTCCTAAAAAGTTTTTTTAAGAAACAGGTGTGTATAGGCTGGTGTGCTATGTCACAACTTCAAAGAGACATAACAGATACACCACATTTTTCTGGTATGGGTTAAAGACAGTGTTCCCCTATTGAGGAATTTGTATTCGTATTTTGTCCACTCTCACTTTGTGGTATATACCTATAATAAGCTCCCAAGCACGGGGTAGGTATCTGAAAGATCTGGGATATTTTGGTTTTGCTTTTCAAAAAGTATAATCCCAATTCTGCTACCTTCAGTCACACTCAGACTTTATTCCTCAAGCATTTACTTGAATTCATGGGGAATTCACAGATTAAGAGCACTCTCAATGCAAGAAAAAGTATCAGGAGCCTGTTCCAAATAGTAGAAGTATATGAATGCATATGGTATTTGAACTATTGTTTTGAAAGTATGTGACAGTAATAACCCATTACCTGCCCGACAACAAGTAGAAGTGACCAGTATTATCACAGGTATAACATTTTTTCCTTCTGGATGGGTCAATTCTCAAGAAACCATCAAGCTTCCCTCTGAGTTTTTCTGTCCCTGCCCCTACCCCTAAATTTAAATAACTGAGGAACACTTCTGAAATGATCTGCTGAAGCTTATACAACATGTGCTTTAAAATCAATGAGTGTGAATTTCCTAATGCTGCTTGATTTCTTTTACAGTATCAAAATATTTTCAAAAGACAGGAGTAAAGCACTCACCGTGGCAGAAACAACTATTATGAGAAAAAAATATAATGATAAAATCCGTTTCTAATAGCTAACAAAGCTGACAGGCAGACACAAATGCAATATGGATCTTATGTTCTCCCAAAGCTATGCACCGCATTTTATGGTTTTAAAATGAGGACCTTGCACAATGAAAAATGAGATGAGTTTCCTCCTGATGTTTGCTCTTCTCACCATGAATTTCCCCATTTCCCCATCCCCCAAAGCTGCTGTGGATTGGCAATCGCATCTTTTTATTTTCTAGGAAAGAAGTTGTCATTTTAGTAGAACAAAACGGACTGTTCACAGGGTAAACGACTTAAGAAGTATGTTGAGAAAGGTGTTTGCTGCAACAGGGTCCTGTTTGTCAGCTCCCTGCTCCGGTAAATACTCTCACTGAAATAAACAGGATTGCTTTCATTGCAGGGGTTTTCAGAAATATGTGCAATTGATCCCATTGCTTGGGTCCAGTTGTGAAGTCTCTGACACTGAGGACGAAGGAGAGTGCCGGATCTGACAAATAGCAGAGTCAAGTCCCTGTGGCACGGGAAGGTCTTATTCCAAGATTCAAGGAAGAATTTTTTTTGAGCAGCCACTGGGTAGTGCAAAACACTGACAATGACAAAGCAATAACAGAATAATGTTGCTAATTGAGTTTCAGTATATTTTATTTTATTGGCTTAAAAGCAGTGAAAACACACACTGCTAAATACACTTTTGGCTATTCCAAGTCATCCACAGAGCCCAGAAGGATTAGAGTTGAATTTCTAATGTTCCCAGAGAAGTCTTTTTTAAGCTCTCTTCTCCCCTTGTTTCTATTAATCACAAAGATTGTACAATCCTTATTTCAAAATTACTTTTAACAGCCAGTTCAGTTCTGACAGCATGCTGTTATACTTTTCTAATGCATTATCTTTTTGTATTTTATGGGTCACAGACTAGGATATATGAAAACTTGCCCTCACGCTGGCAGCACAGGACAGCCAGACACAAATCCCTGTATCTATCTAAATTAGGCTATCAGACTACAAAGTTTCTGTTTTGTTTTATTACAGCTGCTCAGCACCCTGGCATAATTCAGAAGCCATCCCAATCATTTTCTTCACTTGATTCTCCCATAATTGTGAAAAAGGGGGTTGGGAAGAAAAAAACACAGTTCTCAGTGTAACAACATGCTGTTCTCTTGCCTCTGGGTGCTTGAAACATTAGTCTTGGATGCAGATTTGGATTTCCTGTCTGGTTTTCCCCAGCTCTGGAGGCTTTGGGGTCCTCACTGAGTCTTCCTGTGCCTTGGTTTCCCAGCTGTGCAAGTAAGATACAAATATTGCCTCTCTCTTGTTGGCAGAGTGCTAAGCAGAGAGAGCTCCACTTGTAGTACCAACAACCAAATTAAGAAAAGCCCTCAAAGATATCTTTTTTGTCACACCTGGCTCCACATAGGTCTGAAAGCCTTTCAGCACCTTTCTTTAATAATGGGATGGACAGGCAGCATATTCATAAAAGACCATAAGTCAGTACCAGCAGAGATGAACAGGACATTAGTGTGTTTCTACAGAGGAAGAGAGCTGATGGGTTTTTTTCCCCATTTTTTCTAAAACTTGAGAACTGAGATTTCAGTTTGAATTAATTGCTAGTCAGAGGAGCTATGACAATTTCCTCCAGCTGAGAGGTCGCCCACTATGTCTTTAGCGTGGTCCCTGGGCTGTGCGATACGCTGCTGAAGAAATGCAATTTTAGGGCTAATATTAAGTTCTTTTATCACAAAGCTGTTGTCATATCAAATACAGTATCAGCATGTGTCAAAAGGAGAATCGTGAGAATAACAACAGTGAAAAAGCCCTGTAATTCTATTTTTAGTGGAAGCAAAATCTCTTCGAAATGATTTCAGAGGACATGAAATGCAGAAAACTGAGTCATACTACAATGATTAGAAAGAGATTGCTCCTTCTGATGAAAGTTTAGAAGCAACTGGCATTGCCACGATCATGTCTATTCATTTAATATGGGCTGGTTACAACAGTCTTTTGGACTAGTTTACCTAATGATTCAAAATCTTGCCTGCTACAGGTAGAAGCCATTAGCCATTCCACTCACAATTCTGCCATTTAAAACCACTCCAACTCAAATCCAGGAGAGGTACTGGATGCCACGTTGGTGGTCACCAAGTTGGTCACCAAGGTGGTCATCAAGGTGGTCACCAACTTATCTCCAGGCCCCGAGGGCACTAACAGTCCTGACTGTCCCTGCCCAGCCCCCCTGAGGCTCCACCACCTGCCCACGGCCCAGGGCCCCATCTCAGCCCCCGGGGCCACCAGCCCCTGCCCCAGCGATGCCGCAGCAGGGCCGGCCTGCAGCTCCCCACAGCCCTGCCCTGCCTGGCCATGGGTCCCGCTGAGCCAGGCCCACCCACAGGCCCACGCCTTGGCCCAGCCTGGGCCCATCCCCAGGGAGGTGCCCGGTGCCCGGGGCTGGGGCTGCCCCATACCCCCGGCTGCCCTGCTCCTGGCTGGGGCGGTGGGACGGGCCCTGCCACCCCAGGGCAGCCCTGGCCATTCCCCACACCCTGCTCCCCAGGGAGCCGACGACCCAGGCAGAGCCCTGACAATGTAGGCCCAGGGTCAACTGTCTGAATAAAAGTTCTATATTAAAAGCAATTTTTGGTCAGAATGTCAGATTTCGAAGTTAAAGAAAATTAGCAAAATTTTTTCATCACCACCGAACTGTTGAAACTATAAATATGGAAAAAGAAGTAGTCTCTCTAAGTCTTACTTCAAACTGTCTAGGGAAATTCCAGCTACGCTGTTTTTCAGTGTCTTAATAAGTGTGCCTGTGCTGGATAGATCATGCAAACACTGCACACGTTAGGAGAAATCTAATTTCTCAGCTATGAAACATGTAAATAGAAGTTTGTGCCTCATCATTGGGATGTGCGTGCTCAGCGCGCGTGTGGTGACAGCAGAGCAGGGACTGGAACTGCCGCTGCAGAGCAATGCGGGAGGGATCCCATTTTCCCCGACCGAAACCAACAATAAAAAGTATTCCTCAATAAAATTCTTTGACAGCAAGGCAGAGACACATAAAGAAAGGAAAATCTCCTGCAGAACGGTTGTGATTATATAGACAGCAGCCTCCTATTAGAATATTAATCTTCATAAGGGCTAAACCCTGTTTGGAATAACTTCTCCCTTCTCCACAGATTTATAGTTCCTTGGAGAGAAGGAAAAGGTTTTCATAGGGCACATTTCAATAGCTCAGCAATTTCTAACTTTATATATTAATCTTTCCGTGAATCAAATAAGTGTTTAACGGTTTAAAGTGAAGTCTTTGCGTGGGCAGAATATTGTCTGGAAGATGATACTGCAAAGGGTTTGTTAATGAAGTGACAAGCATCCATGTAGTAAAAGACCTAATAGCAAACTTGCGGTCAATGATGTGTAACTTCAGCTGGATGAAAAACACAGTGGAGCACACGTGTCTGAGCAAGAAAAGCAACCGCAAATGTTATAATCAAGAATATCATTAAGCAAAGCCTAAACATGTAAACGGAAGGAGAACATTTGCTACGCTGCACTACATTTCTCCATACAGGTCATTCCTATAACATAGGGCAATTCACTTAAGGGAGCATCGCACGATTTTAGTGCGGAGTCGCACTCATGCTTTGTTTGTTTACTCATTGTGTGCTTGGCGTGGAACACGCTACTTGGGAGAGGGAAACGCCTAACAGAGCTCCCACATTACAAACACATATGCTGCCCTATTATTTTGACAGCTCGCATGGTGCCCTTTTCCCCATGGTGGATTCCTTCTGTTAGACAGGAAACACCCACATATTGCCAGTCTTCGTCATCCCCTGCAGCTTTCGAGGTGGTTCCAGGGAGGAAATAGATAGCAACTTTTCCACTTCACATTAGTAATTTTCTTATTCTCTTCCTAACATACTGTGTTTCAGGGAACAAGGAATCAATTCCTCACTCATTAAAGAAAAAATTATGAAGCCATTAACTAAATTCCCATAGTTATAATAAGGAATCAGACTCTATTATGCCTACAGAAGGCTGTTATGAGGAACATCAACAAGGATGGCCAAGGATGGAAGAAGATCTGTAGGAAAAGAGAGGAAAACCACAAGCATGCAGGGCTATTCAAGTGTGAAAGGGAAGCTCACGTTAAATTGTCAATGGGAAGAAGTTGTTATGTTTGAACAGGGAGGTGGAGGCACAAGCTGACTTGGAGGCAGTTGGGAGTAGGCCAGACAGCCTGCCTCGTGAGCAAAACAGAAAACCAAAA
The DNA here is from genome assembly GCF_035582795.1 of Mycteria americana. NCBI lineage: Eukaryota > Metazoa > Chordata > Aves > Ciconiiformes > Ciconiidae > Mycteria > Mycteria americana. The sequence goes on from NC_134365.1 coordinate 116,831,166, forward strand.
GAAACCTCACAACAATCTCACCAGAAAGTTTGTGGACAAACGTGTAAATCCATTTATTCATTTAATCTTCTGTATAGAACTATGGTCTTTATTCAGACAGAATTTTCAGACAGAATTTTGGTCTATGAACTTTGGTCTTTGAACTATGGTCTTTATTCAGACAGAAAATTCAGATAATTTTCAACTAGCAAGCTAGGGCATGGCACCAGGAGCCATTGATGTATTGCAAATGACGAACATGCAGAACATGTTTTATCCTAAGCACCACTGTAATATTGAACTGCAGTATTGAATTATGACTTTTTGAATCCTTTCAAGATCTTTTAAATTTTTTTCAGCCTTAAATTAGGTTAACCAGCTTTTATTGTGAGTATTGCAAGTGAGCATCAGAAGTCGCTGTGTTAGCTTGTCTTTTATATAGCTCTTGTCACTGGAAGGCTTTGCATAGACGTCACAGGTGGTGAGGCAGTGGCACACAATAATCCTGAAAGTTTTTCACAGGAAACATAGGCGAGGAGAAAATATTGAAATGCACATGAGAGAAGCTGTCTGATGGGCTGCACTGGTGGAAACCAAACACTAGTCTAGTATTTTGAATCCAAATAACTCCTCCCTAGGAGGCCAGAGAGACTTGTTTGCCTTTGAATCTGAGCACATGTAGAGTAGCGTATGGACCACAGGTAGAAAACAGCGTAGATATTTTCTCGTTAATTACTCAGAGACTGAAATGGCAACTACACAATGGTAAATACATCCCTACAAATTCAGAAGAATTATTATGTAGCTCCACCATAACAACAGATTGTTAGACCACAAAAGAACAGATGGGAATTTCATAGCATCTTAATAATGAAGCAGGAATAGGCCAGTGGACCATAACAACAGCTACAAGTTTTTCAGCACCTTCTAGTCAGGGATCTCAAAAGTACTCTAACCTTATACTACCTTTCTGAGTCACGCTTTAATATCTCAGGGAAGTATGCAGAAAAATGGAAGCACCAAGTATTACAGGACTGAGATAATAAGCAAGATCAATAACAGATCTAGAAACAGAACCCAGGGTTTGTAGCTTCCAACCTTGTTTTCTCAACACACTCTCTAGAATGGAATTGTTTGCTCAGCACTCTTTCAAAATTTGGAGCAAAAAGCAGTCTAAGTGAACATCACCCCCCATTAGGTCCTGATAGATATTTTGTACAAAAATCACCTGTTCTGGCTTTCTTTCCATGACTAGAGTAATGTAAGTCTGTGTTGGCAGCCTGGCAAATGAGGTAGGAAGAGTAATCAGTGTCTCAAAAACATCCTCCACAACACTGGGGCTAAAGAAATTTCAATAGAAAAGAAGGGAAGCTTACATTCTTTCCTGCCCTATTATTTTTGCATGTGTTGGTTTGAAAGTTCAGAATCTGTTTTAAATTTTTTCCATACCTAGAATGGCGTATTTCACAGAATTAGAACCATGCAAACCTCAGTCCTGCCAACACCCATGCATGTGCTGTCATGGGGAAATCTGCTGATGTCCACTGACTCATTATGAATATAGTGCTTGTCACTGCTGCAGGTTAAGAGAGTCTGAATAGTTTTGATTAATGCTCCTTGACTGGTTGAAAACAAGAAAAGAATCACTATACATTTGGATGATCAAACTCCCTCATGGAATATAAATCAAAACATAATAAATTTATTAATTGTCATAAGAAGGCAGATGAAGAGTCCAAAAGATTACTTGCATACTTATTGTCCCAAATCCATTGACATCCAGCAAATTGCAAAAGATTCCAGGCTTTTACTGAAATGCAAGTCAGATTAAAATGTGAAACCTTAGTTTACTGGATATAAAGGTTCATAATCCATTTTTAATAGTTTGAGATTAATTTTAGTTATATATTTCCTATTAATCTGATGAAGTATAAAGCTGTAATCCAGAGAGAAAATAATGATATTTTGAATTAATTATATTAAATCATCTTCTCTGGACTCGCTGCTCTTGGTTTCAGTTCTGAAATTCCAGGAATTACATGTAAGACTTATAGTTCTAGATTAATTATTTTTAACACTGTTTTTCCCTATAATTCTTCTTTTAGAGCCAACCTAGAAAAAAATACAGTTTCTTACCCCACAACTTCCAAAATTCAACTGAGAAGCAAAAAAACCCACTCAACAACCAAAACTCTATTGCAATTTGTGTAACAAAGCAACCTATTAACTGCTTTATTAACGCATCCTATATTTTGTATTAAGATGGCAACCTTTTCTTAATTTTATAGATGAGAACTAAATTCTAAAAGCTATAAGGAAACATAGACTTACTGTATCTGATTTTGAGATACAGAAGTCTAGCAAGGAGTTCACATGTCAAAAGAAGTGTCTGTGCAACAAGTTGCAGTGTAATCTTGAGACACACTAGCTATTTTTAAACAAGAAACAACCAAACTGAAACACATGGACCTCCATGCTACCATGGTTGCCTGCTTCCAGAACCTGACCTACTTTACTGAACGCTACCTGTAATATTACTGTATTAATGCTGTGAATGTAGGATATTGTAAATCTTCTCTTCCATTGAAAACTGCAGGGGGAGTCACACCACTTGCCTTCAAAATTGTGTATTTCTTTGCAAAATGGTAAAATAAATGATAAAAGAAATTGTTAAGTTCATACACTTTAAATGTAATGATGTTCAAAATGCAAAACAATCCATTCAGACATGGTCTGCAATAACACAGCAGGGAAAAGATGAACCAGTCTGGCCTACAAAATAAAGCAAAGCAGAATTTGGGAATTTAGAAGAACTTAATATGTATATTAAAAAAACTCCAAATAAAACATCACCTACCCATACCCAGTCAGTGATGCACACACAGAGGAAAAGAACTAACTACTACTAACTACTAGTTCTTTCCTTCTTAGCCAAGAATTCAAACGATCTGCTTGAATACAGGGGAGATTCTCGGGAAGGCCGACAGCCCTCTACTTTTCAACGTATTCCTCAGAGCTCCTCAAGAGAACAGGAGAAAAATCATTAGAGCTATGAGGAACTTCCTCTCTGTTGTACTGCCGGAGCATGGCCAATATTATATTCCTTTAGAGATTACCCCCCAGAGGCAGTGGAGGATAGTGTACATCTTCTATACTCCAGCCAGTCCCTCTACCTTACTTAGCATCACTACTGCAGCAGGGCATCATTTATACTGGCTTTATAGCCACATATATACGAGGTACAGCAGAGAATATACCCAAAGCACTGATCTTAGCTTCTCACCTTAAAAAAACCCAAAAAATCTCAGGATGGTAATGCTGGATCTTTCTGATCCAAACCCTAGGATCCCTATGAAACAGTTTATAACACTTAAACTTCTAGGAAAGATTATTAGTGGTAATTGACCTTGCTCTAATGAAAACTGTGTGCCCTTGATTCTAGCTTGCAATGCTTAAGCGCTCAGCTCAGTCAACTGTATCACAGTAATGTTGATATCATCGTGTTTTACTATTTGAAGATATTGTCTGCCACTAAACATCAGCAAGACATTCAGCCTGTCGCACATGAGCAGTCAATGGCTGACGGCCTGTAATTCTCAAATTATAATAAATCTAAAGGAAAGAATTGTTCTGCTAAATGTTAGCTGAGTCACTGCGCGTTACAACACAAGGCATAAATGCGGGGCTGAATTTTTTGAAGGGTCCAACACAAATCTTGATAGATCCATTATGTTTACAGTTCAGTCTCTTTTGAAATCTGAATAAAGAAAACTAGAAGACAAGAATACCCCTCATAGTCTTTGGGAGTGTTCAAACACTCAAAAAATATTACATATTAAACCAATTTTAATCTAACCGGTCCAAAAGCTTGGAATAAGGTGATATCCCCTGCACTACATTTGAGACCACTTGATCTTTGGTCATAGTGAGACTGAGCTTCTCTTAGCTGGAAATAAACATGACTCATATACCCTCCTGCAGAGATTAAGTGTTCTGGACTCAATTAATGTTCCTTCATAATGCCTTGAACTTCAAAAATAGATCAAAACACAAAATAAAAAATGACTCTCTTGAGAAACAGGATATTATAGTTCACCCAGAATACGTGTCAACCTACTGGGTCTGTTTCATCTTAGCATCCTGATTGCACCTGAACCCTGGCTTCCTACAGACCAGCACTTTTTCTACAGTGACAATTGTGTGGGAAGGGTGGTGACTATCTTCTTGGAGCTAATCCTAAACTTCTTTTCTTGCTTTCTTACTTGCTTGAGGAAAGGTAATTTGCTTTGGCCCTATACCAGGAGAAAGCTGTAACCATCTCCTGTTGGTTCAGCCACACTAGCTTCTTTAGTGGAAGAGTGAAAAACAGGCCTCTACATCCTCTCCACGCTTTCCCCTGCCAAACCGTCAGGACCGTTACAGATCTTGGCTTGGGTTTATCATCACACAAGATGGTATCAGGCTGCTTCTGCTACAGAAAGACTGCCTCCCCCACTCGCCTCTTAAAATCTGCTTTGGGTTTTACTGTGGTTAGTTATGAGACTGAGATTCAAAGTGTTACAAGCTTAGATGAAAAGCCAGAATGTATTATAGTGCCGGTTCCAACTCTGATTTGTTAATAGAAAGCTTCCTCTGCCAGGATTTATCTTACCTCACTTCAGATACTTACACATTAGATGTCTAGCTGTACCCACTGCCTAAATTCCTACTGTGGTCAGTTGATAGAGACCGGCAGCGCTCAAGGATGATTTACTCCATGTGACTGAGATGCTGGCTGTGGAGACATAACATACTGCTAGAGGATGCCTGTCTCCCTGTTTCTCCCTTGACTGACTGAGATTCAATGCCTCACTCCTAGACAGTTGAACAGATGGATCTTACCCCAGGGAACACCAAGGGACTGGATCAGCTTCCTAAACATTAATACTTTTTATCTGCAGAAAGGCTCTGTAGATAAAGTTTGTAATTAAGTAAAAAACTTGAATTCAGTAGTCCAGGTGTTGGAGTTTAAGTATAAGGTAATATTGCATCACAGTATTTAAACCTCCATATTTAAACCTCCTGGGCTGAAATATGCTGTGCGGTCTACCTGTCCCCTACACCTGATCATTTAGAATCACTCAGTTATTTCTAAGGAGATTAAGAACAAACATGTTGCCTGTCTTATACTAAAAATTTCCTATAGAATATTGCATGTGACAGTTCTAGTATTTTTGGAGCTACAAGTTCAAATGTGGCGAGAAGGATTCGTACACTGTGGGTTGTCCCCTGCAAAGTCTTACCCAAATTTGGCCAAATTATGTGCATTTGGAAACTTCAGTTCATATTGCTCATCAGAGCATCTGGCAGCTGTTAATCTCTGTTCATTCCATCTGCTGTGGATTATGCCCTAGTGTAGTTCCTTCAAGGGCTGCACAAAATGTCCCAGGGCAACTGGGAGGCTACATGAGTGTTTGCCCTGGGCTCTCAGCAATCCTCACCCCGGTCCCAGCAACACTCACCTAATGACCCACAAAGAGCAAGGCTGGAACTGAGGGAAGGGAAAGACTGGCATGAAAGGAGCCTGGGACTAAAACTGAGGAAGGGCTGGGGAAGAGAGGAGGGAGGAAGAACTTATTGATGAGGCCAGAAGTGGAGGGTGCAATATGCACTACAGCAGACCCAGTGTCTGGATGGGGCACTAGGATTCATATGGGTCAGCGTTTGCCACTTCTCAGGAGGTCAATAACCGGGAAATGAAGGCTAGCACCTCCCTTGGTGTCAGCCAGGAGAGTGGAGGAGATGGCTCATGCCTGGAGAATGCATGTGGTTCAGTCTGGCTTTTAATTACTACCCTTCATAGGACTGACAGAGAAAGGGCCTCCCAAAGAATCCTGCTCCCTCCGCAATTCCCCTGCGTACATTTCTATTTGAAATAACAGGCTGTACCACACATGTCAGGTCACAATTCAGTCCTGCAATCTTTTGTCACATAGATTGTACCTGGAATGTAGAGAGCACTTGGGAAGTCAGGCTAGAGGCAATAGACTAGAATTCAAAATCATTGGAGTTTTCTAGCTGTTGTCAACACAATTATTCAAGTGTCATAAACATACCTCCACAAGAATGCAAGAGTTCAAAAATAAATATAGCATTATTTTTATTCACCTTCTGGTTTTCTGTTTCCACTACCCAGGCATCAAATATCTCTCTGAGAAAACTCTTGTTTATGAAATTAAGAAAAAAAATAAAGCTGTACATTTTACCTAGTTACATGAATTAAGGAACAAAAAGACCTTGGTGCAAAGAGAGGGCTAGCTGATGCCGAGCATGGACGTGGGAAGGAATGGCAGTACAGCACAGGCCTTCTCATTGCTTGTCACAGCTGCATTTATTCCTGTCACATGAATTATGCTAGAAATTGGGTGCACTACGTTCTGCTTGAAAACCAGAGAGCAAATATAGCAAAGCATGGAAAGTATGTACTTTCAGTGCGCACTCTCTTCTATCTGGTTCCAAGAGCAATAAAAAATATGTTATTAATCTCCTTTCTCTGCTTCTTCCTATCTTCTTCATTATTCTTCACTGAAAGAAGAGGAAGGAGAAGGAAGGTTAAAAGGTGAAATTGTTTTGTGCCTCATCTTAGAAATGCGCTAATCCTCCCAGCCCCCTTCTCATAACTCCAGCTGCCAGGTGAGTCTTCTTTTCAGCTGCTAATTCCAATACAGGGTTTTCTGAAGCAACATGTTACTCTGTGGCACTTTCCAGATTCTTATTGTTAGAATTTACTATAAGAAAACAAAATACAGCTTTTGATATCCGCTGCTTGCCTTGAACCTTGCAGTAAAGAATAAAAAAGACATAAAATGAAAGAAATCTAAGGCTTCCCGCCACCTCCCACCTGCTTTTTAACCCAAACTCATTGCCTACTACCATGCCTGAGCTTTTTTTCTCCCTTCTCTTTTGTTTGTCGCTGCAAATCCAAATCTGCCAAGCTGAACAGTTTATATTTTATGGAGTGAAAGAAACAAACTGTCCAACAAAAATGCCACTCTCCTGCTGACACTGTTGACACATTGTTTGTTGTTCACAGCTGAGGACTCTGTACATTACTTGTGCTTACAGGGCCAGGGAGTGACACAAAAGCGTTGGAAATACAGAGTGTACGTCAGCCAAAATGTCGGCCTGGGTGTAAAAAGGCCCTGTCACCCTCCTGGATGTGGTTTGATAAAGTGCTTATAATATTCCACTAAATGTTAATGGCGCAAGTCCATCAAAGTTAAAACTATACTTAATATTACATACCTATGCTAATAAGATACACTCAAAGAAGCCCTTGATAACATTATGCACTTCTGCCCGTACGACGTGGAGAGAAGGGCATACATTAGTCATTTAACGCGTCTTTTAGGTGCCCAATGAACCTTTAGCTGAAGCAAAATGTTTAAAGCCCTGATCCGTCACTGGGACTACTGGGATGAGTAAAGAGTATAGAACCTGTCTGTCACATAAGAAGAGTGCCAGAGCCCTGCTAGGTTGTCCCTACAAAATGTGCCTCTGGGTGCATTCAAAGGGAAGTGATCTGCAACCGATGCCTTGGGAGAAGAGCTCATGGGTCTGCCCATCCTAGGATCAAACTTGGGCTTACTTGTAACATAACCATCTAGGACTGACTAGTTACAAATTAAAAATGCTAAGCTGTCCGCCTCATTCATTTTGCTTCTTGGCGTTCAGCCTATTTGCATTATATTTTTAACATCCCCCATCAGCATAACTTTTGAGAATGACTTTTTTTCAGTGTGGTCATTCCCTATTAACTCTCATCTATGTCAGAGAGGTTTAGGAGTTGAAAAGAAGTCGGTGGCATTAAAAAGACGAGGAAATGCCACTCTGCTGTAGTCAGAGTGAGGTGCTGCTTGCCCAAGAGGGACGGCGGACGTCTTGGTCTGGGCCCCACCTCTGAGGACAGTAGCTGACCCTCTGAACAGGCATCGCTTGCAGGGATCAGTTCCGCTGAAATTATTGCGAGCTTTAGGTTATACTTTAAGACTCTGTGACTGAGACTGGGAAGGCTTTGTAATAGCCGTGGCAGAAAGAGTGCCCTTCATGGTCTTTTCTACATTATGAGTGCATAAAGCTGTAGCAGGCCTACAAGCTTTACCTGTAAACTGTTAAATCAACTAGCTTAGCCGAATACCGACAGACAGGAATAAAGTATTCTGACATTTCTTTATTGCAATGCACCCTATGGGAATCGTTCTACTGCTTCCATTGCAGACGCTTCTTCAGTTTAACTTTTTCCTACACCTCAAAGTCACATGCTGCCTAAAGAACCTAAAACCCATCATAATCTACCTTTTTCCAAAAGTCGCTTCACTGTACGCACCCCACGCAGTCCCCACTGAGGGGCTGTCATAACTGGGCAAGCAGCAGGACACTGGGGACAGTACACTGTTGTTGCTTGCATGTTTATTCTTCGTGACTAAAATAATGTAACATAAACAATTTAAAATGTTTGCTTCCTTTACTTTGAAAGGCTACTTCAGCATCCTTTCCAGGCTATTTCTGCTCATAGGCATATATTGCCCTTTAAAACGCAGCTACTTTTATTACAGACGTACCAGCGTGGTGTGAAAGAGTGATAACTAAGACACAACGTGGCACTTAAACCGAGCCAAGCAGCACATCAAAATGTCTGCTTAGACTTGAACTGGATCGCATTTAGTAACTTCAGGCATCACAGCCTCTTGGTCCCCTGGATGCCTAGCTCCACGGTTAGCATGGGCAGGGCTGGATCAAGTTCACTGAGAAATATGATGAAGCGCTACTGTAAGGGGTTTGAACGGCAATTAAACTAACCCTTCCCTTCCTGTACATTGAACCAGGTGCTAGTGTGTGTGCAGGATTTGATTTTCACTATCTCAAAATGAAGAAGAGGATGGGGGCAGAGCATAGGCCAGAAGCGTTAGTGGCACTCTAGCCATTTTTTGTAGGGTGTTTCAGTTTTCATCCTAGGATCACAGAGAGCTTTACAAAGAAGATCAGAATCATCATTTTGTTAAAGTCAACTATATTCATGACGCTTGCTTTCTCTGTTCAGCTGCAGCATTCCTGCAGAATCAGAATTAGAAGTGAGGAGCTTTCTTTTGCTGTATCAGTCATGCCAGGCCAGGCGAGACTCTGGGACTGGAGTACAGCTGGCAGAGAGACAGGGCCAGCTATATTTAGCATATAGAAATATTTTTTCCTCTTCCTTCAGGCTGGGAGTGCATCCCTTGTGCATGGGACTCTTGAGCAGGACTGGAAAATGTGGCTCAGGTGTGATCACATCAGAATGATGCCAGAAACGGCTGCAATTTGGTAGTTCAGCGTAGGCCATATACTTGTTATATATTTCCATGATATCCTGTTTTCTTAATCAGTTTGCATGCATGGCTATGCCTAACCAAAAAAAAACCCTGACACTTCTTCATTGCTGAAGGAAGCAATAAAATGGTAAATGATCAAATACAGCATTAATTCATCACGTTTTTGCAACTGAACAGCCAGATAATACACTTTTCACAGAGTTAAGACACCAGAAGCCTGCAGCATCTTTGGGCGTCATATTGGTATGAAGTAACATGTATCTTTCCTCTAGTGTAGACAAGGCTATGAATCATGCATATGTTATAAAATTTCAGGTTCTACTATTTCAGATTTAACAGCTTGGTAATCTTACTGTTGAATGCATTTACTTATGGTAAGTTCAAAATTACTTGCAACTTTCAATCTGTGAGGCTAATTACATGAAGGGCAAATGAACATATTTATTTCTAAGAGCACAGATTAAACCCTAAGTAATAAAAGCCAAATGCGGAGGATCTTACTGAGACTTGCACTGAAATCAATGACAATTTTGCTGGAGGTGCAATAGGGCAGACAATGGGGAAGGTTACAAAACCATGATAAAGGAAAGAGCCCTCATATTGGTTTAGAAATAGTGATGCCTGTGAAATAATAAAAGCTTTTGATAATGTACTGTAAAAATAACATGGAGTAATTTAATGAATTAACATCTGTGGCCAGCTCCTTCTGTCGTCTTTTTTTCTGCAGAGCCAATGGAAAGCAACATTGGCCACAAGGGTACCTTAGCTTGGAGGCAATGGTTCATTTTTCTAAGAGCAGCATGCTATTTGCTTGAATCTGTTCATTATTCAGCTTTCCCTCAGACAGTTTATAAGCAGTCTCTCATGACTCTCTGACAATCAAAATTCAATCAGTTGTGCTGCATTTCACTACTGAAACCACTTGGGTGAACATTTGTGGCCACAGAGACTTGAATGCAGGATCAAGGCATGCACTGCTTGGTCCAGACTGGATGTGTATCCTCAGGGACTCTTCGCTCTTTTATGTGTTCGATAAGTGTAATTCTTTGACTTTTTAATGATATTTATTAATTCAAACATCATTTTTGTGGATATCTTCTTAAACTGCATATAACTGTAATGCTGCAGTGCCTGTTCCCACTTATGAACCCATTTACAAGAATATTCATGGTTGCAAACGTCTGAATGCAGGTAAAGCCATTTCATTTTTAAAAGGCATTTTCCCAGGTCTTCCATTCAGTAATTTGTCAATGAATAAGCACCAAAATGTTTGGTATCCCACAGATGGGAAAACAAAAGTGATCAATCAGTAAGTGGCTTGGTGCTGTTAATCTACACAAGAGTTTTGCATCCTGCATTTGCTTCTGAACTTCCCAGCTTATGAGAGTGGTGAGTAAATGCCTCCTGCCCGTTCTTCTCCTTACATCCCTCTGCTGGGCAAGGCTCCAGGCCTGTACCACACTCAGATGGATGCACTGCTGTTATGCAAGGAAGGGTCTCAGCTGTTAGGGAAAAGCTGATTCCTTTGGATGTGGGAGATGCGAGGGAAGGAAGAAAGACAGGGCCCATATCTCCAAAGGTGCCACCTCATTAAAAACATCTAAAAGCTGTATTAACCAATTCATGAGCTATGAACTCCATTCTTACTTCCATTTTCAATATCTTGTTTCCTTTCTCTCACTTCAAAAATAACCAAATTAGACTGTTAAAATAGTAAATCTTCAAAATTATCTTTTTTTATCCTGTTTGATTAATGTAAGTTCCTTCCTCTTGCTAGGAATCCTCGTTGTCTTTTGAAAGAAAAGAGCAGAATATACAAAGATTTTTATTCTTCCATATAAATAGATTATGGAAAACATCATATAATTTTTATATCACTGATATTATTGCTCTGTGTTTCACAGTTGAATTGGCGAGAAGCAGCAGCTTACAGGTTTATAGCGTAAGGTGCTGTATACATTTCCAGACATATAAAAGCATAATAATAATAATAAATTGTAATAGTGGATGTAGAAACGTCACGTAGGCAGGACTGGATAAAGTGCACTCCTCTGACTAGGGACAAGTTATTATCTCTAGACATTCAGATTAGGCATACCTGACTTCATTTCTTCTCCCACTGGCTCACTATGTTTACTGAAACTAATCTGAGTATCAGTCAGACAGTCAGCGCTAGGATGACTTTTGCTTTCAAAGCTATTCTCATACCCCTTGCCCCCAAATTAAAGAACTGAATGTATCCTATGGTGGTTTTGACTGAGGAAAGTTGTAAAGTTGACTAAATTTCTTCTCTTTTTAGTCATCTATCTTTGTCAACTTTGTAGGTGAGTTCTAGTTTGTCACAAACTTTACCACAGACCTTGTAACACAACAGTGTTGAGTATTGATACGTTTTCCAAAATAAGATGTAATTTACAAATACAATTTTCCTTCTTTGACATCACTGGCCTCCATGGCATTATTGATGAATCTGATAAAATCATTAAGGGCCATATCTACTTTTTAAGAATCATGTCATGCATCTCTCACAATGTAATCTCTCACAAAAAATTTGTAATCCTACCCTTCATCCTAGAAGGTCCTAGACCATTGCCATCGGCTAATCTCTCCCTAGTACTGGAAAGTAAACTGTGCCAATCACTGCACTGTACAGCATTAGGAGAGGTGGGAAGAAAGTCGGCATTTTCTACCCAAACATTGAGGTTGATGACCCCTTCTTCTCATTAACTCTGTTACAGGAATTTTAATAACTCTCTAGGAAACACAAGAGCTAAAATATTAAAGTCTCTTAAAAGATCCTACTTAATAGCTTGGAACTGAATGTCTCTAACCTTAGAGCAAGGCAGGCATGAGCTGGTCCTGCAGCAGTGTGAAAGCATGGCTTCAAGGAGATCTTTCCCTGGGCAAGGTGGGAGGAGAGCCACTTTCTGTCCATACCTATTCTTGCTGATTAACACATCTGTATTTTTGCCATGTCGTCTTCTCCTCTATCTCTACCCCTTCATTTTGTTCACTTGCTGTCTCAGCTTTATGGTGGTCAAATTTCTTTGGTTCTGTGTGGCATTTTGTGCAAGTTACTTTAAAGTTAGTTTAATTATTTGGAAAAAAGCAAATCTGAAACAGTCAACATCTCTGATGCACACACAGCTGAGGAGGGAGGGCAAGAAGCCCTACAGAAGCTAACAGCCCTGGCCCAAGGGAGGCATTTGTGTGGGTGGGCAGATGCCTTAGCATAAGCGTGTCTGTCTGATCTCCTGTGGCAAGAAGGTCATTCAGGGAGAAGGGGCTGGTTATAAGAAAAGGGAACCAAAAGGTAGTGTTAATTAAGCACACTTTCATCTGCTTCTGCTGTGATCCCTGCCTGAGAGGAGTCCTGGCCATTCCCAGCCAAAGGTGAGGCTGCCTCATGGCAAGCTCAGCCAGGAGCTTTGGCATGTGCCCCAGCTGGGCAGAGCCCAACCAGCAGAATGTGGTCCCAAAATACCCCTGCTGTGTGAGACACCTGACCAGAGCATCTCCAGGAAATTGTCCATGGCCACCAGCTCAAAGGCGTTACAAATGCCAGAAAGTGCCATTGTGAGTACATGAACCAGCCATAATGGGAATCCTGTTGTCTCAGCTGGGGCATCAGGCACAACTAGAAGTAATTTTAATAATTTCATTTTTATTTGCTTTCTTAACTACTGGCTCAATGAGGCCCTTGTGCTGCTTTATGTGTCTGAGATACCATAGGCTGAGTGCAGAGAGATACAGATAAGGACACTTCCCCTGTGTGAACCTCCCTTTGAGAGGAGTCTTTTTCCCCTCTGACTGACTTTTAGATTGTAGAGTTGCAGAATGAAGAAATTATTCTTTTGGCCACACCTGCCTTCCACACATATTTACCAATGCCTGAATACATATTTTAAAACACACGCTGTGGCAAAATCTGCTTTTAACCAGTTTTTCCTTTGGTTGTTGTGAAAATCGTCCAGCTAGCTCTTTTTGACCATGGATGATGCCATGAACTTTATTACTAGCAAGTATCTGTTCCATGCTACATAAGCAAAGCACCTCACACAGTCCCCTATGCAATCACACTAACCATACCTTGAAAATTTACAGCCCGTATCAGACAGAAAAAAAAAATGGGGAAGACAGCCGAGAAAAGGAAACGTGTACAAGAGAAGATGCAGAAGGTGATTTATTGTTATGATTATTTCATGTAAAACAAAGGTTGCTTGAAAAGGCTACGTCTACTCTTGTGTTCATAGGAGAGTTCCAGCAGTGTATTAGAAATTTCCAAAATCTCTTATAGCTGATATGGGGCTGAACTCATCTCACATATCCTTAACAGCCTACCACTTTGACTCTTAAAGAAGTGAATGGAGTCAGGAAGAGAAATAGAGAACAGATAGTTCTACACACTGAAATTTTTTCAGTGCAAGGACTAACTTGTTAGTGCTCTTCACCTGTATTCATCTTGTGCCCAGCACGGTAGGTTCTACTACCAATTAGAGCCCATGGGTGGCTGCTGCAAGAGAAAGGCAGAACAACAGAAAATGATAATAGCACAGGGGTAAGGAAGGGCAGTAGGGGAAAGAAAGGAAAGTGAGAGAAATTACTTCTGAGGAAGACATTAGAGGAACAGCAGGAGGGTGCTTAGCACTGCTTTTCCTGTGTGCCATTTTTGGTGCAGGGAATAAAACAGTAATGCCTATTTATCAGTTTCTCTTTCTTGCTAAGCAGACTAAATCGCTAAACAGCCGAATTATTTCTTTAGCAAAGAGTTACAGACTTGACATTAAGCAACTAATCTTTATTTCTCATTATGACCATATGCAAAATTTTGTCTAGCCTACAGTTTGGCCTTGCATAGGCTAGATAGCTGTGTGAGTATCTGCTGGTGCTATAACTTCTGCCACAGTGATTCAGAAAGAAAAAGGAAAAAAGAATAAACACTATAATGCTGCAGCCTCAGATCTGAGTCTTTTTTTCCCTGCTTATACTCATTATCCTTCTGTTGTATTCACGTAAGTCGTAAAAGAACACAGCGCCTGATACTCACTTATGCCACTGTCGTGCAGACAACTAAGCCTTAGAACACATTCATTTGTTGAACATGGCATGATACCACAAATAATAATTATGGTACTAATTTCAGAAAAGATCACACAGCAAGCACTCGCCTACAGCAACAAAGCATTTCATTTCCTAGTATCTTTTTTTTTTGGTACAAGCTATACTAAATGACCTAAATTAAAAGCTCTTGATGAAAGAAAAAGTAAAACAAGAACCCTAGACAATTCAAACAGAACACGTGAGCTGTTTAAATGCTGGAAAAACAAAATCTAAAGCAAATGGCACCGTATCGAGCAATGTGAAACCAGGTTGTTTTACTTTAAATGGCACTCAACTGATCCTTCTCTTTGCTTGTTTTGGGTTTGCAAATTGCCTTAGCTGCACGTGGTTTCACATTAGGGTCATCAATCCTTCTTCATAAATTTTATTTTTATCGTTTATGCCATTTGATGTGGTTATTTTCTGTCTTTTTTTTCTCTGTTTATTGGACTGGGAGTGGGAGGAACAGAAGAGAAATTAGGCTCTATAACACCTCTTCATAATTTTTTACATGGAACAAAGATATTTCATCTTGCCCAGACAGACAGAACATGAAAATTTCTGAGTATGAGATGCAGACATAAAGAACAAAAAACCCCAACTTATATATTTCTAATCAGTGATTTATAGATTTTATCAGCAACTCCTGCAAGCCAATTGGCATTCACTTAAAGTTTGTCTTCTTAGGAAACGGAATTGGAAGCTTCAAATCAGCTTTCAGTTCTGCTTTTAAGTACTTGTTACCTGTAAATTTAAAATCAATCGCTCTTTTTCTCAAGCACTGATGAGTCCTCCTAGTGAGGCTGTAAGGTAAAACATGATGGTTTTTCCTTGGAACCGTGCCACTTGAGAAGTGCTAATGGCAGAACTTGAAAAGAAAATTTACATTGTCAACATGGCCTCGCTTTTGGGATGGAACAACACCTAAGAAGCAGAAGAGCTGATTTTTACTGAAGTGTTATTGGACCAGTATGAAATATTCTACTTGAAGGGAGGAAGAGTTTTGTCTGAGATCAAGCCTCATCTGTGAGCTAACAATGATTTATTAAGCTCTTATTAGAGATTTCTTGACCTATCTGTATCCAGTGCCTACTGACTTTCTGAAGTTGTTTAAGGAGCACTTCAGGTTCAAGTAAAATTTATCAGCAGATAGCATAAGTTCACACAATTCTTTTTCACAACTTTGATGATCCTATCATATGTGATCAGCAAAGCCCTTTTTTGAGACAGAGAAAGGGAGAAACAGAATTATAGTGACAACCTGACCCCGCTGAGGAAAAAGAGAGTAATCAGATAAAAAAGTAATTTTCTCTGACTGCCTTAGTATTTTTATCTGTGTTGTGGTAGCCTTGTATAGTTTTGCTTTGTGTAACAGTCCCAGTTTTGGGGCTATCTTAAAAATAATGTGAGCAAAAATAAGAAATAAAATAAGTCCTTGTTGCATAAGGAAACTTCCTTTCCCTTCCTGACTCCTATTAAATAAGTGTCTAGAAATGCTGTCTTTCTCTTTCCATAGCTTTTTCAAAAGCTTTGGGAACTTTACATTTTCAGTCATGTAAATTAGTAATAGTTAGGCACTCACGGGCACTCATTTACTGACCTGGCTTGCTGTCTTGGCAGGTTTGCTGCTGCTGGGAGCTCTGATCTGGGATGTTGTTGAGGCTTGCCCATTGCTATTACATGCTGCTCATCTACATGGACACCAGTGACACTGCTGACGGAGATCTGGAGCATATCAAGAGTTGCTACATCACTCTGGGGGCTGATAAATGGGTCCATACGTCCATTCAGGCCTTTTTATGATTTCCAGTGTGTCTCCACACTAGACCTTTGAAGGGAATGGGTAAAAAGATGTGGACATCAGTAGCCTGAAACTCCACATCACCTCACCCATTTGAATTTTACTTTCTTCATTTAGTGAAGTGAATCACTCAAGAGAGGAGGGCACTGGGACTGTAAGAACATAAACATGTTACACAAGTTGCATTCTTCCTTCTTTTCTGAACAGATCTGAGGATTTGATTGCAGTGGATTGTTAAAGAAGGTATGTCAAAACCCCTTAAAAGGGGTTGAGAAAAACATAGGAATGAAAAGTTAGCATCTGGAGCAAGTTCATAACATCAATACTCCATACCACAGTAGACAGAACTAAGACTGCCAGCTTTCCATAGTTTTGTAAATAAATCCTTTTTATTTTAAATTCCTCTAATCTTTGTGAACATTTTGGGGAGGCACATACTCCTGCAGAATGAATTACAAGTTTTTGGTGCTATCTACGCATTTTTATTGTTTGCCTTCTACCCCACTTTCTCTTCATGTCCATATCAAAATGAGAAAAAGAAAAGAGGCATGGCAGAAAAAGCAGGAAGAATTGGTAGAGAAACAGCCTCCTCCTTCCCTCCAAATTTCAAAAAGTGACTGGTTGCTATCTGAAATGCAGGAGGTATGCACAACCCTATTTAGAGAAATTGCCAAAGCCATGGCATATAAGAACCTTGATCACAAACTAAAACGTGAATACCCCTTTGTCATGCATCATTTCACAGGTGGAGTTCAGTGAAAATCTAATACTTCATGTTCCTGCTTTGCACTCACACACATACTCTGTTCCTTTCATTTTCACCCTCATTATGCAACTATTCATAAAAAAGCAACAGCGAAATTTCCCCAAACTGAAAAGAAGGGGGCTGTTGGATAATACCAGTTCTCCATATTTGAAACCACATTGACTGCTACTTGCAGAAACACTATGGAAGGTGGTTAATCCATCATTGCTTTATAATGCCAGAGAGAGTTCCCTGCAGGAAAGTATCTCCTGGAAAAAGTGTGCAATGCCATAAATGGCGATGTTAGATTTAGACATCAAGGGATGATATACAGAGGCACTTCTGAAAAATCAAATAATACTTCTGATACTGTCCCTCTGCAAGACTAGAAGCTGACTTTTGCCACTAGCACAGTGCATATACTACTAGAAAATAAGAAGGATTTTCTTATTGTCTATGAAATTGATTTTTTAGATAAAAATTAAGAGACAGACCAGTGAATTCTGACATGGCTGTGACACCACTGACTTTCTCCAAAAGCTCTATTTATGCCCAGTTATGAAAAGTCTTTGATAATCTGCACATATTTCTGCACTTTATTATATAGCAGTACTAGCACAATCATTTTAAAAAAATCCTTATTACAGTGCTTGTAAAAACGGATAGCGTTTGAATATAGTTTGATGGACTACTTAGTGTAGAGAAATCCACATACAGCTAAAAAATGAGATCATAACATCTAATTCTGTTCATTCAAGTATTTAGATTCAGTTTTGTATTCTGGAGCTGTATTCATAAGTATTTTTCTTTCTGTTCTTCTGCCTGTATTTTTCTTTAATGACTGGTAAAAAAGTCATAGGAAGGAGCCTTCAAATAATAGAGTCAGTTTTCCTTTAGCAGAAGTAATAACTTGCACATCTGAAACATTTTCAATACCTTAACCTAAGCCAATACAGGTAAGACCTCTTGAGAAAATACTGAAGAAGCCACAGTGAAATAGTAGTCTGGACAACCAGATATTCATCATTATTGTCTCTTCCCTCTGTTCAAGTGATATTTTGAAGAGGTTTACGAGCATTCAATGCAATTACTTTCTGGACTGGTTATCAATCAATAGACATTGCAATGCCCTCTTTCTATAGCCTCCTGAGGTACCTCTCTTTCCAGTCTCCTCATCTTCATCTGGAGGAAAAAAAATAATCCTATGTTTAATTCATCTTGGGCTGTCTGCATAAGACCAACATGCACTGAAAAAAAACCAAACCAAGACAAAATCCCCTCCCATACTGGAGCTTTGCATTGCAAATATCTCACTCTCTTTTTGTCTTCTGAATAGGCAAATGAAGCCCAACAGCCAGCTCTAAGAAATGCCTTATTTCAGTCTTGCTTATTCCAGGTGTTCCAAGATATGAATTTGTACATTCCTATGGCCACATGCCCTTATTGCCTTCAAAAGGAAAATGTGATTATTTTAGGTATATTAGTAACTTTCTGGTCTTTCTGTTTCCCTTTACACATTGAAATGTGTTCTTACTTTCCAGTTTCCTTCCAGAATCATGTGGTTTGAAAATTTTTATTTTTATAAATGAGATTCTCATAGCCACATGATCCAGGAGGTATGATATCAAAGCAAAAAGCGAAGCCATAAAACTCAGTAAAATTGGTGGTCAGTCACAATACTGTCAATCAAACAGCAGATATGCTTACAAAACTAAGTAGTGTGATTTCCCAAATGAACTGAGGTGAACCAAAACAGTGTGCTATAAATCTCTGGTGCTTTTAGGAATAATGCATCTGATCTGATTGCACTGTTAAGTAAGTATGGCAGAATCCTTTGCCAAAATGAACAGAGTTAAATGAAAGGTGGCTGTGCAGGATTACCTAAGTGCATCCCTAGGGAAAGTAAAAGAATGGACTCCACAAGGAGCATTCCTGTACATCTAATACCCAATGTTTATAACCATGGAGAAGGCCTCAGTCTTGCCCTGTGACAGTCCTGATTTACCTGAGAGAAAGAAGGTCAAAGCGATCTGTTAAAAACTGGCTCTGCAGAGAAGAGGAGGCTGGAGGTGTAAACCAGCAGGCTGCAGAGGTTTTGCCAGGGGAGACAGTGGCAAGCTTGGGGACAGAGGTGGGACAAGGCAAACCTGCCTCAGCTGTTGCTATGGAGTTCAGCTTAGGAAAAAGAAATTATTAACCTTGGTCTTCCACTTAGTGCTGATTTTATTGTGCTTTGTTTCGAAGAAGCTGTCTATGCCACCTGGCCAATTGTCATAGCTCCAAAAGGAGGACCTGCAGCTGAGGCTGGACCAGCTGAACTCATCGTGCCTGGAAGCTGCAGATGGGGAGGAAGGAAGGTGAAGCTCAGCCCGGGATCGGATCGGACAGTAAGGGGGAGGTGGTTCAAGGCCCACAGCCAGTGAAGATAAAGGGATGCACTCTTGTCACTGGAGAGGTGTGTTTGATGACACTCAAGGAGCAACATGCAACAACCACTGCACTTCCTCTGTTACCAAATATTCAAAACTTTTTCAGGTTTAATTTCCCTTCAAATATGAAGTTGCCAGACTCATTTTGTTGATGTTCAGGTGAAACAGAGAAAAGGGCCAGAAAATTTGTTCTTCAATGTGGATTTAATAAAAAGTTTCTTTACCCTTCAGGTAGCCTAAATGGAGTCTCCTCCACAAGGCGCCCTGTAGCCAGCAGAGCCTAGCAAGTACAGATGCAGAGACTCTGTCAAGTTCAACATAGACATAAGTGACCTGAAAAGAAATTGAATTTTGAAGTGACAATATTCACTAAGGATATAAAAATCAACTTCAAGGTAGTTAAAGAGCAACAGAGGAATCTCATAGCATGGTGATTTAAAAAAATGGCAGATGACATTCAAAATAAATAAAGTGAAGTACATGTAAAATGAAATAACTCCAACAGTACATATACAATGATAGGTCCTCAAGAAATAAATAGTCATTTCATGGGGACTTTATAGATGGTACAGATGGTTCTCTAACTATATCTCATTGCTGCACATTGACCAAAACATGAGCACAACATCAGAAAATTTTAGGAAGGAATGGAGAACAAAACCAGAGGACACTGCTGTGCTACTGTTCACATTGTTGGAGAGAGTAAGCGCAGCTTAGAGGAGAGATGACTGGAGGGTGATGTGATAAACGTCTATAAACTCACAGGTAATACAGGCAAAGTGAATATGGAATTAAAAAAAAAAAGTCATGAGAAGAGCTAGGGAGCACCAGTGAAATTACAATGTAATTACCAAATAATTTCTAAAAATAATCAGGGACCCCGATATGCAACCCTACATATATACCCTTCTGGTCTGCAGCCTTCCCATACTTGAAGCTTACCAACCAACGACAGAAAAATAGCTCTGCAAGACAGGAAGCCACATCTCTCCCTGCAGGCATAGATGTGTGCCTGGCCTTAAAGTCAGCGTCGTCACCAGAGGTTTGGCAGGTAACCCAGAGTAATGGGTGTGGGTTCAGAATGACCATCTCCCTGGGCAATTTGCTCTGGTTCACAGGTCCTCAGGCTCATGCACCTACCCTTCGGCACTCCTGGGAAGGGAGAAGGTGTAGGGAAAGAAAAGGACCCTGAAACAACCTGCTGGAGATCCAGGATATGAATAGTAGTTGGGATATCTTTCTTCCCACTGTTCTCTCCTAGCTAGAAAGGCTAGCTCCATGCTGTCTGCCTTCTCAGGCAATATAGCAGCAAACTGTACGAAAGTTCCTCGGGAATTTTTTTGGAGGTAGTTTCACCTTCCCAAGCAGGAGGGTGGGAGAAACTTGGCACAAGATTCCCAGTGTTTGCCAGGGCAAATTTTCAGATATTTTTAGTCTCGATGAATATCAGCATCAGATTCCCTTGTTAAGAAACAAGGACTGTCATTGTGCTTCTATAATCCATCTGATTTGTAAAAATCATTCTCTATATGCTGAAAAACATTTGGTTTTCCAACATACAACAGAACACAAAGAAGTCTCTGACTTAAGATCCAAGCTGGGACTATTCAAATGTAGTTTTGCTACAGTTTAACTACTTTAACAATTATATTGAGTTTCCTATTAATAACACCTGCATTTAAGATGTCTATTTTACCTATACGTAGAAGTCATTTATGTTCTCCTTAAATTGTAGAAAATCAGCAATACTGAGCAAGAAATAAGAAGAGTCTAATAATCGTGATGTCTAAATGCAAACTAAAATCCTAAATCAGAGATCAGAATAAAACTTGTCCATGGGGCAAATAAACATAGAATCACAAAAACATAGAATAATTTGCATTGAAAGGGATCTCTGGAGAACATTTGGAGCAACACTCTGCTCAGGGCTACCTTCCCACCTAGCACCAGTTGCCAGGGCTGTGCTCTAGTGCCCTGATCATCTCGCTTAACATCACCAATCACTCAGGAGAATTGTACCGATATTAAGATTAATAGAATTTTTTTTTTATTATTTTGGGTAGGGTAGATGACAGTCTATATAAATAAAGTGAAGCACATGGAAAATGAAATAACTCCAACAATACATGCACAATGATAGGTCTGTAAATACCTCAGTACAGTGGTAGGTACCTAAACCAAGTGGATCTAACTTGATTCTGCTCATCCGCTCTCTGGACAGAAACTTTAGAACAGTATTAGCTGTTAATGGGCTAAGTAGCACATGGGCCTTTTCCAATTGTCGTGGTTTAACCCCAATTGGCAACTGAGCACCACGCAGCCGCTCGCTCACTGCCCCCCAGTGGGATGGGGGAGAGAATTGGAAGAGTAAAAGTGAAAAAACTCGTGGGCTGAGATAAATACAGTTTAATAGGGAAAGCAAAAGCTGCGCATGCAAGCAAAGCAAAACAAGGAATTCATTCACTGCTTCCCATGGGCAGGCAGGTGTTCAGCCATCTCCAGGAAAGCAGGGCTCCATCACGTGTAATGGTGACTTGGGAAGACAAACGTCATGACTCTGAACGTCCCCCCTTCCTTCTTCTTCCCCAGCTTTATATGCTGGGCATGACGCCATGTGGTATGGAATAGCCCTTTGGTCAGTTTGGATCAACTATCCTGGCTGTGTCCCCTCCCAGCTTCTTCTGCACCTGGCAGAGCACGGGAAGCTGAAAAGTCCTTGATTTAGTATAAGCACTACTTAGCAACAACTAAAACATCTCTGTATTATCAACACTGTTTTCAGCACAAATCTAAAACATAGCCCCATACTAGCCACCATAAAGAAAATTAACTCTATCCCAGCCAAAACTAGGACACTGATGAAGCTTTTCAAAAGCACTAAAGCCTGGACAAATTCCAGCCTCTCTGAAATGTCCAATAGCTTCCCACTGGAGTACGATGCCGGGTAACACTGAGCATTCAGCAATATTTCAGTAGGGGGAAGAATATCTTCACATTTTATAAAGGATCCCTTTTGTAACTGTAAGAAGATTTTTGAACGAATAATGTAATAAACGTCTTTGCTATATACCAATAATTATTGCACAAACTGCCACACGTGTTTACTTTTAGGCCATCGTTTACTATTAAATAGGTGTATGAAGTGACTACAGAGAAACACACTCTTTTAAAGCAACAGCTGTACAGAATAGCTGCACGTTCAGAAACGATCAACAGAATGTTAAATGCTATCGTTTAATGCAGTGAATATCCAAATCCAAACATATGTTAGTACTTATTGATAATATCAATCTAATTATTTCCAAATGAAATGAATTTCCAAAAGACCATTTTAAACTACAGCAGTAGAAACACTGAAAACAGAGCTCTGCCGGCTTGAATGCAAATCTCTCTGTCTCACAAGGCAGGAGAGAGAGAGATGGGATAAAGCTGTGTCATGCAGACTGCCTGTACAGAAATGCTAACATGGCCGAGGCAGACAGGTATACTTTGCCACAGCTCACATAAGGCAGTTAGGCTATAGTCTCTGTGGTTAACCCATCCCAGAAGGAAAGGCAAACATTTGCAAACATCAGAGCCTTCAAGTTATTTCCTACTTGGGTCGACAAACCGAAATGTGGGGCACCCCCCCCCTCCCACCACATAAACATGGATTAGGGGTGGAAGGCTGATGTGAAATCTGCCTGCAGCATCCCTGCCTCCGTCCCGAGCCGTGCCCATGCCGGTCACACAGCCCAGGCAGCCTCTGCACACGTACGTACTGCCATACCCACGCTCAGCGCTCAGCAAAGCTCTGCTCTCCACAGCAAAGCTCTTCTCCCTACTCTGCTCATCTCCGATTTACCCGTCGTGCTGTTCCCCCCGACCACTGACAGAGATCCCATAATTAATAGAGCCTCTCAGATCAGTCATTTCATCTGAAGGCATTCGGTGGTCAATATTTACCAGCTGAGGTTGCACTGGACTCGTGGTATTTATTCGGCATTCACTGTAATAAGAGGTGATATTTAATGCTCTATTGACCACTGCAGCAACAGGTCTCGTTCGGAGGAGAGGGGCGGCATCCTGCTTCACCGCATTCAGCCGAGTTTGAACATTGTGGCCTTAACGCTCAAATACACGGATCCACTGGTGTGTGTAATACACTGAATACAGCAGATCAGCCTTGCTGCAGTGAAGCTGGAAAATGTAGACTCTTCAGGAAGGAAAGCTGATGAAATTAAAGAGACTTGATTTTGTTTATCTCCACTGATGCGGCATGAAATTTACCATATCTACCTACTAATATGGGTTCATTTTTATTGCATTGAATTAATTTAGGGCCTCATCCTCAGTCCCGATATCAGTGGGAGGGTTTTCATTAGTCTCAGCGAGCACTAAATCCACAGTTCCCACTGTGCTTTTCTCTGCCAGAAGAAAGCAGTTGCAGATATTAGACATTCTGCAAGGGAGGCCGTGGGGCTCGGCACAGCATCTCTTGTGATCAGCCGAATATGAGAGAGCAGTTTAGCTTATAAAAATAACCTTCCTGTAGCACAAGGATCATTTTGTGTGTGTGTAAGCTTCAGGACAGAAAAGTCAACCTTCATCTGAAACCATGAGAAAGGAAGATTTTCAGAAATGAACAAGGGAGTTTTGCAGGATTTTCCATGAGAAACAGCTAACTGGCTTTGAAAATGTACCCTCAGAAGTATATGCTACTTTTTCCATTTTCTTTCCCCTCCCTAAGCTTTCAGCCATTTTACTAACAAACAGCTGTGAAAATATCCTTACGTTAATTTTCAATATTAGTCAAACCAAATTAATTAGTTTTAACTTTCTCTCCTCCACAACCCTATCAAATTCTTTTTCAAAAATATTTTTATCTTTAGCAACTGTCTCTTTATGTTTAAAATGATCTGTTCTCATCCATCGGAATCTCGTACTGGGAGTCTTACATGTCCACTTGTTTAGAAGTCAGTCCTATAAGCAACCCTCTGAAATATTAAATGGGACTAGACATGACCTGGCAGTTTCAAACTGCCAATTTCTTCCTTGAGCAAAGAGATTTTGGTTAAGCAATGCATTTATTTCTCCTCCCAATTTGGAACAAAGCTGCCTCTTTGCACTTGCCAAATTATTAAAACGTTCGGAAGGACTTCTCTCAGCTCTGCTGATGTAAACAACTGGAGTGCCAAGAAGAGGAAAGCAATTATTATAAGAAAACTTAAAACATCTTATAGAACTGTAGAGCCGTTTCCCAAAAAGAAGAGGCAGACACATTACCAGAGTCATTGCAGTACAGACTGGGCCAAGCATTTGAGAGTACACAACAAGCACCAGACTTGCTTGATTGGGTGGCAAGTAAGGAAATAGCTTCATACGCCCAAGGCTTCACTATCTGCCTGTCAGTATCGTGCCATGTAATTTATTATGTAGTTTATTTCTGTAGGCACATCTCCTATGTAATAAGCTTGGAGATGGATGCTATAATTATCAAATATTTAGAAAATGATGAATATACTTACATTCATTACACAATTTCCTTGTAACTGACAATCAATGCTAGTGTTGCTCTTGGCACTGAAGAGAGGTGGACAGGGGAAAGGTGCCTCCCAATAGACCACTAACACTTTCAGGTGTTTCATTGCCATCCTCCCTACTGCTAACTTTTTCCTGAAGATTTCTGTAGCACTGCAGAAGGAATACCTTAGTCCTTTGAATATTACCACTGCTGGGTATGTACCAGGGACACCCAGCTCTGTTGACAAAGTTTGTATTTCAGCAAGGAGTTCTCAGTTTCCCTTGTGTCAATGCTGACAGCTCCTTCATGGCGATGGTCCTGACAGCCCTCATGTAGATTGATGAATAGGAGTTTGATGGATTAGTTGTTTAGTAAAATGTTAAATTATTCCCGAATGTCTTTGTATGGAAGAAATCGCCACTCCAGCATGAGAGTAGGTTTCATCTATCACTCAGTCACTTTTCCTACAACTCCAAAGAAGATCATCTGCAGGCAAGAACAGATGCTGGGGAAGGAAGCTAGGGATTGACTGGTGGGCAGCCTTACCAGCCAGTTAGCGAGGGTGGGAAGGTGGAAATAAAACCTTCTGAGGTTATTTTACCAACTATTGTTTCAAACTGAAAAGTCAAAATATTTCATTTTCAGTTTGGCAAAGCAAATTATAAATCCTTCCTTTCCACCTTTGGATTCAGAAATACTGGAATTCTCCATTAAATACTTTTTGGGAGATGGGGGACAAGAGAAATTTGGTACACAATTATATATATATTTTTTTACTGAGTTCTGTTTGCTTCTGACAATAACAGTTCAAAAGCCAGATCATACATTAGCTAGGGACAGGCTGGGGATGAGATGACCCAAGAACAAAAAGCATTACTGCTGTTCTGCAGGCTTTTCAGAATAAAGGAGTGGTCTCAATACACATAATTACTTGTTTACTTGAGTAAAAAAAAAACCAAAATGCAGTGGCACCTAAGATGGCCATGTACTATGTCTGGAAGCTAACTACCATGTCACAGGATGTCTGTCACCTGTTGGAAGGTATTGGAAGGGTCATGTTGAACTGCTAACAAATGTAGAGACTGCTTATCAAACATCTGGTTACTTCTTTAGCCTATACACAATGAAGAATGCTCACACAAAATAAGGACTTAGCATAAATGGTAACCGAGTCTAAAAGAGCATGAAAAGTATATTTTCAAAAATGGCCATTAAGAAGGAAAAGAAAGAAAAAATAGATCATAGAACCACAGAATAGTTTGGGTTGGAAGGGACCTTTGAAGATCATTTAGTCCGAACCCCCTGTCATGAGCAGGGACGTCTTTCAGTAGATCAGAAAATACAGATAAAATATTGGAATAGGGACAGAACACAAGGTTTTAGGATTTAATTTCCTCATGGGAAAATCTTAAAGGAACTGTCTCTTTCTGTACGCTATTCCTGAAATGCGAGCTTGGGAAAGCGTATATAAACTGGCAGAAAGGCATAACATTTCACATAACCATAACTACCGTAGAACATGCCCCCATGCATTATTTTGCAGTACAGATGCACCAAAAAAACCAAAGAAACCCATAATCTACTCTAAAACTGAAAGGGGGAGAAGTTGTCTCTCAGCTTTGAACGTCTTTTACCCTAAACACTTCCCTAAGCATCCACATTACAGAGAGCAGTCCCAGCACTTAAGATAGGAGCCCCTCCAATGTTCACATGCACCTTTTGGATCTCCCAGAAGGCTACTGCCAAATGTTTTACTCTGATATTCTTTTCAAACCCTCTCTTTTCTCCAGCAGTAGTACCTTCAGTATTTTGAAAAGAAAAATATTGAAAAGAGTATGGAATAGCTAAGTTTTTACTATGCATGACCCTACAGAGTAAGTAAACTAAACCCCCAAAAGTCCATGCCTGCTGATCAGCTATTATACTTAATTAGCCAATTCACTCAGCTGGGCTAAGGAGGCTGATATGACCAGCTTCTCTAAGATTAAATGGGCCATCTAATTATGCACTTTTATAGCTCATTATACCTCATTTTGAACTTGAAACAGAAATTAATTCAGGGGAATTCAGTGGCTGTGTTAAACTGGAGGCCATGTTATTTAATCATGGAAGCCCGCATTGATATTAAAAATGCGTATCTCTGAATCTATCTTAAATCAATGTACCTTGACATTTAGCGTTATTATTCTATTTTTATCGTTTTCCTTGAACTAGTTCTTTGAAGCTGCAGCCTGGTGGGTTCCTGTTGACGCAAGTGTGGTGTGAACGTGCCTGGCTGCTGCAGATACAGGCAGCCCCTGTCCCAAAGGGTAGCTGTTTGTCACCTAGCGGCAATGGAGAAGGAAGGCCAAAGGGAAGGAGGGCGCCGGTAAGCGAATCAGGCATCTCTCCATGACCGTGCCGCTCCCAGACACATCCATGTTAGTTTAGTGCTTGCACGATGGGAGGGGCAGGCATCCCTGGGAAGCCAATGGGGTGGCCAGATGCCTCCTGGCCCTGCCATGTGCCAGGTCACTGACCCCCACAGACTGTAACCTCAACGGGGGGAGCCAGGATGAGCAGCAGCCATCAACCCCGGGGCCAAGAGTAGGCTGAGGTCCTGAAGGGACTAACGGACATGGAGGAGGATTGCCCTGGATGGCTCCCCCGCCATGCTCCTCTACACCACTGCAAGCTGTAATTGGGACCCTGCAGAGGGCAAGGGCAAATCCCTCCAGACCCAGGGATATTGGGCCCAGAGCTGCCTGGAGGTGGCCATGGGCTTCCTCCTCTGCCCACACAGCGGGGCAGGGGCCGGGCTGCCTCTGCCGAGCAGCTCAACATCTGCTTCTCTGCCAGCAAAGTGCCCACATCTCCTGCAGGGGATACAGAGCCCAGCAAAAGGGGGAGACCCACTGCAGCTGCCTGCCTTGGGAGCAGGGCTGTACTGGGACGCCCGCCGCTGCACTGGCGGGTACGGCCAGCTGCAACCCCAGCCTCCTCCTGGGCAGCCGGGACCTCCAGCCCGGGCCCCAGGTTTGCTCCCGCAAAGTCGGGTGGTGCGTTGACATCAGGCAACCACCAATAAAACCGATTTAACTCGTTTCTGTTTAGGTACGTAGTAACAGAGAAAGGGATTTTGTTATCATGCCCAAAGACGGAGCGATCCCAGATCTAAATCACAGATTTTTAGTACTGTGGGAGAAGATTTACTGAAAAATACATGAATGGGTTGCCTTCCCATCAAGTAAATTAAATGCTTCGATGCAACTGAAAGCCCAAATTAATTTATTTACCCGTCGCAAACGTGCACTTAGATTTACTCAACGCATGTAATGTTTATCACGCTTTTCTACATCAGCTGCACTAAAAACTACTTGTGGCCTTTATGCCGACGGCTTTTGAAATGCAGATCATCTCTGGCGCCCTGACGGCGGTTTACAGTGTGCACGCGACTTTCTCTGTGGAAATGAGGGCCGCAGGGAAGCCGGCCGCGCCTCTTCGCCGCCGGCGGGTGCCGGGGCTCGGCCCGGGCCCTGCCTGCCACCCAGCGGCCGCCGGCCGCAGCGCTGCCTCCGCCGAGCCGCCCCGGGGCCGGGGCCGGGGCCGGGGCCGGGGCCGGGGCCGGGGCCGGGGCCGGGAGCCAGCGGGGCCGGCAGCCTCCGGCTGAGCGCCGGCAGAGGGGGCCGCCTCCGTGCCTCTCGGGAGTCGGGGTCTGCTGCCTCGGCCCGCTCCGTCATCCGCCCTCAGTGACCGGGCACCGTCCCGCTCGGAGTTTCTGCAGGGGTTTGTAACGCAGCTGAGGGCGCTACCTGCGTTAGGAGGAAGTGCTTGTGGAGCCGGGGACGGCCATGCCGTAACTCACTACAAGAGAGACATGGAGGTGCTGGAGCGTGTCCAGAGAAGGGCAAGGAAGCTGGTGAAGGGTCTGGAGCAGAAGTCTTGTGAGGAGCGGCTGAGGGAACTGGGGTTGTTCAGCCTGGAGAAAAGGAGGCTGAGGGGAGACCTTATCGCTCTCTACAACTCCCTGAAAGGAGGCTGTAGCGAGGTGGGGGTCGGTCTCTTCTCCCAGGTAACAAGTGATAGGACGAGAGGAAATGGCCTCAAGTTGCACCAGGGGAGGTTTAGACTGGATATTAGGAAATTTTACTTCACTGAAAGGGTTGTCAAGCACTGGAACAGGCTGCCCAGGGAAGTGGTTGAGTCACCAGCCCTGGAGGTATTTAAAGGACGTTTGGATGAGGTGCTTAGGGACATGGTGTAGTGGTGGTCTTGGTAGTGTTAGGTTTATGGTTGGACTCATGATCTTAAAGGTCTTTTCCAACCTATACGATTCTGTGATTCTGTAACTCTGAACTGATACACTTCTCCTACAGCAGCTTCTTTTTGCAACGTGAAAATGCTCTAGATGCACTCTTTTGTTGCTGATTTAAAAAAAAACCCACAAAACCAGTCAAATTCTTAAGCTGAAACTGTTACTTAAAAGTGTCTTCTGTGCCGATAAATGTTGTGTTTATGTATTCATTTCTTATGATTAGTTAAACTTGTACTGGATGTAATTCGAGAAATGAGTGGATTCAGTTTCTGAAATTTCTGAAATCCACTCTTTAATCTGAAATACAGATTAAAGAAGGCTAAAACGGCAAACACGTTTTAAATCTGTAATTTCTGTAAAATCTGTAAACACGTTTTGAATCTGCTATTCTACAGATTAAAGAAGGCTAAAATGGCAAACACGTCACCACTAGAGCTCTGCGTGTGCATGCGTCTTCCCACAATTTTTTGTGCCCTATAGCTAAATGTACTGCAGCCCTTTGCAACCACCCTTGGCTAGATGCCAGCTGGGCCCATTTCAGCAAGCTCGCTGCATTGCTTGTAGATGCCTTGGGCTAGAGTTTACTACCTGCGCACGACTTATCTGTCCTGAGCTCTCCCCTGGACTTTCCTTTTCTAGTCTTTGCCATGCAGAGACTGCAGTAACGTATTTTATTGGTTACTTGTCAAAATAACAGAAGGCAATTGTGACCAGATATTTCATTACTTTACATTAAAACAGGCAAAATACACAACCAGCAAGCAATTTGAGGGGCCTCCGTGAAAATTAACTGGGAAAATCTAGATGCTCACCTTGCATTTTTGTATTTGATTTAAAAGCTATACTGCTGCCATTAACTTCCCATGCAACTACCTCAAGTAGAGACTGAAGAGCAACCAGCTCAGCAATTAGAGGCCAATGAGCAGAAGTGAATAGAACATCTGTCTTTCTTATCATATGCTTCATATTCATGGCCAGGGGTTTTGTGCTGTTTGTGCAGTCATTCAAGCAAATAATGAATCACATTTCAATGCAGAGGAACCTTTTGCTTTATTTACAGTTTTACAAATCATGCAGGAGCTTTTATTTTGATAAACATCGGATGCTGATGTTTACCAAATATCCTGTATTCAGATTATTTTGCTAAAAATAGCTACAGAGAAAGAGCATCCATCACTGGTAGTGATTAGTCTGACAAATCCCCTACTTGGCTATTGCAGATGACGCTGCCTCAGAAAGCCCAGATGATCCTTTCAGAACCTGCAGACCTCTCCACAGCAGCACCGTTATTATTAACTGCACCCGAGACCAAGGCGCTAAAGAATTAAGTGCTATACATAAACAGCTAATGATGGCCACCCTGCACTTTGATCGATTAGTTAAGGAGGGTTTTTCTGTCCCGGCGCTGCTGAGGGGAAACCAACCAATATTTTCAAATTTGTTCAACCTGCTTTTGAGAAATGAGCTCAAGCCACTTAAGTTCTACTGAAGTTCATTGTAAGTGATAAACCTATACTTGGTCTGAGAATTAATCCAAAAAATCACCTGAATCCCTGTGCCTTAATCTAATTTTTGAGCAGTTTGCTTACACTTTTTCTGAGAAGTACTTTGAAGCCAGAAAGAAAAGTAAAGGCATTCATTCCTTGTCTCACACCTGAACGAAGAGCCACCTATGGCTTTAGGGACTTGCAAGCTGCTTATCTACAATTCACAGATGTTTCATATCAGTCTGACCTGGGTGAATAACTCACACCCCAGTTTCCATTAGTTAGTGAATAAATTACTTTATGCCAGCTGGGTTTTTCTGTGCTAGAGGTGTTGCTGCCTCCCTCACTGCTCACTGAGCAGTAATGTGGCCAACAAACATCTCTGAGCAAAAGCACTGAGATGACAGGCGCTGCCACAATGCCATCATACAGTCTTTGTTCTTCCCCCCCCCCCCTTCTCTCCCAAAAAGGGAACAGGGTTGACTCTGGTTTTCTTTGATGGATAAGTATCTATATCTACAAGAGCATCTGCTCAAACAGTTGATTTCTGTCTATGCCCAGTAAAAAAACCCTGACAACCAAAACCCCACAAAACATTCAATGCTGTCTCAATGTCCTATTCTGCTCTTTCAGAGCTCTTGATATTCACATGCAAAATGATATACATGATGTTGTTATTGGCTGCAGGTAAACAGTTGTAAAGAGAAGTCTAATAAAATATTGCTCAGATTTCTACAGATGCATTTTTACCTTTCAGACGAAACACATTTCTCAAGGCTCTTACCGTAAAAGTTAGAATCCTTTTAAGGTGCACTTAAAACAACCAAAAACCCCACTCAAAAACCCACAACCCAAACCTCAGACAACCTAATTAAGGACCTGTACCTGACATTCCTTTAAGAGTTTCTGCTAGTGTTGAGCCCAGGTTTCTCAGGCAACAGCAGAAGAAACCCCTGGATACAATTTCAGCAAACTGGCTGTTCTGGAAGAAGCCTGTTACTGCACCAAAAAGGAAAAGAAACAGCAAATGAAAATGAGTGCATGTGTGGGTATTTCTCAACAGATCCAAGGAGTCAGCGCTTCAGCTTTTTTACTTTCTCATTTTTTCTTGTCTTCCAGTTCTGTTTTCTTTCACAAACAGGCTCGTAGTGGTCCTCCTTTTGAAAACTCTGCAGGTAGCCTCATCCAGCTTACAGTGAGCGAGACATTAGTCTGTCACAATTAAAACAAAAAAAAATGACGATGCAGGACATTCCTTTGAAATCCGTGAAAGATATGTCGCTGGGTGCTGTACTGCTCCCACCACATCCCTATCCCAGTGCCTACTACATGACATGGTTTGGCAGAAGCAAGTCAACCTCTGGCTTTTCTCAGCTAACACAGAATACATCATCGCTCTCCGTAGATTCCTCAGCTTTGCATAACTAACAAGCTTCCCCTCCGAAAGCTTACTCCTATCACATGTGTAATGTCTTCCACCTCACAGAGAATGGAGGTAGAAAATGTTGCATCTGTCAAGGGATAAAGAGTTTGATGAGAATTCCCAAAAGAAAGAAGAAAAAAAAAAAAAAAAAGAGAAATTGGTAACACAGATCTATTCCCCCTGTTGTGT
The DNA here is from genome assembly GCF_035582795.1 of Mycteria americana. Taxonomy (NCBI): domain Eukaryota; kingdom Metazoa; phylum Chordata; class Aves; order Ciconiiformes; family Ciconiidae; genus Mycteria; species Mycteria americana. The sequence continues at coordinate 116,863,463 of NC_134365.1, forward strand.
TCCTGCCTGAAGAATTTGCTGCCCATAGTAGAACGTTTTAACAGTGGCGAGTGGATGGTCCTGCCCTGACTTGTTAATGATGCAAACAGCAACTCTCACATTAACTTTCTGAAGCATGCAGAAAACCATAAAATGCATATACATCCTAGAGGAATGATTTTTGAAGAGCCATTTGCTTACCGAGCTAACAGATTATGGTAATAAACTATCATCTATTTATTCCTTAAATCTTGAAAAAACCCAATAAATACTGTTTTCTAAAATGCTGAAGCAAAGCATGTGATAAACATTTTCAAGTCACGTTACAGAAACAAAGGCATGCATGCTATTACTTATACACAGATACAGAACCATGATGATCTATGATGGTAAGAAAGGCTTGTTGAGAGAGGCCATATCTTTTACTAGAACAATAGAGAGCTGGAAAAAAAACGCACAGGCTCTTCTTCAGGTTTGAAATGCATAAAAACCTTTGCAGTCTTGACTAGAGTTGGCAAACTTCTACCAGCAAATAATTTATTTGTCGAGAAATGTAGTTTTAGGGCAGACAAAACTCTTTGCCAAATCTGAAGTATTCAGCATGAGTTACAGCCAAGAAGAGAAAGAGCTGGAATGTCAAAAAGATTTATCTTATTTCTTCTGAAATGGAAACAGTGATCGAGCTCATAAACAAAAGCCCTGACACAGACACAAGAGACACATGCACACGGTTCACGTTCCATTCACAAAATAGCAGGCAATCCTCCACAACCTCAAGCAGGGCAACTGGGAAGTTTGGGCTCAAATGTCCTTCTCACATTTGGTACATCTGAGTTTTCCATATTCTAGAGAGCACCCTCACTGTCTTCTGACTGTTCTGAGGTACAGCTTTCTTGCTTGCACCGGTAACCTGTGTTATATTTTACACCTCACTAGGTTGGTGAAGGGGACTGAGCCAAAGTCAGGTTTTGTGTAACCATATCCAAGAGTGGAGGGAAATAAAAGGAAGAGGAAAAAAACCCATATTCCTTGCATTTCCATGCCACAGCTTTTAAAAAGATAGTTTGGCTTTAAAAATAATAATTTAAAAAGTGAAAGATTTTTTAGACTTCAACTCTTAACTCCCTTATGCTCAAAATATCTGTTTTGACATGATATTCTAATATATGTGCAACCAAACACCCATATGCAGCAGTATTTCTTGTTAGACTCAGCAATAAAGATTTCTTTTTGAAAAACATCCCATTTTCAAGCCAGTATATGATTTTGAGCATTTTCATATGATTGGAATCAAAAGGGAGCCAAGGTGAACTAAGAAACAACATAAACAAAATAGATGCTTAGATGACATGATTTATTAAATGAGACTGATTTAGCATTTGCAACTTATAAAAAGGAAAACAATCACAGCAACATTACAAATCTTGATTTCTGGTGTATTTTTAATCTCAAGAGATAAATGCTGTACAAAATGAACTGAAATGAAAACACGCAGCTCATTCAGTAGTGAAATACGGCTGCCTCTAGGATGGGAAGCAGCAAATGCTGATCGGGACAATAAGAACAAACCTCAGAGGATAAACAGGGATGGGGACACTGTAAATGCTGTATGTGGTAACATCTGCTTCCATGGTACAGAATTGAGGATGACTCTGTTAGGCCCAATACTAACCTGAAATGCTGGCAGCGTAGAGGCAGAGGCAAACTTCACTCCTCTTGAACCACTAAATCTTCTTCCCCACCTAACGCCTGTCCCAGCTCCAACACTGGTGAGGTCTAGAAGGGATTAAATGCTCAGGAACACAGATGCAAAACTGCCTCATGGCTTTCCCTGGGAAAATAGCAGGAGAAACTGCCAGGTTATTCCCCACTGCTCAGAGGGTGAAACTGTGAGCATCTTCCCTGGCAATAAGAATGCCAGACCCTCTAAGGACAGAGCTTATGACCCGAAAGGTGTTTCTAAGAACTAGCTGCAAATGAGCCCATATCTCCTTCCCACCATCCCAATCCCCAGCTGGTCTTATTTAACACACCATTTTTCAGGATTTGCAAGGGGTCAGACTGACCCTGTCTCTCTGTGGTATAAGAAATAGCATTAGCAGGGACAGGATCTTACCCTGCTGCCATGTGGTAGTATGAGAGGAAGAAAGGGGACAAGCGATATGGGACACCAGGGAACCTTACCCACAGCTGATGGATCAGTTGCACACCCAGTGTCTTGCATGTCCTTCTCCCCTCCTGTGTGCTGGCGGGTGCCCCTTCAGATACAAGGATTTGTGATGCGTGTTCTTTTCCTTCAGGTTAAACACTTAAATGACAACAGGAGCACAGGAAAGTATCAGTTAATAGAGTGGGCTGCTTGCCTGCCCGGCAGTTTTGCCCCAGAGTTTTCTTCTTGGCCTCCAAACAGCTCATTATCAGAAGGGAGAGCAACGACTCAGCAGCTGTGCAGCAACATCTTGCTCTCAACACCTCCAGCGTACATCAGATGGGGAAATCAGCTTGCAATAAGCAGAAATATTTCCTGACCCAGATTCAGGCATTTTATAAACTTCGAGCCTTTTTCCAGCTGTAGAGATAAAACACTGTGCTGAAGCAAGAAACAGTGATAGCTGTCAGAAACAGACGCCTTCGCCCTCCCTCACTGTGTGTGGCACAACCATTAAGGAAATTTATAGGGGATTTCACAACAGAAATGAACGCATGTTTCGGTTCTGAAAGCCTCTCTACTTGATTTGTTTCATTGTTTCTGCTGAGCAAGGCAGCACCGACTGCAAAGCTGTGCTGCAATGCAAAATGTTACACAACGAGCCATTTGCAGAGCCCTCTGACAGACAGACACCTAAGGAGAGAAATGGCGTCCTCCCAACTTACACGTGCTTCTGCAGGAACCGACTGGTGCCTCTAGCCTTACCGAAAGGCTCCCGCAGCATCTCAGCCTGTGCGGCACCCGTTGTCACCCTGCGTAGCTGGGAGCTCTCAGGGAGCTAGGCAGGGACTTCACGCCGGTGGCCTGAAGCGCCGCAGAAACATCCACTGTAGCTGCCCAGAGCACTCAATGAGGAAAGACTGAGAAGTCTTTGAAAGACAAATTTAAGAGTTCCATTAAAAAAAAAAAAATCCGTGTTAAATAATCCCCATTTAAACCTGGATAACAGCACTCTGCAGATAGCAAAAATACAAATTGCACAAGACTATGTTATACTTTATTTTGAAGCTAAGGAATACATTTAATTCTACTGTATTTGAAAATTTCCTAATGTCTTCTAAGAACAGATGTCCACTTTTCTGAAGAAGGCAACTGGTTCATTACTGTCTTCGTTCACTACCCATAACAAGAGGGTCTTTATACGCGGCTACAACACAAACGCTAATTGACACTTGAGAGTAACATTGCTAGAGGGGGAAATTGTATGGAAGTGCTTCAGAGTGGTTTTTTTAATTAATAAAGTCTTGTATATTTATTCCCTTTAAACTGAAATGATTTCTCATGAAATTCCGATGGCAGTTGTGAAGGTACTTTCTCCCAGATCACGCACCTCAAGGGAGCAGGCGTGCCATTTTACAGTCACAGTGTGATAAAGTTTGGTTTCCCACTTCCACATCCTCTGTCCTTTTCCTTTGTCCTGTTGCGATTCCCCCCACGTCCGCCCTGTCAAGTCCTTCCAGCTGTTACCCCTACGCAGAGCACAGCCCAGGCTCAGGTGCTGCCAGAGGCGTGGATGGTGAATCCAGCAGTTTGGGGTCGTCCCTGCCTCTCTGCACCCCTGGAAGCAGCCTGGTGGGCTGCGCAGCCCAGCTCTGCTCGACGGAGGTGGGGGATTTCCTGGGCGCTACCTCTCCCTTCCATCCCTGGGTGGCCGAGGCCTGCCCAGCTCGCTCTCCGTCCTGCGTGGGCTGAGCCGGACAGCCCTTGGCCAGCTGAGGGGAGCCGGCGCCTTCTCCCAGCCCCTGCGGGGCTGCCTCTGTCTCGCCCGCCCGTGGTTTCCAAAGGGAACCCACCAGACCCTCGAGCCACGAGGGTTGCTGGAGCAGAGCCATGAGTCAGTGCGGTGAAAACTCCCCTTGCTTTCCCCACGGCAGGGCCCCGTTTTTTAATAAATTCAGTAAAAAACCCCAAAATGCGGCAGGGGTTGAAAATGACCCAGCTGAAGGAGTGTAATTGGATTTGGAAAGGGGAAGCCTGTTTCAAAAGCAAATTCCTGGGATGCTTGTTTTTAAAGTGGTAGCAGCAACCTTGAGAAGACAACAAAGCATCTGCTAGAAAATGAAGGGGAACGCAAGGCCTGACCTCAGGACTTACCCTAGTGCGGCTCTGTTGCCCTGCAAATATCTGACAGCCTTGAGAGCAAAATCATCTTCAGCACAACAAAATCAAGGTAAATCGCTCCAGACATTTCTGAGCGCGATTTGTCACAGAGTGCAGTTCCCCCTGAGGTAAAAATGGCATATGTAAAAATGGACAGGAAGACAGCTTTCAGCCAACTAAGGCAGGCAATATTTTTTTGGCAACTTTTTAATATGATTTTTGAGATGCTAGTAATTTAACCAAGTTCCAGTGCTGCTTAAAGCAGGTTGTTTGTAATTGCATTATGCAGATGAAGGAGCAGGAGTCTGTTTATACGACAATGCTATATGCTGGCTTCGACTGAGCCTGGGGAACTACTGTGCTAAACACACTACAAAACCAAACCTAGTATAAATTATAAATCTGAACAAAAAAGACAGGCAAAAAAAAAAGTATTACTAATAATGCTTCGTCTTCACAGAAAGACTGTGACAGAGCCTGTCTTGCATCTAAATCAGAAAGCTTCCAGGAGACTGCATAGTTTTGTTCATAGAGAAATAGGGTGAGCCAAAATTAGAGGCAAATTAAGAGATGGCAAAGTGCTATTACCCAAGCAATTTCTTCAGAGGGCCAAATTATTTCTAGCCTCTGGGGGGATTTGGTCTACTCTACAGTATCCATATTCTGTATGAGAAAGCCAGAGTTAAAAGCTGCCTCGCTGAGGGATTCAATGAATGCTTCTGCAGATCAGTGACTTTTTTTTGAAGTTGAAATTGTTGCTTTCGTGTCAGTTGATTTGCTTTCAAATCCTCAGATAACACATGTTAACTGTAGAGCTTTTTTACTCTAAGAATGTACATGAAACACACATAGAGGAAAAATTTTGTTGTTATTTGGCTGGATAAATGTAGAGAAAGACTGAGTTTCCCTCATGATATTCGTTCTCCTGAAGGCATCACTTGTGAGTCAATTGTATCTGACACAAACTGTGCAAATTCATAAAGGACATGCAAACAAAAGAATTGCTGCATAACAATTTTCAGTCTGGACATGAAGATACCCTGTCTTATATAATATTTACTAGTGCCAAGAGACAGCAATGAAAGAAAAAGCAATAGATAGGTATATTGCAAATACAGACATAATAAAAAAGAAAAGGCTGATAAAATCTCTGGATGCCAGCAGTTCCAGTGTATGGTTTATGTTCACTTTTTACTGCACCCTCTTCCTGTTTGCCTGAGAGCTTATCTTTGATGAAAAACACAAACATTGTTTAAGGTCTGACTAGTACCCACAAAAACAAGGACAGGCGGAGAAGGACACGAGAACTCCCATTTCTGTTCGTTCTCTGATGTCTTATGAATTGGGAAACATTGCTGAATTAAGCATTACACTTATATCTGAACAAGTGATGATCTGCAATTGCTCAAGTTAGACTTTTTTTGCCTGGAATAGGATCACTTTTTACATATATAGGTAAAATTTATCACCAATTATACATAAGCAAGCAGTTCTTACTAGGTTACTTGCAATGACTAATGGTAAGTGTTCAGTATCCCTAACCCTCTTTGATCTGTATTTAGGCTGACATATAAAGCAGGCTTTTTCTTTTCTTTTAAGACTGGAGTGACATTTAAAATCAGACATCTCAGAAAGCTCTTGTACTAAGGATTTCAGTATTTACTTTCCATAAATAACCTCTTTAGAATTTTCTGTTTCTTTACACTTCTCTGCAGGAAAAACAATTTGCTAATATCAAGCATTAAGAAAAATTTGCACAAGGGCAGGCAAAGCAAATCTCTGTTTTGTTCAAACAAGACACTCCCTTCCTCAATTTTCGACCTCCTTTCTTTGAAGACCCATAAGTTATTAAATTTGATTTACACCTTTCAAATTGAATGAAACAGAATTTCTCACTTACCACTTCCAAGTACCCCATTTCAGGAGTAACCACATAGAGATATACACCAAATCATCCCAAAATTTATACAAACGTTTAGCTTCTGCTATTGTATGTTTGTCTTCAGTGGATTTACTTGTGTATAAAGGTAAATGGGTCCCAGAACACTTAAAGAATCGGAGGTCTGAGTTGCCACTAAGTTCACAACAGTACTTCTTTCCTTCTTTGAAATTCTTTCTATCCTCCCTGGTACACTGAACGTGTCTCAGCACACATTGTTCTCCATCATCAAATACTGAACTGCAAAATCATACTGCAATGTGACTTTTCTGTTTGCAGTCCCTTTGGTAGGTTTGTTATAGGACACATTGTGAAAGCATGAAGATACTTCACCAAGAGTGAAAAAGGGGGTTTAAAAGAGTTCTGCAGTCTGGTTAATTGGATCATTCATCACCGAAATCTGTCTTTAGAGCATAGTTAGTATTTGCTTCACAGCTGATCATTGGTTATTTTATGGGGATGAATACATTTATTAGAAAAGATTATTGGCCTATAATTTTACAGATTTCTGCATGCAATCAATTATGTAACTGGTAAGTTACTATTAATAAAACTCCCTTCCATAAATCAACCAGCTTGAAAAAATAATTCAGTCTAGCTTCTGCATTTTAACATTTCTAATGTTTTCTTTTTACTCCGCATTTTTGCAACCTCTGGTTTTGATGGGGAAGGAAAAGCAGGACTCTGGCCATCTAAGACACACTTCCGAAGCTGTGATAGCTAATCCCTTTAAAGAACAACCTAACTGGTCAGGCACTCCTATAGCAGAGCAAAGACTTATAACGCCAACTTCATGGTGCATCTAGCTCCATCAGGTCAAGGGGCAAGGGACCAGAGGTCATTGCTGAACCTTAACCTCTCTCACAATGGCATGCAGAACTGCCTGGCCAATTTCCTCTGGGTTTTATTTAGCAGGCATGTGACCAGCATGGGAAGCAGCCTTTCCCACAGATGTTTAGTATAAAAGAAGCTATTTATCAGTGTGAATTATACAGTCAGACTGTGATCAGAATAGATCAGGTCTCTATGTAACACAGCAGTTCCCATGTTCTCTGAAACAATGGGTTACAACAGCTAAATTAAAACTAATTTGTGCCTGAAGCCTGTTTTCTTGCATTGTTCTCTTTTAGAGGACACTGATTTACACCCATTTCTCACCAGGACTGATGTTGCCTGGGAGAATGGGAAAGGTCACAGGGCAAATGGTGGCACTGTCCAAGGTGACCAGCTGAATGGACCTCGGGCAAACACCAGAGTTTTCTGACAGCCCAAGTCCTATCTCTGCTAACCATTCCAGCAGTTCCCTTTAATACAAGCATTTGTCTTCCCCCAAAACCTTCTAACATAGTGGTCTCCTTGCTTCCCTTTTTAAAAAAACCCAACAAAATAGATATTAAGTCAGTCTAAGTTCCTTTCCCAAAACAATTGGACTCTATCCTCTCACATATTTGCCATTTGTTAGGAGAAGTACCACTGCACTTGTTTCACGTGCAAAAAATACCTCAGACATAAATCATTAGGTTCTTCTGGGACCACAAGGACCATGGGTATTAATCCATGGTAAACAGTCGGATTGGACAAATTCTCCATCAGGCCTATGAATGTATCTGAATGTATGACTTACTTCTCTCTAATGTAATGAGACAGATTGATTAGATATGGTTTTTGATGTATATCTTTGCAGCACATTGGAAAACATTTGGATTCAGCCTGCTCTCTCTGCAGTGATTTATATTTACCCTAGACAGACAATTTTTTCCTTTGCCATACCTGTGTGAGGGCAGTGGTCTTCAACAACCCCACAAGAACTTATTGGCAGAACTGAACCTTTGCCTCAAGTATTCTTACTTCTGTCCTTCACTCTAAAGCCACATGAGGTCCTTTATAACCTCAAAGAGCAAGAAAGTTTCTCTTGTAAAGTTTGCCTTGCAACCGTGATAAATATAATCAAATTTACTGATTTACTGAACTCGATGAGACTGAAAACATTGCAAAACAATCCTTCCAGCACTTGCAATTAGAAAAAAATATATAACCTTCCTAGGGCAGGCAGGGAGGAACTGACATGAGTTTAAGCAGCACGCTTCATTTCTGGGACTGTAACTGAGCCATCCTAAACCTGGGCACTTTCAGAGCCCAGGTTTTAAATCTAGCCCTTGCAGAGGGGTTTGAGAAATTGATGATTTTATTCTCATTTTCTTAAATTCTAGAGCTTCTCTTAAATTCTAGAGCTTTTCAAAAGCTTCCAGGCTTTGGTTTGAGTCAGAAAAAGTAGAACTCCCTGGATGAGAGCTACAGAAATCTCAGTCTCCTCCCCCAGTCAGACCAGCTCCATCCTTTTTCTTCCTCAGGATTCACTGACCCAGCCCATGCTTGTGTTCCCCACGCTGAGGCCAGATGGTCCCAGGGCTGACGGAGGGATTGTGAGACCCAGGAGAGCCACCGGCTGCTCCAGCCCTGGCTCTGCTGCTGCCTCAGCCCTGAAAACTGCTGGATGCAATGTTGCACTCAACTCTGAACCTCTGAGCCCATGGAGATGGAGCGTCAGAGCTTTCGCCAAGAAACCCTAGTGAGTTTTCAAATTAGCATAGTAGCAGAGAGATGCTTCAAAGGCTTATGCATTTAACCACATTTGGGCTAAATTTCATGAGCAAAGCAGTTTTTCCACAGAGACACACACGGCTCTCCCTGTCCAGAAGTCAAGTTGCTGCTACAAAGCATGACGATCTTGTCCTGTCCCAGTAGAACACTTGTAAGAATTCAGGGACATGGGAAAACGCATCATGCCACAATTATCTTGGGAACAGATGATTTTTTTTTTGGCAGAAATGTTAAAAAAACACATCAGTAACTGTGAAATAAAACTGCAAGTATTCACCCTGAGGCAGAGGCCTGGCATAAGAAATTTCAGAGCACTGAAAAGTAATTTTCCCCAGCAGAAGCAGGATTTTACAAGGGAAATTGCTGGCCAAATGTAACTACTGGCAGCATTGCCAGCTCCGCTTATAAGAAATAACACACCTATGCAAATCAGCCAGTTCTTGAAAATTTACAAACCCCAAATGCTGTACCTCAGTCATATAGCCAAAAGGAAAGATTATTACTTCAAGAGATGTTAGCCATGTTTTGAGTAATGTCTTTTCAGGAAAGGCTTATAAAAGATTAAGAAAAAAGAGAACTCAGCTGGCACAGTGTTACTAGAAGACACTTGGTAATGCCTCCAGCTGCTCTGCTAAACCCTTTTTTCTACTCCCCCAGTTTCAACTGGAGTTAGGTCTTTCCCAGGCAGGGTGAGGCCCCTTCAGGTCAGGACTGTTACCACATGTTGCCTGTCTCCTCAGTTTCAGCACAGTTCTTTCAGCACACCTCTAAAGCAGTCCTACAGGCTTCCTTTGTGCTCGAGCCTCTCCTCAGCATGTGCGTACTGATGTCACTGCAACGTCACTTCACAAGCGACTGTGGAGAACGAGGGCTAGGCCGTGCTTTGAGCCTCTTTGCATGCAGAGCCCTGCCATGCCCATGTCCCTCATGGGTCGGCGTTGATGTTTTGCTCAGAGAGAACTTGGTGAACATCTTCATGCAATCCCCTTGGCACTTTGAGAAGTGAGATAATATTATCTTTCTCTTCTTTGCTCTCCACTCTCTTATAGTATGCATAATATACAGAAAAACACTGTGAATTTCTACTTGTCTTTATCAAATGTCAGAGGATACACAGGAGCTCCCTTCAAGACACAAATCTGTATGAAAACGGACTTCGGGGGTTTTGCTGTGCACTGCTATAACTTGCTTGTTGCTTGGGAAATGTGATCAGTGGTGCTGTAGGCTAGGTGTGCACAGGACTGCAACCTCTATTTCAACCAAGCTGGATACCAAAAATTTTGTGTTCAGTTATCACAGACCAAAAAGCCAGTGCCCCAGGTAATAATTTGCACTGCAAGACATAACATTCCCACTTCTCTGAAGCTTTCATACTGGCCCCTATTTCTCCCCTCTTGTAGTAATGAGTCACTAAAAAACAACTTTCTTGGATTGATCTATCTTAAAATACACTTTTGCTGTCTTGCTTCTAGTAGACTCAGTGTAGCAGGGACCCTGTCTGTAATCTCCACAGTCTGGACTCTTCCCCATTTGTGCATGCTGGAGTAGTAGATCTCTGTCTTTTGACATTCACCCAAGTATTTATTGTACGTGTCGACATCTCTATCCTGCTTAAAAGAGTCATCATAGGAAAAAAAGTAAAATAATAGGGGAGAAAAAGTCAATAAAGGGAGAGAGTAAAAAGAAAAAGAGGAATCAACCCATTTTTGACAGATAGAAAACTGTAGCAAACCTAAAAATCTGCTCAGATCCTGAAAGCAAAGAGAATAATTTGAGAAAGCTATAGCTATATATTGCAAGGGTAAAATAGGATGCATTTTAATATTTTTAAGCTAGCTCATATTTCACATTTAGTGTTTTTACAATAGACAGACGAGTATTCTACCATTAAATACATTTTCCCCAATATGCTCTTTTATATTTTACACACAATTTGAAACATCTGGTAAATGACTTGTTTTCCTGAAGCACAGCAGAGAGCATGCTTGGATGATCCACTGCTGTGTGTGAAATGTTTCTCTCTGTGGAACACTTCCCTTCTTCCATTTCCTCTCCATTTTTGCTATTTGCTTATTCTGAAAATAATAACACTAATCTGAAAGTACCATAACAGATTAGAGTATTGATTGTGCTGTAAGAATGAAACAATAATATACAACAGATGCCATGTTTTACTACTGAAAGATCACAACGTTAATAAGTGGGGTCTTTAGAAATAAGTATGGTTCTCTTGAGAGTGATGAATTGAGACGCCACACTACTGTAGTACAGACCATTGTGCCATAGCTTATTTGGAATTTGTCATTTATTTTAAGAGTGGTTATTTTTGACAGGCAGCTTGGTATAGAGGTGTTCTCTGACTCTTATTATTTGGGAAATGTCGTTGAATGCCATTTATCTTTTAATATATGCCCTAGTCATCTTTCCCACTCACTTCCTAGGTGATACATGAGATTTTTCAGTTTTCAGCTACAGTTATAAGTAGCCCCTAAAATTGGGTTGACTTTTTGTTGCAGTAAAACGTATAGCCTGTTATAGTACCGTATAGCCTTCTAATGGCTACTGTTTTGAGGATGCCACAGTCAGCCTAGCAATAATTGAGAAAGAACATAATCATAAACAAGATAGGACTTCTCTTCTAGCTAGCTCAGATGCAATACATTATGGGCAGACATTATGGGAACTGTTCCCTTCTGCTGTTTGACTAGAAACACCATAAGAGATACCAGAATAAACAAATCTCTGCAATACATTTATATATCTAGCAAAGTATTATGTCGAATGCTCATTCCACCTCCTAAGCCTTACAAGCCCCATACCTGTTTTTTTTTAACAATTTTAGTCCTGAAATTGGTTACGTTCTTAGCAATAGAATTATAACAGTCAGCATGCTCAAAGAAGTTGCATTCAAGTACAGCAAAATAATACTGACCTTATACAAGCCTGTATTCCACTGAGCCAAATTCATCCCTTTAGTCATTTTAGTGCCATCTGCATGCTAGCATACACATTTTTTGTCTAGAAGAAATTAAGAATGAGGTGAGCAGACAGTATCAGCCACTGCAAGCCCAGTCTTGCAATCCATCCAAGAATGGTGCTCTCTTGAGAGGAATAATTTATAGCAGTGGGTTTTGCATATATGAGTCCAGTAAGTGCATAATTTGAGCATGTAGATTTCTGGACTGAAGATTATTTCTTTCCCCTGTATCTGTGTGAGATTATTTCCAGGGTTAACTAACAGTGAAGGTTTTTACTCCCCCAGTCCTTTAAAAAGATATTTTAATTATTATTTTGCACTACACTTTTATCTGGCTTGGGAACTAGATGCAAAATGCAGAAATACAAACCTTTCCCCCTAATGCAGATGGCTACTACATCAAAAGCAAAGCACTTTTTCACATGATAATAATTTTAGGAAGTCTGGGGTGGGGGAGAGCTTATAAATAGATATGGCCCCTTAGGCAACTTATCTTTTAAAAACAAACCCCCAAAACATTAATTACCATGAAATTCACCCAGGCTGAGTAATGACCACAAGTATTCTCACATTATATCACAAAATATAAACATATGCTCAGAAGTAGAGCTAGACATGAGAAGTGATGAGGTTATGGAAAGGTAATGGGGAAAGGTTCAAGGAATCTCTCCCTCTGCAGACCACAGAAATTAAAGAAAAATGCAATCACAGAACTGCAGTATGTTTTCTCTGATAAAAAAGAAATGGAATCTGTGGAAACTTGTCATATTTTCTGACTGGCAACTATTGTCTACAAAAACATAATGAAAATAGCACTTCAGACAATAGGCAATTGCTATGAATTTTATTTTGTAAATTATAAGTTATTCTCTCACTGAAGTCTATAATAGGCCTACCTTCTAAGTGGAAATTTGAGAGTCTCGAGGAGTTTCAATTACTCCAAATCTTTTCAGATGTTTTGCAAAAGCAAAGAAGTAATCTAACAACTCTAGGTCATTGATGGAGAAATGGGCAAAGGGAGGAAAGGGAGTGAGGACATCCAGAAGGACATCTGACCTCCAGAGTTCGGCTTCCCCTATCCCTTCTTTACACCAGTTGGCACACTGAGCTCAGCGAGAAATGAAGGTCAGCGATGAACAGAAACATACAGAAGGAAGCATAAAATAACAATTTCAAGCTGTATAAGAGATGTGAAGGGAGAATGCCATATTCTGCATATTTGTCTTCAATAACTGGAAATGACACTGTCTCTTGACTCTCATGCCTCACAGACTGCCCATACACTTTAGGGAAAAGCAGATTATAAATGAATCAACACCCTTATTTTATGTTAACTTGAACCATTATTGAGTTTCTTTGCTGTTATGACAGTTTTCCTCTTCTAAGAGGTCCTTATTAGTATTCTTCTTCCAACAAGTCAAGATGACAGTTTATTACTCCATTTCTGTTAGAAATAATATCTAGCAATGTGTAGTCATCTAAGACAGAAACTGTAGAGATACAAATTAATATTGTGTGGACTACATAACAGATAGAAAACTAAATTGCTGGAATCTTCCACATGAAAAAAAAATCCCAAACATACAAACCCAGAAGGACTTTGGTGAGGGGAGTAGATAAATATAAAAATAAATCTATAGATACTTCAAATGTCACAGTAATCCCCCAAACTGTGAACCTTAATTACCCTAAAGCAAGACCAGAATTTATCCCCTTACTGAACACTACCAAGCCAACACCAATAAAATCTCCACTTAGTTCCAATATGAATGAAAACTGGTTTCTCTGATGTTGAGGGCATCTGACATGAAGCTGACCAGTCACAGTTCCTTGAAACTGCTGGCATAAATAATATATCCACCAGCCCATTATCTCATTTGTTTTATTTTGCTGTGGAGGATAGGATTGAAAGGACTTGCTTTCCAAACTGTGACTGCATGAGAACAACTCTATCTCTGTCTTCATGTCCGAAAGCATGCAAGTGCAAGAGACGAGTGAATTTTCTGTAGTGGCAGTAATATGAAAGCCTAGATGTATATTTGGGAAGGAGAGAAGTCTCTAGGTGGCAGCTGCATTCATTGACTAAAGCAAGATTTGGTCATTGGAAACCTACTGTGATGACTTGTAAGCAGAAAACCTCAGCTCATAAGTTCTTCCCATCTCAACACACAGATGTGGAAACCCTGAAAGAAATTTTCATTAAAATATGCAATAATACACTGAATGGATTCATAACACTTAATGAGCCCTGTCAGAGGAGTCACTGGTCACTTATCTCCGAAGAATCCAGAAAGGAAAATGGAAATTGCTGTCTGAAACACAGGGTAAAACCAAAACTTCTGACATAATTGGTCAGTCACTGCGGAAGCTGGAGGAGCACATGAAAGAGGATGCTCAGAAACTGGCAATAAAACAGCAGGAGGGAAAACATACGGGGCTTCACAATACACAGGACTTGCAGAGGGGAGCCACCATGGGCAGGGATGGCAGAACCTTGTTTGCCTCCTCGGAGACATCTGAGTGGGAGAAGGGATTTAGGCAAGGAATAAGAAGTTGCAAGGACTCCCTGGTACATGTGCGTACAAGCCAGACACTCTTCCCCAGGAGGAAGAGTACTGTGAAATAAGTACTCAATTACCTAAAATTAGAACCAGTGACATGGTTAACTTATTATTCTGCAAGCTGCTGCCTTAGGACACGCTTGATATTGAGAAGATTCATTTCTATTCATGTATTTTAGCCTACCAAGCAAAATTTTAATAAATAAATGTTGTGGCCTTGAACTTTCCTATGCTTTTGTGCAGATTCGAAAAATCGGTTTGCCATACTGCATGGATAGAAAGTTATTTGAAACTGAATGCACTGGAAAATCGTGCAAGACCAAGCGACGAAGAAAATAACTAGAATTTCATATAAGCACTAGTAAGGGGAGAATAATTATGTAACTAAGCTTCCTGCATGCCCTTCATAAACCTTTGCAACTGGAAATACTGATACCTTTTAAGGAAAAAACTGCCATGGAGACTGCAAGTCGAAAGATTTTATGAGAACCATTAAAGGGCCTTTCTTCTCTTCACATCTGGCTTGGCCTATAGTGTAGATTTCATGCTGTTTAGCTAAATCTAAAAATATGGAGACAGAATTGCTTAAAATCAAGCAAATATACTATTAATGAAGTCTAGGACAATAACTGATGTATCCGTAAGATTACCTCAGAGGTTGCTTATTCATGTCTGTATATCTTTTGGTTTTTACTTATTTTACTTAGCTAAAAAGAAGTCAAATTTAAGAGTTTTTACAGTAAAAACCATTAGGTATTGGCTGAAGACTACTTAGCAAGCTGATGTGACACAATGTTACAAGTCACGTCAAATTATACAATGTGTGAAGAATTGTTTTCATTTCCCTTTCCCAGGTCTCATTTATTTTGTAGACTCCCATGTCATTTAAAGGTTTCTTTTCACAAATATTAATATATTATTAATTTATAGTATTTACTGGAAAAGGAAACCAATGCTGGAAAAATTCAAAGCCTGTCTAACCATACATGTGGTGCAATCCCCACTGCTTGCCCACAGTCCTTCCATGGGCTTGTCTATTTTTAGACAACTCTGAACCAGAAAGAGAACTGGGGTTAACCATTGAAGGAGCCATAGTATTCTGCATGAGGTTTTGGGACAAGAATTTTAAAACTTGGCTTTCGTGTTGATGCAAAATCATTCTTTCTGCGGTTGTTTCCAAAAAGATCCATTTTGCCAAACTTTTACCTCTTTGAAGGAAGTAGAATTAGGGAAGGGAAACTGAAAACACTATGGCCTAATTCTGCCTCAGACTTTCTACAATGTCATATTCTCTCCCTTGCTTCTGAGGCCATACCTTTAATGTCAGCAGGATAGGGGAATGGCATCCAATGTGATGGAGACAGCAAGGTTTGACCCTTCTCTGTGAAAGGAGGCAGGGATTTGCGTGTCTGAACTTGACTGGAGGTAGCTACCTGTCACATGAAGCCTGAGCAGTGTGACTCCAGGAAGAGGAGACATAAGTGAGGGGAGGCAGAAGTCTTGATGGTTTGAATTACTATGCCTCCTCAGCCACCTCTGTCTTCTTCCAGCATGCCCATCTTTCTCCATTGAGCATACTGGGAACTGCAGTTCTCCACGATGCACCTAAATACATTGCTGAGAAGGTGTTCACAGCATCTTCTTAACAGGCAGGACTATCCAGAGGATGTTTGGCAAGCCCATGTTTTCTAAGCAGCACTAGATTTTCCATCTTTTGTACAGACTTTAAAGTGTCCTGGAGTCCTCGTCACCAGTTTGGGCACACAGGCTTGTCTTCCGAGAGTAATTAAGCCCCTATATGTGAGCTATCAAGTCTGATTTTCTCCTATTGCAATGGGCTTTGAGCTCAATTCATCTTAGCTGTACATGACCTGGGGCAGCCATAATGGGTGCTCAGCACCGACAAACATTTTACCTTCATTTTTACCAAGATTTAAATTGTTCCTGGGTGATCACACTGTGCTAAGGTGTGAGCTTCCCGGCTGTGGGCCGAGGTGTCTTGGTGCTACGTGCTGTACCGTCACAGGAAGGGAATTCCCCCTGTCCCAAAGACCTGTCCTTGCCGTTTGATCTAAGGGCAATGAGTATGCCAGCACTGCTCAGTTTGGGGTCGATGAACTGGAGCATTTATTTTATGACAGTCATGTAAGTTGTCAGTGTGCTCAGCACGCTGCTCAGCGCCATGGAGGGTATGTCACTAAGGCAATATACAACTTGGCAGAGGGAACCTGAGACATGGCAATATCGTGTAACAAGTTCAAATGAACTTACTGTACATGTCGTATAGCAGATGACTGGAGTTGTAAAGATGTATCTGCAAGAGGTCTGAGATGTGATGATCGCTAGCCATCTGGATAGTGCAAAATGCAGACTGAAAAAGCAAAATATATTCACTGTCAACAAGGCTTTTCTCCTCACAGAAAGTTCTGTTAGTAGGAAACTAAAATAACATCAACAGAAACGGACAGAAAAGCAGCACATTAAGGCCTAGTCTGTCCTATAATCTTGAATGTATAGATAGGATTCTCCAAAAGCATCTTCTATTCCACACTTCCCAAGCAGCCATTTAATTAGATCCTCCCTTCAGTGCTTCTGTAAGGAAAGGCAGCCTCGCCCCACAGTTGGTTTAACTCTTTGTTCACAGGCCTCATGTCCTGCTCTGGAGCATTTGTGGACATTTCTGTCCAACAGATATTTTTATTTTTTTTAAACAGCCTTAACTTTTTTCTCCAGAAAAAAAAAGTCCTCCATGTCCATCCATCAGCCCTGCCTGCCCCCCCCCCCCCCAAAAAAAAAAAAAAAAAAGAAAGAGGTATCTCTGCTCTCAGTGCTTCTAAGTGGAGCTGTTTGCCTAGGAAATTTAGAGGCAGGTAAGTGATAGTTACCTACATCTCTGAATTAAAACTCATCTGAAAAGCAAGCTGACTGCTGGGTTTCATTAATTTGTGTTATTACGTAAATGTCTCTTCTGTTTAGGAACAGAATCGCTAGCTGCCATCTGTGCATTCCCCCCTTTCTGAAATACAATTTACCCCTTGCCTTGCTCTCCACCCAGAAGTAGCAGGAAGATACTTGTTTCAGTGCTTCCTCTATCCTAATGGCTTGGTCTCTGTCGACAAGGACTTGGATGTTGTGTTTACTGCTTCACATGAACACTTTGCAGAAGATAAATACAAGAGCGCAATGAAAATGTCTCACAGGCCTGCAGCCGGGTCCCTCCGCTCCGCTTCTGCGGCCAAGAGCCCCCTCCCCGAGGAGACATGGCCTCCTGCCTCCTCAGCCAGCCTTGCCCTGCTGCCGCAAGCTACCGAACACATCATCTGTGGCCAACAGCCCTCAAACATTTCTGCACGGGCTCTCTTTTATGCTCACTGCTTTCTCTGGGGCTGCTTAAGTGTGAGATAAAGCGCACGTGCCTGTGGTTGCAAAGGGTGGTCTACCCTGGCTCGGCTGATGTGGAGAGTATCCAGGGGTGGGTATTGCCCATTTGGGTTCTCTTTGCGTCACCCATGTCTCTGTTTACCTGGTTGACATTGTCCTTCCTGACTTGACAGAGTTACAGCAAACCAGGCGGTTCACCCTCTTTGGTTAGGGGAAGCCAAAGAGGCACGATGAGGGAAGAGAGGAATGAAGACAGGAAGGGAAAGCAGAAGGCAGGTGGGGAAGAGGCGACCTGGCCGGCTCCAGCCCGCCCGACAGGTTGCTGTGTCCCGGCCCTCACCTCGGATCAAAGGGCCTGCAAAGCACCAGAGGCCTCAGCCGGCAGGGACGGGGAGGAGGGCAGGGTGGCCGCAGGGGCACCGCGGAGACACCAGCCCCACGCCAGCACCGTGCCCGTCCCTCCCCGGGCTGGGGGCCAAGGGGCTGTGCCCAGCAGAGTGCACGAAAACCAGGGGTGCCCTCTCTGAGCGCCCTGCCGACCCCATCTCCGAGCCCCTGTGTCGCCATTTATTGCAGGTGGCGGAGCAGGAGCAGAAGGGTTACAGGGCGCAGAGCTATGGAATGCATGTATATCTTCTCTCAGGAATGGGAGAAAGTGGAGGGTATGAGGTGGGATCGGTCGAGATGCAAACCAAAAAATGAAAGCTTAATTCTTCTAGGGGGCTGCAGGGACTAACATTATCTCATAGATTTTGAAGTGGCACTCATCCTTCATTTCAACAGGGAGTTTGAATTTTGCTTCAAAACAGGTATCGCATTATCTCACCCTATAAATTAACTTGCGCTCTCTCCTTTTATTTTAGCACTCTCTCTGCCCAAGAAAAGTGCACATTTCATGGATGGGGAAAAAAAAAAAAAGCTAAAAAGAAAGCAAGCTTTTCAATGCAGAAAGAGAATGGAGAAGAAAGAGAAGACCATATGGCCCAGATGCTATAGCTGCGTATTGTACAACATGCAGAGACAGGATTTTATGTTCTGCTGTTGTGCTTGAATAACACAAGGACATTTGTTAATGTAGAGCCCATCACGTTTGAAAGACCTACTCAGCCCTTGGCAAATTAAAAAAATCATATTCTGCAATTTTAAACTAAAAAACATAATAAAAATAAAATATTTGCTTATTTATGCAACTACCGAGATGAAAAAAGTTATAGATTAATATAAAAAATAAGGGATAAATTATCTTTGCTCTACTCCAGCCATTACAAGTAGACTACTGGGTATTTCTTTTAGCACCTACTAAGGACTTTTCAGAATTCCTTTCTAACATTTGCAACACATACATCATTGCACAATATTTATATTTCAAACAAAAAAGGAAAGCTTCCTGCTCTCAAAAATAGTTGTTTCTGATAAAGCCACTTAAAATAATACTCCACCGCTCGATCTTAAACTCGCCAACAGCATCATTTCACCACTTATTACACACATAAAAGAACATGCAGGCTGTAAAGATAAGTACCCAAAACACAGGAAATCTAGTAATTAAAGACTGCATCACAATAGGCCTTAACCTCCATCACTTACAGCAAACATTGGCCTGTAATTAGCTGTATCATTGTTGCGCTATAGTACAAGGCATTTTACAGGCAGAGGAAGAGAAAGCCGCTGCCCCAAATTCACCCAGCTGCAGCTAATTCAAGAGCTGCAGCCAACATGTCCCACTCGGTCTTTTCTTCCGAGGCGTATTTCTCGCATCTGCCACCTGGGTCACGTTAAACTCATCCCCACGGAGCGAGCAGGGAAGGCGCAGGCAACCTCCTGGCCGGGGAGGCCTGACCCTCGCTCGTGTGCACGGCTTTGCCGGCACGCCGCTGGCTGGGGAGAGGACGTGGTCAGATCTCCAAAGCGGTGGAATTACCTTGGGAACAGCCCTTTGGTTTGTGAAACAGGAGGAAAAAAAGGCTCTGACCCATACTTACTGCAAAGAAAATGTCGGTGCTAAGAACTGCTTCTTTGGAGACCGCCCCTCTCAGCTGTGTGTCTCTCTTGTCAGAGCCGCCTACAAGAAGATTTTCCAAGTCAAAAAGCCTTATCTGAGTCGGCAGTCTTGCTCAGCTGAGATAGCCTGTAATTAAATACTAGCAAACTATTAAAGCTAATAAATGGGCCAAATGCTGGCCCCTGCTGCCATTGCTTCCCCTCCTTCAGCGGGATAAGGAGTCTGTGAAGCTGCTGGATCTTCTTCTTCCCCGTCCCATGGACCTCCTGCCCTCAGGTGACGTGGAGCAGCTTCTCAGCAAAGCTGCTCCGTGTCCCTGGCGTGGAGGAAGCCCACCCAAACAGCCGCTGGGTCCCTCGCAGCTCTCGGAGCGGGGGCTGCCCGGCCACTTGCCTCCGTTTGCCTGCGATGGAGGAAAGCGGTATGGCTCTGCATTTTCCTGCTCTTCCCCTGCGGCTGTGCCATCCTTGCTCTGCTTACAATTTGGGCAGATTGGGGAATCTGGAATATTTCAAACTCTACTTGATAAGTGTTTCCAGTCATAATTGTGACTTTAACAGTTCTGGGCCCAAACCTCCCTGCTGTGACTTTGCTAAGAGGAGTGGACTGATCTTACTCTGCTTATAAAGGGAATCGCATTGACCTCACGTGGCTTTACTGTTATAAGTATATCCATAGGGTTGGACTCTTTAATCAAGACACTGAGGTTTGCATTTATCATTACTATGTACTACTAGCAAATGCGTTTCATTCCCCAGTCTCTCTTCATCTGCCAATATGCTATAAGAGCAAAGTGTTGTGGAAAATCACTTCATCAGGAAGGAATCAAACACTGTTGCGAAATTTTCCTTAGAGTAATCCCATAATCTGGCAGTTCTTTGAAGAAGTCGTGCATCTGTAACGTGCAGACATCTTATTGCTAGGGAACAAAGCTTGCCTGTAATGACTATTTGATATTAAATTTAAGCTTAAACAAGACTGCTGTAACTGTTGCTTCTGCATGACACTGCCTTCACATTTGGATTTCAAAGGATTGTAATATTAAATTGTTTAAAAATAGCATTTATTGTTTCCAAAAATAATGCTGCCATCCTCAGATTTTAAAGTGCTGCTGACTGTGCTTTTTCTTCTGAGAGTTTGTCAGCTTTTCCATCACGGACCCTGCTGAGAAGCATATGGGGTGGGATTTATTATCTTCAGCCAGCTGAAATGGCACGTGAGGTGAAATTTTTACTCTCCCGGGTATTGGATGCTTACTTGTGTAAAGTTATGTCCATTAAGATGGTTTTGGTGAAGGCATCGGCAAACCTCATATGCTACCCAGTTCCTGAAATATTTTGTAATCTCTTCCAGGTTTCTGATGGCCCAAATATTTAAAGGTAGTGGATAACTAGCATGGGCATGGGGATGTGTAAGAGAAGATGTGTGACACCCAACCTCCTTCACAGTCCCACCGCCTTGTAGCTTGACATGCGGGAGAAAAGCAGGAGCGCTGGCCTTGTCATCTCCTGCGCCTCTGAGCAGCAAGGAGGGGTAAGAGAGAGAACAGAGTTATTGCCTCTCTTTTCCTCCCACCCAACATGAAAACCAAGGGGGAGAGGGAGATTGATTTCCTAAAGCACGCAAGAGAGAGAAAGCTATTTAATGCTTGTCTGTATGTAACTGGGTTTGCCAACATGGCTTTAACCAGTGGAGCTATTTCCGTACATGTGAAAGTGCAAACCTAATTTAGATCAGTGAATGAAATTTCCTTGTTGGTATAGCTTAGATCAGTTCTTAGAATAGAATAAAGGACTTAGGCCAGTATAAATGCAACTTCATTAGGATTTTTTTGCTGTTACAGCTATAACAAATTGGGTTGTGTTTTTCTTTTCCGTGTTCTTCAACGACACTACTATGCCAGCAATGCTTTTAAGAGCAAGCCTTACTTAGGCAGGTCTTGCGTGAGTCTGTCAAACAGCCCCTAGCAAAAGCAAACAAGCTCTCACTAGTCAGACGCGTAGGCAGACCCGAAGCGAGAAGAGAACTGGCTGGCTACAATATACATCAGGGTCCACTGAAGGATAACATGAAGTAGATTTAGGCCACTTGACATTCAGGATGTCAGATACTCAGGTAGATGGAAAAACCCATGGCCATGTGAATTGTGGCGAAAAGCAGCTAAGCAGCATGCCTGTGAGTTAAAAATTCTCCTCTAGAGTCGTGAAAATGTATGTGCCAAACACTTATCTTTTAGTAGTTCAGGTCTTGAGTAGCAAATAATTTCCATTCTTTGAAGCACTTTCCTGGCATCCAACTGAAATTGAATGCAAATCGTAGGATCCATTTTCCTGGCACTGAAAAAATCCACCATCTTTTCGTTTTCCCCTACACAGCTCCCAACACTGCTCCACAACAGGCCAGGTCTTCATGGGGGCAGAGCTGGGGCTGCCTGGAGAACACCACTCAAACGTCACTCTTCAACCCAGTTCTGTCAACGGACCCTCCGTAGTCACTGACACCAAAAAGAACAGTGATTCTCCCCCAGAACTGACAGCTGAAAACACATGACCAATAAGTACAGTAACTTTACGAATTGTATTTTCTGTTCTCTGACACAGTGTTCCTCTTCAGGCCAAGTTACTAAACCAAGTCTGTGCTGGAGACAATAAACTAGATTTTGTCCCCTCCTGATTTAACAAGGTCCTTTGTAGTTTTGCCATTGCAAAGCTGTTTGAGCTGAATGACTGGGACCTGCTATCTCTATTCTTGGAAGTTATGGCCTATTCATCCTTACAGGCAGCTTTGTTGCTGCACATTAGGTAGTCTGCAGTCATCAGATCAACCGTTCCCAATGGGAAGCCCTTTCCTGCTATCTTTAGGGAATGTAGTGTGCAAACCTTGGCTTTATTTTTCATTCTTTGAACAAATAATTTGCATGCTAGCAGGGAGAACACGTGTCTCGAGAGAAACCAGCGGTGTGTAGAATCAATGATGCCAAACACGCAAGTTATTTTGGTAGCTCTGAGCTCAGATCAGGTTCACCCCAGCTGCGGGCCACGTACGATTGTGCTTGGTCCCATGTTGGAGTGGGTTTCGACCGGTCTGTGGCTCAGCAGCAGCCCTGGAGCCCAAGGGGAATGCCAGTACCTGCAGCTGGGGAAGGGGAGCCTGGCTAGAGAGGCTGCTTTGCAAAAGCCCAGAGCACCGCTGGCACCAAGATGATGCCACTAGCTTACTTTAAATTAGCTGCTGTTGCCAACATCTTCATCTTCTCCTTCAAGTCTTTACATGACCCTCTCAGTACTAGAAAGTGAAATTTCCATACTGCTGTAAGCAACCCAGAGACTGTTTCAAGCGCTCACATACCTGTCAAATTCCCAAGAAATATTCTGTCAGTGTCATCCGTGACCTCTCATCCAGGAACCCTCGAGAGCCCATCTCCCCGTAGGAGAGTCCAGCTGCAAAGCCCCCCTCCTGCCCTCCCAGCACCGGGGCTGTCTTCAGCAGGATGGCGTCAGACTCTGCCTCCTCCTCCTCCGCGCTACACCCCAAAGGCAGGAGCTCTCTCATTCATTCCTTGCAGTTAAAGCTGTCATGCAGTGCTGAGAACATCTGTGGCACAGACTTAAATAATATCAATCTACTTATTTTTAAAGTCAGACCAACAGGAATCTAATTTAAAACCTGGAATAAAGTTGTAAGTATATGACTTAGCCTCACCAAAGCCAGTGTCCTTATGTGGGTAAGATCCATTACTTCAGACTGAGCTTTGGAAACAGGCTTATACAAATTTTTGTCCCTATGCAAATGGAAGCATTAGCTCTGAATTGCCTGGCTTTTGCTAGCTTATATCAGATTCAAAATTATTTTATGCAGGATTTTAACATTTATATTCTTTAATGCCTCCGACCTTCTTGTCTGCCAGGCAGCTGTTTAGTGTCCCCTTGGATCCGCTCCAGCTGGAGCTGAATTCAGATGTCACTTTGGGGGCTCTCCTTTCTGACATCAACTATTATTCCTTTAAAAGTGCAAATAAATAAAACTGTAAATTAAAAGAATCAAGAGGAAACATGTGCAGAGGTTTTTTTAATCTTTTTTTTTTTTAATTCATCAAAGGCAGCTGAGTCCCTCTAGTGCTTCCGTGTTGTGCTCTGCACTTGTTCCAGCAGGAGGATAATGAGAAATGGAAAATATAAGTCTTCGTTATTTTAGCATATCCCCAAATATGTGTATTGGTTCACTGGGAGAGAAAAAGGAGATGGACATTACATTGCATTTAATTCACTTCTAAATCTGCCCAGACCTGCTTGTGAAATCTAATTTCTGACACATGCTTCAAAAGTTTCCACAATTCCACAAAAGTCCTTCCCTTCCCTTCCCTTCCCTTCCCTTCCCTTCCCTTCCCTTCCCTTCCCTTCCCTTCCCTTCCCTTCCCTTCCCTTCCCTTCCCTTCCCTTCCCTTCCCTTCCCTTCCCTTCCCTTCCCTTCCCTTCCCTTCCCTTCCCTTCCCTTCCCTTCCCTTCCCTTCCCTTCCCTTCCCTTCCCTTCCCTTCCCTTCCCTCACACAGTTTTATCTCAATGAAATACTTCTAATCAAAGTTTGGCCTCTGCAGTTAATTCAACATGTAATTAAGATTCAGATTAAACAAAAGAAGGTAAGCTTTTCTTTTGTCTCTCTCAGGTTTAACCAGTGCTGTCCTAAATCACGATGGGTGTAAGGATGCGCTTAAGTGCCCTGTTGAATCAGAGCTGTACCCACAAGACATCTTTCTTTTATTAAAGTAGCTACAGACGAGGCCAGTTTTGTGACTCAGTGTAAAGAGTACTTCATGTTTTTGCTGCTTAAGTTAATTATTCAAAGCTCTTGGTAGGCAAAAGCGGATCATATGTGTGAGAAACGTAAGTAGTACAGACTTTAGTGGGATGTGGTCAGTATCTATGCAACTTTGAAGCCATTTCTAATATAAACGATGCCCTGGTGATGTCCGATTTAGCCACTGGCCATCTGCCAGCCATTGCAGAATGACCCACTCCTTTGTGCCTAGCTGTGCCTTCAGTGTATGTCTTTGAGCATCCCTCTTTCTTGATATTGCAGCATCCTTTTTTTTTTGCCAGTCTGGCTGTCAGAAAATTGAAGAAAACAGAATAAGAAAACCAGAACTGAATTGTTTTAAAGCTTCATATTTTTGATGGCATTTGTTTTCAATTAGAATAAAAAATTAGAAAGGATTCCCCATTAACATGTGTTGCTTGACAGAGAAAATTTTAATCCAAAGAACTGAATTTCAGTTGTTTTCTTATCCCTAATTTCATCTCCAGTTTTGTACGTGAAAAATCTTACAAAGTAGCAGTATATATTTAAATTGTTTGGGAGAAGACGGGCATATTGTCTTAGTTATACTGAAAAATATATTGGTGCACAATTAAAACGGCCACTGCTTTCAGCTTGCCTGATTATAATCTCTACCATATGACTTCCCTCTTCCCTTAGCTCCAATTGTTCCCACTATATTGGAACAACCAGCTCTTTTTGTGCTTGTAGGAAAATATATTACAGTTGAGTGCAACTAATATTGGAGAAAATATTAATTTTCAAATGGAATATCTGGGAAGAATCATGAACTGGTAGAAACTCAAATTAGTTTTATAGCATTCTTACAGTATATTAAGGATGACAGATTTTGCACTGGTTCAACTTAGGTTTGGGATGCTCACATTTAAATATTGTCCAGGCACCTGGGATCTCATTAGCTTATGGTCCTAGGCTGCAATCCGACAAAGGACTTCAGTGCCTTTTATCCCTTATACCTCAGCTTACAGGCAAAGGTACTGAATGAAACTGTACTTCTATTGCCCAACAGTAAACCTCTTTTGCACAAGACCCTCTTACACTGTCGGGTACTGTAAAACAGATCTGCGAGTCGAAACGATGCTAGTTTCTTCTCCAGCAGTAATCAGCCTGCCCCAGGCTCCGGGAGCACAAGCATTTATTAAAGCACCGTGTTCATAGCACCACTTGTTGTGAACCTGTTAACTATGTTTTGACTTCCCTTCTGTCGACATAGGTTGTCTTGAGTTTTGAGGGGGAATATCAAGCAGGAATGCGTGTTTGTAGCTGCTGTTTTACTAGGAAAGCATCAAGGTTTGGTGCTGCCACAGAAAAGCTACCAAGCGGGTGCTGCTGGGAGAGGTGGCAATCTCCTGGTCTGTTCCTCTTCTGCCTCCACATGTTATAACAGTGCACTCTGTTTATGCAAAATGGAGCAAAATGCAAATGTTTATGCAAAATGAGGTCTATTGCTGAATGCTTACGTACACTCCTGTTGTAGCCTAGACATGTCCTAGGGATTCGCCTCTCTTTTTGGGGGTGTGGGGGCGGGCGATCGGTTTGCTATGTTTGGGTGACCTTTGCTAGGGAAAGCTTTTCACCTAATTATACCCTCTGTGCCTTGAGGACTAAGCAGTCGTGACCATACCACACAGGATTTGATCTTTGCTCCAAATGGTGGTTGGTAGGCATGTTTGCAACTGCATGGGATGAAAAGCTTTCCCAGGTGTATGAGGCCCAGAATAACGTCGGGCTCTTGAAGCAAAGCTGTGCGAGCAATTTCATAGCCAGCTGATGAGCAGAAGCCAGACATTACGGTGGGAGTGTTTGCTGAGGAGCCTGGGCTATTCTTCTGAAGCTGCCTTTCCAAATTTCTTTAGGAGTATTTTCTTCTCCAATTCCCTAACCTAGCTAGTGGGTTATGATATTTTGTGTAAAATTTTCCCCCCACCTAGATCATATCGCCTCTTTGTCCCACAACATTCAACAAATCACATTACTTTGCATCTGCTTACCCCCTTGCGATGTGGCAATGATAAAAGCAAAAGTCTCGCTTGTTTTTTTCTGTACAAGG
The DNA here is from genome assembly GCF_035582795.1 of Mycteria americana. Lineage (NCBI taxonomy): Eukaryota > Metazoa > Chordata > Aves > Ciconiiformes > Ciconiidae > Mycteria > Mycteria americana. The sequence continues at coordinate 116,890,096 of NC_134365.1, forward strand.
TGTGCCGGACTTTACTGACACATATATAGGGCTTGGAGATGTTGATTTGAATGAAAGCTACTGAGAAACTACAAACAAAGGAATCCAGTTGCCACATTACAAGCTATGTGGAGCTGCATTTCAGAAAGTGAAATGCCAGCTTTGCTAGTACCTGGCAAATCAGAGTGCTGTTCATATACATAGCTCTGGGGCCTTTACGCTCCAAGTCGATGTCCTGACATTAAAATTACAGCTCTGAATATGCTCAGGCAACTGATGGCTCTGAAATGCAGGTATCAGCTGCTAAAGTATGTATCAGCTCTAGACAATTTCAGGTTTTTTCCATACCAGATATATAGAATTATTTCTTTACTCTGAAAGCTCAAACAGAACCAACTGCTATAATAGCAACCAGCCTTTCTCTGCTCTGAAACCACATGTATTACAATCAGTGGCAAAATAGTTATTTAAGCAACACCAACATCTCTTGTTTTTATGACAACAATTGGACTAAAGAGAGGGGAACACAGAGGCTTAAGAACCCTTTTTTTTTTTCTTCCTATTTACTGTTAATACAATTTCAAGCAGTAAATCATATTATTTATGATTTTAACAGTGCCACAGGAAAACAGCTACTCCAAATTTTCTAGTAGCACCATTTACAGTGCTTACCCAGCGTAGTTACCACAATTTTACATCTAATCAGCCTGGAAGGTAGTTCTCCAGCATAACTATTTTCTTCTTCAAAGTCCCAGTTATTTTCTAAGTTAGATGGTGAAGTTTGAAGATTGGGTTCTGGAGATCTAGCCCTCAGACTGGACTTCTGTCCCAATGCCAAGCTCTTTAAGGCCACTGAAAGGCTGGAAAGAGTTTTTCCTCAGTCTCATGATGCCTGAAATGGCAAAGACTTTCAAATGGCATCACTACATTGCTTCCATTTGCCCCACTCTGCCAACAGAGACTTTAGCTTTACCAAGAACTGGAAGACCACTCAGCCTTGAAAGCAATGAAACCAAGGGTGATTAAGGAAGACGCATTTCTTTCATTTAGACACCTGCTTCTCCCCACACCTCTGAAAATACTTGAAGATACGGATTTCATCTACCAAGTCCACACTTCTCAGTTAGAGCCATTTATCTTATGACACCAAAACGTTAAAAAAAACAGGCTATAGCATCTGGCTTCTCTGAACCTGGGAGGAAGCTGGACAAATTTGGCTCCAAACTGGAGGGAGGTTGTCCTCAGCTGAAATGCTGGGCACTGGAAACCTCCCACCCGACCTGTCAAGCTGGACAGCCGAGACAACCTGGTTGAAAACAACAATCTTCGTCTAGGGTCTGAAGCCCACTTGGGCGTCAGTGGAACCAGTGGCCCTGGCCCAAGGAGAGAGAGCCTGGGCTGGCAGAAAGCACCAGCTCTTACACTCACCCCAACACAAGCTTCAGTGCCACTTCTGCTCCTGGGAGCGTGCCTCATGAGTCAGTAATAAAGCGTTGCGATTCCTGCTCACAGTAACGAACATGCACACAAAAAGCACTTAACTCTCCAGTCCTTTGTAATAAAAGCTATAAATTGCCAGACTCTTGGTGCAGGGTATGTGTTTAATTGTGATCTTGATTGCTACACAGCTAAACTATGCTCCGCTGTTTTTGCTTGTTTCCCTTTGCTGGGTCCCCCAGAGCAGCAGACTTCCTTGTAACTAAAGGGCGCTTTGGAAGGGAGCAGTTCTTTGATTGCATTGCTTAATTAATACATTATTTGGAGCACGTTCTCTATAGCCCAGCTCTATTAAAAATAGGATATAATTTCACGAACCATATTACTGTATAACAGATGCAACTGCTGAGAATTCGTGATCTAGTCAAAGAAAAACATGTAGTCAGTAAACTATGACTTGGAAATGCGGTCTTGGTCAGCTATGCTACAAATATGGGTAACGAGTTGACCTTCTGCTGCTATGTTTATGCTCTAAAGAAATGAATGCCACCATAGCAAACAGGCTGCCATTATATCATAACTTTTTATAGTTCATCACTCATTTTATTATGCAGTTGTTTGCAAGAGTGTAAAAAAAGAAGTTGTTATTGCCATCTGTTATTGTAAAATACCGGATGTGTTTGATTTCCCTCACCGCCTCTGACTCCTCGCTTAGCTCTAGTTCACCACAGGCTGACTGCTCTAATCGAGGTACTGCGGGTGAAGCACTTCGCAAATGCAGAACACTTCAGCACCTTTTGTTAAAAAAGGGGGGGAATTTGCTGCATTTGATTGGATCCAAATCCCTTCAGCATGAAAGGCGGCGGCTGTGAAACACCATTTTTCTCTCCCAAGAGCCTCCTTAAGCGCTACTGCGAGAAGTGAGAGTGTGTCAGCACCTTGGGCTTGCTTTAATTCATATGGGTAGGTCTGGGAGAAGCTGTTTCCTCCGCAGGGCTTTTTTAGCCTTGCCTTGAACGTTTCTTCTAGGTTGATGAGAGCAACTTTGGGCAATCACCATCACCCACAAGTCAGGGGATCTCGCCAATTCTGTAGATATGGCAGGGTCTTGCAGTGTCAGGACTGTAGCTCTTTGGGCCCTTAAATGGAGAGGGTTTCAAGCAACACCAACCGACAGCTACATGTCAGGATATGAAGTCCACAAGGAGAAAGAGCAACAGCAGAAAATGAAAATAAAAATGTGTTTTTTTCTCTTGAAAATGTATATATTCCTCATTTTAACCTGCTGTAGCAAAATATACATGTATATATACATATCTACAATTAAATAAAGTAATATTTGTTGTATTTATAAATACTCTCAAGTATTTATAAAAACAGAAAGTGATTGGCTCCCTCCTAAATAATGCTAGAAATAAAATGTTCCCCAGTATTTTTGCATGTCAAAGACAAAGTAATGCTCAATGAAGTGTGACGTGATGAGAATTTTTCTATGTGCTTTAGAGGGGCCAGGATTTTATCCGTGGAATAAAGTGGGAACTATTTCTGCAAGACAGAGTCCAAACATTGGCAGAGGAAGTTTTAATAGATTTTTACATGACACAAAGCCAAAAGTATTCATAAATGACTGATGTCTCAAATTCCATGGCAAAAATCCTACTGAGTTCAACAGAAGATTTTCCCTCAACTGCAGTGGTCATGAGATCAGAAATGAGGGAGCAAAAATCAGTTTCTTGATGCTTAGTGTGTATTTTAACATTATAAAACGTGTTACCAACAGCGTTAGAACGGCTCATTCATACAGTACTTCTAATTAGAAAAGCATGATCAGGAGGCCCTCCAGAAATCTGTGAGGGAAACCTCTGACTGCTAGCTAATGGGTTTGAATTTTGACTGCTGCTTTCCCAGTAGGGTAAGGTTAAGTGGAGCAGGTAAAACTGCTACTTTTGTACATATTTTGTTGGTTATAAACACCACTAACAGCAATACTCCCTCTGTAAGCAGTTATTAAAACCAGTGGCATCAGTCTAGTTGCACTCCATTTTTTTTAAAAGATGAAACAACAGTGCTGAGCACCCTCTTAGTAGTTAAGAAATAAAATACAAAATTACCCCTTTTAACGTGGTATATGACATTATGGGTAGAGTTTTCCAAACCCCTTCACTAACACAGTCAATTAGTAGCCTAAGCTACCAGTCATTTTGAAAAATGTGGTTTAGCTTTTTTCGTAATAGTGCCTTAGGTTCCAAACTCTTTCCACTCGATGGACTAGTTTTACTCCAGTGAAATAAAGACGCTCCATTTCCAAAATTTATAGGGTTCATTTATTACCTCTAGTAACATATTATACTGTATAAATACTCTATCCTTGTTATATGTCCTTTTAAAAAAGCGATAACTTAGAAGATCACATTAGACAAGAAGTATAAAAATAAATACGCTCATTATATGCATTTATTACAAATTATAACCCTTCCCAGAAGGCAAAGAAATATAAAATACTTATAAAGTATATAAAATCTATAGTAATATATTTTACTATATACATATGGAAAGCCATATTCTCTCATTGTCTATGGACTGGCACAAACTTCAATTATGCGAATGTTGGCGTATTGCTGTGGATGGACCTGCTATCCTTCAGCTTTGTCTTCCCGCCTTATCAGTGATTTGAGCACTACAAACCCATCAGAGGCAACGTAGGAGAGGTTCCCATTCATAGCGGGTTTCTTTGATCTTTTTTTTTAACCCAAATGCAAATAATTTCCATTGGCTGGGGTAAGGTAAAAGATTTGAATGTGAAAGCATGACTCAAATGCTCACAAATGCCATCAGTCTGGTCGACAGGATGGTAGGACCAAGCTCGAATCTGAAAAGCCAGTGGAAGGTATGCAGAAGGCACAAAGAGCAACTACTCAGAGACACTACCTGCTCCATGAAGATTTCCACTTTTTCTAGCCTCTGGATTACATATGTCACCGCAACGGCATCGGAGTGGACGAGAGAAATGGACAGGCACATTGGGATGACATAAAGATACTTTAAAAAAATGACATTCTAGTCATTTGTGGAGTTGACTGACTGTTCTTGATATTTCTTACTCTTTACAGGTAGAGAATATGGCTTTATTTTTATATAAAACTATTCTCTGAAACAATAGCAGCCATGAATGACATAGTTAAAGCTCCTTTTCCAATCCTGTTTTTTGCCCTTCGTGAGGTAGGTAAGCCCTGACCAGTTATTTTAAGCTATCTTTCCACTCCCCTTTCCTTCCCCTTCCTACACATGGGGACTTGATCAGTACCACAGTATAAATCCAAAAGAAGGGAGAAATAACCAAACCCCCAAATGTTTGCTTAAATGTATTTTGGGCACTGCTCATGTTTTGTTTAATTTGTAACAGACTTAAAAAAAGGCAATTATAACGCTCTCGGGCCTTATCTGCTGAAGACGAGTGAGTGACATGGGTCTGCTATCTTATCAAATTTTCAGTTGGCAGGGTATTTTTAGGATGCAACGCCAACTAAAGCTATTTGCACTGTCCCACCTGAACGGATCCTCACCACGAATTTCATATGCAAAAACACATGCGCTGCCTCTAGCCCTCTGTTTTTCAGTGCATTGTTCTGAAGGAAAAAAATAAAAAATAAAAAAAAAAAATTAGCTTTCCCAACTTATAGTATTTAACTGCAGTCCGTAACGTTGCAGAAGTCTATTAGGTGTTTTGGTTTCTTGGAAGGCTCACAGCTTTCTTGCGGCAGCACGCTGCCGTCGTAAGAAATGCATTTCAACAATCTCTTCTTGAAACCTTTCCCGCACGTCTTAGAGCAGGGCGACCAGTCCCCCAGCTGCCACTGTGGGCAGGGCATGTCGGCGCAGGGACGGATGTCGCTGGGCTTCAGCTCCCGGGCGCAGTCAGCAGCCGGCCGCCCCCGGGGGTCCCGGCACTCCACCGCCCGCCGCTGCCAGCCCGAGCCGCACGACTTGGAGCACTCGCCCCACTCCTCGATGACCCACTCAGAGGAGATGATCTCCCTGATGGCATTGAAGGACTCTTTCTTTCGACTGGGTGCCTTCTCCGACCCAGGCTGCGCGGGCTTCTTCACGAAATAGGTGAACTTGATCTTCGGCTGTGGTAGGTCCCCCACCGTGAGGACCTGGATGGTCAGAGGCTCCTTCAGAGGGCTGAAACTGCGGATCCTCTCCAGGGCAGCGGAGGAGCCGCTGTACCTCAGCACGCTGCCCTTGTAGGTGATGTCCTGCTCCAGCGTCGACAGGGTGTAATCGCCGTTGAGGATGTAGGTGCCATCTGCAGCTTTGATGGCGAGGAAGCTGCCGTCGTGTCTTGCGCCCCTGTGGTTTCGCTGCTTCACCTCGATGTTCGTCGCCCCGGCTGGAATGGTGACGACATCATGGTAGCCGGGTCTGCCCAAGAGAAAAGAGAAAGACTGAGTCCTCGGCTCTTCCCTGCAAAAGGGGAGAAGCTGCCCAGTACAAGACTGAATTTCATTTGAAGCCAAAGCGTTAAGCTCATGAGCTGCCGACCTAATTGAATTAATGGATTAAGGGATTTGCAAAGTCACATCCCACGTTATTGCTCCGGCAGAGGCATGCCCACGTGGAAGGGGCTTCCTTTTGCTGGGACCTGACTGTAAGTTATCTTTAGTCAGGTGGCTCCGACAGATGAAATCTCAGTTCCAACAATAAACTGGGGCAACACCTCACTGATGTGGAAACCCAAAACTTACACCCACAAAACATTCACCAGAACAAAATAATAGCAGCAGTTATACACTCACTTTGCTCTAACAAGTGTGCCAGACACTTTCTTGCAAGTGGATCCGTTACCACCGCAGATACCGCATTTGTCAAACTTCTTATTGGATCCTATCATACGGTCGCAGCCAGCCTTTACGCACTGTCCCTGGACGCAGACGGAGGTGGAATCGGGGCTACATGGGGTACCATCCACAACCTTTGCAGGAAAGAAGCAGTAGGGCCTTTGGTTAGAAGATGCACATTGCTTTGAAATTGGGTAATACAGACACATACAAAATATGGACAGGTGGAAGACCTGCAGCACCTGTATTTTCAAGGCTTTTGAAACCAAAAACCAAAGCAGCCTATAGATAGTTGGTGGTATGTAGTACTACTTCATCTCACTTGCAAAAACGATGCCATGGTGACAGGAGAAAACAACCAATTTCACTTTCTGTTAACACCCCCCTCAAACCCCTCCACCCACAAAACTGTTCTTCTCATTTCATATAAAGAAAGAATGTTGTTTTCTAATGTCACTAGAAGGTAGTCATGTCCTCGAAGTACAGGACCAAAATTGCTTTTAATGATGTTCAATGTATCTTCTATTTCTAGGAGTACTGCTCTACAAAAAACATGTGTCATCTGTGTCATCGCCCTGGTAGTTATTGGCTCTCAACATCTTATGACGGTGAATTCAAGTAGCTATGCAAGACGAACATTTTTCCTTCTGTTTATTTTAAGCTGTCAGCATATTAGTAACTGGTATGAGAAAGCACCAATGTTTTGGCAAAGAACACCCACAGTTTTCCAAACATATCTCAATGTAATCAAATTGGTGGAAGGAGAGGAAAGGAAACTAGGGTGGAGTGGGTAGAAGAGGCAGTACGTGTGAAATAACTGGAAGGACTGTGCCAGAACATTTAAAGCATGCTTGCACTGATCAAGCTGTACATGTAGGAAGAGGAGAAGGAAGAACCTAGCTTAAATACAAGAAGGACATAATTTCAGATTTCTACACTCCTTGACTCTTAACTTCACATAAAGACTTAGAGGAAATAAAAATCTTATTCATGATTAGATGGAAGAGGTATAGTTTTGAAATACCTTTGGCTGTAAAACAAAGAAGTATCCTGTTCCTTTTGCTCGGCAGACCAGCTTGCATCTGTCTTTTGGAGATACACCAGCAAACTTGGGTGTCCACTCCACTGCAGGTCCGCTTCCAAATGGAGACTTGGAAAACTCATTGTGCTTTTCACATTGTTCCTCCCTAAAGGTTTTGCCTGCAGGCAGAGGAAAGACAGGTGGACATTAGATCATCTCTTGTACATGCTCTTCCTCGACAAGATACCCTTCCTCCGCCTCAGAAATGGGCAAAAGATTACCATCATTGTCCGGACAGTCCTCGATGTTACATGATCTGTATTGCACCCGCTTCCCTTCACAGTATTTCCCCCCATTCCTCGGGACGGGGTTGTCGCACTCCCTGAAGGAGTACTGCACTCCACCGCCGCAGGTCCGGGAGCACTCTCCCCATGCCCCCCAGGAGCCCCAGCTCCCATGCACCGGTGTCTGGAATGACAAGCAAAAGCAGAACAAAAAAGTTAATACAGTAAAAGCAAAACCAAACCAAACCACAAAACCCACAGCCATGCTCATTTTTACCTAAGCCACTTGTAAAAAAAACCTCCAAGTTTGTTTTATTAGCTATCTGCCTCCATTTATTCAAGTTCTTTTGATTACTCCCACTGAAGCATTATCTGTGCTACTCTGCAACCCAGGATATATTCTGATGGCTTTTTTAATACTTACATCATAATGCTTCTTCTCAGTTTTATTCACACACTTGCCATTCATGCACCACTTCCCTTCCCCGCAACTGGTGCCGTCAGCCCAAGGGAAGTGTTTGGTTTGGCACACGAGCAGTCCTCCAGAAGTGCCAGTACACCACAGCGTCGTACACGTACTGGCTGCATCGGGGCAGTGCTTGGACTCATCTCCAAATGTAAACTGGCACTGTCTGTTGGCGTCGTACAACGTGCCAGGCAAGTCAGAAGGAAGCTGGATTGGTTTGTGGGGCTTGTCCAACAAACACTCACCTGAAAAGGAAGAAAAAAGAAAAAACAAAAAAGCAGACGATGCTGTCAGTGAGTTCGGTTTCAAAAGGGAAAAATATATTTCCATCTCTGGAACTGCATTTGCTTTGCAGCATAAGTCTTTGAGCCAATTTGTGCCACCGTTTTTGTAAAACTAAGGGTCTTCTAAATTCATTTGCAGGATGTAAAAGGTTAACTCTATGCTGTAGCAGAAAGCACTCTGTTAAGAAAAAGAAAAAAGAAAGGAAAAAAAAAAAAAGCAAAGCAGTAAAACACAAGAGCTAAATGCCACATGAATGGAAAGCTTAATAATCTTACCATGACCATTATCCAAAAATGTTGTAATCATGTAGGCACTACACGGAGACCAAGGCTGGCTGCGATCCAGATTGGAAAGCATAGATGCCATCATGTGGAAATCCCGGCTTATTCCATTAATACCAGCACACTGCTTTGCATCGTCATGAGGCATGTTAAACACGTGGCCTTAAAAAAAAAAAAGAAGGAAAGCTTGTGATTTTAGGAAGTCTGTCCTATGCATTACCAATACTATTTTAAATATTACTCTAGAGTTGCTCATAACCTGGTCTTTAAATAATAACCTGAACCTGAATACTGCCAAACTTTAAGCAGATGGCACTGTATCTTCGCTCCCCTCACAGGCTTCTCACATGCTTTTTTTCCTGCAATCAGCCAAATACACAGCTCTCGCAGACAATGCTGTGCAGACCGGATTTGCTTTCCACAGTTCAACCCTGCTACATGGCAAAGCTTTGCCTCCTCCCGCCTGCGCCGGGGAGCGCAGGGTGCTCCGTGCCCAGCAGGGCGAGCCCGCCGTGTGCGCTGGGCAGCTCTTTGCCTTACGGCATCGAGCTGGCTTCAATTAATCACATGAAATCGCCTTTCAAAGTTTCAAGTACCTAGTTCGTGGGCTGTTGTAAAGGCAGCCTGTAAACCGTCGTCTTCTATGATAGAGCAACTGCGGTTTAGATCACAAACTGTTCCCACATCAGCCATCCCAAGAGTATCACATGTCTTGGCACCGCAAAGGTCCTGTAAAAAAAGGCAGTTTCATTATTAATCAGATCAGAGACTTAACCTTGGCAAGAAACACCCAGCCCTGGCGGTTTGCCTTTACTTATGGAAAGAGCATAAATATTCAGCACTTCAATGGGTATGATGGCAAAAATTTGTCTTTGGAACATACACAAGGGTTACACGTAGAAATAAAATGCATAATTTCCATACTGAATCTGCTAAAAATACACGAGGCAGAAATACGTTGCACATACTGTGAATTTCACCTGAGACAGTGCAAACAGCAAAATAAACGACTAAATAAAAAGCAGTTAATTGCATTTTTAGCCTACTTTACTGAAGCTGTGATGACACAAGACTGCCTCCGAACTCTTTTTCGGAGGTGTCCTGGCAGAGGGGGTCTCTGGGGGTAGGGAGCAATGGGCGTGGGGATGGATTTGACCTCCGTGTCCCTCACCTGCCTGGTGAAGAGGATTGCTGTGTCGTAGTGTTCGGCGTGCCGGTCACTGGGCGGGTTGTGCTGCTTCTGCCAGCTGCAGAAGTTTCTCAAAGTCAGGGCTGCGTTGGAAGAGATATCAGGTCCCTTCCGCTCCTCGTAAATGACCATGATTTTCACCACCACGAGGCTGATGGAGTTGCGGATGCTGGGGTGCTTGTACAGCTTGGCCGCCACGGAGAGCAGCGTCAGGAGATAGTGCTTCAGCCCGCTGCCGTGGAACTCGGCCATGGACTGGTCGGCTACCAGCATGGTCTCCACATAGCGGGGACTGGATACGAACCTCTTCTTCCTTCTGCTTCTCGCTTCTGCATTAAAAAGAGCGAGGGAAAGGGAGGGAAAGCACAGGTTAGCGCAGCAAGAGAAACACCGCTGTCAGAGACCACCATAAGGCACCCAAAACCCACCGATACTCAAGGTTTGCACCCAAGGGATGTACCCCATGGCGTCGCGCCCGGCTCCCGCCCCCAAACTTCGGCAGCCTGGGCTTAATAACCCCCTGAGTCGCCGCCGGGTGGAGGGACGATACCCGGACCCGCACCCAGGTGGGAGCACCCCCCGCCGCCCCTCGGGGTGGGGATGAGGGGAAGCACCGGCCGGGGCCCCGCCGCCAGCCCCCGTCGGGGCGGGGGCGCAGATGGGCGCAGGGCGAGGCAGATGCCCCCTCTCCTCCCCTCCCCTCCCGTCCCCGCAGAGGGCGGCGCGGCGCCCCGACGGTACCTGCGTGCCCGGCGGGCTCGGGCTCGGGCTCCGGCTCCGGCCCCGCTGCCTCCGCCCCCGTCTCGGCCACGGCGCAGCGGGCGGCGGGGGCGGCCCGGCGGGTCCCGCGGAGGCGGAGGAGGTGGGGGCCGCGGCGGTGCGCGGTGCCGGGGGCCGGCTGGATGAGGTACTGGCGGCCCCGCAGCGAGAAGGCGCCGCGCATCCCCGCGCAGAGGCTGAGGGCGGCGGCGGAGCTCGGGTCCCGGTTGACGGTGCCGGAGTAGAAGCAGCGGGAGAGGTCGTCCTCCGGCGGCGGCGGCGGCCCGCCCAGGTACTGCAGGGTGAAGTCCGGGGCCAGGAAGCTGCTGTCCGGCTCCAGCTCCAGCGTCAGCCGCTCCCCGAAGGCCTCCAGGCGGAAGCGCTCCCGGCCGCCGGCAGCGCCCAGGCGCCGCGGCACCACCAGCGCCTGCCGCTCGGCGGGGAGCTGGGCGCTGCACGGCCCCAGCAGCGCCGCCAGCACCGGCACCAGCACCGGCACCGGCAGGCGCCCCCCGGTCCTCATGGCGGCCGCCGAGCTCGGGGCGGGGGAGGCTTGCTGCTGCGGCCGCTGGCTTGACGGAGCCCTTTTTATTTCTTTATTTGTTTAGAGACAGAGATAGAAATATATTTGGAGTTTTTGCTTTCGGGTTTTGGGGGTCTCTGAGTTTCTCTCTGTGGCACAGGGCCGGGCGGGCGCCGGGTCCCGCGGTCACTGCAGAGGCGGCGTCGGCTTCCCCATGGCCGGGGCACGGCGGCGGGGAACGAGGGTCTGCGAGGGGAGCAGCCGTTGCCCCCGCCTGTCTCTCCGTCTGTCTGTCCTCTTTCTCTCGCTGCCGTTTCTCCTTCCCGCCGCCTCCTCAGCTCGCCCCAGCAGCAGCGGTCGGGGAGGAACCTCCGGCGAGTCTCCGCTCGCCCCTCCGGCAGCCCCGCGACGGCCTCGCCTGCACTTCCACGGCCCCACGGAGCGGGGGGAGGCGAGCGCCGAGAAGCCTCCCGTCCTTGCAGAGCGGAGCAGAAAAGAGCGTGAACGCTACCCCCGGCCCTCCGCGCCGGGCCGGCCGGGCCCCCTTCGCTGCGGTCCGGGCGCCTCCGCCGTGCGGGGTGAGTGCGGCGGCCGGGGCGGCCGCTGCCGCCCTTTATGGGGTTTGCCCGGGCCGCCCCCACCCCCGGCGCGGCCCGCCGCCCCCCGCCGCGCCGCCCCTCGGCCCGGGCCGCTGAGCTCACTGCGTGCGTAACGCGGCCGCGGGCGGCCCCCGCCCCCCGCCTTCCCCCCCACCGCCCCCGACGGGGCGGGACGGGGCGCGGCGCGGCGGGCAGAGCCCGGGGTCGGCCCTTGGCTGCCGGGCCCGGGGCGGGCTGCGCCCTGCCGCGGCGCGGCCCCTTCCCCCGCCCCCGCGGCTCCCCCTCCCCGGGGCCCGCCCGGCGGCGGGGGTGTCCTTCCCCCCGGCCCCCGAGGGCGGCCGGGCTCGGCCCGCGGTCGGTGCGGGGCGGGGGGGTCCGCCGCCGTCGCCGTCGCCCCGCGCTCAGCTCCGCTCCGCGGGACGCACGTCGCTCGTCGGAGCGCCTGGACGGGCTGCGGGCGGCCGTCCGCCCCCGCCCCGCCGGCCGGGGGCTCGGGTCTCCGCCCGGGGCTGGGGAGCGGCAGGTGGACGGCCCGGAGCTCCTGGCGGGAACGGAGGGAGGGAGGGAGGGGGGAAGGAGAGAGGGAGATCCCTGGTCGTGTTCGTGGTTTGTCCTTTTCTTTTTTTTTTTTTAAAAAGCAATTCCTGCCCTTTCACGGCCCTAATAGCTACAGTCAGCTGTGCACCTGTACTTCTGGGGAATGGTTCCTTCTGAATCACTAATCACAGACATTTACGTAGGTGCAACCAGTATTTTCCTCTGAAGCCATAGCCAACTGTAGTGGCACGGCTACTCCACTTGATTCTTTATATGCAACACGCGTGCGAGGTGCGCAGCCCAAGTAATACTGCTTTCTCCTTGTTGAAGCCTTTTTGGAGGATGAGGGCAAAGAAGTGGTGAGCAAATGTGTGAATGAAAACAGAAGCAGCGTACCTGTCGGTGGCAACTCCTGGACTTCCAAATTAACGATGCTTCAGTGTTAGTTGACACTGCATTTTACACAAGTGTAAAACTCAGAGGTTGAAAACAGAAGTAGCAGAATATATTATCTTTGTGACAGAGCGAGCATTGCTAAAATTTCATGTATCCACTGTTCCCTTAGGATGGAGTGTCCCATTTATGCTGCTAAATCTAAACCAAAGGGCTTTCTTCCTAATTTAAACTATGTCAGATAAACTTGGAGCCACACTTCTGTGTCAATTGCACAGTCTGATTGCCCGCTAACTTCTGATGATACATGTATTTCCCGTGGTGTTCTGTAAATCATACAAGTTTAGAAACGCACATTTTTAGACGTTGTGCAAAAAACACGTGAAAAGATGAACCCGATTTTCCAGTTACTTATTCCACAAAAGTGCTGTTGTCCCACATAGCGATGAGCAAAACCAGAACTGGGCCTCAAATGAGGGATTTTCCTTGGTACACAGCAGGAAATGCTGGACTTTTTGAGCAGTCTTGGCTTTGAGAGGCTGCGACTACTGCCCGTTAAGTCAGGAGCGGAAACATCCATTCAGTTACAACAGAGGCCTAATTTTTTCCTCGAGTCAGACATGTGTGCCAATCTCTGCCCTTATCTTGGAGATCTGGTAACGGGTACCCAACTCTGTCGTGCTTTTCCTAGGATAAGAAAACTCACAACAAATGGTTCATTTGTGCTGTTAATTTTGTGTTGCATATGATACATACCCAGCAGTTGGATGTGTTTTGAATACGTAGGGAATGACAAGTTTAAAAGTCTAGAAATACAGTCTATGAAACATAGAACTGAAAGGAAAGCATTTTTATAATTTAGTTTTGAACTTAACGTGAATTCAAAATAGTTATGCTTGCAAAGATATTAATTAAAAATACGCACATCTCCTAGTCTGTCGGCGTAATCGGTGTAACGCGTCGATCAGCGCGGACTAGAGCTGGGCCACTTCGGTGTCCACCCAGGACACGTCCACCCAGCTGCCGGGTGCACCTTTGTGGTAATGTTTTGCCGTTACTTTTTGGTTTAACGTCTTCGATTTGAAAAGGTCCCGACCACCTTAAAACGGCTTTTTTGTGTGACAAGTCTTTCTGGTTTTCCACCAGGTGGCACTCGCCTATAAAGAATTTGTCTCGAAGAGGGTTTCAGGGTTCCTCGCCCAGGTTTCAAACCGGGCTCTGGTGGAAGGGCTTGCGTTTTTGTACTCTTCTCAACAGCTCCGTGATTAAGACAAACGTTTTCCTGGCCTTTGTATAATATCCAGGAAAGCGTTTTAGTGAAGAGCTCGGCAGTTGCCTTGTTTTCCCCTCGTTGCTAGCCGCGCTGCTGTGAACGCGCAGGCAGGCGCGTAAATACTTTGCGCTACGTGAACGCAGCTCAAGTTGGGAAGGAACATTTACAAAAGGTTTGCTTCCTAACAAATGTGCGGTGTTGCTACACGCCACCCGTATAGTCTCGCAAATGTATAAATCTGTTTCCGTGAATAACCCCAGTGAGTTTAGCTGGATTATTCAAGACTAGAAGGCACGTGCACACATATTTGCAATCCGTATCCTATCCGATCCGTATCAACTCCAATCGTATTTTGTGTAAATCAAGATTTAGAAAGGCAAACGTACTGAACTTTTGCGGAATTTCAGCTAGTGGGATAAAAACCTAGAAAAGGCATAAAACTTGTCTTTTTAATAAATTTCTTGTGCTTCTTGGAAAAAAGCTATTAAGGGGATACCAAAAAATTGTAATGCAAAGTAAGCCACCAGATGGAGGTAATAGATCGTCGTATTTTAGTTTACAGTGCAAGAACAGGTTTTTAGGGCTTAGACCTAAGTGTTATCAGTATCTGAGCAGTATTAACAACGGTGACACTTTAATTTCTTTGCCCGTGTTTGTATAAACTGCTGTTTCCAAAATTAAAAAAAAAAAAAAGCCCACGCTTTTTCAGCCTGTTTGTTTTAAATGCTGCAGAACGATAGCTTCCTTCACAAACTGTTATAATTTAGAATTAAAACAGCAGGTGGCACATTAGGCCCATTGAATAGGGGATTAAAGACCTGATGCTGTTATAAAAAAATCTCAGAAGAACACTTCCAATAACCTTAAGCCACTTTTTTTGTCGGAAATTCATCTGATTTGCAGAACTCTTTTCCCATCGCTGCTTGTGACTACTGAAAGGTTCAGCCTCAATCAAGGCTTCTGTTTTAAGCACTCTCTTATTAGTTGTTGAGCAGCATGAGTGGTTTGGCTTCATGCGGAGGAAGGGAATCCATTGCCATTCAGGGCAAATAACTGTACCGAACAAGGTTATTTATGGAGATTGTTCCTCTGTCTTTTGTGATATGCATGATTAGTTTGGGTTTTTTTTCCATTTATTTATTGATTTTGATGTCATTAACAGTTGCTCTTTGTTAAGCAGGATAACAGGGATAAGAGAGAAAACCTGTGATTTTGCCTAAGTGTTTGGATAGTCGGAAGTAATGGGAAAAAGCAAAACAATGCCCATCATCACTTTAATTAGAAGTATACATTTTTTTTAGGAGGAGGATCATGTGATTTAACATGGTTATCTGTTTCCCCATAATTTCTGCTTTTATGTGAGCTAAGTATCAAAGTTGCTGAAAAAAATAGATGCAGAAATTTTGGGAGCCCCCCAATTTTCTTCCTAAATAGCCTATCTAGGCCTGTATGCACTCAAAATGAAGCACTACCAATTCTTTCTGCTTTCCATTAGTAAACTTATATCAAAATTGGATTCAATGGGAACTTGGTCTACCTCTGGCTGTGTGAGTCAAACATTTTATTATTCAGCAAATATAATGCACCGGACTTTGATGTTCAGGCTTTAGGTTAGTTCAATTTATAAAGGTAAGGGCAGCCAGGAAGCTTGATTTAGTTTAAACCCAACAACATTTGTAGAAATAAGAATCCATTTATTTGGTGCTGGTCCTTATTTAGAACACAAAGAAATTTTCTGTAGATTTCGCACTGACTGACGTAATACCACTCCTATGATTTTAATGCAATTACAGGCATTATAACTGATGGCAAAATTTCCCTCTTTAACAATTTTTTATTGGGTACAGGTGGAAGCATGTGTAATCCAGCTCACCTTACACATCTCCTAAAGACTGCCAAACTATCTTTCAGCTGAATTTTTCTTGGGGCTTCTTCATACAAGTTTTTACATCTGGTTTATCTGTTTGCTCCTGAAAAATGGTGAAAAATGTATTGAGTTTTGTCCACAATAAAATGTTTTCAACCATTTTATCATTGGGGAGGAATGGAGGGAAATGAAAAACAGGGAGGGCTAAAGTCAGTTACAGAGCGTAGGGACTGCAGCCATGGGTCTTGTCGTTCCCTTACTGTTTAGTGGGCAGCAGTAAAATCCCCCTAGTCACTTGTGGCTCTCGGTGTCCTCCTCGTGTTATAGCCACGAGCCATAGTCTTCTCCTGACACTAATAGTAGGACAGATCCAGTGATGCAGATGGTGATGTGGGTTATGCTTGGGACGGATGTGGAGCGCCTTTTCTTCTGCAGCTGCCTGCATCCAAAGGAGGATGGCAGTGCATCGCTAACGGTCTACACGGGCTGATGCGCCTGAGCTGAATCGGCTCTGTGGGGAAGGCCAGGCTTCAATCTTGACCAGGAGTTGGCCACATTCATAACCACATGTATAACTGTCTACTGTAGTATCCCTATCTGATCTGAGACATCAAAGGCTGCTAGCACCTCCCGGCTGTTTTTTGATTGATGTGCTTGTTAGAACCTGTGAGCTAATGCATTTTAACTGATATGTTCGAAGAATAGTGGAGGCAAAGCTGTGCATATATTTAATACAAGTTTTCTGGCTAGATCAACACCTAGGAGATGGCTTAGCATTTAGTTTTATGTTAACCTCTCCCCCCAGCTATTATCAGTCACATACCATAGCAAAAGTCTATTAGCACAGCACTGTAAGTCTGAAGAGGGAGCTTTGCATAAGAATGTGAATTCAGACACGACTGTATCGCACATAAATCCACAGGCAAGTGGTTTAAAAGACTGTTGAGGTCTGACATATGTATCTCACTTTCTGGTGGGAGAAGTATTCCTACTGAAGAATTTGTGTCACCATCTAAATTGCTTGTGAACAGCTGACCTAAATCCAAATTTTCATGGTCAAAACAACTGCTAGTGTCGAATATACAAAAAAAATCTCCTTGGAAAGAAGGGATCAAATAAAAGGAATCAGGCAAAACAGAACGTTGCATTATAGTATGTCTGTGAAAGTGTTTGAGAAGTTAAATATAACTGTAACATTGGCTGCAAAGTCCCTCGGCAACTGGCAAGGAGCACATTCATGCATACCCTGAGCTCCATGACATTCTGATATTTTTATCACACTGCGATTTCAACAGATACCACACTTTCTCTACGTACTTTGGACAGAGGATTTCACAAGTGCTGCAAGAAGTGTTACAGTTTCTGTGAAAGTCCTCATAATGAAAACTCATCACTGTACCTAGTAATAATTTTTTACCTTCAAGACATCTGTGTGATGTAGGAGACAATAGCCGTCACTTAGCAGATGTGGGCATTGGCCACGCTGATTCCAGGGAAATTTCCATCTTGCCAGACAATGCTCTGGTTATTGCTCTCCTGGTCTACCTGGACAAGTGCTGGTCATTCTTTGTGACCAGAGCCTATATAACACTAATACTCCCTATAAAAAGTATCAAGAAATTTGAACATAAACAACAAATATTTTCTGTAGTGTTAAATTTCAAGCTGGGCAGTTCCCTCACCCCAGTTACAGCACAGCCACGCAAACAATGGTGTAGGCTTAGCAGAGGGTGTGATGCATTGCAGCAAGTGGTGGAAACCGGCAGCTCAGCCTGGCAGGCAGGGGAGGGCAGGAAACCCTCTGAGCTGGTGTTGCTGTCCTACCATTACGGGGTCTATTAGCTCATTGCAATACTGCTTCCAGACCTAAACTGCCACGTACACATCGTATTGTACTGAACTTAACGTGCATGAGGACGTACTAATATGAGGATCCATTTTACTAACCTTCCTTTTCTTCTTCACATTCTCCCTGTATCATTTTAATAGCCTCATTTACATGCTTTACCTTACCCGTATTTTTGTTTCATCCCCTCTTACCCCACCCTTCCTCCCTGTTATGCTGGATAATCAAGAGTTGGCAGTAAGTGTATTTAACAAAGGGCAAAAAACATTAAGGAAAGTGATTAACCACTCTCCACTCCCCAAACAATTTAAATACATGTTTAGACTCATCTAATCCATGCTTTGCTAAAAGCTGGATTGGATGGGGTTTCCGCTGGGTTTGCAGGGATGGGGCTGGGCCTGTCGAACTGCAATTCTTGGGGCTCCTCTGGGTCTCAGTTTGTTTACTTGTTCTGAGAGGGTTCCTCTTTTACTTGCTGTCCCTTTCCAAAAAGCCTCACCTTTTCTATGTGTGTCTGAAGATGGCCGCTGCTGGATAAACGGCCTTTGTTGTAGCATTTGTGTGAAAACCTTCTTTTTGCCCAGCACAGCTTTCTTCCCTCTTGAATAACCATGACATCTAGGGAAGAAAGTTAGACCCTTTCTAACTGTGGTTATAAATTCATGTATGGGGGGGTCAGTGTATTGTCTGCTCTCTGTTATAGTCCAACACACTGCTTGAGGTTACCCAAAAACACAGTTTAAAGTACAGGCTTGTATTCATTATCAGGTTCTCCATCACCTATGACAGAGATATTACACTAATTGCAATAATCAAGGTAGTGTTCAAAATGTTAGATGGCAGTTTTCCCCCTTTTCTTTTTCTTTAGACATGGGTCTTACCTTTCTACACCTTGTGAAATGTTTTTCTGCAGTTACTATAATGAAAAGGAATTCCCCAGACACCAGTCCTAGGGGTATTTGGTATCCTTTATAGAAGTTAGATATCTTGCATTTTAACATCCAAATATCTTAGATCCCTGTCACCTTTGCTGATACTAAATAATGCCCAACTTGTGCCACACTGGTGCCTGACACATAGTAAAAGCCCTGCTCAGTACAGCCAAGGGTAGATTTTGCTATACGAGCAGGCCAGAAGCCCTCTGCCACCTTCTAGAAAGAGTGGAAAAAGAAGAAGAAGAATTTCAGTTGCTTCAAATACGTGAGCCACCTCTGTGGTCCTCAGTATGCTGAGGACACGGTCCTTAAATTTATTGAGGCACTGACATTGCTTCCTTTGCCTTTTGGTAAAATGACAACGTCTTCCTGTCTCTGTGGTCTGACATCTGGATCGCTAAGACCAGAATATCTGTAGACTGTGTGGAACCAGAAGATGCTACTCTTTCTGTCAGCATTGGCACAGAGGTGGACGTTATGAGCAGTCTTAACCTTTTCAATGTGTATTTTAGTACCTACTCTTACGTACTAGGTCATGGTTGGTGTTTTCCATCTTAAGTCCTGCTTTGATTTTAAATAAGAGCCTATATTGGCTGAGCAGCCACTGACTTCCATAAGACTTGCATCACAAATGGGAAATGGCATTTATATGCCATTATATAATATAATTTATATAATATAATATATATTATATAATATAATATATATAATAATAATATATAATTTATATTATATATCAGCTTGCTGTCGGGGTTCTTTCTCTTAAGTCTGCGGCTTCAAACCAAGATGCAACAGTAGCCATTTGAGAAGTAAATGGGGAAATGCCTTTATTACTCAAAAAGCGGAGTGAAACTTTGGGGAAAAAAGGGTACAGAATTGAGCAACAGTTACGCATTTCTGCATTCAGCAGTTGAATAATAAGCCTCGATAGGTCTGAGCTTTTCTCTTCTACAGAGATATGTCAGTGCAACTTTTTAAAGGCCAAAAGAGTTGCTAGTCCCAGTGTTTTCACTAATCTCGGCACTACCTGCAAGCAATTGTAATGGAGATCGTCTTGCTGCCAAGCTGGACTTGCATCACAAGTAGAGAAAGTGCTAGCCAGCCAGGCGTGAAATACTCTTGCCTGTGTCTCTTTTATTCAGAACTGATGGAAATAACATGTAAGCGAGTAAAAATCTCAGCAATACATACCTCAAGAGAGAGAACCTTAAAAGGCAGCTTCACTTAACAGCAAATTTGGGGATTTGTATCAGGATCTTTATTTAGATGCTTTAATCCAGGCATTCATCAATTTATCCCATGACCTAAGCAAATATTTCAGAAATGCTGCAAGAGATTATAATGCGAAGTCATGGTTTTAAGAACAGTTCTATGTGTCTTTCTTTAATATTTGCTTTAATATTAAATTTAATGTTTAATATACCAAAATAGGGTAAGATGTCTCTCTAGCTTTTGGGAGACCTAGCTGTGCTACAGGCTCCTTTTGAGATGAGGAGCAAATCACCTAAACTTAAGTCCAACACAAGCCATAAATACGTAAAAATCAGTTACTGAATCCAGTAACTGGGTCAACTCTATTTTTTAAAAGCTTGTTGGATTTCAGGAGCCCTAATTAATTACTTCCATCTAAGCATTATATTTTTGACTCCCTCATTGTGCTCATATGGCTCTCAAATGAGCAACTCACAGTCATTAAGGAGTATCTCCTCAAAAGCCCCAAGCAAGTGTTATCTTTATTTAACAGGTAGAAAACTGAGATACAAAGATATTCAGCAATTTAGTAGCAATAAGACAAAATACCTTTGTTACATCAATGCGATTCATAGACATTTGCAGAGCCTCTAGCTCTGACATAACTTGTTTCAGCTATTTCAGGACAGGGCTCATGATGTTGCTAATCTGTTCTTGCTTTTTGACAGTTTAATCTACGTATTGAACAGGCTACCTCTTATTTTTTTCTGCTTTAAATCCCCCTTGTTTTCTAATGTTAGTCTGGAACTTCAGATTGCTTCTTTGCACTTCTTTAATGTTAAGGAAAAAGTAAATAGAAATCCTTGTTTGCTCTCAGGTTCAAGGGCACATAAGTCAGTAAGACTTGTTTAAGTGTCTTGGGATAAAACAGACACCTAAAAGGTTCTGAATATATTTGTAAATCAATGCTGACACGTTGTTTTGATCACAAAGTCAGCTGAGCTGGGTGCAAGACTTCATCACAGATTTTGTCTGACACATTGGGATGCTTAATAAAAGGTTGTAACACTAATCTTAGGCAAAGAACTATAGGGTGTTGTGGTGGGTTGACCTTGGCTGGCTGCCAGCTGCCCACCCAGCTGCTCCTTCATTCCTCCTCAGGAGGACAGAGGAAGGAAAGTAAGATAGAAAAGCTCATGGATCAAGATAAAGGCAGGGAGATCACTTACCAGTTACTGTCATGAGCAAACCAGACTTGACTTGGGAAAAAATAATTTCATTTATTGCCAATTAAAATAAGAGTAGGATGGTGAGAAACAAAGACAAAATCTAACCCCCTCTTCCCCCTACCTTTTTCCCTAGGCTCAACATCACTCTTTAATTCCCAACTCCTCTGCCTCCCTTGCAAGTGGCACCGGAGGATGGGGAATGGAGGGTTGTGGTAAGTCCGTGACAGTTCCTCTTTGCTGCTCCTTCCTCCTCCCATATTGTCCCTGCTCTAGCATGGGACCTCTCCATGGGCTGCAGTCCTTCAGAGCAAACCTGCTCCAGCACGGGTCCTTCCCACAGGCTGCATGCAGGGCATCCCTGCTGGGGCGCCTGGAGCACCTCCTCCCCCTCCTCCCCCTCTCCCCTGGGTGCTCGCAGGGCTGTTTCTCGCACTTTTCCCCCTCATTCCTCTCTCTGACTGTCTAGTGTTTTGCACTTTCTTACATGGCTTTCCCCGAGGTGCCGCCATCGTGGCTGCGGGGCTCAGCCGTGCCCTGCGCTGGGGCCGTTGGAGCCGGCTGGAACCGGCTGTGTCCGGCTCGGGGCAGCCCCGGCCTCTCCTCACAGAGGCCGCCCTGCAGCCCCCTGCCAGCGCCTGGGCACCTGCACCTGACTTCGCTGTCACTGTCACCTGCTGCCCTTCCCCTTTGCCTTTTCCCTCTGCCTTTCTCCTTCTGGCCCGGGGCACCAGGGAGGGGGTAGCAGAAGCAGGGAGGAAGACTGCTTGTGGTGTCACGTTTGCCACTGTCACAGAAACTAGTGTCCTCAGCTTTTCTCGTCTGCCTATTCACAGTGTAAAATGTTCCCAAACCGTGCAAAAATCTAATACCAGGCTCTCTGTTCAGGAATGAAACGCTTGACGAAATCGATCAAACCATTTTTACTAGGCGTGGATTGATGATACCGCATTTTTGGCTGTTCCTTGCTGACACTTCCTCTGCTCCTCTCTGAGGAGGGCAGGTAAGGTGAGGAGGCCTCTTCCCGCCCTCTGCTCCCCTCCGTGCATATGCACCTGCTGCTTTCCGCCATCAAGGGGCTGGATCAGCCGGGTAGCTGTCAGCAGCACGAGTGTGAGCGCAGGGGCACCGTGGGCCTCCCTTTGCTGCTCCCTCCAGTTTTTGGAAGATTTTAAATGGCTGTCATAGTTCACTGCAGAGTTGCGCCCGCTATCTCCCCGGCCGATCTGGAGCAGCTCATGTGAGCCACTTCTCTGGCACATAACCTCGCTTGCACAACTCCATATTAAGACTATTAATACACATTGCCCGCGTGAGCAACCCTCGTTGCAGCAATGTAATGCATAGCTCAATCACATAATGTTAACAAAAAGAACTGGAGCGACATGTAGGTCCCAATCCTGGAAATATTTATAGTTAGGCTTGACTTCTAGCATCTTGCTAATCCCTCGAGTGTTTGCAGGACTGAAAACTTAATAAATGTTGGCTAAAATATTCTGTTTACAATTGATATCAAGAGGAAGCAATGGCTTATACAAGAAATGAAGTTTTTAAAACAAAACACCCTTCCATCCAACCTCTGACAGTTTATACTATAGACACTATAAGAGAGTGCGGCAAGAAATAAACAGTCACTTGTAAACCAATACCTGGCTTTGTGTTTTCACTCCTGTTACCGGTAGGTCTTCTGGAAAAACATCATTCCTGCTTAAGACCAAACATCAAAAAGCCAGTCAACAAAACTTTCTTTTTTAACTTCCATTTAGCGTCGCTAAATTTCTCCTCTTGGCTTTAATACGCAAACCCTTATGCAAAGGCTTCACTGTTGTGGTGTAGACAGGCTCTTTGATTTCCAGTGGGTATAAAGTTAAGCATGTGAACGCATGTTTGCAGGAGATGCTTGGGCCCCCTGTTGATCTGCTGCCTTCGCTGTGCCACCAGCTCTTTTTTGCATAGCATGGCACAAAATATATTATTATTTTGGGTGATAAAGAACTAAAATCAGGGAGCAGGGGATGCTCATGAAACCTTTTCATTCAGTCTTACTTCCATGAGTGTCATGGGGAAGTCACAGCATATTTGACTGAATGGTTCGGGTTGCCAAGTGCATGCTTTAAACTTAAAAGCTATACTTAAAGCAAAAGTAGAGGTTTGGGTATGTGATTAAGGTTGATCAAGGAAAAAAAATCACAGGTTTTGAAATGTCTTGAGTCTCCTAGGAATATGCGGGCCTAAGAAGAGAGGGAAGGGGCAAAGTAGGCATGGGGAAAGCTTTTGCGGATATTATTACATCTACCAATTAATGTCAGTATTTTGACTCATTCTTTTATTGTTGAGTTCCACCTTCTGTTTATTTAATGGATTGTAAGTTTTAATTCAAAATATATTTAAATATGTGATTAAAATATTGAGGACAGAAAAATGCATAATAGTTTCACATGGAATCATTTTTTTAGCGGAATAATTAATTTTATTGCCATCATTTCTGATCATAAGCTGGGCATAACTGGAAGGCAGGCGTCACATACCCTTACCCGCTGGCAATGTCCTCTCCTGTTGTGCAAGAGGCCTGGGTCCGATGCCTAGTTTGGCCACCAGCTCCCTAGGATCCACGGGGAGTACAGCTGAGGCAACCCCAAGTTGGGTTGCAGTTGCCTCTGCCTGCCTCAGCTGTGCGCCGAAGCCTGGGCAGAGGGACATCTGCGTGCCCCTTGCGAAACGCAAGTGGGTGAAGAGGTGCGAGAGTGTCCTCCAGCTGCCTGTGGCCGATCCAGGCTGTTTTGGGCTTGGTGGAGCTGCTGGCTGAAGTCATGTGGCCGCCAATGGGCTGCTCTTCAGTGGCGCGTTGGCAAGAGCAGCGCGGCGCTGGGCTGGTCCAGGGGCAGCCCAGGATAATCCCATAGGAGTTAATGAGGGACATGGAGTGGAGGAGACTTTCTGGGTGTCTGAGGCTGACACGCCAAGGGGAAGCATGGTCTGGTTACATATTATGTGGCTTCAAAGGCATAAACGAAAGCAGCTAGGGCAGCCCCTTCCCTGAGACCTCCAAGGTCCCATAGGAAGGCTCCCTCTGAGCCTGGACTTGTTCTTATACTTACGAAGTAGAACAGCATAATTCCTAATCAGCTGGAAAAAAGAAAGTCAGTGCTATTCTGTGCTGCTTCTCTCACCAACATTTTCTTTCTTGATTATTTAAAAATCTCACAGGTTGTTGCTCAATAACATTTATGAACTGAGTGTTGTATAAAAATCCTAGCTACAGCACAAATATGCACAGCTGTCAGATGTAATGCACCTTTTAAAACCAAAGCATCATCAGGTATTTTAGCAAACAGAGAGGTAAAAAAATTCCACTTTATAAAACCATACATTTACATAATTCTAGTGATGCCAACTGAGCTGTCATTGCTTTATATGGTAAATACATAAGCTGAAATAGGTTGTGTAAAGAAATTGCTAATAAGACAAAAAGGTGAAACCAAATTTAACTGAGAGGGCCCTGCCAGCTTTATTAATGTGGATTTCAAAGCTCTCCAAGAAAAATGTTCTCTTTTTACCTTTTCAAAAGAATTCAAACTCAAACATAGTATCGGAAACAAGCTGAAAAACTATAAACACTCAAGCTATGACATCAGACACTAAAAGCTCAGAAACTGTAAGAAGTGGCAACATTAACTCGTGCTGTTTGCTTCAGGGAGGGCAGAAAAGCAAAAGTCAATTAAGGTGAGGACATCCGCTGCTAAAACTGCCAGCATTTGTTGCTTTATGTTAATCTCTGTGGCCCCAATCCCACAGTATTTTTCACATACCGGTGGACAGCTGCGCTTGAACAGAGGCCCATTGACTTCATGTCATTTGAGCATCTCTTGCATTCGAGGGCTTTGATCTGTGTGGCTGGAAGTCTCTTCTTAGCTTCCGTCTACAGCAGTGTCCCGGCACACACCCACTGCTTTCTTAGCACAGTGCAATTCTTCTTGACTGCTGCAACTCTGCAAAGAACTATGGAAATACGTTGTGCGTTTAACTCCCGTTAGACCATTTGATTGTACAGTTATGATGTGAGAAGTACCAAAAGCTCTAGCTGTGAGCAATAGAAGCGGTGGTTGTCCACAGGCCAGACATTTAATTATTAGTGCCAATGAAAAGAGGCCAGATTATTGATGTTGGAGACCTCCGCATCCATAGCCTATGTGGCCTCTCAATGGGTGCAGTTTCATGATAAGGCCTACTGTAGGTGCACATGGGTAGACCTGCTTTCCAACAGGAGGGATGGAGAGACAGGGCACAATGGCTGCAAAATTGAACTTGATTAATTTCTGAACTGAATTATACTTATCTGTCTCTTACCGCAGCAGAGGAAGGGATACAGTGATGAAGGCAGTACCTTCCACACTCATGTCCCTAAAATGCTACAAACTGTACATATATAAACTCCCTGCTTGGGCTTATTTCAACATCCAAACAAGCTTGTGAGCAGTGTTTGATTATCCAAGAGTAGGGGAATGCAAACCTTCTGACACCTCCAAAAAGCCTCTAACAAACACTTGGACTAGGAAGTGGTGCCTGGGGAACATTTCCACACGAAGATAAGTTTAATTGCAGACGTCAGCATTTTCTTGGGGAGGCTGCCTTGTCCAAAATTTTGCAGTGCGTGCATATGTCATTTCAAGCCTAACAGCTAGCAAAAAAGGATCAGTTGGCCCCCTAGACTTCAAGGCCAAATGCTGTAAATATATACAATAAATGCTGTTCCACACATGAGTAATTCCTTTGGCTCTGTCCGTGCTGTCTCTGAGAGCATGAGTCCGGGAGCACAGTGCGAACCTTGACCTGCTCTTTGTGGGCCTATATTGCTGGCAAGGGGATATCCAAAGCCCAGCTACCTCCAAGCCCTGTACTCTCCCTGTTGCACGTGAAATTAGGCTTTGCTATGGGGACTAGCTCGTTTGTCCCAGGGTAGAATGGGATAAGAGGTGGAAAGGCCTCGCATCTCATTAAGGGAAAAGGAAACCCTGCTGAAAGCATTACCTACTTCTCTACACTGATTTGTTCTTGCCTAAGATGAAACCAGTTGACCACTGACCTTTTCAAAGGGACATTGTCATCTAATCCTATTTTAGACCATCTGTGGAAAAGGCAGGGTTTTATGGCTAGATTTGGTTATTAGTTACCACATACCAGGTACCATGGGCATAATATTTCATGTATGCTTTTAATTCTATGGCATCACTGTAGGTGTTAAATTGGATTTTTGGATGCTTGGTTGTTTTTTTTTTTATTTTTGACATATGATCTGTTTTTAGAGCTAGCAGGAATATGGAATAAAGACAGAATATAAACAATTAATTTAATGACTTTACTGTTGGTCTTATGTTAGGACACAGAAGAAAGAAATTTGGTGATATAGAGCATGACTGGGATACACAGAGAATTATCTTACAAAATAGCATGAACATTGGCCAAAGTTGGAAAAAAACAGTGTTTCTAAATAGGAAAATATTTTGCTGCTGGGGATTTGGGGATTTGTGTGCTAAGAAAGGGCTGGGGGATTTCTTTATGAAGCACGGAAACACTCCCAGCAATTCATCCTCACATTGAGTTTCTTTGTCATCTGACTACTGCCACTCAACCATGTATGGTCTTCATGTAACTGTGGCTGTGGGGAGGGCTGGAAGCATTTTGATGCTGGAAGAAGACTGAAATCTCATAATTAAAGGCACATACCTTTTTAAACAATTTCTCCTGAAAAATGAAAAAAAATTATGCAGAAGACTTGAGCTATTACATAGGTGTCTGCTGCCTATCCAGGTAATTTGCAGTTATCATGAACCAAACAGTGTAAGCGCAGGGTGAAATTTGATTTTACGAGCGTGCACATATACTCCCGCACCATAGGAGTGCCCTAAAGAAACTGCAGTATCTGTCCTGTTTCAAAGAGCCTCTGTGGGCAAGGCTCCTCCAAGACATTTTCCCTTCAATTCTGAAAGCTGGTACAAGATTGATACAGGCACAGATTGATACATCCCCACAACAGCCTCGTGCCAAGCAAGAGAGGCCTAAGCGTGTATTTCCTCACCCAGCTGGCGAGCATCAGTCTGCCTGTATGGTGTAATTACACCTGCTGTCACCGGTTGTGCTTGTTGCCTTCATTTCACCGATTCTGCCAGGCTGGGCCCCCGGTGGCAAATAGTGCCCTCGCTCCTGCACCCCTGACTAGCACAGCCTGAAACCAGGGCAGCCCCCTTCATCTCTGCCCATTTGTGCTTTAGAGAGCTCATACACATTGGAAAGCAAAATCTTACGGAGAGCTGTAATCTAGGATAAAACCCCCAAATGCTCTAGAAACAAGTTTAGGGAACTAGTAACACATGGCTTCCTAGCCACGTGAGTGATGGCAAATGTGTGATTGATTTGATTAAGCTGTTCTGTAGTATTAGGACCACCCAAAAGATGGCACTAAACAACCTTTAGTCACACACACATACACACGAAATTTGCTAATAATACTCAAATAAATAGTTCACTAGCTTAATTCTGTAGTTTTGTGTGCACAAGTAGAAGTCATCTTAGATAATTCTATGTTAGACCAACAGGAAAATTGAGGACAAACACTTTTATATGAGCAGATAAACTTTGTACTGTAAATATTACTTTTCTAGACCCACACGAAAGCATTCATATTTTTGTAAACACGACTGTGACATTTGGTGAGCAGTGCAAATGTGTTAAAATTACTCAGGAGTTAGGCACTGCACTTAAAATATTTGTTTCTTTAGGAGCTACTGATGCCATTGCTGTACACTGACCTTTGTAAATCTGTGGTTATTGGGCCAAAAGTGCTTTTATTTATGTGGGTGCAATGTGGAGTCATTACACCAATGCCCACAGAGCTACACGGAATGACAAGTGTTAGCAAGGGGAAGCTCTGGCCTGTTGTCGCTACCTTTTTTAATAGGTAGGGCTGATTATTTTGATTTTTGAATTAGCTTAGTTGTCTGTGATGGGAAGAACAAGACACGTTTCTACTAGTCACCTTCCATTTTATGATGGAATAGTTGAAGGAGAAAAAAAAATCCCTTTCATATTTATAACCTCTGAAAACTCGGTAATGGGATCTAATTTACAATAAACCCTAAAGATGAGAGTGTCCACAAAAAGTGCTGGAGGAGCAATCCTCACATCCCGTAGGAGTAATTTTTTACTATGACTTCAGCTTCATGATTTTAATCAAATACCACATGTTAATAATAAACGATACAAATGAAAGAACACCACCTTTGCTTAGAGCAGAAATCATTTGGGTACCAAAAGGAGTTGAGAGATCTGATGCCTTCCACAAATGTTTGATTCCCCTCTATTATGAGGCTTCTCTTTTGAATGTGTTTGCCTGTAAACCTACAGCTAAAGTAGAAGGATAAAAAGAAACTTCCTGGGAACTGGGAGAGATGTAGTGAGAATCTAGCAGTGTAAAGTCTGCCTGGATACAAAAACTTCTTTCACCAATTTCTCCAAAGCTTGTCCTCTCAACGAGAGGACATTGCTCACTTCTGCCTTTCTTACTGCCACAGCCAGCATGGATGCATACAGAGTGTTGAGCTCTCCATGGCTCTACGCACTCATGAAATTAAAGGCATCTAGCTCAACTGTATCAGCTCAGAAAACGGAGTTAAGGTTTTACATTTGGGGAGGGTTTTTTTTCTTTTTTTTTTTTTTTTTGACAGCTCAGGTAAGGCATTTGGCTCATATAATAATTTGGTTATAATATGGCTATATTATAACCACTATTTGGTTATAAGTGAAAAAAGAAACTTGGGTGCCGGGGTTTTATTCAGGGAATGAGCTGGAGCATATTCAAGAGAATTTAGTGGCACCTGTGGAAAAACTGTGCACAGACATGGAAGCACCAGCTGGCTTGATTACATTTATTCACCATGGCATAAAGAAGCCAAAAAAGAAGAGATAGTGTAAGTATACACACAATGAATGGGCGAGGAGCTGGGTTCTCTTTGTGCTTGTAGCACAGCAATGACATCTCCTCGCTGAGAGATTCTGTACAATGCATAGCATTCAAAGCCACCTTATATTTCATGGTTACATTTTGGATCTCACTGTCACAGCTTGTTGAAGCTAAAGGCTTACCAATATTAGATGTGCAATTGAGATACTGAGTTGTAATAACCAGTACTAATATATAATTCAATAACTGACTTTAAAAGCTCTGTAGTAACGTACAATTTTAATATTGTATATCAAGGCTAAGTGAAACAAATACTTTTACATCTCTCCAAGGCCTTCATAATTTGATTTTAAACAACTTCATATTAGTAAAAAATTCTGCAAATAAGTCTTAGCATAAAAACTAGAACACTCCACAGGAATATATTTTGGGCGGTGGGAAGAGAGCAAAGCATTCTTCTGACAATCATTGCAATATGTATAACCTTCACATTCTGAGGGGTTTTGAACTCACTGAAGATATTTTCTATACCAAAGACGACGTATAGTTTCTTACACAAGCTTAAAGATAACTTTGCAATGAGGACGTAAGGGGGAGGGAGCTGGAGGACGTCAGGGGGAGGAATGATAGGGAGGGAGAGAATCTGAACTGGAACATTACTAATTCTCACAATGGTAGCTCAGTGAAAAAAAAAATGCTGCAGAACAAATCTGCCTTCATCCAGTCAATTTTTGGAAAGAATTATAGCCATTTGGAACTGAGTTTTTACTTGAAAACTCTGGAAACCGATACTGCTCCCAAGCACTTTCAGCCCTTTTGAGACCTGGAATGAGATTCATCTCACTGAGCTTCAGACATCTGCACTGTAGCTGTCTGCGTCTGAACCCTATGTCCCTTTGTCACTGGAAAGAAATACACATTTGTAATGTGCAATTCATCTAACCTATTATGGACGTCTACTGTAGAGTGAAATGAATAGCATGTGTGAAGTGCCCATTTTCTCTCTGTTGAATCTAAAAGGCACCTATAAAGACTGTTTCAGATGCAGATTCGAAAGTCCATGAGAGGAATGGACACAGCATGAGAGGAAACCCCTCCCCAGTGTCAAAATATTTTTTTTAAATTTTTGAAAGACTATGAAAGAGTTGCTACAGTTTTATGTATTTAAACTTAAAAAAAATTAGTAAGAGGAACAGTGTAATACACTCGGCAGACAACGTGCCACTGGAATAATTTATGACAGCAGTGTTTGTCTTGATGGACCAACTTGCACAGAAGTCAACCGTTGTACCACAAAGCAGTCTGTAGAGCAGTCTGAGGCCAGGGGTGGATTTCTCTGGTCGAAGGTGGAAGGCTTCTCTGCATCTAATAACCTAGACACTCTCCACCTCCTTTATAGTCAATGGAGAGGAACAAGAGCCTGGGGAGCACAGCTCATCCTATCCTAAGGTAGGTGATCCCTATCCTAAGGTAGGTGATCCCTATCCTAAGGATAGGGAGCACAGCTCATCCTATCCTAAGGCAAGAGGCCCAAGTCTTGCAACTTTCAAGTGCCTACTTTTCTCTGTCAATTAGCAAAGGTGTCTGGGTTGACTACAGGCACTTCAAGAGCTGCTGTAGGCAAGACCAGTGCTTCTGTCTGCAGCGGGGAACTGCTTCTGTGGGTGCAGCTTCAAGAGGGAACTTGAATGAAAAAAAATAACTGAGAATGTCAACCCGATGCCGAAAGCAGCTGTAAGAAATCCTGGTAAAAGAGGAACAGTTGTTTTATATCGCTATTTTGGAGCCTAGAAGCCCACAGTACGTTCCTGGCTGTGCTTCTGCTCACTGTGTGACTTAGGATAATTATGACTTTTCCGTCTTCCAGTTGCTTCAGCTGGGAAACAGGGGTAAGGATATCTTCTGGTGCCTCTTTTTTTGTCACCACTTCATTTGACCTGTGTAAGCACAGGCAAATTCTGAAATCTTGCAGCTCAACTTCACAGTTAAGGGAAACTTGCGGATATTCGAAGCTTATGCTTCGAATGGTGACACTCCGTTTTAGCTAGCTCAGTCCTCATCAACCCAGCATAACTTGTTTGGGAGAAAATCCAAACAATGAATTAATCAGTGAATCCTTGGAGATACAAACTTCATTTTATTTTGTGGCATCATATGTATATGCTTTGCCTTTTCTTCTCATTTCTTGTCATTCTCCTGTTGCTGCAATGCATGCTGGCTCAAGTTTGGGAACTCGAGACAAAAGCGGGGAGCAGACATCCCTGTTGGTGTTACCGCCTTCCTCTTTCTGGGACCACTCTGCAGAGAAGGCTCGTGTAACTCCACCATTAGCCACACGACTCAATTGCACACTAAGAACATGCGTAAGGAGGCCACTTGATGACTCCTGCCATTAAGCTAACCAGTGGGAAGGGATTTTTAAATACTCTGAAGTGCTATTGCAATAGCTCTCTATGTTTATTGCATAAAAGAAGCTAAAATGCCTAACATAGCTATATAATACATGACTTGTATGGAGGCAATGAAAATCATTTTGAAGGCAAAAATCTCAGTAAGGTAGGTACTTCATGGAAGAAAAAGGGTTTTAATCAGTGAGAACTGCATTAACACAGAATACCAGGCGGTCCCGTTGCTGAGCTTGGAAGCAAAACCATAGTAATACCAGCCTCACAATTTTGGATTGGACCTGTGTCTCTGCTGTTACTTTTCCTTCCCCTCTATTTTTCATAATTTCAGGCTTGCGTACTGTATGTGCTTTTGGGTGCTTACACTGTCTACACCGTATTTCTGCAATTTGTTTGCAAACTATCTTGTAGGCTGAAGCTACTGTGGTGGAAATTATTAATGATCACAATGTGTGCAATGCCTAATTAGTGCTGGAACTCGAGCCTTATCTTCTTCTCACACCCAGCCAAAAATCCCAAAGTGACTTGTATCATGATGGTTGTGTTGCATTTTAATAAAACTTCCCAATTCAGTCTGTAAGAGAATTCCTGCGTTTTAAGTGGCTGTTCATCTCATTGTTATCATGATTTTTGATTCATTCCATTTTTTGACATGCTTGTACATTTGTATTCATTCTCTATACAGGGGCTTGAAAGAGCAGCACATTAGACTGTTTGCTGAAGTGGTCTGTTACGATGTTTTCTCTTAATAAGAAAGCATGAAATCATCCAACTATCTGCTGGAAAATGTGCTAATTATTTTCTAAGTGGGTAAAAGGTCACAGCCAACGGGGCAAGGGAATGCAAGCTCCATATAACTGTGCGCTGGAATTAAGCCTAGGGAGGGAAAAAATATTTATAAATAGAGTCCATAAAAATAATTGTAAAGCTTTTCTAAAAGCTTTACTGTGTTGTCAAACAGGAAATTTAAGAATTATTTTGTGTCAAGACCAAAGACTTACTCATAGAAGCAGAGTCTTGGTACTGGCAAAGTACAGGGACATTTTATTTTCAAATTCATAAAGCAAACTTTGATCATCATGCAGGAAATACACCAGACTTAAGAAATCCCGCCACTGACCTCTATGGTAGAATAAAACTAAGAGAGAAGGGGAAATAGCTCACCATTTTTTAATTACTATTATGCCAAGACTTTTAAGAGAGTTTGAATCCCAAACGTGCATTCTAAGAGAGAATTTCTTTCATTGAACAGTCCTGGGGGGTGGCTGGCTTTTTCTCCCCCTGGCACCTCCCTGAGAGTTTTTTTTTTTCTTTGTTCTTGCATGTACGTGTGAAAATACAAAGTCATTTGAAAGAAGTTCACTTAGTTCCTCACTCTCAGCTCACATTTGTTACAGATTTTGTTTGGCTCCCAGTTTGCCAGAAGGGAAGGGGAGAGTGTGCTCTAGCCAGGGAATGCTGCTGTCCACTGAAAAATGTGTTTGGATGGAGGAGCTCTTTTTCATGGATGGATTGTGGCTTTTGGCAGCAGAGGTGGCAGGAAGCGGTTGCTATAACTACTATACCGTTAAAAAAAAAAAGTCTTTAAGTAAAAAGACATTTTTGAAATTATGCTTTTATTAACAATCCTGGTAGAATCAATCAGTTCAATATGATGGGTGACAGGATACTGAATGTGGTCTCTTGGGTGTACGCAAAGGATATGATTTTAGGGCTATATTCAGGCATTGGCTTGTAAGGTACATAGGGGAGGAAAATATGTAGACAGCCAGAGAACCGAACATAATCTGCCTTGCGTGGGATTTCAGGGCTTGGCTAGAACCACACTATGGTGTTAAATAGCAGACTAAAAAAATAATAATATATGTTTTTCAAAAACTTTAAGGGTAGGATTTACAAATTCACTGAAATGATTTAGAAACATGAGTTACATTTTAAGTCAACACTAAGGACTCTGCCTTAAGTGTAGACATAATTTAATATTTATCTATATTCAAGTGACAGATACTACTCAGATAAAAAACCCCAGATATAGTTGGTTAACACTGAATATTGCTGCAGTAGACCCAGGGATGGTTTATAGTAGGTCAAACCCAGCCAAAGGTTTTTCATCCTCAACATTACACCACACATTATTGTCACTGGCAAATTGCTTTGGCACTTTTTTCGTGTGCTGTTGGAGTCAGAAAACATTTCACACTGCTAACATAACCTCTGTCTATTGCCATATGGATAACCAACATAGTTTTTGTGGTCCTCTAGCTACTTTCCTGCAGTGCTTTGAGACGTGTCCTAAATGACCAGGCTATTTATTTACTCACGGGACCTTTACTGAAATAGTCAGGTGAATTGGACTCATACCCCTGCTTAAACACCAGCTCCCAGGCAGGCTTTATCCCTTCATTCTCACAAATCTCTGGGGTCAGCACCTATGCGACTGTCCCTCAACAAGCCTTTGCAACCCATGGTCATGGTGCACCTTCAGCTGGGACCCTTAACTCTGGTCCCAGAGAGAGGAGAAGTGCTCCCACGTTCCCACTTCATTCAGCCAGCGGCTTTCTGTTGTGTAACGACACCAAGAGCCCTTGGGGTATTTGTTAATCAAGCTTCAGTCTAAATCCCTTGTCTGTGAGGTGCGTTTCCTACCATGCAACTTACTGACCTGAGCACGTGTATCGAAGAAACTTTCTAGGCTACCTACTAACCCTTTGCTTTAAATGCAAGTGTTACATTAGGAAGTGCATTAGGAATGATTGATTCACTCCCACCCCTTTGTGTGTTGTATATTACAGCTACAATTGCTCCCATGCAAGAGTAGGAACCTCCTGGCATATCTAATTAAATAAATCAATGAAGACTTTATTTCAAGCTTTAAAAAGGCTTAAAATGATAAACCCATCTGGGCTGCAATCTTCGGGTTTTTTAGTAACAATATCCACATTCTCATAAATAATTGGGCTATGAAGTCTTCAGCTACTAGTTCTAACGGAAATCCATATTTATCCTTATAGAATCAAAAATTTGTGTTCCTTTTACATTTATCTGATAAGTTTAATCTTGTATGAAATTATCCTAAACTGTCCAAGCTCCCTTCTTAGTTACTTCTTGTCTCTCACTGTATCTAACTCAGAAGTAAAGCATTTTTCCTCTATTGCTACTCCATTCTCTTATTTCAGCTGTTCTGCTTTATATTTTAAAGTTTACCCCAATATCTGGATTTCTGCAAGGTCCAAATTAACTCCCTGAGTTTTCCAAAGTTTTTGGATGCTGCCTGGTTATGGCTTACATCCAGATTCAAGACAGAAGAGATACGGTTTGTAGATACTATTCCTTCTTGGAGCTTTTCCCCCCCTCTTTTTTCTTTTGTAGTTGTAAATGAGAAGTA
Organism: Mycteria americana; assembly: GCF_035582795.1. Taxonomy (NCBI): domain Eukaryota; kingdom Metazoa; phylum Chordata; class Aves; order Ciconiiformes; family Ciconiidae; genus Mycteria; species Mycteria americana. The sequence goes on from NC_134365.1 coordinate 116,924,775, forward strand.
ACTACATCTCCTAATTTTTTTGCCAATGTCTTTGGTTTTTTTTTCCTGATCTACTAGGTCGTTATCATCCTCTTTTACATATTTCTAGAAATCTGACTAGCTCTGAAAACAAACCAGGTGATGATTTAAATAAACATTATGAATGTGGCCAAAGGAAATGGCTCCTGGGGTAGAAGGTGCAGGCTCTGGGGAAGAGGAGCCCGAGACTGGCGTCATACTGGAAAGGCCTTCAGCAGGCTGAGGCAGGCAGGGACCTTTTGGAGGCGAAGCTGTTCCGCAGGAACCTCACAACTTGTCTTAGGTTCTGGCTCTGTCTCTGCCTTGCCTTAAGAAACTATTTTGGGGAAAAAAAAATAGCCCAAAATACACAATGAACTCATCCCAAAATAATAATTATTTTGATGGAGAGGGAAATAAAACATCCTTTGCTTCTCTCTCTTCTCCTCTGAAGGAAAAGTTCTTCATGTATCACCCTTCAGTTCACCGTTTCGCTTTAACCCGATGAAGGGCTAGCGTTTTGATAGTGATTTCCTGCATACATGAAGAGGCTGAGGTTTACACAGAGAAGTCCTGCAACTTCCCTTCTCCCTTTGAAGTGAAGCTGAAGGGCATTACAGCGTGCCTGTATGGCCAGGAGTCTGACTGTGTATTTTGGCATTTGAATGCCAGACTGGTTGGTAATTTCCCCTTAAATCCTTTCATAGCTCAAATTCCTGTCAAAAGAACCTATATCTCCATAGCCGCTGGTTTACCATACGGAGTCTGTCTCTGCTATCTGCGGCCGCTCTGCCATTCGGTTTACCCCTCAGAAGCAATGCCATTTCACGTGCTTTTATTCGGTTGTGTGCAGCACATATTTAAAATGAAATATTGGCCGAAACCCCTCTGGATGGCTGTCAGATCTTAACATGCCACATAAATATCAGTGTGAAAACATTCCTCCCAGCCCACACAGAATGCATCTAACACTGTTTTTTCTGGACAAAACCATCCCTAAGTACAGCGAGGCCTTCAGCAAAGGACCACTTCCAGTGGGCAGGGCCCCATCTTAAATTGACCACTTTAAAGTGCTCTGAAAGTTTCCAGTATAATTTTCGTTACCCTTTAGTTACAGACCACCTTTACTAGGTAACTAAGCTTGTTTGCCAACCCGTCGGGTAGCTGCCATCTAAGCAATTGCCTAGGTGGCCTGCTGCCAGCTTTCAACGATTTCAAGATGTGAGTTACCTGATGCTCTCAGGCACTACGGGACCGTAGAGATGTTCACTGCGCCAGTGCCTTCCTGCTTACCAAGCAGATGTTTCCCTGTGGTACCTGCACGTCTTTACGGCTGCATGGGGTCGGTTTCCAATGGGCCTCTGCTGGATTGCCCGTCGAGGGCAATTTGCACATTTTTTTGCAAGGATGTGCACTTTATGTGCACTGACACATGCGTACGGCCCTTCTGTGGTTACTGGCACGGCTAGGGCAGAATTTACATCGGCAAACCTCACCGGGGCATATGGCCTTCACTCATTACAGCAGATAAGCAAAATTATCAATGGGCGTGAGAACACCCAGCTCCCATCGGCAGAGGGGCCAGGCACAACACCTGCTACCGCAGCAACTCAAACCTTAAAAGGAGTACGTGCCTCAGTGCCTCCAGAGGAAAAAAATGTAAAATCCATTTTGACTGCACTCTCTCGAAATAACATCACAAATGTGTAAGGGGGAAAAAAGGCGACTAGCAGAGCCAGCACTATAAAAAGAATTAATTTCTGATGCACACCTGTGCAGAGCGCTCAGATGAGCTAGAGATAGGCATGTCCTGGCACATACGCAGGATCTGAAGTTCAGCCAGCTTCACCCCTCGAGACAGTCTGAGCCGATGCCAGCAGGGCTCTTGCGCAGCGCTGCGGGGCTCACAACCCGACCTCCTCTTCTCCGGGCAGCTGCAAGGGCAGGGGACGCCGTTCCTTCAGCGCCCATCTGGGACTTACCGGGAAGCGTTGCTGCTAACGTGAGTCTGTTTAGCAGAACTCAGGCTTATGCAGTCGGAGACATGCGGGAGGGTTTGGCTTTAATTCTACAGATTTGGGTGCTTTAGGTAAAGTCTTACTGAGACAGAGAAATAGATGGAGTAAATAAAATAAAGACATGCCAGTAAACCAAATTACAGGTAGGCAAAAATACATGCTTAGAAGCTTCCTGTGGCAAAATGCATTAAAGCTAATAAAGATTACAGAATGCAACACTTCTTACTCCTTATGCCTTCTGAGGCGTCCCTCTCTCTCCCATACCTAAATGCACGTGTTCTCCAGAATTTCATCTGACTATCCTGTCTTACTGTATTTGTTTAGCAACACTTGGAGCAGTGAGACTATGGTGGCAGTGGCCACAATGGCCATTTTAATAACCTCATCCTTAGGTTGCACATGATTGCTACAACAAAGCTTTCTCAAGCAGCTACTTAAGAAAATGTCCGTGCGCTTTCACTTAGACATACTTTTCCCAGAGTAATCAAGGGACAGCAAAGAGATTGCCATAAAGCAAAGAGATTGCTCCAAGTATGGAAAATAATAATTTTTCCTTGGCTATTGTTAAATTATTTTTCCCACACATTTTCTCTTCAACTCTATATCCTTGGGTCAGCTTAAAATGCCGAGTGGTCTAAGTATGATGAATTTCTTACTTTAAACTTCGCAGAGCACAGCATAAGGAGAGTGAGTTAACAGTGTAAGCAATGTGGAAAGACTTGAACATTTTCTAGTTTAATTATTTGATATATTTTGAGGTTTCCAAAACTTATGTTTGTTTTTTTTTTTTAAAAGGATCAGTTTGGCTAGAGGACTGAAGTTGGATCAAATCCATCTTGCATCCCCACCTAAAAACGAGATTTGGGTCTACATGTTCAGAGTCGTGGGAATAGAAGTCTCCCTCCTCACATGTAATTACACAGAGTTTCTGAAGAGGTGAAATGTCACATTATGAAGAGATGGAAAATACATTAAGAGAGAGTGAGTTCATCTTCCTGATACTGAACAGTCCCTGCACAGTAATGGGATTATGACAGCGTTGGACATTTGAGACAGTCTATACTGCTGCCTCTGCTCTATTCGATTTGTATACGACTGGATTTCCGTTCCCAGTAATGGCTTTCTCTGAGCTACTGCAAACTCTAAAATGGGAAGTAAGAATGGAATTTTGGGAAGATAGGACCTGTCATAATCACTCAGTGACACTGCAGCTTGCTACGCAGACAAAAATGCAGAGGAGGTACTGAAGTGTCTCTTCAGTGTCACAGGTGGTAACACCTGTGGAGTTCTCTAAGAGACCAAAAATATCTAAAAGTAGAGGACAAAGTTGTGGCACAGTTTGCATGTCTGCTATTTCCACCTGCAGGTGGGCAGCGGGAGACAAGGAGTTGGTGGAGGTTTTGCTCTGCTCCAGGACCCTGGCTGAGGAAAAATGCAGGGAGGAGTGAAAACCCGTTAGCCAATTTTTACTGAAGAGAGTGTGTAGCAGATGACTCATGTCCCTAAACCCTTTAGGCAGGATAAATGGTAAAACTGCCTTCTAGCACAGGTTTTTCACTGCACCCTTCACTGATGTTGAGCGCTGTATTCTTTCTGACGGGCAGCGACCAGTTTACAAACATCTAGCGTAAATGTATAAGCAAGGTTTTTGGAAATATCTTTATATACATATAGGCTGTATACAAATATGTAATATTGTGCGTATATATATAGACATACACTGTACCAAGCAGAAGGAGGACAGCTCTCTTGTAATGTGGTTCAAGCAGATTTATGTGTAACAGATTATGAGACAAATTTTTCTGAAGACCTTGGGCCTCTCTATAGGTACCAGCAGCTCTGTAAAGCTTCATTGCCATTGTATGAACAACCTAGGAAGAAAAGCTATTCCCAGGCATATATAAAGGGTTTCTGTAAATAAGAATCAATTTCATTTACAATTTGTGAAACAAAATAAAGCAAAAACTCCACATTGAAAAAAAAGGCAAAATCCAAAATTCATAAAAATGCCAGCAATCAATAGAGTAGACACACACATGGGGTAAGATTTAGACAGGATGAGTTTGCTTGCACTTTTGAAAAGAAAGCCTTGTTTTCAGGAACAAGAAAAACAAGTGTTGTGGATGAGAAAGGATAAGCAAGAAATCAGCATGAAAACTGAATTATGATGCGTAATAATACGGTTCTATTAGAAAAGTAAATGTTGGTAGTAAGGCATCTTAAGAGCCATACTTCAATGGGAGTGTGTATACAACTCTGTCTCACCAGCCCAATCCCCTAGTTACTGCTTTTATCTTCCCTTTGACAGATACGCTGTATCACCACTTCCGCACACATCGTACACTTCCATTACCCATTCTGGCAGGTTTTTACTACTCTTACATTGGTTTATATGGCTAATTATGAATCTCATTCTGAATATTTTAATCCACTAATTCTGCAGGACGTTGCTTTTGGACAGATCCCATGGATTTCATGGGGGCTTTGGGGAGACTCTGGAGATCCCGTCTTTCGGACTTACAGCAAATAGGAACTTTGTCTAAGGCTCTGGAGAGGCACCGAATGCTGCTTTCTGCACTTCCCTGTCGTACTTCATGACTGACAAAACCACTTTGACAGAACTCCACCCCACCACAACTGAAGTGCAATGTTTACATATAGCAAGAATATTTATGCCTTAACGTAGGGATCAGCTCAATCTCTTTTAGCTCACCTGTCTCTAGTGAGGCACAAATGGCAAACAGTAGCCCGCAAATATACCATATACAACAAAAATTTTGGACCTATGATACAGTTTATATTTATTACTTTTACTGAAATCACAGAATCAAATGTTTTAAGATTACAACTGGTAAATTATACATATGTAATAGTTTACAAAACAAAATATTGGCCTTCAATGTGTCATAGTACAGTGTAGACCTTGTACAATTCAGTTCAAATGAATTTATATTTTGCATAACATATTATTTATGATGTAAACTGGCTGACATAGTAGTGCTCTAAAAATGTGAACTCTCTTCGATTAGACACTAGGATGAAGAAAAGTTTTGTGACACATCTTGGTTTTTCAAAGGGTACTGGTATTTCAGCCAAGTTATCCGTAAAGCACAAGTGACACTTCCCAGAATATGCTGACACCAGTAGAGTGTATAAAGAGGCACACGAAATAAACAAAGCAAAACCAACTGTTGTGCTTTCCCGTAGTCTTCCCTACAATACCTCTCTCGTTTTACCTTATCTGATGTTAGGCAGATGACCTGGCAATAGAAATTAAATGGATTTATTGCTATACAGGAGTATTACACTGTCTCCAACTTACTTGAATTCAGTGTATTATTTCCTGTATCTGCCAATACAGAAAATAATATACTGTATATTAACAATGCATATATGCTTGACTCTCAGTGAGTATGTTTCATATGATATACTACCTGAAAATTTCACAGTTCATATGATAAATTGTGTAAACCAGTTCCTATAAATTAAAAGACAAATTATGCTGTCACTTAAAGTGGTATACATCCGAAGCAGCTCCTGCAAAGCCAAATGATGTAATGAAGTTACTCTGAATTTACACAGGTATAACTAAAACCGGTGTAACTATTTTGCCCTGTGAGTGGGAGTAATGGAGACCCAAATACTTGTTTGTGTATACACATACATGTATGTGCTTCTATATACACAAGTATACACGTGCACACACAAAAAATATGCATATGAATTTAGCCACAGTTAAGTTCTACATATGCCCACGCATGTGTTTCAACACGGACTATGCAAAGCTGATGTACGTGGAAATGATTTTAGTGTCCTTACAGTGACTGTGAGCCTCTACAGACAACTTTCAGGGCAACTGACACGGTGAGTTTTGGTTTTGACCTGCAATTCCGCAGTGTGCAGAGCAGCGGGACAGTATGAAGATGTTTGGTACGGTATGTCTGGAGATAAGTTCTTACACCACTCACCCGGCAGACTAAGAATATGTTTGGGGCATTTCAAATTTTGTATGCTATCACTGAAAACTTACACTTGTAATATAATCTTCTAAACCCCAAAGCTACATTTTGTGGTGCCAGTTGAGGACCCGACAATTTCTCTCGTGTTAAGAGTCATTACTGGTACACGTGATAAACCAGAAATATTTGCATTTGCAACGCTATTCAAAACAAGAGTGTTGAACTAGCTTTACTATACAAGCTAGTACCAGTGCACCCACAGTAAAAAACCCTCTTGAAAATGTTACCAATGACAAGTATGAATGCAATGATGCACTCTGGCAACTCTATAAAAACTAATCACTTAATTAAAAAAAGGAACAAACCCCTCCAAACCAGCAACTTTTTTTTTTCTGAATATTGCAGCCCATGCTCAGAGAATCTAATTTTGGCTCTTGCCCTAGGCTCCATCGTCCTCGGTGACAAAGAACAGCACAGAATTCATTAACACAAGGAGAAACACTCACCTAAACATATTGCTGAAACCCCACAATTATTAATGCTTCATCCTTACAAATCCTGTTGAAAGCCAGCCCTAGAGATCATCAAAGTCAAGGCTTATAGGCATTCCCTGGCATTTTGGAGTGGGTCTTAAGTGAGGAATCATCACCCACTGACCACCACAAATTCATCTAAAGCCTTGTGGCTGGCTCTGGGTCTTTGGTAGTGCCTGGACGGCAGCAGACACTGGGCAGAGAGGCTGAGCTGGACTTTAACTTGTGTGAATGTGGGCACTGATAAGCAAGATAACTTTTGACAGTTTGAAATAGATTATCTGCAGTCTGTAGTACTGCCCTTACGGTGAAGTGGCTACAGAAGTCATTTGTATTGTTAAATAAACTGACTGTAGAAAAGCTGTAGGCTTGTCTATATTGCATTTTTTTTCTTACAGTGGACCCAGTACAAGTTCCCTTGAGTTCAGCAGTAGTTGGACTGGATGAAAAGTGGAAGCAAACATATTGTTATTTTCAAGGAAACACTGGGAATGCATGCTTTGCTGGCTTTTTTGCGTCGGACTTTGCCTGATGAGGTGCGAAGAGCTAGAATACAATGTAGTAAAACATTGCAAAGCCTTCCAAATTGGGCTTTTGACTATTTATAGCCATATATACACATTTATATATGTATATAAACGGTGGAAAGACTGAAAAAGTAGATTTTTTAATGGATCGGTCTTCATAAAGCAAATCATACATTGTTTCACCTATATTTTTAAAGAGGCACACAAGAGTTTCCCTGTACTGTTTTTCACTTCAACACGAGAAGCTGCATGAGAGAAGACTCACTTGCCACCCTGACAACTCAGAGAAACTTCATTCACATATAGAGGACTCCCATTTCCTACAAGCCTGAACTTGCTCCCATTGAAGCAAAGGGTAAGACTCCTACCAGCTTCGGTGGCAAATCACTGAGGCACGCAGCATGAACTGCACGCACCTGTGCGAAGCGCATCTGTTGTCTGACTTCTTTAGGAGCTAGTATGGGGGTTCTTTTGGTCCACAGACCTTTATGACTTGCTAGTTGAGAGATTTTCGAAGTGAAGTGTAACAAGGAGCTTTGAGCATGAGGTGTCACAAAATTAAAAGTCTACAACTTCTCTAAGAAAAAGATGGTAGCAGAAAAAGAATATACATCTATACAGTGTGCACACATGTATACACATATACTCCTGTTTCATGCAGAAAGCTTTCTAAATAAAAACATACAAAAAATAACCAGTGCCATACATTATGTAAACTCACAAGGCGTACTTTCAACATAAATTTGAAGCATAAATTAAAAGAGCGAGAAAGAGAGAGACAGAGACGATAGCAAAACATTTTAAATATAGAATTTGCACAATTGGTATTTTTGTTAAATAAGAATAAATAAATTCATTACATCCGTTCACATACCAGTTGTAAAAACAATAAATTATTTTATTTTTTTCAGTGCTGTGTTGCCTTTTTTTTTTTTTAAACAATTGTGATTAATCCACAAGATTATTCCCTCTCCCCCTTGTGATAAAACTGTTTCCACAGGAGGGCAGCTAAATTTAATTTATTGTATACAGTCAAACCAAAGACGATAGGCTTTTTCTTAATGAGAATGTCTTATTTGCAAAGCAGATGCTCTAAAACCCACCGATGCTTAGGGGTCCAACTCCACCTAAGGGCACTGGAGACGTGTCCCAGAAAGTCAGCAGTGAATTTAACACTGAAGATTGTTTCTTTCTATGCAAAGAGTAATACTCCGGGTTTCTATCCCCTAGATGCATTTTACGAACCCTGTTTGGCAACACTCGGTAGTAATGTAAACAATGACATAACAGTGTGAGTGACAAGGCATTTAGTCGAGAACAGAAGTTGAAATGACAAAGTCACATACCTTGCACCAATTTTTCATTCATCAGTTACATGAGATAGCCATGACTAACAAAAGCAAGGTTTGGAATTGGAGACTGATTACGAAGAACAGCTAAAAAGCAAGTGTTAACTAGAGCAGGCTGACCTAGTTTCTCTTACACTTCCAGGGATGCTTCCTTGGTCTGTCCCCTTTGCCCTCTCACCATATAACGGCAACTGCTTTTTGCTCATGCTAATTTGCTTCATTACTACACCGGTGAAAAGGGAAAAATCACTATAGTGGTTTGTTCTCATATTTATTTATTTTTTATAAATAAACTCTTTCTATGAAAAAAGGTACTCTTGATCTAAGGAAGCTTTAAATTTATACCCGCGTATGGTATTACTCTTCTGGAGCCTGAACAGCATCCAAAAGCTTTACTCATCCTGTTGAATATATAATAAATTATTACTATGATGCAAACACAAATACTTGCACATTCTGTCTCTATTATGATAAAACACAGGAAAAACAAAGGCCACAATACAGCAGCTGTATGCAGAGACAAATGTTATGTCTATGGTGAGACACATTAAGTCTCCTTATTTTTCCTCTCATCATGGTTTCTATTTGTTATGAACTTTTTTGAGAGGTTCTAGAACATGTGAAATACATACTTAAGTATAAAAATTAGATTACTTGAAAGGAAAATAAGACACTTCAAAGTGATCTTATGTTTATAGGTAGAGAAGGCATAAATTTTAACTTTCCAGAACTCTGCAAATATTCAGAGCCTTGATCTCAGTTCTTAGGGCGGCATCACACATTAAGTGGGGAATTTCCCTCAAGATCCACAATTTTGCATAGGACTACTCCTAATAAGAAGGCCACACCATTCTTGAAAGCTGAAGATGACTAGTAACATTCGTTGGTAATTCATTCGTTTTGACAGAGGAGGAGGCCCTGCCCCTATTACTGTTTATTTAGAACAGAGTACAAAAATAGATACTTCTCCAGGTTTCATACTTGTAGATGTAGCAATTCTATGCTGTTTTGAAATCATCACATGCTTTCTTAGAGTTCATACAAACACGCCACAGTTGCAAAAACATGTTTGTGTCAGCCTGGAGCGAGACCTGCCCTTGCTACACACGCCAACAAGTTTTCTCTACTGATTTCATGATTGGGATTTTCAGGAGAGCCTGGGTATTTCAGTGCTCGAGTACCACTGACTTACAGCTGTGAGGCTTGTCCGAAAATCCTCCTGCAGTCTCACACTCTCCTGTGTGGACGAACGAAGGAATAAAAGACAGATGGGATTCTATTTTCATCAGCGTATTATAACCATTTCTTTCGGTATCTGTTATCCTAGGGCTTAATTCAAAGCCTGCTGATATATAAGGAAGCAATTTTAACAGGGTTGCTATCGGGCCTCCACCTGTTCCCTGCATAAGGTGAAATGCCCATCCTCGGCCACAGAACTTCTACCAGACAATAATGGGATTCAGAAGTTGCTGCCAATGAAAACTATTACCAGCTACTGCCTGTACTGTGGAAACAGTCTTATTGATATTGGGCAAGTCCTCCACATCCTGATGTGGTTTGACTTCCTAGTGACCCCTCTTCCTCCCAAATGTGGTAGATATACAAAACATGAATGCCTTCTATAGCTTTAAAAAAACCCCAAAACACACACAAAACAATCAAAAAAAGACAAATAGTTACAAACTTTTGCTGGTAAGATGAATACCAGAGTTAGACATGATGGACAAAACAGTGATAAGATATTAACTGCTTGCTGTGTTTTTTTGACCTTTATAGCCTCTTCAAAAGATGTAGGTACATTACACATTGTTAGATTCAAGGTGGAAGCCATAGAGAAAATAACAGAGAAAGCAGTTGAACACAGCCTCAGAATATCTGAGTTAGAAGACACTTGATTATCTTACCTGTAATTTTTGGTTCTCTAACTAGTTTCTACAAAATACAGTATGCCTTTGTTTTATGGAAAGAAGAAGCTAGCAGCTATTGTTCATTGACAACAAGGACCCCAAGCTGTGACACAGCTGGAACTAGTGGAAGGCTTACAAGCAAAGTGTACACAAATTCCTCCTAGCAGCCAAATCCTCCTTCTGTGTGTGTCTGACACACATGGTGAGGAGTCACTGATGGTGCTGGTATTTGAGCAATGTACATGTGGGAATCCCTGGTCTGCAAGCTGCTGCAATGCTCCTTCTTGGTGGAAACACAGTATTTGTCACAGAATAATGATCTGCTGTCAGGAAATTCCTAGCATGAAAATGTGTTTCCTTTTGTCAAAACCAAAAGGTATTACTTTTTAAAACCAGCAGCAAGCTCTTCATTTTCCAGTACAACATCTGGGGCCCCTTCTGAAGAACGGACCAAGTCCACAAGGGCTGCAGATATACTTTGGTCAATCACTTTGCTCATGTAGTTTGTCTTTTGATTTTTTAATAGAACCAAGTGATATAAAGTGACATACCAAATGAAAGATATTTACAAAACAGTATAAAATAAGCTACTGTGGTATCATGGGTACATGTGACGTCTTCTAAGGACATACTGTATTAGAGGTAGGTGAAAAAGGGGAGATGATTCTGTAACCTTCAAATATCCCAGGATCCTCCATTCACTAGTTTTTCTTCTTTTGCATTATTTTATTTTATATTTTTGCAGACACAGAGGGCTTATAACAACTTTAATTCTTAGTTTTTTGAAATATTAAGATCACCCTACTATCATTTAAAGCAGTGCACATCTTCATTTGGTCCAAATAGGCAGATTCTGCCCATAATTTGAGACTGTATGTAAGTACATTGAAGCCTTTGCTTCTCTCTGTCTGGGCAGACCTAATACCAGTATGTCAACAATGGCTTAATCAAAGCTCTTTTAAAGAAGATCACAACCACAGGTTAACACTTTTTCAACAAGCACTGTTTAAATGCTGATGGTCTCTGAGAGAGAAGACATCCTTTAGCTAATTTTCCATGCCCATCTTTGCACTGGACAGTCCTGGTGTGCCATCCTGTGTCGCATGTTCGAGAACAAGAAAGCCACGGCCCCGTAACCCAGCGGGGTTGCATGAGCTGTGGAGTTACTTTGCTGCTGCTGTTGCCACTGCTGGTGACAGAGTTAGTCATTTGCCCTTGCTTCTTTGGCACAAAGAAACTATAGCGGACATCCACTGGTTGAGTTGGATCAGTCGCAAGTATCTGCACAATAAGAACCTCTTTTGTGGCAGAGTGTCCCATTGCGTGCAAGAAATCATCTTTGTGACTCCAGCCACTGTAGTTCATGACAGTCCCGTTGATGTCAATGATTGTTTCTGAAGTGGAGATCATGTATTTTCCATTGACAAGGTACTCACCATTTTTCTTTTTCAGGGCCAGGTAGGCAGTGAACCTGCTCTGGTCCTTAGTCTTGAACTGCCGAACTTTGATGTGGGTTGCCCCTTCCGGGATTTTCACTACATCTGTGTAGCCCTTGCTGAATGAAGTTAAAAAAAAAAAAGAGTATTCAGTAGCCAGCGTGAAATAAGCCTCAAGTCTTACTGCAATGCCTAATGAAGTCACTGGCATGACACATCTTGCTTCATTTTAGTTCAGGCCCTGAATCCATCTGGCTTGAGGCTCATCTAAGATTAATTTAACCAGGTTCCACTGTTTGTCTATTGTATTGTTCTTTATGCTCTTGAAGAAATTTCTACTGCACTTATTTCAAATTACTTAATCTTTAGCTTTAGTAACAATTTTACGTGGGTCAGATACAAGAGGAATGAAAAATAACAGATAGCTTATATATTTCAGCAAAGGGTGGGAGATACGAAATACGATGCATGCTTTCCCTGCCAAGGAAAAGATAATGAGATATACATTGGTTACAGCTGTTTCTTGCTGTCTTTGCTATAATGATGATTAAGGAAAGCATGAGCAGAGTAACAGCTGGGTAGAGGTACCTTGGGACCATTTAAAAATAATCTTGATCACTGAGGAAAAATTTGTTTACTTTGAAATTCATAAAGCCGAAGATTAATTGTCAAGTGTCTACTATGAGGTGTGCCCAAATGTTTAATTTGTACCAACAGAGTTCTCTCTGTTGCTACTTATGAAGTATCTTAATTCAGATTTAGAAAAAGATATTTAACTCTTCTACCAAAAGTGACAAGCATTCAAAACCTCCAAGTGTGCTGGAACTTATCACTATCTCAAGTATGTTATTTATTTTAACTTTACTGATATATAGAAAAAAATCTAAAGAATATACATAGCTATAAGCTAGCAGCTGGACTTTGGAGACATGTATTTCCATTTCTAAACCTGTGACAAAACCATTCTGCAAGTATCTCATATCTGAAAAGTTTAGTGCTGAAACTTCTAGAAAAAAGGGAATGAGAAAATATATTAAAAATATATAAAAGTGAAGGGGTGTCCTTTGGGATTGTTTCAAGAACAGAGTGCTAATTTCGAGGATTTTTGGCTGCACAAGTAGAGACTGCACAGACTACAGATTAAACGTTTGTGCTATTCCCCTGCTATTTCCAGCAGTTATGGGGCAACGACTAAAACACTATTGATTTAGCACCTCCATAAAGCTGAAGGAATATGGTGCGAAAAACAGGCTGGGGGGACTCTGCTCTACAGCACTGCACAAATATTTTTACGTAACAGTTGCCAAAATAACTCTGTTAAAACATGTTATTAAAGTTACAAAATCATTTGTTCAAAAACTAAAAGCAATGCTGGAGAATTCAAGTCATCTGCACAAAGAACTGTAACACTCCATGTGCAAAAGGAAGCACATGCAGCCTTAATCCTCCTCTTTTCCGACTTCTGACAATTTGGCTTTACAGTCTTTTAAAAAAAGTTCTTAGGAAGCAAGTTTTCCAGAAGATTATGTTTTGACTCCTTTAGAAGAAAAAAGTACAAACAAATGTTGTTATGGCAATTGTCTGCAAAGGGAAATATTAGTTTCCCTTGTACATTTAATAGTTTCAGTGTACATTTAATGTACAGATTGCTACAGTTTGGCTTATAGTGGACAGTAACGCAGGAGCTGCTATTTTTCAGTGGAGAAAAGATAATTTTACTACAGCCACTGCCCTTTCATATGTAAAAACAGTTCACAGACAATTAAGATATCACTATTTTAATGAGGGGTTTATTTTGAAGCCAACTACTCGCATAAGGGAATTGTCTCAAACAGTATTTCCAGTAAAATTAATTACTCCAAATTACTTAATTAATCACTCCAAAATTAATTCAAAATCAAGTTAGAACATACTTGTTACTTACAGGTTGACTATTACTTTCTAAATGGGGCAACTTTTTGAATGCATTGAGGTTGAACTAATACTTCACTCTCCGACCCGTCTCATTTCAGTTAAAGGCATGATTTGAGGAGTAAGATGGTAACTTCATAGCAATAATTGTAATAGAACCTCTCCATTTCCAAGTATATCTATGCTACAAATCTGGCCTCACTGAAATTCATGGAGTCGCTTTAACATTTTTGCTGCAGCCTGGATTCCAGCACAAGGATCAGTACTGAATCACATGAAGTATATCTCATACTGTCTTCTTCATTTTAGACATCCCAGACATTTCAGTATTTACAAATTGGAAAAGATTTGGTTTATGTAATTACTAATTTGGAGGGAAAGTTGTTCTTTTTGGCAGAGGTGTTTTGGCATCCTGAGGTGAGTAATCATTGGTTTACCAGGAAGAAGAATAGTTACGTTTATTTTTAGAATAAATTCACTCTCAAAGCCATTTTTGACTGCTATTAATCAGTATATCGAAATGTATAGAAATAAAAGGTCATTTCAGCAGTCAGATTTCAACTTCTGGTAGCTTTCAATATGCTATGTAAGAATTTGGAAGATATAAAACAAAATCGAATTTATGTACATTTTAAAAGATGGTACACTAATGCAGTCACAGATACTGAGTAGAAATTGTCAACTGAAGGTTTCTGAGGGTAGATCACTACAGCAGTCCTTGGAGACCTTGGAATCTATATAAATGATAATTAAAAATCCTCATTTTTCTATGAATCTTAAGACTTGAAGATGGAGGGAAACAAGAGTTCAGACAGAAAGCAGACTTACTTGACATTGGTATCTCAGTACAAAGCTTATTGCTGCCCTCAATGTGGTCAGGGAAAACCACGGGGGCGGTTCCTTTTATTTTACTTCTATTAAGTTTTATTATAGTTAAAAGCTGAACTCTGACAGAAAAATGTCTTATGGATAACTGCTATAAATATTTGGACTTAAAAAAATCCATCTGGAGATCAACATTGTGCCAATGGACATGAAGGGATATAGCAAATGCCATGCTTAAGCCTATGTTTACTTCTGACATCTCATCTAGTCACCTAAGCTCCACATACACTCAGGAGTGCGAACAGGTATTTTTAGGGTATAATCCCTCTCAGCTATTAACGAAGACTTTTACAGCTGTGCTCTAATGCTGTCTGCTTCTCTCCACCAGCTACACAAGGAATCCGTGTCACTAAATCAGGTGGGATGTCCTCATTGTCATTCAAAGTTAGATGAGATGAAACACATTCTCAGTGTGTAATTTGCTAAACACAGCATCATCTGGGAAATGCAGAGTTTCAGAGATACTCAGATTATTCTGACCCCAACAACTTTCTGATTCGCTCCTCTCTTCGCTTTCCTCTCTCCTCTAGAAACCACAAGCCATCTGACACAGCGAGTAGCACAAGATGCTGTGCCTTATCCTAGGCAGACTTCCTATTAATGGGGTGCTCACCTGTATCACTGGCACTTTGTGTCAGAAATGAACTGGGTACAGTGTTTTGCCAGTTGATTATTTGCCAGTTTCGGCGTAATGTTAAAAGGCCAGCAGCTGTAAATATCTGGAAAGTGCAATAAAGCACAGGCAATGTACTTTTTTGCTCAATCTTCATATGAAAGTAAACTGCATTTGGAGACAGAAAAAAAGCAAGCACATAGCAGAGGTACTATTGCACAACAAGACACATTTACTAATACTCAAGATCAATACCTCTTTTTGGTAAAGGTTCCCATGACTTTTGTGCAGCTGGAATTGTCTCCTCCACACACCCCACATTTGTCATACTGGAGCTTTGAACCGATGATGCCATCGCAACCAGTTCGGATGCACTTTCCCCGGACGCAGACTGAATTACTGTACGGTCGACATTCAGTACCATCAGTTACCTAGGCAATCAAATGACCATTAGTTAAAACTACCATGGAAAAGATTTGCTTTTGTGAATCTGACTGGCAAAACCCAGCTACTTATTTATGTCACCTACTCAGAATGGAGTGCCTACCCTGACAGACCAGACTGAGTTTCTCTAACATTCCCAGCACAAAAGCAGATGAAATTTAGCAAAGGGCTGAGAGCAATGACAGATAACTCCACTGTAAGACACTAAAATGACCCTGGCTTTAATGATGATCTCACAGCTTATTAATAATAACAATAACAGTACTTGTAGATAGCCTTGCATTTGATCTATCTACATCTAAATGTTGCCTTCATAACGTTTAGAGGCAGAAAACTGCAAGGATAAGCATGGGAGACATTTCAGTTCGAACTGCATCTGATATACCAAACTGACCACAAATCACATCTATACTAATTGGCTAATTATTCTATATTAATTGGCTCCATAAGAGTTACTCCGGACTCTCTTAACATAATTCAGGGTAAAACTTGTTCTTTTACTCATAGTGCTCTTTCTCCCCCAGAAAACCCCAGAATGACAAATGACTCTCCAGGCAGAAACTCCTTTATCCACTACTGAAAACAAACTAGTGCAGAGCACACTAAGAGGCCCATATTTTTCATGAATCCACATATTGAGATGTGGAAAAAGTTATCTCATCTCAGAGGCCAATTCTGGTCCTAATGTATAACCAGTGGATCAAACCATTAAATCTAATCACACAGTTAAATCTTTGAATCATATGATTAACTTATTTTCCCTTGTTGTAGGGAAAGATTTCTAAGATACAGGACGCTTCTAAACTGGAGCATGAAATCAGAATTGGAGATGCCATTACCTTCTGAGAAAATACCACATAATAGCCAGTTCCTTTGGCTCGGCAGGTGAGCTTGCAAACGTCTCCGGGAAGTACTCCAGCATACTTGGGCACCCATTCAACAAATGTCTTGACACCCTTTGCGTCAGACTGATAGCCATTCCTTGCTTCACACTGCTCTTGTCGAAAAGATTTAGCTGCAGAATTATTCACATCATTAGTGACTATTTCAGACCACGCTGCAAATATCATTGTGCCCATCTATTATTCCAATTTCTTTTTCACATAATTTTTAAGTTACGTCACTTCACCTCTTTCCTTAGAACTGGCCTTCAAATCCTTCAACTGTTTTAGCTTGGAAATCTTCCCATGACATAATAAGCATTAAAGAACTAAAGTTTGTGTTATGGTTAATTTTCCAGGACTGAAATTTCTTTTCATTCAAGTGTCCTTTCTGTATGGCGTCAGGGTGGGGATGGGGGAAGAATTACGGTATTGTATTAATGATGAATGTCTTGCCTTGGTAAATACGTTTTGCAGAAACTACAATGGACCTTTGTTGTTTCCTTTCACAGTAAATGTTCAATATTTACTATCTATGAACAGAGGCTGGAGCATGAAGGCACTTACCATTTGCTGGGCAGGGTGCGACGTTGCAGGAGCGGTAGATGGCCCTCTTGCCGGTGCAGTACCGTCCGTTGTTTCTAGGAGCTGGGTTATTGCAGTGACGATAAGCAAACTGAACTCCTCCGCCACAGGTACGGGAGCACTGTCCCCAAGGTCCCCAGGAGCCCCAGTTACCATGGCTTGAAGCCTGAAATATATGGGGAACAGTGGGAGGTAAGGACATAATCCAAGTGTGAATAAAGGTGCTACATCTCAATGTACTGCTAATGTTTTCCTCAATTGAAGGCAATTCCTTGGTTATTTTAATCAGGGATAACAGGTCTTAGGAGCCTTCTTTCTCCCAGCAGAGTTAATTTCTGTCTTTTATCTGCACATTGATGACATCTCATTTGGCACTGTGCATGCACTAGGCCTTGCTTTGCACAGCCACCTTCAGCTTGTTTCATGGAAGACACGCGTGCACCAGAAACAGCGCCCGTAGTCTCATGTGCTGGTCTCCTATTTTTGCTATTCTTACCAATAGGGCCCCTTAAACTAGCTCCAGGGGATTCGGCTCCCAGAATATGTTCATAAGACTAATCTATGATTAATTAAATGCAATTATTGTGATGTGTAGGTATTGCTCTGAATTACTGGCAAGAGGTGGAGTTGTCAGATATAGTTTGCAACTCTGCTAAACTGGCTACCTAGAAAGAGTATTGCAACAGCATGTAGAAGTATACAACTCCATAAAAAAGAGTGTTACAAGGGCTATAGCTTGACTTGAATGACTCTCATAGTTTGCAAATATCTTCACAAAGCCCTACAAGTCCATACCTCTTCTGTTCTGTGGTATGGTATAACAGAAGAGGCAGTGCTACTGTCTACCCAGTAAATTTAGAAGTATCTGAACTGTGCAGTTGACAGTTCTCATGAGCTGGGGGACTTCTCAGATGTATAAAGTTGACAGAAGGGACTCTATCACTGGAGGTACAAACTTTTCTGCTCCAGAAATTATATTCTGGATGAACTTCATCCACCTTCCTCTTCACTAGAGTTAGGGCCCTGGGGCCTTTCAGATAAAGGCTGTAAATTAAAAAAAAATTTACAGCTTTAATTTACCTTGCATTCCATTGCCAAGAAGTCAGGAAGCTAATAATAGCCCCTTCACAATCTTTCCGTATGTCCTGAGACCTGACTTACTGAATGGGCAAATCCTCTACTCTGAAGGGATGCTCTCAGTTTTCCAGGAATGAAGGCTTTCTTACTTAAAGAAGAAACCGTGCTTCCTGAAACTCAGTGGCGTTTTCCCTGTATCCCTCACCAATAACACTCCAATTACATGCTAAAAAATAAGGCAGCTTTCAATCTGACTTCCATGAAGTCCCTTTCACTCCCACAAAAATCAGCGCCTTTGAGGGTCATGCCTTCTAAAATTCCCTAGGGTCACAGCTGGTAACTTACTGAGTAGTATTTCTTCTTGGTTTTGTCAACACATTTTCCCTGGAGGCAGATCCTCCCTTTTCCACATGGTGTTCCCTCCACAGCAGGCAGCTTCTTAGTCAGACAAACCATCTGACCTTGGCGCACAACTGCACACCAGAGGCGAGAGCACACATCCATACCGGGACACACTGTGTATTCGGGTCCAAACGCCAGTTTGCACTGCCGAATGGCATCGTAGGTTTGTCCCGGAAGCTCCTCAGGGCCCAGGATCTGCTTTCTCGGTTGGTCCAGCAAACAGTTGCCTAAAAGAGCCAACCAACCTGTTATTACTCATTTCCTAGTTTTCTCTGCAGTGCTGCAAATCTGTCATTCAAGTTAGGCAGACCGATAATGACAGCGAACCTCATTCAAAGGATGCTGACGTGAACGGAAAGGCTCTCTGAGGTGTCATCAGGTTTTGGACAAGGTCATAGTATTGCAACTGTGTTCTCACCCAGCAGAGTGCCAGGTGTCGAGCTGTCTATTTCCAGTCCGAGGGTGTAAATGAGGTTTACTCAGGTCCCTTTGGCCTTTCATCCTGGTTGCCGTTATTTGAATTGACTCTGAACACATTCCACTCTATTTATCAGTTTGTGATTTAAGGAATGATCAAGACTCATGGCAAAGTAAGCAAAGTTGTTATTTGAATTTTGAGACAGAATGTCAGAAATGGCAAAGCTTCTAAAAGGATGCCAGAAAAATCACAAAATCCAGACTTGTAGCCAATGAAGCCCTTAAAAGAAAAAATAAAGAAAAAACCCCAACAGATCAAAGGAAAAATATAAGCTGCATATCAAAACTAATGTTGGTGGTAAATCTGGACTGGGCTTTCCTTGTAAGGAATGATACTTGGCTGCTTCTGGAATTAGTTTGAAGAGGGCTATCCATTTTATACAAAAACACATAAATAACAGAAAGAAAAGGAAAAAATAGCATAAACATAAAGAATTGAACATGTGTTTTGAGATATATTGCAGAGGTCAAGATTTGTCTGGCACACTCTAAAAATGAGAATTCACATTTAGGTTCTAGAGGATCTACTAATAGATTTTTTTTTTTACTATTGAAAAACTTACTTGTTGACATGCAGAACTATTTATTCAGTGTAACCTCTTTTACACTTCATGAAAGGGATATGTGGTCTGGGCAAGCTTCTCTGATCCGGGGCCAAAATAACTTACCACAGTTTACCTCACTTTGGAACCTACCCCAGTGTTCTTCAGTTGGATCACGGGTGAAAAAAGGCTATCTATAAAATCCTCACTATTTACACAAAAATGGAATAGAATTGCAAGCTATGGCAGTGAATTTAAACAAGCCAAATACACCATCTCTCAATGGCTTGTATTCTCCCTCCAGAACACACACTTAACTGCAGCTGTTCTTTTTTTCCTGTAAAGACTAAGGCCAATTAGCCAAATCAGCCAAAAATTCTTCCTGCATCATCACTTACTATCAAAAAACTCTCTGCCTTGTTAAACTTGTTCCATTTGTCCTTTGCTGACCCTGATTTACCCTAGCCTTATCTTTCTTTACTCTGGATTATGCTGACTTTTTAAATGAAGACAAGGTGTGCCAATGCTAACTGATGAGCTGAGTGCCATGAGATAAAGATAATTAAAAGTACTCTAGCATTCAAAGCGTGTTGTAGTGTAAAATATAAAGTCACGGTGAAGAGTGAGGAAGCACAGATTTTTTTTCTGGGGTTTCTGAGAAGGACGTCATTGGCAAAAGTTGCTGTCAAAAATACACTCTGTAAAAGCAAAGAGCAGCAGAAGTCCTACTTCAAAACCTTGTGACAGGGGAGGAAGCTAGTACAGTGTTAGGGCAGTGATGGGAAGGCACTAGCATGTCAAAATTTAGTGGTATACACTACTACTATATATATACTGCAGCGTTTATCAAACTCCCAAGTGCAACCATTATTCAGTATTTTAAAACGTCATAATAACACATAATTTCTCCATGACAGACATTGCTGCCCATCACAGAGACCTGCTGTGACTGACATGACTGGAAATATAAATTTAGAGAAAAAAGAAAAAAAAAAGTCACATCCTTGCATATACTTGATTTGTCAATCACTTTAGTTAACACCCATTTGAATATCTTTCACATGTGAATAACAAACAGGTTTCACAAGCTTACATAGCAAATATAGCATTTTTTCTCCTTCAGAATACAGGGGAAGGAGATCCAAAGTTCTCCTTAACTGATACTGCTCTGAGGAAACACATACAATGTCTATAAAGCCAGGTGTTCCAACTGATCTCAGATGATAAATTCAAAACTGAAGATAGGAAAGGCCCCTAAGGCTTCCCCACAGGAAAAAAAAAAAAAACACCTTTACATTTATAGATAGTAGCAGTGGTAATCTATGTTTAGACAGGTTGCAACGAAGTGCAGGTGTTTTCACCAGCAGCTGGTCCAACCTCCTACTTGTAATGGTCAGAAAAGACAGAGTTAAGAGGTTGGAGAACGGTTTGCCCTGGGTGCCCTGGTTGAGAGGGGCAGAGAAAGCTTCAATTCACTACATTACACTGCAACATACAGAGCATGTATATACTGCTATTGCCGTTTTTTGTCCTGAGTACCAAAGAACATCTGTGTGCCCTGGAATAGAGCTACATTGTTGTCTGATGACAGTGTTAATTAAGCCATCTCATTATCTCTCCTCAATGTTACGTGCAATATATCTTGGGAAAAAAAGGCAGAATGAGATCTGTGCAGGAAGCAGATAACCAGGATATAAATGAATTAAAATAGAAATAGTCCTTGCTTTAGGTTGCACAGAGCACCGAGCACTCTGACAAACACAATAAATCGCAAGCAATCATACCACAGCCTAGTGGTTGGCATGACAATAAAGGCAATTAGTACCTTAGGAGAGAGTTGGCTAAAAGCAGATGAAAATAAATGTCACTGTCTTCTGGACACTAACTCAGCCTTTTCTTCCTAAATGTCAAACTGCTGTCTGGGGTCATCTCACGAGTGTAAAACAAATGGTGATATCATGACAATGATGTTTATAGTTCTCAGAGTGGGTCTCAGGAGACAGGGAATCAGCACCTTGATCCTCCCCAGACCTCCTGGTTGACCTTGGACAAGACATTTATATTGGGATTTATTTAGCTGACTTTAACTGTAGGTAATGCTGGTGTCTGCAATTCAGTCAGCTGTCAGATGTTTCAGTACTCAGACAAACGAGTTTATGGTGTAATTCAGCACCACTAATGCAACTCGTGAGATCAGTCAAACCATTGATGACATTGACTACACCCCTCTGCACTACAATGGGAACTGAAAGACATTGACTACACCCCTCTGCACTACAATGGGAACTGAAATACCCAGTTTAGGAGTAGCCACCTACATAGTAAATACCCACATTGTATAAGATGAGTCCGCTCCTCAACATCGCTTTCCAAATTTAGAAAATAGGAACATCAGTACTTCATAAAGTGATGTTAAGGAATTAGAGAGTCAAGACTGTGATGTTTGCTGTTACAGCAGTATGGGGTGAACATCTACATCTGTATGGGAAACTTAAAGCTTTAATAAGACATTGTTCTTTTGTAGTAGAATACTGCTCACAGATCCAAACTTCTGGACTTCATTCACGTTTCATTATGCTTAGCCATAAGGAGCAGCAGATGAAGCATTTCATTTATTTCCCCACACCCATGCCGCCATGCCCTGTTTGTCACAAAGCACAATTCATAAGCTCATGCCCGCTCAGACCAAAAGCCCGGTGCAAACTGCTTATGCTGCCTATCAGACAACAGAAGAGTCTCCTCTTGGTCAGGGTATCCCACATAAGCTTCCTGTGACTACGCAAAATCTGGTCACAAACTTCCTAAAAGAAAGCCTGGCATATGAATATCTGTATTCTTTTGTTGAAAACTGCTATTTTGTGCCTTCCTCGTTTACGCTATGCCTGCGGCACTGCTCAAAATTACACCTGAATGGTTAAGGTTTTTTTTTCTCTGCCTAGCAGCACTTGAGAGAGGTAAGATTTTCTTCTTTCTATGGGAAGATTGCAGGGGAGTACCTTCTTGGAAACAAAAAGGGAGGGAAAACACTGCAACTACTCGACGGTACATCTGCCCCAGCTAAGGAAAAAAATGAGCAACCCAAAAAGCAGACACGTGTATTCTGGAGGAAACATGGAAATATGGCACGTTTGTACTGTTTTATCATCAGCCCAAAGCAGTCTGAAAGGCAGCATCATGCTCTACTACGATCCTGTGGTTTCTGGTACACTCAGCATACATTACAAATGGGAATTATGGAGCTATGGATTCATTCACTGGCTGGAAGAAGAAAATAAAACCAGAAGTTCCCTTCCTAAAATAACGCATGGCCTTTCAGCACAATAATTTGAAGAAACTGCAATTTAAATCATTGATTTCCATTTTTACTTCATAGATAGTGTTTGTGTTCTGTTAAGACAAATCTTTGATTTAAGATAAATAACTGAAAAATTATAAACTTCAACAGAAAAGGAAGACTGTTACTTAGAAAAGGTCTCTGAAGGTCTGATCTATCAAGAAAAGAGAGTCCCTAAACACTGTATATTTGAAATCACACCAATAGCATCAGTAATAAAATTATTTCCCAGAGGACTATGGACCTCTATGACGAGAGGTTCAAATTTTCTGTGAATTATTTCATCTCATCGATAACTCTTTGAGACTACATGCCTGAGCGGTAACTACTCATGAGTGTTAGAAAGGGCAATGTACCCTAACCTATCCATTAACAGCCTGACAGATCCTAAGCCCTTTACATGCAGCAAAGAATACATGACTTTGTGCAAAGTGTCAGCAGTTGAGGACCGCTAAACTTCGTGTACAGGAAAACAGCGCTCATGCTGAACAAAGAGACCGTAACGCTGCTCTGAAGGATCTGAAGCTCCTACCTACTTTTACTGAAAAAAACCGGCAGAGTTGTATTCTCAGACCTACAGGACTGATTGTTACAGCCCCTCCTTACACCCACGTTGAGACTGGGTCCAGCTCATGGATAAGGGTCCAAATTTCAAGCATCCCTCCAGGTACAAACAAGCCAAAGGTGAGGTGGGTGGGAGAAATGCCCTCTTTGCTTTCGTTATTGTTGGAGAAAGTAGCTAGCTGGATGCATAGTAAAGAGAAGAAGTCAGGCCATTAAAAAAGGAAAAAAATGAGAACAACCTTTCTACTCGCCTGCAGCAGGAGAGGAACAGAAGAGGAAATGTAGTTCAGAATTCCTTGTGCTCTCTAAGAGGTCATCCATGGATGGCAAGGGAGGTCGCTTTTTTTTTACCCCAGTGAACTGTACTGTACCTCAGTAACTAAACTCAAGAAGGAAAGTTCTCTTCATATGTGGAAACTAACTTGGTAATATTAAGTCAATGCCAGAGCAATATGGACCATAAAACAGGACAGTACAGATTAATAGATCTAATAAAATTGAGAGAAAAAATGAAGTCATTCTCCAACACAGGAAAACAGGAGAAAATATTTCAGAGAGCACTGAAATTAGCCGACAAAATATTTAAAAGCAAAAAAACCTTTACATTCAGCAGACATACCATATTTTTTATCCATAAGTATTTCGGTTACCATAACAACTTGATCCATTCACTCAGTTATGTAATTTTTATCTCAGCATTTTGGAATTTGAATGGTTTGTTTAAGAACTGCAGTTGCTTTGGGAGCACAATGAAGACTTTAAAATTCATTAAAGAGTGAATTATGCTTTTTTAATACTACTTGTGGAAAAAGAAAGTTTTGCACTTATTCTCCAAAGAGTAAATGACACATTTAACAAATATTAGTTCCGTGATTTGGAAGGTAAGCTCCTGGGGCAGAAGTAATCTTTTATGATATACAGCACAGGGGAGTCTTAATTCTTGCTTACAGCCCCTCCACATATACATAATAAATACAATAGCATTATAAATGTAATAAATGTAATGGCATCATCAACATAATAAATGTCATTAATGGTAACAAGAACCCATACACTCTGCTCGTATCTGTAGTCTAACGCTAAGTAGACCATATCACCCATTTTAATTTCTGTGAGGAAAAAGCCATTTCCTCGTGTCTTCTGTTTAAAGCACTCTCTGAGCTCATATCTGTGGCATTTGGGAAGACAAGACTAATTTCTAAATTAGGTCTAAAAAATGTTCCATGTTCCAAAACAAATTATTGCCAACACACACTTCATCAGCTCTTTCTTTTCTCTTGCATTTGAACCATGCAAAGGGAGGGCAGGACTCTGCCAGCCTTTTAGACCTTTGCCTTGTTTTGCAGGCACTTCGAAGATAGTCCTGAAGATGAGCAAGGAATGAACAAGCTGGTATAAAATGTTCTTACTAAAAAACCAGATCAGAGTAAAAACTAACATGTAGCTGACACAAGATGTGATAATACATACCATGACCATCATCAAAAAATTCTGTTATAGTTGCTGAAGTGCATTTGGACCAGGGTTTTGAAGCATCGATGCTAGTCAGAATGGAGGACATCAGGCGCTTATCTTCCATGGAGCCAAAGTTCTCCTCACAAAATTTGGAGTCATCATGGGAAAGCCCAAGCAAGTGCCCTGTAGAAATGAAACAAATAAATAAAATTATATGACTATCCATAACAGAGTTTACCAGCTGGAGCTCACAGGCAAGGTAAATTAATTGTATAATTCATTCTCAAATTTTGAACAGCAGCCCAAAGCAGGCCACTTGAAACGTGGTTATCTCTGCTTGAAGACAAAAAAGCTGTGACAGTTTACACCATTACATATAGCAAGGAAGTAACGCCATCAGCTGACATGTCATCGAGCTGTGCTAATTGAAACTCAATGAAGACTAAAGTGAACTGTACTCATTTGTATTCGTTAACAAGTTAGTTCTTACTGTTTTTCCAAATCGCCTTCAGCAAGAAAGACTAATACTTCACTCTGTAAAGATGTTCTGCAATTGTCTAGAAAGGTGCTACAGTATCTTTCCAAATGGACAAAAATGCTAGTATTTATGGAACAACTAAACAAACTGTATGTAAATCCTTAAAGTGCACTCCTCGCTGAAGTACGAGTACCCTCTACAATACATCAAACAATCTGAGCAATATTTTCAAATAGTCTCTTCCATATAGAGAGTCTTGTTTTGTGGGAGGGTGCTTTTTAGTATTGTTTTGGTTAGGGTTTTAGTTTTGCTGGTTTTTATTTTTAAATGTATATGGTATCGGATATTTATACTCAGGAACACAAAATAATGTGCATACAAAGCAGCACATGATGGAAATTGCAAAAATCCTTCATGTTCAGGGGAGTTCAGTCCAGGGCTAGATGAGTTCTTTTAAGTGCGACAGCAACCTTTTCTGTAGATCAGTGATCCCCATCTTCTCTAGTCTCTGGGCAATAATAATAGATTGCAGGCAACACACTTTGTTCCCTCTGTAAACATCGGGTTTATCTTTAATTTCCATGCACACACTGGATTATTTAACAGCCAACTTACTATCCAAGAGGTAGAAGACTGAATGGGAACCAAAGCTGCAGGGAGCTCAAGCATGAACTTAACACTCACAGTCTTCAACCCAGGCCAGGAGATGATTAATCAGACATCCAGGGCTAGACCGAGAGTGCTTTAATGATAAGGACAAAGAATACCTATCAAAGCCACTGCAGAGAAATAAACCTGATGCCCTCAAACAGCAGCTGAAGAGACAGATTGTGTTATTCTGCAATAAATAAAAGCCTTCTACGTACCGTTGGTTTCATGTTTCGGTATAACTGCTGTAGACTAGCTGTAAGGTGACATAGGTAGGGACACCGATGGCAGGATATCATATTCTGATATCCATAGTAGTAGGCATGACAAAAATAATAACAATAATAATACCTACAATATGGGCTGGAAAAGAAGAAAATCAGCAAACTGTACCTATTTGCCTTATATAAACTTGCTGTTATGTTGTTTTCATCTGCTCTGGGGGAGAAGCCAAGAGGAAAGACATGGAGGCAGCACTCACTGCCGAGCTGTATCTGAGATTAGGAAAGTACCTATCTGACAAGAAGTCTGTGTTAAGGCTGCAGGATATCAGAAATCAGGGTTTCTGTCCTGTGAAAGAAGCCAAGGTATCATGTGGCAGCCTTACTCACATGCTGGGTTCCCGACCTAAGGATGGAGCTGCAGGAAAAGTGACAAGAGGACCTTGATCTATCACTTCTGGTTGTACCAGTGATGACTGAGAACAGCCAGTCTGTCTTGTGCAGCTACTAAATTCCCACTGGAGGGGAGGTGGGAAGGAGAATGAAGAGGGCATTTCTCTTTTTTTCTCTCTTCCCCTGGTGTGCACATATTTACCAATATCATTCAAATACAGCTACTATTTGAATAAAAGGCCCTGTAGTATTATAAATGCTAGTAAGAATTTATTCAAGGAACCTGGGTTAACACTGATGAAAGCTAATACTCCTTTCCCTGTCACTACTGTTGCTAATTGCTATTGCAATGCTGTTATCACAAATACATTGCTGCAAAAACATAATGAATCAAACTGTCATGCTGAAGGCATGTCTAATTACTGGTGTGTTTTATATGCAAGATTTGGGCTTATTTTTTTCTGATAGGTAAAACCACTTTGCTTTGGCAATACTTATTATATATGGGCCAGATAATGCTATTTTTATTCTGCGCTGAGACACAACTGAGTATCAGTGGGTACATGTCAAGTTTCAATCTGATATAGCACAATATAAATACTTGCTCTGAAGAGATGACAACATCTTCGTTTTATTTAAGCCAAATGCTGGTGTTGAGCAAAATAATTCACTAGTAACCTTATGATTTCAAGGAGACATTTCTCTGACAGAGTAACCAAATAATCAGTGCATCCCTTCTAACCTATAGAGCAAATTCTGTGGAAGTGTCACAGGCTAAGTGTATAATGAATCAGCAGCTACTGTGCCAATGAGGACTACCTCTGACTTTGCCAAAGTCCTAAACACTGACAACGAGCATCTTCAGGAAACGCAAAGATGATGTTATTTTTGGCTGCCGTTCTATACAACCTTATCGCTGTGCTTGTATTCGTGCTAATGCACTGAATGGCACCAGGTCGCACCTCATGTCTGAGAACTACGAGCAGAGCTGACGGGCTAATGAACCTCAACACATGCCTAGCAGTAATATAACTAGAACCATTTTCTGCTGACATTAAATAACTCCTCATAGCATGTTTCACCAGTGTTCTGCTAACTTAAGCAAACATTTACTAGAGAGGGCTTTAGCCCCATCCCCTAGCTTTTGTTGACGTACCCCTCAATATGCAGCACAGCTCCCCATGTAAATCAGGACTGCGCAGACACTGCTTTGCAGAGCTGTTCAGGACTTTCAACCAGTTTCTTGTACTTTACTTGAACCTGTGCACTTGAATATGCATATATTACCCATCAATTATACAGAAATATTTGCAAAAAATTAGCCCAGCAAGCATGAAAACAGCGGGCTGGTTGGCCTAGGTCTCACTATAGCAACCTTCTCTGAGACAAGCTGTATACTTAAAGGTTGCAGGAACAATGCTTTTGTATTTAATGTCCCAAGACTGCTCACAGTTGTAACACTGCAAGAAATTACTTCACTGCAGCATGCTTGTGAAATAAGGTAATGAGGTTCTGTCAGTGGAAAAGGAGTTTCATTTCTAAGGTACTAAACAGCTCTGGGTGAATAACAAAAGCTGGAGGATTGTTCAGAAAGTTCGGCTGAATAACATCATATAGCACACAATGCATGTTCAGTGTAGGATACGAATAATAGTTGGGTGCAAACTAGCAATTTGAGAACTTAATTTTTCAGAGTGCTCAACATTTTATAGCACCATTCAGAACTACCCAAAACTCTGTGATGTGAAGGATTCAGTCTTGTAGGGCAGAATTCAAGTTTCTTAACCTTAGCACCCTCTGACACCACTCTGCAACACCCCACCGATTTAGGATACAACTTTGCTCTCCATACGAATCCCTTTCTTGCATAACCGTACTTCACCTTTCATAACTTTGTTCATCTTACGTGACAGACATCCCACATGAGCACATAATAAATGACTTAATACAGTGCAGATATGCACTGGCCCTGTTAACGCTGATGCTTCTGAATGGGCCGCTTGGACATCTCTGAGTTTCTCTGCTACGTATGACATTCTTTTAACACAGTTTTTGTGTGTTTAAGTTCCTCCTTGCACCAACTTCATCAGTCCTGGCTTTGGAAAGACCTCTTTGTCTTTCCTACGTGTATTTTTCAGCCCCGGCTCCTCCTGCAGTGTGACTTGTAAGCAACCTCAGGTTAGACTACCTACTGTCAGAGCAATGCGAATGTTCCTGGAGCAGGCCAGGGAGTATATCGTGCTTTAGCTTGCTCCTGGCTTCCCTGCCTAAAGACGGTACAGTTTCCTCCCCTCTCTACTCCGAGAGACGCACTGACTCTGCGGAGAATGTAACCGCTGAGCAGTGGATTGAAGTTGTTCTTCTTTTCTTTTTTCCTCCTCCATATATACAAAAAAAGAATATCCCTCAGATAGGAGAAAGCTTGCAGCCAAATCTCAAGCTCTTCACTTTGAGCAGAGAGACTGCAAATTTTTCCATAAAATGCTTGCAAATTAGTCTCCCTCTCAGAAATGGCTGGACAGTCTCTGTGGAGAAGTTCAGAGTAAATAAATAAAATTAAATGCTTCTCAGGCAACTATTCAGCACAGAACATTTTATCCCAAATACCTTGGCAAAAGCACAGGAAACTGCAACAGGGTCATCTTCTGGAAAGTGTCAAGCTACTGGCTTCACCTTTAACTAGAGTGCAGCATAACTTCTGTACTTTACAGTGATAAATGGGGTAAACAGAGGACATACCTCATTAACATTACTTTGTCATATTAAATCAGGCCACTGTTCTAATGCATGACGAGAGCTAAGTCACTTACTTGGCAGACTTCACCTTTTCGAGAAGAAGGTTCCCAAAGTATTTGTGAATCTCTCCTGTTATTTTTAAATTTTTCAAAAATAATTTTAAAAAATCATGACAAGGAAAGAAGTAGTAAGTAGCGAATAATTTCCAAAATACATAATTCCAATTGTCAGTATTTGAGTTTCTAAATTAAGCACCAGTGACATTAGTGAGGGTAATACCTGTCCATGGCATTAAATATATGGATTACATCTGTCCATACTGATTTGCCAGTTAACTTCGTATGTATGCTTACAAACACTGTGAATGCAACTTTCAAAGAATTTTATGGAACTAAAATTCCTAATACTTATCACAACCTAAATCTTTCTCCATGCTAGCTTTGGCTTTTAAGGCATTCTGACCAGGCTTAAAACAGATTAAAATATACGACAAACTTCCAATGACTCTTAAAACTCTTTTTGCCCTTCATTCAAAATAATCAAAATTCAAAATATCACAGTGATCTGTAATCCCTAAATACTGCCTAGCTAATGTATGCTCTTTTTACCACAGAAGTGGGAACAACAAAGTACTTCTACACCTGCGCCCTTCATCCTTTCGCATCCAAGAACTAAAGAAGGGACACTTCCCTTCCTATTTGAAAAGTCTCCCTCCCCACACCCCGCGCATGCATGAACATGCTGGTATCACCCCATACTGCTCATGACATTAGGGTGGTTTCTGGCATTTCTTATCTTACTTTCATAAGAACCAAGGTGAAAAAGTGACAGGTGATCCTTCAAGTGAGCCTGTATGTAAGCATAATTCCAGCAAAAGCTTTGACTTAGCGAACACAAATCTTATAATGAAGGCTTTTAAAAACCGTGCCAATTTTAGCACCACAACATTTTGTACTGCTATGAACCTCAAACCAGGCTATTGAAAAAAGAAAAAAAAAAGGCTCCCAGCAGCTGTGTAAAATGATGACTGATTGAGAATGGGTTAGTAGATCATCTGATGTTTTCTACTTAATGAAGCATCTTACTGGTGTTGACAGTTCCCACTGAGTGAAAATGACATAATATAATTTTACCAGCAGGATGGTGTTTAGTTAAGTTATGCTGTAGGAATGCACCAAATGGTAAAAGAAACAGATGGCGAGGAGGCAGGGTTTACCCTCGTGCAAGTGAAGAGGAGCTAGCCTTCTTGTAAATGGGTCCTTCCCAAACGGCAAAAAGACCAGCCAGCTAAATGGACTGACAGCCTTTCTACACAGCCTTCCTTCTCCCCTTGCGCTGAGAGAAGGTGTGACTACATCAATAAACCGTTGAAAGCAGCATGAAAGCAACCTGCAGACTTTGAACCCTAATGTATTTTGGAATGTCATCTGCAAGGGGCTCTTGACACAGCTCAGTCTGTTTAGATCCTGAAGCTAGAAATGAAGGACTCAACAGCAGCCATCAGCCCCTGGGTCCCAGTTCACCCGCACTGTCTGCATTCCTGCCAGTGGACCTTGCACTGCACAAGCTTCCCTACCCCAACAGCTCCTGAAGGCCAACACCCATTACAGCCCAACAGGAAATAATACCCCCAATGGGTTCAAAAATAATTCCTACACCTTGTAGGAATGGGGTGTATATTCCTCATATAAGGTAGGAATACTCCAAAGCAATTATGACAAGTCAGCTAAAACTTACATCCTCTCTAAACATCAGGACACAAAGAGCTCTGCAGGTAAATCAGGAGCACATCAGAGCTATGTGGGATGTGTGGAGAAGCACATTGTGCTGCAGCTATTTGCTTCCCAGGAGCACTGGGAAGCAAACCAGAAGTTTGGATATTTCTGAATTTTCTTAAAATATGTTGCCAGGCTATCTGTAGAGGCTCTCTGAGTGAACAGCATGCAAAAATTACATCTCATTTATTTTCCACTGGTATCTCAAGCGTAGGAATAAAGAAAACAAAAAGTGTCCCCAATGTACAGCAAGTAAAACCCAGCTTTTGCTAAAACACAAATTGTGGTGGCTCTTCTGGAAAAAACCCAACAACCTTGTTTATGGACATACACACATCTCTAGTGCTTGAACTGAACAGCATGTAAAAGTACAGCTCTTGCACTGAATTTGACCACAGGACACATGCAAAGTGACACAGCACACTAAAAAATGCTGCAGGCATTGTAATTTGTTTTCTTAGAAAAGCTCAGCTCCGATGAAGCATGTGTTTTTCAGTGAGGTCATGCCTTTCACCTAATTTTCCGTGGGGACGACTGGGGTACAAAAGAAGGTCAAGTGATTTGCCCAAGGTTACCCAGTGAGTCACTGGCTCTCACGGGATCAGGATTCAGGAAGCTCCTGGCTCAACATTCCTCGGTCTAATCACCAGCCCATATTTTCTGCATGAGCCTCTCACTCTCTCCTTTGCTAAACAAAGATTGCATGGGGTAACTCTTTTAAAATAAAACCATTTCTTTCTGCATGTACTGTTTTTCTAACTTGTGCAAGTACAGTACTCCTTGTTAAGAACTGCATACTGATATCACTCAGAAATCCTCTTGAAGTCATGGGAATTTTGCATAAAAAATGATGGACCTAAGCAATAACAATTAATAAAGTTGTTTTTTTATAAAACAGAAGTGCTTTGAATTACACAAGCTTACAAAAA
The DNA here is from genome assembly GCF_035582795.1 of Mycteria americana. Lineage (NCBI taxonomy): Eukaryota > Metazoa > Chordata > Aves > Ciconiiformes > Ciconiidae > Mycteria > Mycteria americana. The sequence continues at coordinate 116,956,851 of NC_134365.1, forward strand.
ACATGCACAGAATATAAAACTTGCTAGTCGTCTTTCTTCATACTTGAACTTTCCTTCCAATTTTCTTTTCTTTACTGCTATCCATCACTTACGAAAGAAAAAGAAAAAAAAAAGAATCACTCTCTCTTTTAAATCTCCAGCCCAGAGGCAGTTTTTAATATTTCTGGCTTAAAAGAGTTCTTCAGACTGAATGAAACAATAGTCTGAAGTGCAGCTTCTTTTCAGGAGCAGACATAAAAAAAAAAGCCACAATCAGACATTCATACACCAGTTCTGCAGACTTTACACAAAACAAACTTCTGCTGAAATGGCTTGTTATAACAGACTTCTGTGGGAGATCACAGCTATATCACCCCCATCAGACAGACAATTTGCAGGCAAGATTCTGTCCAGGCAGGGCGGACTAGGCAATCAGAAACCGCTATGTCCACATAGACGCAAATAATCATTAAAAAGATGTGGTCTTGGAGGTCCACGCTACATCTGTTATGCTAATTAACAGGGCATGTAGAAGAGAAACATTGATTGTAATGAAAAAGAGGGAGATGGTGACACCATTTCACATCTGTCCAACTCAGAGTAACTCACAAAGAATGCAATTCATGGTAGCTGATGGTAAATGAATATACTGCGGGAGAGAAGATAGTGCAAGAATGTAAAAATTGCATTGCCTGCTGCCTGTCTATTGGGTAATTCTGCCTTCTTCTCTGTACCCAAAGTACTTTCCGCACAAAACCAACATGATCATATCAGTAGTATTTACTTGCCAAAGAGGAAAGTAATCCCTACTTTCCCCTGCAGTCTGGAAGACTGGGGGTTCAGGCACGCACAGCTGAAGTGGACTTCTTTTAGAATCATAGAATCCTTTACGGTGGAAAAGACCCTTAAGATCATCGAGTCCAACCGCAAACCTAACACTGCCAAGTCCACCACTAAACCATGTCCCTAAAATATTTTTTGATAATGACTGTTCTGAAACATTAGGCAAAACACTGTTCCATTCTCAATTCCCTTATGGTTGCAGAGATACCGATATTTCACTCTATGCAACTGGCTTCAAGTTACAATGTTTCAGGATCTGTAGCAGCTTTTCAAAGCATAGCACTTGTTTAATCTAATCCTTCATGAGGTTACACGAACACAGAGACCAGCACAACTCCAGAAAACCTCTGAAAACTCGGGCCATGTTAGCGCTGTGTCCGAGTCGCCTCCTGAAGTCTCTGGTTGAGAACTTGGCTCTCCATCTCCTCACCGCTCTGTCAGAATCGCTTCACAGACATTAAGAAGGCGAAGATCCCCAGTCTACTCAGACTTAAAAGTACGCGGTAGACAAAGAAAAGCTCAAGCATATTCAGAACCTGAGAATTCAATTTTTCTACATCGTATCAATTTCCCCCTTCCGCCTCTCCACTTTTCCATACAAACTGTCTCAGCTTCACTAAAAAAGGTTTCTTTTAAGCACCATGTGTGCTGCAGGTGGAACAATTATATATTACATATAACTCTGTAAATTAATCAAAATATTGTTGGGCAAGCCAAGAATTTTTACCCAAAATTTTAACCAGCAACATTTTGTACAGCTGATGTTTGTTTTTTGAAGCATCAGTTAAATTTTCTGCCCCACTCTTCACCTCTTGTGAAGGCTTAGCTTTGACTGCCCATCTTTGCTCTTAACCAAAGAGAATATGTTCATGAGGGCTTAATTCAAGAGCTTTTGCAAGAGAAGTTTAGATAGAACTTTGAAAAAGGTTCAAAGAGAAGGAATCAAGCAATTTTCCTGATGTGTGTCATCAGAGAAGACCTGGATGAGTGTACTCTCTCTCTTTTTTGTTGTTTTAAGAAAGCAAATCTGCCTAATTATGATTACCTGGATATTTGCCTAAACTTTGTCTGTCATGAAGGAAACATAATACTAAAGTCAGACAACCTTCACCATTTTTTCATGTGCCTATGAGATTCTGTGCCCTTGGCAATGTATCCCCCTTGAAATGAAAGGCTAAAAAAGATTTGTACCTGTCAAGTCTGAAGCTTGTCTTTATCTGCTTTATCTTGACAGCCTTGAAATCAAACGGCTACATGTTCAGCAGTGGAAAAGAAAAGATGACTGTATTTAGTTACTTTTGAGTGTATACAAAATGAGTACATGTGGTAAAATATGGAATGAGAGTATTTTTTGACTCTTCTACGGACATCAAAAGCAAGACTACCATTTAAATATTGTACACATTGTTCTTGGTTTCAGTTTTTTCTGAAGAAGGGTCAGAATCACACAGTTTACTATGAAGGTTACATAGGTTAGACATTGTGGGCACGGCCCTCTTTCTACGGAGGCCTACAACTCAAATACAGGCTCAGGCTCTGAATAAATACTTTCAATCCACTCAGAATTCAGCCAAATGGTATTTTGATGTATTTCTGTGAACCACCTGAGTAGGGACCCCAGGAGTGATACCTCACTTCTGAAACGGCTTCTTTACGTAAAATGATGCCCTCTAATAAAGCACTACACTTTGCTGGCAGCGCTCGCGATATTTTTGTCCTCAGCGGTGGCAGATGCCACAGAATGATGGCACGCTGAAAAAGATTTGGTATTAAACACATTATTTTCTAGTTCGAGTTGCTGTTCGGTTCCTTGATTTTAGGTGTTACACAGCATAGCTCTGGAGGAAGTTGTGATAACTTCACATAACCATAGAAAATGAGGCTGAGAAGAGACCTTGAAAAGCCATCTTGTGCATCCCTGCGCCCTAGGGTGGGATCAGCATCCCCTAAGCTGCAGCGGGCTCAGCCAGCCGGCTCCTGTGAACCTCCAGTAATGGAGATCTCACGGCCTCCCCAAGCAATTCATTCCTGCCCTTAACTGTCCTTCTGGTTAGATGATTTTGGCTAATGCTTAAAGTAAATCTCCCTTGCTGCAATTTAAGGCCATTACCCCTTCTGCTGTCCCAGGTGGACATGGAGAATGATTTATTACGTAAATTTTCGCAATGATTTTTTTAATATATTTGAAGACTGCTTTTGTGCCCCCCTTTGGCCTTCCCTTCTCTAAAGTCACATGTAAAAGATAAAAGAAAACTAATGAACAGAGGTTTAATTAGTTCCATGTAGCAATTTTAAAGCTATATTCTAAAAATAAAATACTTGGAAAGAACATCAGTAAACCATATTACTCAGGAGGATAGAAGGAGTAATAGCATGCCAGCGTCGTTGCATAACAGAGAAATAGGAACTTTGCAAAAGGTCAGATGAACATTACCACTGAGCAAAAAGGCAGCGCTTTCTCTGTATCTCCTCTTAAAAAAAAAGAGAAAAGTTCTTCAAGATTGATGGAAAGAATAAAGATACGTATAATTTAAGTTATTAGACCCATGTAACTCTCACTGAACTAAACTGGAGCTTTGCCTGATTAAAGACTGCAGGAAGGACGCTTTTGTATTTAAGGCCTAGATCGAAACTCAAGAGACAAGTTTAATCCTTGGCTTTCCTTGAGACTTCCTTTGTGATTTTGGGAAATTACCTATTGATAAAACGAGCAGTAGCTCCACTTATCTTCTCTTGAACTCTTCTCATTTTGTTTTTGTAGATGACAAAGCCTTTAGGATGGTGGGCTGTCTGTACGGAAGCATGCGGGACTCCAGCACAGGGGGAGCCAAAGTCAGCAGAAACCTCTGACCGTGACTGCATCACAAAATGCAACACCAGGCTACTAAACAAGGAATTGTCATGTATTGGATATATCCCGTCGCAAGAGATGGTCAACGTAGCTTCAAATTGATCGACTGAGTCTGTTGGTGATGTTGGATCATGCTTATCTTCACAGGATGCACAGGCTGGCCTATAATTCAACACTGTAAAAGCAACAAATCTCCAACCCAAAAGTCCAGAGTATCAGAGTAAGAATCTAGTTATTTTTGTTTCCTGATGGTTATTTTAATAAGGGATATATGGAGAAGCAATATGCTAGTGCCGACCTATGAAAAACATTAAATAAATGTTGAGATTATGAGCAATCATAGATTCTTTAATGCTTGTCTCCAGATGTCTCTGTGAAGCAGGGAAGTCCATGAAATAAGGAAACATCATTTTTTTACAGACAATAGGCTGATGATAACAAAGACTTGGAGAATGTCTACATACTGTGCATAAGCTAGCTCAGATATCCCTGCAAAGCTATGGAGGCATAGCTGAAGGAGTTGCTTGAAGTCAAAAAAGACATCCATATGCCACAACACGGAGCTGAACTGATGATTTCAGGCAAGAATCCAGAAGGCTATTTTTGTGACAGCAAAGCTACTGCTGTCCAAACTGATAGCAGCATGTCCCCTGCTAGAAAATAACCATATATGGATTTACCATTAGTGGCTGGATATCTTGACAGGCTATGATTTAAAAATACCATTTATGCTATTAGCGCTGCTTGCCTTTATTCTGAGGAGAAACTGGATTATCACGTTCAAAGTTACAAGGTTTCCTCCTGTTTTTTGCTGCATTATCCTCATTTTCTGCATTTGACACTGGAGACAAATTATTCCTGATTTTCCTACACAGAAGTAGGACAAGATTCAGGTCCTACCTCGTCAATCTTTATATATGGATCTTCACCTCTTATTGTCAGCTAATCAGTTGTACTAAGAATTTGGTTGCATCTATTTCTTTCTGTGCTCTCGTTTACATCTCTCTGGAGATTTTGCCTGTTACTGCTGCTCATTCACACTCTCCCCCTCAAAAAACCACTGGTCAAAATCCATCTATTTTATCTGAAAGAAATAAAAGAAACATCTAATACAAAATAAACATCTAACACACAGTAGAAACCCTGGCAACAAAAGTGGCAGGCTTTATTCTGTAGCAGGCTGCTTTTTGGCTTCCTATGCACGTATCGAACTTGAGCCCCTGGGCTGTGCATCGTCCTGTTTGGTTGAGCTGTAGTTCCATTTACTTTGGTTGCCTTCCAGAGAAAGAATCTGATCCTCAAAAATGCTCTTGGATCCTTCAGAGAGGAAACGAGAGCATTCAGATCCCCTTGGAAGTCAAAGTGAGGACACACAGCCATTCTCCAGATCAAGTCCATGTTAATGATGCTGCATCTGCTACATATGCACATGCAGCAGGGTTATTTAAAAAACTGCAGACGGTGACTCTGATTCACTTAGCGGCTCACCTTGCTCTTCCTACTGACAGAAAGGAGCATCTTGGGCTTAGAGCCCTTAGCATCCCCTCTGTCTTGCAGGGCATCTCCTATGTTGCCAGGTGAATTCCACCAAATAACTAAGCCACTGTAAAATTAAGGCTACACCCTACCCACAGGACAGGGGGAACTTTAAGACTTCTGAATTGTAGGAAGAAATCTGGTCTCCAAATAAAATAAAGCAAGGTTTTCCCCAAAGTGCTTAACTAAAGGGTATCCATGCCACACTTTTATTTTTCATCCTTTTTTGACCTTTAATTTAATATAAGTACTCAAGCAATTTTAGCTGTGTTTTTTTCTCAACTTCTCCCACTTCAGGCCACACACACAAAGATAATTTTGTGACTTGACACCCCTCCTTTCTTCAAATCTTATGGTGAGGAGAAAAAAAAAAGGGATGTTATTTTAAACAACCTCAAACTAGAGTTTTTTTGTCCATTAGGGTACTTACTTATTCGTTTCAATTCATGCCTTTTTTACATTGAAAATTATAGCTTTTACAGATTCCTGTAAAAGTCTAGGTATTAACATGGCTCTTTTTCAAAAATGTGCTTCTAGATCACTAGAAATAATTCAGTTTTGTTTACATTTTCTTTGTGTGGAATTCAAGGTAATAATATGTATATTTACTGCTCATCCCTATCTTTATTGATCTATGTTCTATCATTTTTAATCTACATAAACATGTATTTATTGCTGATAAAATGGTAGTCGAGACACAGGACTTGCCTCTTCACACACCAGATATATCAACACTGGCATCACAAGAAGGTCCCTCATCCAACCTCGCCAATGCCCACTAACCTTCGGCAGTAAACATCACTTCTGGATGCAAGAATATACAAGCAGTCCCTCTAGCAGACTGTCCTTTGAGTGACAGGCTAAGTTTGCCAATCTTTCTACTTGTCCCAGTTCTAGACCAGGTTTGTGATGGGTCATTAGCTTCACAGCATCCAGGTTTGATGCCACTAAACTCATCTGATGTGAAGTTATATTTGATGTATTGCTGTACTTATCTCCAAATGCTCTGAATTAGTGATTTCAGAGGGCTTTTTCTTTTTTAATTATATTCTTGTTTATTAAAATAAAATTTCTGTTTTGGGGACTCATTCTGCCACAACATTTTATGTTTTCATGCAACACATGATCCCTCTCCAGCCACTACTGATTTCATTTCCTTGGAGCACCATAAGAGCAGTAGGATTAGGTTCACTAATCGTTGAAGGGTCAGGTCACTGACATGCCAGCTGCTTTTTCATACTTGGTGACCTCTGGTTGCTGACCCAGATGTATATATAAGGCACACAACTCTTGGGCTCTACCTGCTAGCTACTTGAAAATTGAACTACTGCAATGATACTCCCAAAGCAAACTTTACTTTGGTTTGGCATGAGGTACAAGGCAATTCAGAAATTGGCGCCCTCTGAAAGTTCTCCTTTCCTTGTTATTTCCTTCCAAGAATGTTAAAAAAAAAAAGAATGTTCTCCAGTTTTAAATTGCTGTTCACTCACCAAAGCGAATAGCCCTCATACCGAATGTATTTCCAGTGAACACAGCTCACAAAACATTAGTAAATTAAAAATAATCAAGATGGCAGCAGTCTCTCTGAAGGAACATATCATGACAGATGTAATATTCCAGAATATGAACTTGCTTCTGTCACTAATTATATCTTAAATCCTTCTGAAGGGTACATGTAAGGCTCCTACATTAAATTGCTGTCCACTGAGGTGGAAACTGAAACAAAGTTAAACAGATTTTTTTGACCAAACCTTTATCACCTTTATACTATTTCACTTATTTCAGGATTCGCATTAGTACTATATTTTACCATAAAGGTGGAATTTCCATACACTTAGAAAAAGATTAGAATTCTGTTTTTTTCCACAAAAGCCTTCCTCTGCAGGTAATATTGTGCCAATAAAAAGTTTTGTAATAGTAGAGCATGCAAGTAGTTCAAAAAGGTGAGTTATTTTTCACTGTGTACGCACTAAATGTATGCGAATTACAATAGATGGGCCAAATGCTTTCTCAGGAGGGACACGTATTGACATCTTTGGACAGTAGCAGCAGCCTTTGAATTTTCACTTCAACTACTGCTTAGAAATGACACTGTCAGAAAGGAAACACCTACTGTGCGCCTTCACTTGCCTTCTGATCCCTTATTAGTTAACCCTGAAGTGCATATGTATACAGCCTTAATCCCCAAGTGAGTATCTGGACCAGGGGAAATCTGGAATTAATTGCGAAGTATTTTGGTTACTAATGCAGCTGTTACAAGTGTTTGATTTGGCAAGCGAACAGAAAAGGCACTGCATACCAATTTCGTGAGCCACTGTAAAAGCTGCATGGAGGCCGTCATCTTCAATCACTGCACAGCTGCGCTCAGGAGAGCATATGGTCCCAACGTCTGCCATTCCCAGAGTATCACATGAATGATGCCCACATAAATCCTGCCCAGGAAGGAAAAAAGAAAAAATCATTAAAATAAATTTTTACATGCATAGGTAACAACAGGTTAAAGTCACCAGCACTTTGCAAACAGCAGAGCCTGGATAAAAACATCAATATAAGCTTCCATCTAAAGATGTCAATGCAGTTTAAAAGCACGATGACCCAATCCCACCCCTGGTAAAGTCAGTGGGAGTATTTTCATTGACTTTAACAGGATTTGGATACGTTCTGTAATTAATTATTGTTAGTTAAATTTGTACTTCTGCAATGCATAGAGAGGCTCAAACTTGCATTGAGTTAGGTACTCAAAATACGTGCCATAGAAGCATTTCTTCATTGACAATAAAAATAGAATATTCTCTTTATTTACAGAAGGCGAATCAAGGCACAGAGAGAAAGCTTCAGATTCCTGATCAGTCCTTGAACCAGAGATCACCTTTCTTTTCCAAAGGCAAGTCTTATACTTGCACTTAAAGAAATGAGATTGTTATATATTAAACCTCATGTCACATCTGTCAAGTAGGACAATGATTAAGAATGTATTACCCAATATACCAAGTATTTAAGCAATTCTCAGAGGTTGCTTAAAAAGTCAGTGATATGACAGAGTGTAAAATCCCTTGATTCCTAGTCTTACTAGCGTGACAACTCAATCACATTTCCCACTTCACAAGTGGAAAACAATTGATATGGGGTGTCTCCAAACCCCATGATATGGGGTGTCTCCAAAACCCATGCAAGTAGCATTAGGTTTTTTCTTTCCATTCCAGGATGATAATGATAATGATATTGATAATGATAATGATGAAGGCAGCTTTGGTCAGACATAGTCTTTTAATCATCAGCGGTAACTTTTCAGTGCTTCTGCTGGAGCAGAGGGAAGAATAGTAGCCTTAGTGTACATACATGTGCTTTTTTGGTTGAGAAGGAAAAGTAGGTATCATGCTATTTGGAACACTTCAGCATTTCATTGTGGTTGAATGAAATTTTCATCTTCAAGGCATGACAGTATTATCAAATGTTATTATCAAAATGATCAAAGAGTACCTTTTTTCCCTTCATTTTTAAGACTCTCTTCTTCCCTTCAGATCTCCTGTATGAGGCTTCAGGTCAACAATGTTCACTGATTATGATAGTTTCAAATTTAGGCAAACTTGAAAATGCACAGAATTCTAACCCCACTTAAGTCAAAGAAAAACACACTGAGTTCACAGATACTATGACAGAGCATCTCTTCACAAAAAAAAAAGGGTATTTTTTTTTCCCCAAGATGAAATGAAGAAATTTCAAGCTAAAATTACATAGCAGTGTTACATATATGGAGCAAGAACTTTGGGATCAGTTCTGGCTTCCAGGTGTCTGGGAACTCTTTTCGATAAGTGCACTCTTGGTGCTACTTAACGTCAAGATTTAAATGCCGCAGTACCAATGAACAAAACAGCCTCACAAGAAGAGAAGGAATAAAGTTCAAAAGTATTTCAGTTCCCAAGTTTTCACAGGTATAATCCATGGTTTAAGGAAAACTTCCATTCTGTAGCAATGTAGATAATATGCAGGCAACTTTCTCTCTAACCCCACTGGCTCCCACTCTTGACATCCAATTAGCTCCCCAGACTTTGCTTCTGGGTCTGCATGGGAAGGTACAGAATAAGGATGCCCATTTTCAAGTACTTTATAAGAAATGCAATTTTTTTCCAGTTTTATTTAGGCAAATAAACTTCATATCATTTTCAGTATCTCTGGACCAATGTTGGAAGAGGCTTGAAGTGAGGTCATGTTATTATAGTGTCAAACATCTGGGGCATATTCAACAAAGAAGATACAATCCTTAAACTCCTATTACCTTTGCTTGGGTTCATATCCATTTAGCCCTTTATGAATCACTTCTGAATCTGGCCCTTTCAGTCTAAGGGTACATTTTACGTGGAGTAAACTCTATGTAAATATAACTGTAAGTGGTTTACCTACAGCAGCATGAGTAACAAAACTCAGAAAAAATGCATGTGCATAGTACCAATAAAAATACCTTTTCATGGTGATATAATCTGTCTAAATAAATGAGTGTAAGCTGTATAGGAAGTAAAATACCTTTATACTAGTGCAATTTGAACTGAATCCACACAAGCAGTTGAACTGAAATTCTTACACAAGTACCAAAAAGCACATAAATCAGACAGAAAGCAGCTTACTGGAGGAGGTCTAAATTACTCTCAGGTTGACAGTGCCAATAACAGTATAAAATGCATTAATTCAGGCCTTGTCTCTGCATGCAGATTCTGTGTCATTTGGTCTTTTCTTGTATTTGGGTGTCATTATTACGTAGATACTTACATCAGTACAGCTCCCAGTGTGGGCACAATTATATCAGCACACAGATGCTTTATGCCAGTGCATGATTTATTTCCATTTGCATACATGAAGAAGCTATGCCAGTGATACGGCTATGAAGGTATACCAGCAGACGCAACCAGACCTCACAATGATTCTCCAGATTTGATGCCACAAGTATAATTAAAAGAATACAATCTTTCTAAGCAGGCAATCTCATAAACGTCCTTAGAGTTACTTCTGATGGGATGTGTGGAGTATGGAAAATTACGACAGGGATGTTAACTGTAAGCAGCCCTTCTGACTCTTGGCTGCTTAGTAATCCCACCCTCAAAATTTCGAAAGCTATGCACAGGATTGCGTTACGCCACCTTCATCAGACATCAAAAAACCAGCTATGTGCATATGCAAGCACTAACGGACATAGGAATGTTTGGTCGCTTTTCATATGTTAGGTGTTACTGACATCGCGCCACACTGCATGCCCGGGTTTTCCTCAGAAATCCAGTCACTTCATCAAATCGCTGTTCTTCCATTGCCACCGTTTCCCAGAGTATGACACATACCCACACACCTCAGCACCCCACCAGTACCTTTCAAGGCAGTGCTCATTTGCATAACAGTTGTCTAGACAAAACAAAGCAGGCTTTATGCTTTCTTTATGAAATACCTTAACTTCGGGTCAGTTAAAGCGAATTTCTTGAAGGGCTGTATTAGTTAAAGGTTGCTCCTAGGAAATCCCACAGCAGAAAACGAGTGATTCTGAAAATTGCTTATCTGTAAGATTACCTAGCTCCTCCAACACCCCACGGACAGCTGGAAAACAGCTGTCCTCAGATGGCGTGGCACCAATGATCCCTGTAAAGGAGAAGAGAGGAGAGCGACCGCACTGTGGTCAGAAAGTGGTGGGCAGAGGTACAGTAAAGCCCCGCTCCCCTCAGCCAGCTCCGTGACCACATCCGCGCTGCCTCCCCAGCAGTCCCAGCAAGGCGGTGGGGGGATCCCTGCAGCCGCCTACCGAATCCCAGCTGGGCAGCGGTGGAGGAGGCTTGTAAAGGATCTTGGAAACAAGGACAGGAAATATTTTCTGGCGTTAGCTTCTTTGTATGAAGCTGTTATTGGGGAGGGATGTCTATGGGTTGCCCATCTGCTGCTGGAGCAGGGCGTGCATTGGCTACGCACTGAACGGAGAGCATGTGCTGGGCCTTCTGGTTTTCGCTGCAGACTTCAGTCCTCAGTGACTGCACGAGGATGCTTTTTTTAAGCTAATGCTGACATTGTCAATAATCACTTAGGCAGATTCCTGAAGACTCAGCTCCATTATGTTCTCAACTCATAGTCTCATTTATTCTTTATTTCTCTTGCCTCTGCATGATTTGAACTTTAATATATTTCTATTCATAGCATCACACAGCATATACTATATACACAATTGAAGCCTATCAAGTGGCACCTCTGAGACAAATATTCTGAAAAGTTTGCTATCGGGTCACCTCACCATTCCCTAGCTACATGGTCCTTTCCAACAGCATGATTTTGAGTGACGTTATTGAAACTCATGCCTGTTTACATTTCCACTGATTTAAATCTTTATGGCAAAATTTCTTTTGACTTAAACCTCCTGTAGCTGTACTGGCCATGGATTATTTGTTGCCAGCATCAATAGCCATATTTTTAATTTTCCTGGGTAGTCTTGGAAAGCAGTCTCAGACTTTTATGAAGTAAAGTTTCTGGGAGTACATTAAAAGTTTTTATTTCCCTTGAAAACTTTTTTTTTTTGTTAAAAACAGGCCCTGATGTAATGATGCAATCTAAAAAATCTGTGTGGGTCTCCTCAACTTTTCATACCCCAGCTAAAGCACTAAGAAAGCGGGGACTCACATGATACTTAAAATCAGTTTCCAACGATTATTTCACTCTGGTGCGTGGCTTCTATTCAAAAAGTTAATTGCTTACTCAGATCTGTATGCTCATGTAATTGCCTCCAAATAGCGGTAGAAGCTTCAAAGAATAAGTGTTTCTTGATATTTCTAAAGAAGGAATGCAGAGTCTGGCCCTTGTACTGTAATGCAGTAGTTTCAAAATAGAAGAATGACTAGGAAATGCATTTGCTACGCAGGAGACAATAGATGTTAAGACTTAAGCTTTGGCAAACGAATGACTTAGGAAAGCTGAGCTGTACATCATAAGACTAGTAGTTAATTAGACAGCTTATTAAAGGCCAAGTTTTCTTGGCATTCGTAAGTACATCAAGAGCAGCTGGCTGTTTGCCATATATACATGGCATTGTTGTGAACGAAGATAACTGCCGTGGCACCCTGCTGGAGCAGTTCATTTATTTTACCTGAAATTCTTTGATTTGTGCAGTAGGCTTAAAAACAAGAATAAACTGTTTAGTGAAACCTGATATTAGGCCAGAGCCCGTGGAAGGGATCCAAAACAGGATTTAAGCACCAGCACGGACAGTTTGGTGGAATGTAAGGGCAGAAGAACAAAATTGGCTCACACGTCCTCCGGTCTTTGAGTTATCTACCCTTCATAGGGCTTGCAGTTTGTGACCTTATGGGCCCCAAAGTGCTGCAGTTTTACAGCCCTGAGCAGCTTAGCACTTGGCTTACACTAAAGCTTGATTGGGGTTGAGATGCTTAATGGTTCTCCATCTTTGCCCCTGAGGGAAGCTAAGCCTACAGGCGTTCTCAGATCAGGCGTACGAGAAACCAACAGGATTAGGCTTTCTATCAGGCACAGCCGCACATCACCTTCTTTTAAAGCACAGCTAACAGCTTTTACATCTCTGTGTGTTCGTTCGCTTGCTTTTCTGGTTTCTTCACAATGGCTCATCGGTTAAAGCCTTTGCCCAATAAGAAGGTGATCCCGCTTCAAATTCCTTCCAGGGATGAGGAGACTTAGAAGCATGTTTCTTAGGAGAGCACCCTGTGGTCTACACCAGACTATGGTCTACAACGAAGGTCTGCAGGTGTCCGTGCGTGCAGGGAGTTGAGGCTCCTCCTGTTGCAGCCCATGTGCCAAAGGTTTCCCTAGCCCAGGCTGCAGTTAGTGCTTGAGGCGCTTGGGGAAGGGACCTGATTTTTGGTCCAGGCTCCTCAGCCAGCTTCTGTATTTACACTGAACAGTCCTTCGGTAAATTACAGAAACAGTCTCCTCTCTGTGCTTTGGGAACCCGGACTGCCTTGCTCTAAGCAGTGCGCTCCAGTCAGCGGCTTCAGGTCACGATTTCTCTCCTTCTCACCATATGAATCTTGAATTACTTGCTAAACAGTGACATAGCTTTGGTCAGAGGGGTGGAAAGTTTCCTTAACACCTGGAACAGCTTACAACCTACCGGTTAAGGACCTCTCCTGGGAGGTGGGCGATACAGACCTAAAATCCCTCAAGCAGAGGAAGGAATTAAATACGACTTTCCGACTTCCTGCAGCAGCGTTCCCACCGCAGCCCTGGAAAGGGAGGGTGGGGTCAGGTGGCATTCGGGACCCACGCATCCGCCCTCCCGCGCGCCCCTCTGCAAAGCGGGTGAAAGGTTATTAATGTCACAGCAAAGCAGAACGGCACATGTGGAGGAAAGTAAGGTTCACCCAAACAGAAAGGATGACGGGTGTCACCCAAAGAGCACATGATGACTGGAAGGCAAAAGGAGCACAAGACCGAAGTCAGACTGCAAAAGGTATACTGGAAATAAGGGCTAACTGGTGAAAAATAATTAGGGCACGGGCTATTTTACCCCTCAACCGATACTATGACACTTAAAAGAGAGGCTTTACAAGCCAAAATGATGGAAGGCTGCCCTGGAGGAAGCCTGCTGTGAAATGTCCTCTTCCTGAGACACTGGTGGGTCTCGGTCACAGGGATGTCCAGGTTAGGGCACCAGGGAGAGGGCCTGGCCATCTCTGTGAAGCGAGGAAGGACTCCCGTCAGACTCAATGGGATACTGGTTTGTCCTCCCATGGCCGTATTTTGAGAGGAAAGACCGAAGTCCCGTTACCTTTCGAGGAAAACAGGAGTGGTGATACCTGCCATACCTACCAAAACAAAATTCACATCTTTTCCTCGAGTAGTTTAACTTAAAAACTGAATTCATCTTCCTTTCAGGTTAATATGATAAATACAGGCCTGAGTTTTTGGCATTTGGATCTCAACTGTACAGAGCTGTCTTTCTGAATTCTAGGTAAGGTGAAATTCAAGAAAACTCAATGTATGGGTGATGTCCTGTTGGGCTAAGTTTAGCACATGCATACTACACTTGCTGGCTTCAGAAACTACCTCCTCACCAGACCGGATATTTAGGCATGGTCTTACTCTCCCCTTGTATTGTATGGGGATCCTAGGCACTTGTCAACCAAGGCACTTGTCAACCAAGGACAATCTGCAACAAAGTATTAGAAATAGAGCTTGAACTGGGTTAAGCTTTTATGCTCTGAATGTACGTATTAACAAAACTTGTTTTTTTTCCTAAGGCACATGAAGAAAATGCAGCAGCATTATGCAAGCTACAGATTATTTAAAAATATTGACAAAACGCACATAAAGCATTTGGACTCTGCATGGGGAGGGGAAGGGCAAACAAAGTTTCAGTTATGAAGCTGCTGAACAAGGAAAAAGGTGTGATTTAACTTGCCTAACCCATAGGTCCTCCTGTGGGGAAACGCCACACCATCTCTGTAGATTAGTGTGAATCACGCTACTTCTCCCACACGAATTATGTCCCACTTTATTTTCCTCTCAGGGACGTTATCTAAATATATTAGATTTGCAACAAAATTGGTGAAAACACTACGAAACTGATAGACACATCACATTATAATTTCTTCATAGTAATAATAATAATAAATATTAGTGAAATATATTCTATTGACCATTGGTACAGTGACCTGTTTTACTAATATGGGATAATAATTGCGGGAAGATGATAATATAGAAAAGAAAAAAAGAAGAAAGAACTGGAGCCAAAGAAAGCATGTGCTTCATGCAATGAAATTATCATCTATAGAGCTAAGATAATCCAAAGCTTGCTGTTAAATTTCAATAGCACTGTCAGATTGACAGTTAAACTAAATCACACATGCAAGACCCCATATAATTACTGTGTAGAAAAAGGCAGGACAGTGGCCTTTGGCTCTAGCATGAACTTTTTGTTAGAGCCAGGCATGATGGCACTATCACAGATGATGCAAACAAGCACTTATGAAAGTATTTTTTCTTGCTCTTGTTGCCTGTATCTACTGTGAGAAATATCTCTTTTAATTTTCACATGATTCAGAATTGGGGGGAAAGGAAAGGAAGAGAACTGGATTTTGTCCAAATGCATTCTATAGTTCACTTGAAATTTAACTAAGGGTTAGTAATGAAATAGATTGGATGAATTCTAGAGGATAATTGCCGAGCAGGCTAGACCTCGGAAAAGAACAGTCTGAGTTCAAGTGCAGTTTGCAAGCCATGTCTAGTATGTTTTTCTACTGTGACAAATAATCTGGCAAGTATTTCGTTGCACCCCTAAAAACCTGAAGACTGAAGATAACCTGTTTCCAGCTTCTGAGAACTGTTCACAATAAAAAAGCCTGAAACGGACTAAATTCTAAATTTGCTGTTGACTTCACTGCCATTGAGAACAAAGCAAGCTAATCTCCAGGGGAAGAGGGCTTTACAAGCTCTTCTTCCCATCACACAGCTGCTTCTCTACCGCCGCACAAGGCGGAGGACTCACCTGGCCACCAGATGATCAACTCCTTGCATCACCATATTCCACGGAGGATGCTCTGAGGATGCATGCAGCCCAAAAATTTACAGCTGCTGTCAAGGTCTCAACCACAAAGTAGTCGAACAGCAGGGGACCCATGTATTCTCTAAGGCTGTTAAGGCCAAACCGCCTTAATGAGAGCTCTCACAGCACTGATTAGAAAATTATCACCTTTTGATACTGACAAGTCTGACCCCTGTCAGGCTTGATACTGGCCATCGTGGGTCGAAACGAGAGATTGAGACCACTGGGAAAATATACGTCTCCTTATTAGATTTTGGGAATTTAAATAATCACTGTGGAACCCAACTACCTTTCTGCAATATTTAGTGATAGATCATTTCTGTGCCCATTGAGGGTTTTTACAATCTCCTACACAGGTGATAATAATGACCAGACACATTGCTGCAGTTTTCCTTGCGGTTACAGAGTAAACAGAATCACTGCAGCTAATGGACAGTTACATGGTTCTTGCCACCACTGATAAGCAATATAGAGCCTTAAAATAGTTTTAACACAAGTTGTCTGTGAACTGAACCCATGTTCATTATTTATTTACTATTTACTATGCTCTGCAGCATGATTGCTTTAAAGCCCTTATCAAATTAAACACAGATTATGATGAAAAGTGAGTGAATGTTTTAATCCAGAATCAGTAAATCTTCTAAAAATCTTTCTGCATGAGAAGTACTTCCTAGTATGAATGATGACGATAGGGCAAGGAAGCTGGTGAAGGGTCTGGAGCAGAAGTCTTGTGAGGAGCGGCTGAGGGAGC
Source organism: Mycteria americana (assembly GCF_035582795.1). NCBI lineage: Eukaryota > Metazoa > Chordata > Aves > Ciconiiformes > Ciconiidae > Mycteria > Mycteria americana. The sequence continues at coordinate 116,973,348 of NC_134365.1, forward strand.
TGGGGTTGTTCAGCCTGGAGAAAAGGAGGCTGAGGGGAGACGTTATCGCTCTCTTCAACTACCTGAAAGGAGGCTGTAGCGAGGTGGGGGTCGGTCTCTTCTCCCAGGTAACAAGTGATAGAACGAGAGGAAATGGCCTCAAGTTGCGCCAGAGGAGGTTTAGACTGGATATTAGGAAATTTTACTTCACTGAAAGGGTTGTCAAGCACTGGAAGAGGCTGCCCAGGGAAGTGGTTGAGTCACCATCCCTGGAGGTATTTAAAAGACGTTTGGATGAGGTGCTTAGGGACATGGCTTAGTGGTGGATTTGGCTGTGCTAGGTTAACAGTTGGACTTGATGATCTTAAAGGTCTTTTCCAACCTAAACGATTCTATGATTCTGTGATTCCATGATTCTATGATACTAATTTGAACTGCCAGTACTAATTTTATAATAAGGGAGAGCTGCCAGCACACTCTTAGTCTATTAATGATTATTAATTTATCTTTAAACAAGTAATGACAACAGAAGAGGAGGAAGTGATGGTCCTGAATTCTGACGGGATTCTTCCTTTATAAGGAACTTGCGTAAAGCTACTATCTTTTCAGAGAGCCTCTTTTGGTGTCAAAAATAACATCCAAGTAAATGTCACTCCAGAACGAAGATAATTATTATATTAGAGACTTGTATGGCAACAGGCATGCATAATTTAGATTCTCACTACACATAAACAGTTACATACAGCTAGGGACATGCGTTCGGCTGACAAATGATTTGCAAATATTATTCTGTTGACGCAGAGACACAAAGTTCAAGGTGGCCTCAGTTAGTAAACAAAGACGGAAAATGTACCTCACACATTTACCCCATGTCTAAAAAACAAGCCATTGAGAAGACGACATCTGGATGTTCAAAAATTAGCATGACGGTATTCAGAGCCCATCAAAACATGCAGCCATGGCTTGGCGTCTAGTAGCTAAGCAACGTACTTCATACATTCAAAACATAGTTGTAAAAGTTGGATTCTCCTGCCAGTTGCTGCCACTCTCATTGAAAAGCTAAACTGGAAAAAATCTCTCTTTAGTTCAAAGTGGGGCTGTTTTCTCCAGGAAACATCTCTACTGCTTTTTCATCCTTTAACCCTTTTTGCGTTTACATTCCACAAGGAGCAAACAGATTCATGTTGACATTGCAAGTGTAAGCATATAAAAATCATGTGGACTCACACATACTCCCTGCAAAGAACATCATGAACACATGCAGCAAGAAACTACAGTCTTGTTCTTATTGAGTCAAATACTGAAATGTGATGCCAAACAATGTGCGTGTGCACAGAGCAAATCATTAAAGCAGATTAAGTTATACTGAATTGCACTGAGGGGCTAATGCCATAGTTAAACGTGTTAAAATGTAAACCAAGAAAACGGAAGCCTGTGCTTTTTTTCTTGCAAAGCTTTTTCATCCCTAAGTAACAGCTCAAGCAATATTTGCATCTTAAGAGTGGAAAGAGACCACGGGAACTGTGACATTTTGTTTAGTTTAGGTACTACCTACATCCAAAAGAGGTAACTCTACACATGGAAGGTGCATTGCTCAGGAGTCTTTAAAAGTGGATTACTGATTAGCAGCACACTCTTATGCTGGCATGAGGGCATCCATGCAAAGAATTACAGATAAGCATCTGTAAAGCAAGTGCACTTTAAATTCACATCCTATCTCAATCCAAATTAACTTAATAATTGATGTTAAGATTCACAGTCTGCCACCAGAAGAGTTTCTGAATTGTAATAAATCCCAGAGAAATAAATGGGAATACTGGCAGAGAAAAACACTCTTTAGTGAAAAGTGATGGATTCTGGCTCAGGCTTAATTAATAAGCCATTAGAAAGGATGTTTACAGAAAAAAGCAAAAGCGTTCTGACCCAGCCTAGGTAGCCTGCTTCCATGCAGATTATAATGATAAAAAAATGAAAGCTTGCAAATTGGACCGATGGGCTTTAAACTGCTAAAAAAGGCTCCTGCTGTACAAGTGATGCCTGACTGACACAGAACCTAATGTTTCAACTATTTACAGCTATAAAAGCAAGCCAGGCGCTTTTTTTCCCCCCTTCTGGAGCAACTCCTTCCACAAACCATCCAAAGCATCCTTTTTGGCAGGCTCCGATGATGTAGAAAAGCAGGAGAACTCAAACGAATGGAAAGTCATGCAGTTATTTTTTTCGTACTTGGGGAAGGGAAAAAAAGAAAACACCAAACCCAAACCACTGAAGGGATATTCTTACAGAAGAACTTCATTGCATAAACTCGGCCACATGTCTACTAGAGCAATGTCCCTTAACGACCTCTGGCAATGCAATTAATTAACAACCAGGCAGGGAGCAGGGCACAGCTCTGCATGGGTAAGACCGGCCAGATCCAACCCACAGTTGATCAGGACACCCATTTTTCACTTGGGGAACAAGAAAGAGATTGCATCCCCTTACCATCAGCCCAACTCACTCAACTTCTGCAGCTCTGTTTACCTGCGGTTTGCATTTACGTCCTACCCTTGAACCACAAGCGCTGCCAGCTTCCAGTGCGGCGGAGCTATTCTTGCTGGAAATAGCACCTCAACGCACTCAACAAGGAAGTCGCGCGTCCTTTTAAGGTGTTCTTCACCATTTTTGCTAGCAGGTTTGTTTGGGGACTAATTTAGGCTAGGGAGCACTATCAGCCCTTTGCCTGGACCACCTCCCCAGAGAGAGAGGGGCTGCGTGTGAAACATCTCACTGGGAAAGATGGAACAACGTCATCTCTCAAGCAGAGATAAATTAGGTGGCCTCAGCCGAGTCCCCCAGTCAGGCTCCACCACCTCTTCACCCTGGCAGGAGTCCCAGCACCGCACTGGCACGAACAACCGTGTACCCGCAGTGGGGATGACCTCGCAGGGGAAGGGGCACACACAAGTGCATACACAATTTGTTGGGTTTTCAACCCCTCTTCCATCCCTGGCAGCTGTGTGCGTGGGTGCCGGTCCCCGAGATGCAGTGCAACCCAACGGAACGGCCAAAGGCGTGAGCGGGGAGGCAACCACTGGGCAAAGCAGGGCAACGTGGCTGGAAGGCTGCCAAGGCGGCCTCATCGCAGCCCAGCCACCCCACGACGCATCGTTCGAGGGACACCAAGTCGCTGTCGGTCGGGGTGATGCCTACCTCGCGGGTGAAGAGGATGGCAGCGTCATAGTGCTCGTCGTGGTCGTCGTCGAGGCGGTTGTGCTGGTGCTGCCACTTGCAGAAGTTCTTGAGGGTGGTGGCGGCGTTCCTGTTGACCTCCAGCCCCTTCTCCTTCTCCCCCAGGGCCACCACCTTCACCACGGCCAGCCGGACGTGGTTCTCCAGGCTGGCGTGGGCGTAGAGCCGGGAGGCGATGGAGGCCAAGGTGAGCAGGTAGTGCTGCAGCCCCTTCCCGTACTTGCGCACCATGGAGGCGTCGGCCACCAGCAGCAGCTCCACCTGCCGGGCCCGGGAGACGGAGCGACGCCGCCGCCGCCGCCGGCCGTCCCCCGCCGCCGCCGCCGCCGCCGGGTCGCGGGTCTCGCAGCTGGTGCGGGCCGGCACCGTCTCGAAGCTGAAGCGGTCCCTGCGGAAGAGGTGCGGGGCGCGGGCCGGGCCCTCCCCGTAGATGCGCGGGCCGGCCGCCTCCCCGCCGCGCCGCGCCGGCCTGACGGTGTAGCGAGAGCGGCCCACGGCGAAGAAGCCGTCGAGGCCGCCGCAGAGGTTGAAGACGGCCAGGGAACGCGGGCTGCCGTCCACCGTGCCGCGGTAGTAGCAGCGCGGCGGCCCGCCGGCCCGCGGCGCCCGCGCCCCCACCGCCTCGTCGCGCTCCAGGTCGAGGAGGAAGCGCTGGCCCCCGGCGTAGAGGACGTAGCCCGCCTTGCCGCCCCCCGCGTAGGTCGGGTCGAGGCGCCGCACGACGCCGCTGGCCCCGCGGGGCGGCGGGGGGCGGCGGGGCGGCCCGGGGGGAGGGCCGGGCCGGGGCCGGGGCCGGGGCGGCGGCGGGGCGGCGGCGGTGGCGGTGGCGGCGGGGGGCGGCGGCGCTCCGTCGTCGGCAGGTGCCGGCGGCTGGGCCAGAGCGAGGTGCAGCTCGGCGGCCAGCAGCAGGGAGAGCAGCTTCAGGAGCATGCTTGCCTCGCCGTCAGGAGCGGCCACGGTGGTGGTGGTAATTAATGGGAGTAATAATAAGAGTTGGGGGGGGGGGGTGGAAGGAGCCGGTCGGCGGAGTGCAGCAACGTAGTTAAGGGAAGGAGAGAAGGGGGAAGGAGGGAGGAAAAAAGAAAAAAAAAAAGGAAAAGAAAGTTCTCCCTCCCAAACTCGAGTCAAGTGTGAGTGGGAGAGAAAAAAATGTCAACAAAAGCCGCTCGCGTGTGAACTTTGTGTTTCTCTGCAGGGAAGAGCCGGGAGCACATGGAAGGAGAGAGAGAGGCAAAAAATCCCGAATCGCTGCTGCTGGGGAGGCAAAGGGGGGGAGAGAGAAAAAGGAGGAGAGGAGGCTCGGACCCGGCAAGTAGAGAAGTTTGAGCACTTCCCACTCCTCTTCCACTTCTCTGCTGTAGTCACCGGATCATCACCATCACCAGCAGCAGCAGCAGCAGCAGCAGCAGCAGGGGACAGGTCTGCTGCGACTCGGCACTTTCTCGGGCTCCGGTGGGCTCCCTTTCCTTCTTTTGCCCCCTTTTGTTTTGAAGAGAAGGAGGAGAAGGGGAGAGAAGAAATTCAGGCACCAAAAGCCGCCTCGATCGTCTCCGGTGAGATGGTTAAAAAGAAAAAAAAAAAAAAGAAAAAAAAAAGCCCAAGAAGCGGAAAACGTCCCGGATTTTTGTAAAAGCCCCCTCCCTGTATCTTTTCTGTTGTTGTTGTTGTTATCCCCAGTCTGTCGATGTGAACAAGAGGAGAAGGGAGAGAAATGTGAAGATGAGAGGAGGTGGAACAATGAATTTATAGCGGAATGCCATCCTGCAATGGCAATTTCAACAATTCGTCACTGCAGGCTGCCTCTTAAAGGGAGAGCTTCAAAACCACCACTCCCACACTTCCTTCTCATTTAATCAGACAGAGGGAGAAACTTGAGGGGAGGGGGAAAGGGGGGGGGCTGCGGGGGGAGGAGAAAAGGAGGGAGAGGGAGCGGGAGAGAGGGAGGCAGGAGAGGGGAAGAGAGGGAGGAAGCCGGGGAGGGGAGAGAGACTGGGAGAAAAAAATGTTTGCCTATGAAAAACGCAAGATTTCCCTGGAACCGCTTAAAGCCACAGAGTCACCCGGGGTGGAGATGTCACCGGTGGCCGGGGACGGGGAAGCGGCGCTTACCTCGCGTCCTGCCCGCTTCCCCCTCGCTCCCGCCCGCCGCTGCCGTTCATTTTGCAGTGCTCAGCGGAGGAGGCAGAGGCAGGTTTACGCCTGGCTCTCGGAGGGGAGGGAAGCGGCCGGGGCTTTGCCGGAGCGCCGGGGATGCCGAGCGCCCGGGGGGCGGCCGGCGGGAGCGGGGCGGCTGCGCCCCCGCCCCTGCCCCCCGCCTCCCGGCTCCCTGCCCCTGCACCTTCCTGGGGTCGGCGGCAGCACCGAACTTCCTCCCTTTGTCTGGGCGGCCGCGGCTCGTCTGCACCCAGCCTGTCATTAAGTGCCGGCAAGCTGTCATCTAGTTGGGGCGGACTGTGATTTCCCCCGAGCCCCCGAGGAGGAGAGAGGGCGGGGAAGAGTTAATGCTTGCTTTGACCTTTCGAATGACTTCAGATACTTAGATCATCCCCCCGCTGGCTGACACACACATCCACTCACCCTATCCCCTCGTCTTCCTTCCCCCGCTTCGTGCTCCGACAGGGACACCACAAAGGGCAGATGTCCGCCTTTACTTTTTCATCCGCCCTTTGCACCCTAACGCTGCCCGCAGAGCGAGAGGAGGCCGGCAAACAGCTCACTCTCTGCCGAGATCAAGGGCTGGAAGGCAGCCTGGGCTCCGGGAAGGCGAGAGGAGCGGGACCCCGCAGGGGTCCGACTCTGCCGGCTTCCCTCCTGCTGAGGTACGCGACCCAGCATCACCCGGTGCCTCGTCTTGCCCCGAGTCACACACGGACGCGTGGGAAACAAAGGTGCTTCCTTTATTGTCTCGTGTTTCCTCTGCACCTCCCACGACGGGTGCCAGGAACAGGTGCTCTCTAGCTGCGGGACTCCAAAGGGGATGCAGCTCTCCAGTCCCGTCCTAGCCCGCAAACAGCGTCTCACACCCCATCTGCAAGGGAATGATGTGCACGTCTGTAATGCTTCGCCGGATCGGGACCGTGGTGGTGGGCTGCACAGAGAATGGCAGACCAGCACCTGCCTCTGCAGCTTCCGGAGGCTGCTTAGAGGGTCTAACGCTTCTGTAAAGAACAGGTTAACTAATCCAACAAACGTTTCAGAAATTAATATTCCCATGTAAATGATTACATTAACATAACCCTGAGGTTATGCTTATGAAATATTTAACGCACCGAAGTTTTGCAGGTGTTCTTTTTTCTTTTTCCATTTTTCCGGAAATGGTGATACCTGCGAACAAAAGTTCATTTCTCAACCTCCTGGTATTTCTTTTTCTACGTTTCAGTATTTTATCATCACCAACAATTCTTGACTGGAATCAGTAAGTTCCAAAATTAAGAGTTATCTATCAGGGAGGTCACATGACATTTTGGGGGCATTGGTCCAGGACTGTTCAACATTTTAAAATTTAAACATTTTCTCAGTTACTTTAAACTAGTTATGAAGTTAAGACAGTTGAAAAAGATTTAAAGGGAGGGAGAGGGAAGAAGGCACATTTTGAATAAAAAAAGAACCTGTAATTTGTCTCCCACTTTTTCTTGGATGGCTCTTACTTTTCATTTGAGCCTAGTGGATATCTGTTCAGCACCAACAATATTTTTATTGACTTCACTGGGACCTGATCAAGCCCTGGATTTGCAAATATGTCTGGGTCCAAACTCCCAGATACCTCTGGGAGAGGTGCTAAAGATGAGATCTGGGATAAGGAATGTGGTTTGGATAACAACCTCAGAAACTCTCATTAAAAAAGTGTTAGTTTGTCAATGAAAAGGCATATGGTACACAAGAGGCCAGTGTAATGTTGTCCCATGCTACAGCATAATTCCAACTGTCCAGCCATATAGCCTAGGAAAAACAGGAATGCTTAGAAGGGTTGTAGGTAATTAAATGGTGCGTCTCACTGCTCGTCTCTTGTGTTGTCCTTGATTTCCCAAATGGCAGGAAAAGTTGACTAAGCTTCCACAATGCCTGGTTTCACCGAGCAAGGATCTAGGCTTTCCAGGAAGGTACAAATTAGCCCATGCAGATTACCCCATAGATTACAAAATCTTTCCTATTTACATTTCAAAACTGTAATAACTCAGCAGTGCAAGAATGGAAAGATAGGTCAGTCATGCCTCATACAACAAGAGGAACCCTCTTCTAGTCTGAGAGTCTTGAAGTGTAAGGATAAATCACTTAAACAAATCGTCTTCCTTTTCCTCCCAGATTTGCCCTCTTACCCTCTTTTTACAGTTACAGCATTGCCTTTAAACAAGAAAGCCTGTTAGCATGTCCCAAGTTGTGGATGACACTAAATCCTTGTCAAACAGTTCTGACCTGGAAATCTCAAAGCTGACCTTTCCCAACTGAGAGATAGAGTGCCACAAATCCTCAATTAGCTTTAAGGCACAACGCAAGTTTTGTACACTTTGGACCAAACTTAATCCTGATGTAAAAAGACACAGTCCTCTTGAGTCTCTGGGAGCTGCAAGCTGCTTTCATTAAGGTTGTATGTCACCCCCTGGGTTTGTCCTTGAAACCCTCTAGGATCCTTCAAGTAACAGCCTCGGTAGCTGGGGATTCCTGATTATATAGTATTGTAGCCACATAAGGAATATTGCTCTAAGCATTATAAACACTCATATGAAGGAATAGCTTGAGAGACATGGAGATACCGACAAAGTTGCTAATAATTTTATCCACATGTCCTTCAGACTGTCTTATAGAAGGGTCCCCTTTTACATCACCTCTTTTTCAATTCTCAGTCACATTACTAGGGGTAAAAAACCATGAATCCAAGGTGTCAACAAATTAGTCCTGTCTCTGCCTACAGCCCCCTGATAGTAGTCAAGGCCCAGCTGAGATTTCCTACCCAACACAGTCTGTCTTTCACCATTAGCTTAACTCTTCCTTCTTGGGAATTAAAAAAAATTCTGTTTAGCTTTGATTGTTCTGGTGCTAAGACTGCCTGACATTTCTATGTAATTGCAGAGGAGAGACAGGAATTACTATGGGACATACTGGTTTTTTCTATAAAATTATAGGAAGATCCAATCAAACCCAAGAAAATTGCCTGCTCAGCATGTTCTAAAGTAATATCAACCACATAACATTTGATAAGCTTGTGATTAACACAGGCCTATGGCTGGGAAATGGACCCAAGTTTGCGTAAGTTCCTATCCAAGAAGCTACCTGTAGCAACACACTTCTTAACATGGGACAGCTTTGTCTCTCTTGAGAATTGAAAGCCTCTGTTAACTTTATGGGACGTTTTCAATATGCATATCAGCAAGATCAAGCTTGCCTGCAACAAGTTAAAATCTGTTAAAATCTTTATCCCCCAGAAATCTATCAGTGATACTTTGCTGCCTCTCAAATCCACCGTGGTTTATTGGTCTTGTCAGCAGTTTTAACAATCCAAACATTATGATTATAATGTTCAAGTCTATTTGTTTTAAAGCTTTCCTATGGTGATGCATTAAAACCACTGAAGACATTTATTTCTAAAGTGCTCATTATTAAATAAAATACTCATTATAGGTAATTTTGCAAAGAACTCTTAAAGAGGAATATTTTTGGTTGGTATTCTGGAAAGGACTAGATATACTGGTATTTGGAATGTTATACAGCCTGTTATACAGTTGACCCCCACCCTAGGACAGTGGCATAGTCAACATTGTCCCTTATTTGGACTATGTGTCTTTACGTGGCTTGAATGCTATGAAAATCCATTCAGATGGAGACCTCCTGGCAGTCATTTTGACTGACTCTAACTTGCTTGTTGATATTGCAATAGGTTTGCGGTTGATAAATAAGCCAACATCACCATTATTGGTGTATCCTTCCTGCCAGTCTTACCAAATGCATCGGGAACTGAGTGCTTCTAGAGACTGAGCTAACTTCTTCATCCTTCTCATATTGCATGTGGCAAAGCCAGTGGCGGGAAGCTTGCTGTGGGCTGCACGTTCTCTCATTTCCACAGCTGGCATTTCCTCCACACACAGCTGGCATTTCTAAGGAGTCCAGGCCAAAGTTTCTGTAGGCCCTAAATTATATATTTAAAGGTCAAGTAATGTCTACCTCAGAAAACCCAAACAATTAAAAAGTATTTTCACAATAAAAGCACAGGCTGGTGTTCCTCAGCGTGTGAGCTTCTGGATGGCATTAGTCGGGTTGTACCTTTGTGCCTCTCACAAGCCGCCACTGCGTACGGCCACCACCTGTAGTTGCTGTAATCGGCCAGTTTTAGAATAAAAATATCTTCAGTTAGAACAAAATCATGAACCTAAAGCAGTCATATTTGGTAAGAAATGTAAGTCTTTTCGATGTGAAGCACTGTAGCTTTAAGGCAAAATGTTTTACTTGCTTCTTTATGGTCAATGACATCTTCTTCAACTACAGCCGTGTGGGAGCGAAGGAGACGCCTTTGGCTTGGGGTTTACATTTTTATAACAGTTCCAGCAGGCTGAAAATTTTACATTTGACATCAGCTTCATTCTTCTATGCGAGCTAAGGAGGCAGCCGTAAGGGGTATAGTGTTAAAGCTGGGTTGGGCACCATTTAAATAGCTGTATTGGTTTAGTGTAACAACACAAGAATATTGTGAATTTGTGGGTACCGTATCAAATTAAAATAGGAAACTGTCTGAGGCCTGGCTAGAAATCAAATTGTTAGGGTGTCCACTTATGGAGGAGGAAAAGAGATTTCTGCAAGATTAATCATATATAAAAATATATCCCTTAATAAACGTATACCTCTTGCCTGCATAGCAGGATCCAGAGGAGGGGTGAGTTTACTGATCAAAAGAAGCTATGACATTGTCCAGTCAGGAGGAAAAGGAGGTGCAAATGACAAATTATATTTCCTAGGTATTGACCTAGAGAATAGACCGGAATGGGGTCCTCACCTTCCTACAACTGTTGCAAGAGATGAACTCACACAAACCATAACATAAGTGAATAATTGTGACCGTTGAACCTACTATGAATTTTGTTTAAAAACACATGTTGGGTGGAGGCAGTGCTCTGCAGGAAGTATCAGATGTTGGTATAGTAAGTGTCAGACCCTTATCCTTTTTTTTCTGAACAGCAGCAAGATAATCAGAGGAAGGGTAAGATGTTTAATTTTCCTTATAAAAAAATGACACTTGTTATATAAATACATTTTAAGAGTGCAAGATATGCACATGATGTATTCTACAGCTGTTCCTTCAGAAGACTAGAAGGCCTGAAAAACTCTGGAGTCTAGTTTGTATGAGGAGCAGCAGACATTTAATTAATCTCAGTCCTAGAATTTTACAGCCAATATGTGGTCTCTGAACATCTCTGCTCTAGTTAGCAGAACATCTGTAGTAGAAAAACAGAACTTGAATAAATCCAAGTATTTTGTACCCCTCCAAACCTTACCGCTTTTTATCATTATTTCTTTAAATATTTTTCCAAAGATTTGTATGTTAGTTTCTCCCTGTCCTCCCAGCTCCATTCGGGAATCTACCCTTTCAGCCAGCTATGTGCCTTAAAATTTTTAATAAGCCACGTCTAAACAAAAACTATTTCAATACTGATTTAGCAGGCAAATAGTCTCCCCTCACTTCTACCCAAATCTTTTTTGTTCTTTTTTGCACATAGGCTAGATATATGTTCTTGCATATATTCTGAAATAGCTGGATCTGAACTACTGGGGCAATTATAATAAAAAAAATGCCTCAAATGTTCTTTTTTTTTTTCAGTCAAGTTCTCAGTTGATGCAAATTGGGACAGTTCCATGTGGGCAAACTGTTAGAGGCATAGCTTTATGAATTTACACATCTATAAATGATATTCCAGTACTGTAGGTGGAATATCTTTTTCCATGTCATCTGAGGCATAAACCAGAAAGTGTACTTCCCTCGACTTCAAAGTTAAAACTGTAAGAGTGATTAAAGAGAAATTTAAAACAAACATTCACTTGCCAGATCTCACCTGGCATTAATACACACACTGCACCACTTAAGATATCAAGTTCTGATTGCCGTGCGCACAGATTTTTCCATTTGAATCCTGGTTGCCCTGAAACTCAGGGAGAGAGAACTTTGCAGGTCCTCTGAGGCAGGAGCCGGGGGGAGCGCTGTCAGGTGGCACCACTGCCTGGCACAAAGCTTCATCTGGCTTGTCCTCACTCGAAAGAGTAAATCTTTGCCATGAAAGGGAAACGTGGACACCCTGCAGCTCGCTCTTCCTGCAGATACTTCTGTAACATTAATATGCAAGTAGGAGCATTTTGTGAGCACTTCTTTGTCTGGCATGTTGTCTAAGAAGGCATGTAGGTGCGCACGGGGTGCATCTAGGGTAGCATCATGAATGTGCTTTTGGAGTTACTCTCCCTGTCATCTCCGCTTACTGTGCTTTGGTTTGCACCAGTTAGGGGTCATGGAGCACACAAACGGGATTCCTTTGGCATGAAACTAAACCAGAAGATATGCTCCAATGGGCATACAAGGCACAGGACTAGACTAGAGCTAGACCACATAAATCCACCTAAAAGCGTACTGAGTGGATGTCATGCCCTTAGCACCAACTGTTCTGCTGTCCAGATCTCCTCCTGTCCAGCTGCACTACTTCCTAGAGCAGACAATCTTGCTACTGCTGTTGAGGAACATCAGAAGGACACAAACAGGCTGCAGTGTCAGCTGAAGGCTACACAATATTCCTTTTCAGATGCAAATGTTTTAGACGCTTTTGCAGGCTAGGATGCTGTATGAAGAAAAGATAAGAGAACGCGTATGTAAGACGAGTAGTTTACTGTCTTTAACAGTGGAAAGCATACATTTTATTGATTAGCACATATCTTGTAACTTCCGTCAAAATGGCCAGGAGGTCCATGTAGCATTTAAATGCTATGTTAGTCGTCTTATAAGGGCTTAAACGGGTCTCAAATGGTGCACAAGGCTTATGCTGGCATTGGGCATAAGTGCACAATTCACCCTGAAAGAAGAGACCAAACATAAGTCTCATCACAGCTGCAATATTCATTTCTGGAATGCACCCAGCAGGTCTTATCCAAGCCACTACAGACAGGCAGTTTGAGTTTTTCCAGTTCCTAATGATTACACAGTATCCTGGAGTCAGTTGGACAATTTCCACCGAGAGTGAAACTCTTTGTATTTAATATCCCCCTAAAATAAAAGTGGTATAAGAGAAGGGCCTCAGTCTTTTTCTTCTTTTATTGCTGTTGTTGAAAAGGTTTAGCCCACAGGGATTGGAGCACTGGGCAAAACTACAAAATATGCAGTACATCCTGTTACACCAAAGTAGGCAGATCCTCTCCCGTAACAACCAGACTGGTACAATGGAAGACTTTGTCTAGTTTTCCTGACCATGCGGTGCTATAGCGTGCATGGTATTTCACTATGGTTTCCATTTCAGGAAGTTAAATGGTGGAAATCGCTAAGTATCGTGACTCCATGTTCACCATTGTTTCCGGGAGGGGGTGCATTTAAAAGGAATGGGTAAATCTCCCTGGAGGTCTATTACATCATACTGCAATGTACCACAGCAAATTATTTCCCTCTTTACTGGACACCCAGAATATTGTCAAATATGAGTCTTGAAAATCTTCAGCAGCCATGTTGCAAAGAAATTTGCAAAGAAATAAACAAATTAAGTGCCTAGCAGATATAGCATACGGACAGAGCAGAGCTTGATCTTAAGTTGATCTGAACAACTGGTCCTTTCAAAATCCATCTATCGTGATCTTCTGCAGGAGAAAAAACAGAGCAGGTCCGCTAGACAACAACCTTACCTCCACTACACACCATGCTACAAAATGCCATTCATGCTACAAAATGCCATTCCTATCTATTGTGACCTGAAATAGATTTACAAAGCAGTATACAAAACACACGCACCCATGGAGGCAGCCTACCTTTCAAGGTGTTAGGAGAACAGGGCAAGAAACCTCTAAGTGAACCCAAACTTTTGCTCTCCTATGTAGTCTGAGTTCATCATAGCCTCAAGGCTGTTTCCCAAATTACCTACCCTCTCTCAGAACCCTTCTGCTTCTCTGCTCCCTTGTCTGTAATATTTTCAGATTTTTTTTCTCCCAAGAGGACATTTTGAAATGTGCATGTCATGGTCCAGATCATAACCACACCAGGCAACCTTCTTTCCTCCCTGATGTTTACTGGGTTTTATATTCTCCAATATGAACTGAAAAATGTGTGTACTCAAGCCCTTGCCAACGAACAGCATGACTTTCCATGGTTCATAAAAACTCACCCATCCCCTGTGTAGGAAAACCATTCTCCTTTGCACAGAGCAGGAGTTCACTACTTCAAAACACGGAAACCATATGGTGACATGTTTTAAAAGAAAACATAACAAAACAATGACCCTTTCCAACAAAAACCCACCCTTTTCATCCTGGAAAACCCACCAGTGCAATCACCTGGTCTACCACAAGGTTCCAGCTGCCGTTGTGTGAGGAAGGATGAGTGTTAGCACCATGTTTGTGTTTGACAGCTGTAAGTCAACCTGTTGTCATCCTTGCCACCTTCTTCTCTGGTCACTGACTTAGGCCCAAGGCAGGGAGAAGGCAGAAGGACATTAAGGGGTAGTTTGTGCTTGAGCCTCTTCCCCTGCTGCAGCTGGGAAGCTCTCAAACCTGAGCCTCCAGGCGTGCGTGCAGGAGTGTGCACGTAAAGTTTGGAGTCAATGTACATCTGGGCTTGAGAAGGGCCATGTGTTCACACCCAAAATACTCAGCTTGATCCACTTGACTCATTTAAACCAAGATTTTGATATTTCCAGGGAAGAAATGACAGACTTTGGTAAGGTGTTCCAATGCTTATTAACCTTAACTGTTAAAAAGTTGCATCCGACTTCTAATCTGAATTAATTTAGCCACAGTACCCAGCCATCACACCTTGTTAAACTTTTGCCTGCTAGTCTGAAGAATCTGCTACTTCTTTGTCCTAGTTAGTAAAATTATAGGTAATAGCCTTGCCACTCTAACATTTTCTTTGGGAGGCTAAAACACAGTAAGGACCTTGTACCTATGCAAAGATCTATTTTTCAATATTTCAGTCATTCTCAGGGTCCTTGTCTTAGCCTCCTTCAATTTATTAACATTCTCTCTAAGCTGTGGATGTTGCAGCTGGAAAAACAAATGCTGCTCATGCCAGCGTAAAATACATGTACAACTTGACTTGCCATAACCCTGTTGGGCAGAGCACCACACCAGGAACTCACATTAGCTGAACAGCAGCTTCTCCCTTTGCTTTTGCAGAGTCCTGCTTCTCTGGAGAAAATGTTCCTCTTCTAAGGTCATGGCTTACAGTCTTTGTTTCCAGATGTACTTCCCTACTCAATACTTATTCTTCAGGATCCTAAATTCTTCACATCAGTGTCCAGCCCATTTTAAAGCTTAGACTGCCTCCCAAACTTATTTTATGTCTATTTCCAGGTCCCTGATAAAAATATTAAATTGTGTTGTGCCAAGAATTGTGTTCTTTGGTATGCAGCAGAAAAGTCTTGCTTGATAATGAGCACTTCTTTACAGTCACGTGTTGAGGTCTATCAGTTTCCAATACAGTCAACGTTTGCTGCATATTTTCTACGCCTAGGCAAATCCACATGAACCACACTGAGCTAATACACTGTATAATAAGGCTGAATAACAGTTCTCTGTCATATAGTCACTTCCTTCTTCTTATCCTCTGTCTGCTGGAGCGTTTGTCACTCAGGCGCAGGGCTGCCGTCTAGAACATTGCTGTTGGGGTCCCACAGAGCGAAGTCAGGCTTCCTGAGTGGCACTGACAAAGACGTGACCTCACTCCAGCTCTGTTTTGTCTGCTTGTACACGTTTCTATTTACAGGGCTCAGATAGCGCCGCCCTCCTGTACTTCACAGAGACCTAAAAAAACCCTGTCTTTTCCTGTTTGCATCTTCTGAAGAACTCTTCTTGGTAAATTCTCATTGCAAGGTTTTTTTCCTCTTACTTAGAACATCTCTCTACACTTTTGTGTGACCTTTACCTCATCACGCCACTCATTGGTCCAGTTCAGACCAATTTCTAGTGAAGAGCAATATAACACTTACTGTTGGGTTTTAAGTATTAAGGAGAAAACATTTAGTGGGTGAGGAAAATCCGCATATCCTTGACAAAAAGCCTTAATGCATATCGTTGCACATAAGCTGTACTTTTCCTTGGGAAGTAAAGGCTGAGTGAGGCCTGACATTCTTTTTGTTTTTTCTTAATCTGTATGTTCATTTACAGTGATATGGAGTAGTCCCCATTATAACTAGCCAAGGAATTACGATGCAGCAGAGTCTTGCTCCCAGTTTGCACATGAGGAAATTAATAACTGCACAAAATGCAGGGCAGTGGCATATCAGACTGTCTGTTCTCCGCCGTATAATCCTCATGGACTTTTATCCTCTCTCAGTGGGCTAAACCCGTTTTAAGAAGCACCTGGAATAGTTCAGGTCAGATGTCCCTGCTGTTCCTGCTCTGTAAACCCGGAGTGACTCCTTTACATATTGCTCTGGAAGCAGTGACTTGCATGGGGCAGAGGCAAAATTCCAAAACAAAGCAAGCAGACGCTGTGGGTCCATGAAAGCCACATGAAGTTGGAGCTCTGATGGCTTTCATTATGTTGTGGCGTGAGTACCCTCTGTTCACATGGCCTGATGAATTTTAGTAAGCTCTGCCATTATTTTGGATTTCAGACTCTTTCTGAGGATTTGAAGGCACTGTGTGTGCATGTATATTTGTCTGCACATGGTGGGGATTTTATTTTATTTTTTAATGTCGGAAAGCAAAACACTTTCATCCTCCAGCCTCTTCACTTACACTTTGCTGGGCTACCAGGGAAACACTGGGGGAGTTATTGGTCAATAGCTCTTATAGTAAAAGTTAGTAATGTTTCCCAGTAGTAAATGTTGTGGGAAGGACATGAATTCCTTTCAAGTTCTGAATCAGATTCTTTTTTTTCCTTCAACCTATTCCTCAGATCTGGGGAATTCCAAAAAGAAGGGTTTTCATACTGAAACCAAACCCATCTATATTGTTAATGGAACTGTCAAACTGCTGTTTTTACAATGTGTGATTCAGAGAACTCAGCCACCCACACGCTAACTTTAACCACAAGAGGCAACACTTCAGAGCATCCTATCTGAGAATCCATCTATACGGACATTTCAGACAGACCTGAGGCTCCTTTGCTTATACTTCGAACTGCCTGGACATGAGCCAGCTCTAATTTAGAAGTCCTGCAGACATGTTAGCTCAGTTCTGTGTTTGAGCTAATATCAAAGCCCTTGCAATCATCTGGATTGAGATGATGCCTTGTAGGTAAACCTCAGTCCTCAGGTGATTCAGAGTTGTGTTGCCTCTGTGGATGTCAGAGGAATTTTGCCTCAGAAGAAAAACATGTAAGGGAATACGTGTTTTTCTGCTTTCTGTTATGCATGTGGCATAACCATTGCTCTTGCCCAACAGATTTTTCTGCAGCACTGATGCTTCGTCTACAGCCAGGTTCAGGGAGCCTCCTTGCACCCAGCAGCCTCCCTGTTGAACATGAAGCAGCTCAGTAACAACCCCCACCCCCAGCCCGTCTTTCTCTCCCTTCCTTTGTACCCACTCAGGCCTGGCCAAAATCCAGTCCTCAGTTGAAGCCTGTAGCACTCCTTTCCTACTGCACATACTTTACAGATAAAAAAAGGTAAGACTTGCATCAGAAGAAAAACAACCAGAACCCCCCTGCCTGCAATCACGTGTCACACCCAGAAGCAATATCCAGGGCTCTTGGCACTCAGTCTCGGCAGACAACAAGTTTGCACCTGAATCATTTGGAAGCAAAATCTTTTCAGGAAAAAGGCATCCGGTTGAAAATATAGTATCAATTCCTTTGTTTAGTTTAGCTGAATCCCATGGTTTTGCGTTTTCATCCCTCAATCCTCCATACCAGAGAAACAAATCTCTGGTAATTTGAACACATGTATGCTCTTCACTAACTCCCGACACTGGTAACTTGTTCCATATTCTCAGTACCATTTGCATTAAGTAGTTGTGCCACGTTTCCTCCTTGCTCCAAATGCAGAGAAACAGATGGGTAAACAAAACAAAGAACGGCTATGTCTCACTGCACTTGATTTTTTGTTTGAAACCTATGCAAACTTTGGGACTAATTAGGGCATTTTAAAATACGGGAAATTCCTGTAAACCCTTTTTTTACTTCTTCAAACAAAATGAAACGTGGAAGCATTCTGGATTACAGCACGTAAACTGATGTGGAGATGAGATAGGCTTCGTTTTGTTTGAGACTCAGAAAGATACTTTAGGTAAAGTTCCTTGTGTGTTGGCAGCCTACTTACCTTACTGAAATGCAATTTAAAGTTATCATTTACCAGCTTTTTTCACAACACTTTTACAGAAGTAGGAGGAAAGTGGTAGTGGGAAGTCTTTCTATGGGTGGTTTGCTGAATGATTATGAAAATTTTGTTACACTTAAAAAACAGTGCAGAATAACCGTTCTGCTGTTTTTTTCTGACAAGTCAGACCCATGGATGACTCTGTCTTTCACATTATGTTGATACTGTCTGTACCTTTGAAAAACCCACCCAAAAATGAAAACAGAAGTAATGAAATCTCTCTTCTGTGAAAGGGTGGCCTCCAAAAGGTTGTTAGCTAGTGTTTTAATCTGGGGCTGAGACAACTGGTATTTTACTGACTCAGGGAACAGTGCTTAATGATTGCTAACAGTATCTAGTGACTGTGAATGTTAAACCTGTATTTGCTTTGCTTTCTGTTTTGTCTCTGACTGCCTCCACTAAAAGGCAAAAAAACCCTTCCGAAAGGCTGGGAGATCTTTTTGCAAAACCTTTGCAAAAAGGCTGGGAGATCTTTGTGACCTTTCAGTGCATTCATTACACCCTGCCCTTTCCAGCTCTCCTACCTCCAGCTGGCAGCTGTTTTCTTAAAATGTCACTCACAGGTACTGCCTCTGGATTCCCCTTTCTCCCCGTTGCAGGTATATAGTGTCCTCTGCTCGGGCAGCACAGGTAGCGTGGCTGTCTGCGTACGTCAGCTGGTTCTTCCCACCTCTTTCCGATGCCCAAGAGGCTGTTTGCCTCCAGCAGCATCCCTCAGGGAAAGATGTGTTTGACTTGTTGCTCTACCTGGAAGCCCTTCGCCTGCCACAGAGCTGTTGAGGGAGCAGGGATGAGATGGGACCTACTTGTTGGTGGAAAGCAGGAGACCAATTGATGAAAAATAACTTCACAAAATAAAGAAGTTGCCTTCAGCTTAATGGCTACAGGTTATTTGGTTTTTTTTGAAGGGCTGGGACCTGTTCTTGTTGTTTAGCATGACAACAATAAAAGTTCTTCGATTAAAAATAAATACAGATTTTGTACCTGGAAAGGCTAGTTTCTGCTTCCATAGATTTAAGAGTCTGCAAGTCTTGATCAGAGGTTTTCTGGAAACCAGACAACTCTCCAAGCTGAAGGCGCACAGTAAAGTGGTTTTGAAATATCCAGTGCCTCTTGTATATATACATAAAAATCTGTAGACGTTCTGGTTTTAGCGCTGTGCTTGGCAAATAAGCATTTTCAAAAGCTAGTGTTTTATACCCTGCCACTGCTATGCTTTTTTATTGCAAGTTTCTCTACTCCTTCTCTGGCCACCAAGTAGTCACAGCAGGAAGCTACACAGATTCAGTAGATAAACATGAAATCAGGCTAGTAACGGGTGAAATTCTTCATAAAGGCACTTGCACCAGGCAAGGGGCCTGGATGGTATCTATTTCTCCAAG
Source organism: Mycteria americana (assembly GCF_035582795.1). Taxonomy (NCBI): domain Eukaryota; kingdom Metazoa; phylum Chordata; class Aves; order Ciconiiformes; family Ciconiidae; genus Mycteria; species Mycteria americana. Next base: position 116,992,426 of record NC_134365.1, read on the forward strand.
GTCCTCTTTATCAGGGGATTTGAGACTCTCACAGTCTTTTGCCACATGGCACCGCAGCACAGTGAAGTTCGTCTTACTTTTTCCAAGACAAGCAGCTGAGAAAAGCTGATATTGCAACATCAGGTGTCGTGGCCGGAGTCACACGGAGAGCCTGGGCTGGAGGAACAAACCCCTAGAGCCCAGGCGAGCCCAGTAACGAAGCTGTTTTCGGGGACAGAAAGTCCCTGGGACAGGGACAGAAAGTCACCTCTGTGACTTTCAACAAGGATTTCAACAGGGACAGGAAGTCACCTCTGTGAGTAGCCAAGCAGGGATTATCAGACTGACCTGGGAACACAGTGACCCCCATTATAATAAATTGTTTCCTCTGAGACCTACTGACGGCCTGTAAAGCAGGAGAAGACTGAGCTGCAGTCCCAGACACGGCAGGTGCCAGAGCCAGGAGTGCTATCCTCGGGGCTGGGGCTGGCAAGGAGCTGCCTTGGCCCCTCCACCTCCTCCAGCCGCCCTGCTCCCTGCACAGCCCCTGCCGCACCCCCGCTGCAGGGGCAGGGCAGCTGCCTGTCAGCAGGGAACGGGCAACATTGGTGCCTCTAAGGATCTTCTGGCCCCCTCATTAACCACTGACTGAATGCCCCCGTTACTTCATACTGCTCAGGGTCTTGTCCTTCTGTTTTTTTACCGTGTTTGGAGTCAGGTTTTCAGCCCTTTGGCTTGCAGATTCACAGCTGATCAAAGCACACACAAAGAAGCGAGCAGGCAGGTTGGTGTCATGTCAGCTGGACATCCTGGCTGAACCACCGTACACGGAGGGGCCTCGAAACAGAGAGAAATGAGGAATCTTTCAGAACGCAGATTTTCTTTTCTTTTGTTTTAGTTCTTGGGCTTATTCAGGATGTGTTGAATACGGCAGACCCTTATCCAGGCTCCATAAGCATCCAAACTTGCAAGGAGCTGGAGATGGAGTACCTACAAATTACCTATATGACAGCTTTTGGGAAACGGCAGCAAAACCTTCTCCACAGGTTCTTACACTCACATTCCAGGTAAGTGCCTGAGGCCATTCTGGAAATCCTAAATGCCATTGAAAGTCACTGAGAAATGGCTGTGGAGTTTTCTAAACCCCCAAATAATTTAGGAATACATTTAGTAATCCCTTGGAATGGTATGCTTTGGAAAATCCCAGCAATGTGGGTTTATCATTCCAAATCAGAGATGATTGTGGAAAACCTGTGAAAAGGCAAGTCTTTTTAGTTGTCCTGGAAGACCTCAGCTAGCATATCTTACCTTCTGCTGCTGCATCTCTACCTCAATTTGTTCTCACATCTTGGAACAAAAGAACTCTTTGGTACCCAACCAATTCAGGAACAGTTTTCTTACCTATGAAATTACATGTCTGAAAGCATGTGTCTCTTGAATCTATTAATATTATTGCTATTATACTGAAAAGGTTCTATTCCATGCATTTGATATCAGAACTATGCTGACAGATCTACAGCTTTGACTAATAACAGTACTTGAAAAAGTAAGATTTCACTAAACATTGATTTTACATGACACAATTTTATTTTTATCGTTCTGTTTGCCTAAACAAAAGCAAACTTGCCTTGCATAATTTTTCCTTTACTGATGTTAGTTGAACAAATATTTACTGACTCACCTAAGCCAGGGTTTCAACTAAAACAGTTTTTATCCAGCTAAATAAGGTAATTTAAACGGTCATATACCATTGAAAAGAAGAATTTTCACATACTTCGAAACATAAGTTTTACTTTTGGTGAAAGGGAGGGTAATTTGCTATATTCAGTCTTGAACTATGCTTTATTTTATAATGCAGTAAAAAAATTCATTTTGCTACCTATCAACTCAAACCCAATTAAAATGGCATTGGTATATGATCAGCCTGTTCACAACTTAATTCTGCTGTTTTTATTCAGAATAAAAGTATGAGTAAAATGTCTCTAAAGGGTGTTTTTTCTAGGCTGACATTGCAAAAGGAGCTTCGTGGGTTTTTTTTTCATTTGTTTGTTTGTTTTGCTGGAGGTATGGACTTGTATCCAGGTTCCCAAATAATGCAAAAATACAGTCTCATCAGTGAAAAGATGCACAGCATACAGCAGTCTTTGTTTTAACAACAAGCAACGAGGGAAACTGGAGGAAATCCATCCTACAGGAGGAAGGGGTAAGGGAGGCACCCATTGTGCAGGCTGCCTGAGAGGCCATGAGCATAATGTAAGCTCTATTTGTAAGGACTTTTTTTCTCCTGTTCCTTCATTTTAGCTTTGGCTTAAAAAATAAGATAAAAAGGTATAATGCCATTAGTCACAGCTTTGTTAGAAGGAAGCCAGCACTAAATCTTTCTTCCTCCTAGGCCCTGCTTTATATTTTGGTGATGTGAAAAATGGGATTTGAATGCAAATGGGTCCGTTGTTTATTCTGACCTTCTTTTCTATTTTTCTCTAAATTTTTAGTTTAAACGTAACACTGATTGTCTGTTCCTAAGGCCATGACTAATGAGAGCAGCCCACGTCCTTAGCAAAACCAGGAATGCCTCTTTGACATTTTCGAAGTCTGCACCAGATACAATATTCCCTGAACTGCAGAGGAGTCATCCAACTGACCTCAGTGGTTTTGAGCTCAGACCCAAGGTGTGTGGTGGAATGTGCAGAAGAGAGGATCTGGATCAAATTCCTCTTTAGTGTCTATTTTATAGAGGAAGGAACTGGTTAGTGGGCCTTCCCACCTCAGGTCTCAGTGCTCAACCATTTCATCATCTGAGAAAGGGAGGAGAGTTATGAAGAGTCTCTAACTGCTGTTTTCAAAAGAAATGCCTTTCTAATGCTCCTGCACTAGAAGCATCTGTTCTTATTTATGAAGTTTTCCATATACAAGAGGATATCACACATTTTCATTCTGGAGAGTTTATTCTTGATTGAAAAAAAAATCAACAAAAAACAACACATGAAAGGGGAAAAAAAAAATCTCACCATGGAAATGTCTCCAAAGAAAGTGAGACTGGGTGCCTGGCTCCTTGGCAAGCTATTGTCACCCAGGCTGGCCCCAGTTCAGCAAAGCAGTCAATGCCTCCATAAGCCCCGTTCACTCCACTGGGCCATTAAGCCTGGACTTACATTGGACTTTCTGTAACAGCTGCCGAACAAACTCATAGTACTGCCTCCCCCACAATAACACAGGGAGAAACCTGATCAAAGCTGATGTAAGAGACTACTAGCGAAAGCCAAGTGCTCTGTACAACAACAAGTTTTATTGATCTCATAAAACTCAGGAACTCTTCTGTTAGCCAGCCACCTATTTTTGACTGCCACATACAAACAACTAAACTACTATTCGCCTATCTAAAGGCATAGAGCACTCTTGCAATAAGTCCCAGCATTTAAAGTACTCCATAAAAGAAACATCAGGACTCTCCCTGCTTGTGCAGCTACATAAACATTGTCTCTCATTTGGATATGTCTAAGAGCATTTAGGCTGCCAAAGGTTGCTCTGGCTGCTGATTGCCTGGTGCTGTTGCACCGCACAGCAGAGGTAACAAGGTTGGAGAGCCCCTGCAAGTGGTTACAGTGCTCACTGCAACCCTGAATCGCCAGGATAAACTCTCCTCTCTCCATCACCACTGACCACTCTTACATAGCTCCCTAACAGTTGAACAGGGAATGAACCACTACAAGTTTTAAAGTTCTGCTGCTTTTTGGGGAGTATTCAGGCACGTGAGATTTCCAGGTTGGCAGTATGGAGAAAAACAAGGCTGTAGTAGGAAGTGACCTAGGGTGGTGGAGAGAAAAAGGATGAAGTAGGGAAGTCCCATTGTGGTATGTCACCCATTTAATCCACTATTATTACCTGTATAGTTATATTTATTCATTTACAGAGTAACTCACATGTGTTTCATTGCTCTTGTCCTGGTTGTGCAGGGGGCTAGCTAGTTCCTTGCACTGACAGGTTTCAACTTCAGCTGAAATCAGATACTAGAGGAAATGAATTGGATTTATGCGTGTGTAGAAGGGTTGTTCAGGCAGGATCTATGTTTATTAAAGCACTGTCTGGCAATTCTCATAGGGCATCTTTGTAACTTGTAAACCCTTAATACAAAAGGAGATTCAAAATACAATCAAGAATACAATGGGGTTTACAGGTTCATGCAGTTATCCATCTCCAATCCTATAATCCATGCTTACATGGTGACTTGCATGATTCTGGCCTGATTCTACAACCCTATTCATATGGAAATACATATGTTCATATGAATAACTGCTAAAATCAATGCTATTTTATTACATGGTTTATACATTTCAGAATCAGACCTTCTGAGAAGAAGACAGTATTGTCTGCAGACAAAATAGTCAAGACAGCAAAGTATTACTTATGCTCAAATGACCGAATGGGAGACTATGTATGAATTTCTCTCATATGGGGAAAACAGTGTAGATATAATATTTCTAAGGTGAGAGGATAATACTTTAAAAAAATTGTTCACTTTAATTTAGAGGCATAAAAATAAGCCTTGATGAGGTGAGAAGTGGTCATCTAGTCCATGTATCTGTTGAGGACTGGCTTGCAACGAGAAAGAATGAAAGAAAAACTTTATCTGGTGTTAATTAAGTTTATTAACATAAAATACACTTTTACTAGTTGGTGATTAGTTCTAACATTCTTAGAAGAAAAATACAGCTCTGTTACTATATGGCCGATAAGGGATGTCATCAGCATGTGATTTCTTTGAATACTTGGTTTTTTTCAATGTATACAATGCTTTTCCATTTCTGAACCAAAGATAATTTTTGTTGATTGGGTATCCTAGTACTGGAAACGTATAGTGGGCAGGCAATTATATTTTCATTTGTGTTTAATTGCTACTATGTATTCTATTAAAAAGGTTTTATTCCCTCACTCAGCAATGTTATAAGTTATTCAGAGCAGATAATTTATGAGCAAGCACGGATTACATTTGGGATGAAATAACTATAAATCTGTAGTATCTAATAACATGGCTTTGTTGAAGAAAAAGTAATTCGGAATTAGTAATGTTAAATACAAATTTGTCTCTGGTACCAATAAAGCCTTTTCCCTAGGAAGAACTTAATCTATGGCAATCAGCTTCTCTTCTGGGCCTGGAAAGAAAAATAGTTTCTCACTCTCACTAAAATGAATACTGAAACACAGAATTTTCACCTTCCCACCATTTCTGATCCAGTCTCTGGAATAAATTAAACCATAGAAGCTTTGACTAGGGAGGGTTCACAGTATCTGAGCCTGCTTAGTGAATTGCTTGAAACAACAGATTCTTGGCACCAAAAATTTTTTGAGATGCTCTTTTCATTGTAAAAAGGATTAATAATAACCAAATATCGCTAGTTAATTTCTCCAGAGTCCTTAAAGGGTGGAAACAGTGTGCAGATGAAGTAGAACCCTTCACTACTCTCAGTATTCAAAACCCTGTTGGGTACTCATAGTCTTTGAAATGTCTGCTTTAAATTATGCACATTGCCTTTCTGCCAGATAGCAGGTGGAATAGCTTTCAATTCAAGTGGGAGCTAACATAAACTCCTTTCAGCAAAGACCCTTCAAGAGGATTCTCTTTCAAGGCTGCCTGTGTCAAGCTGAGACTCTAGGTGTGCACAGGAGAATATTCTCCTTTCAGTTAATTGAACAAGAAGTAAGGTCTTCTCCTGTGTACTGGTAAAATTCAGTAAAACTTGAACTTCCCCTGCTCCTCTTTTATCTGTCTACTAGCTGGCTACATGGCTGTGCTGTACTTTGGTGAAATAACACTGTCTCTTTGTATCCAGCCTGGCATAACTAATGTAGACCTGCCATTTGTTCTCATTCTTTCTCACCTTAAATTGAATCTGTCAGGGAAACTTCTTCCCCTTTTATGGCATTTTTTTAAAGGTTTTCCCTGCATTGTCTATGGATAGAACGAACGCAGCTGCATACACAGGCATGACTGAAAGTCAGGCATTCAAACTCCCTATGTCATTACAAGTTTGCATATGCCAAAGGGCTTTTGTGCACAAGCTACTTGCTGACAGACATAAGGAGGTAGACGTTTGAAAATTCTCGGAGGTATTATTACGCTATACCAAGAATATCTGTCAACAATCAGGAGAAATCCTACAGACCTAGGGTCTGATCCTCCAAAATGACTCACAGAACTTTGGTAACGTTTAGTTAAAGAAGACACAGCTAATTACAGACTAAAAGAACATGACATTTTAAAAGTTCTGATTCAAGAAAAGGCAGGCCCTAAGTATGTGTCTAATTTATTTTCTGAATAAATATAAATTGAAATAAAAACCCAGCTAAATGAAAACAACCTAATAGCCCCAACCTCCCATAAGCATCTCATCCCCTTGGTTTCATCTACAACTAATTCCTCTGGTGTGGATGGAGAGGAGAGCTTGTGAAAGGACAGCATGTGCTTAGCACAGCTACAGCTTTAAAAAGTGTTAATATTTGTCTTCAAAATGAAAAATATAGGATACTGCCACTCAGTAACTGGATTTTACTATGAAAACTATAATCACCAATCCTACTTGTGTCATGTTGACTCCATTGTTGAGTACAGCACAGGAGTTTTTCCAGTTCAAGGCCTTGGTTTTGTAAGCAAAGCAGGAACAACTCTCAAGGGCAGGTCTATAAAAGCAGCAGATACTCCACACCACAGACTCGTTTTTTATTTAAGAAGAAGCTTTCCACAGAAAAGATGAGTATTCTGGTGTTATGAGGTGGTAATTAAGAAGAATGCAGTCAGGAACTTACTATCTCTGAAAGGGTCTGTAATATAAGCAGGAGAACAGCAAATGTAAGTGGAGGGGGTACTAGCAAAAGTACGGGGGTAGGAGACTATCTGCATTTTGTTCAACAGAGCTGCTTTGAAAAAAACTGTAATAACAACAGTTCTTAACTTCGGTGTCCCAGAGGTTATTACATTTCTTTCCCAAACTCTTGAAAAGTCAGTTTCTTATACAGGTATTAACATTTCTCAGATCAAGTGACCAGCTCCTCAGCTATTGTACAGAGACATCACTGTCAATTTTCACTAGTTGGAGATGTAGGCAAAAAAATCAAAGTAGGGCTTAAATGGGGTTTAAGATGGGTATAAGCTCTTTGCAAAGCCTGAGGGACAGCTGGCATGCAATGTAAGCATTGTTCAACCAGCATATAACAATCTGTGTCTGCTCCCCTTACACGAACACCCTCCTGAAGAGCCTGTTAATCCCTGCTGTGACACTGAGCACCACAAACAGCATGAGCACTGTAAACAGGGTAACTGAAGCATGCACAGGACTATAAAAATACTTACATATGGCAGTGAAACCTAGCAAACTGTAAAAAAACCCCACGCCAAAACATGTGAAGTAGAATAGTAGGAGTGATCCCACTTCTCTTAAAGGCCCTCTCTGTCTTCAGCACTGTGATGAAATTTCGTATGACTGTAAGACCCCTCCAAAGGCAGGCTTGATTCCTTAATGCATTTTGTGCACAAGACACTTCATATAGAGACTGTCTTCATTTAGGTAGTTATTAAAAACTATGTATAACTGCTGAAGAAAAATATCAGTCAAATATATGAAAAGAAAATCAGACCAGGTGTATGCAGCAGTTATGATGGCATGCAATATTCCTTGAGCACAGTGGTTTACTGCCATTTCAGAAATCATCTATTACTACAGTACCTGAGCATTCAATATAGGATACGGATGTAAACAATTAAGGAAGAGTACTATATGGCCAGATTGTTCCAGAGCATGTTCAATGCAGAGCTTTTTCACATCTATCTGTCTCATACTTTTAATAATAAGAGGAAATAGGTGCTTTGATGTGCAAAACCCAGTTGAAAGTAACTCACAAATGTAAAGGAATTATTTACTCTGGAAACAACCTTCAAGTGACCCCATGAATTGCTCCCATCTCTCACCTTCTTGTACTGAAATTGTGGTGCGTTAAGAATCATCCCATGGTCTAAGAAAAAAATCAGGCCCCATATAGTGATAAAATATCTGCTGCTTTCCTTAAATACTGTTCTGGTCCTACCACAGTGAAGCAGAGATAAAGTTTTAATGTAATAAGCTTAAAATATTTTTTTTTTCTGTCTTGGTTTAAGTCAAAATTGTAATGGTATTTGAGCTTTTTTCAAAGACATGTAGTTGCCCAGCTGATAAAGCTGGACACTGTGGCAAAAGGCATAATGGAAGGAATGTGCTTCACTTCTCACCTGTCTTTCCCAAAATGTGCTGGCAGCCAAGTATGATATTTGAGACAGTTTCAAAAGAATGCTTCTCTTCTCAAATAAAAGGAGCTTTATTCAGATACTCTTTTTGATTCCAAAGTCCAAAAGAGGCCATGCACTTAACATCCTCAGAAGCTGGGCTGGATTGAAATGGAAATATTGGAGCCAGCACATGTGTTGCTACTTCTTTTGGCTCTATAATTAAAAAAAAAAAAAAAATCATTATTAAATCTGCTAAAGGGTTCAGTTTTGCATGGTCCTCAATGACCTGAAACTCCGGAAAGGCAATAAAGTTGAGAGTGCTCAGCGTCTTCTGGGAATCTCCATATGGTACCTGACAAGCACCCGGCTTCCTGACATCTGCTGAAGCAGCAGTACCTGCGAAGCTGTGGCACTGCCTGAAGTACTGGGAGAGCACTGGAATCCAACTCTTTAAAGATGAACATCACAAATATCCCAATATATCAAGTAACTCCTGACATCTGTAGACAGGAGAACTGCTTAGCATGGCAGTACTGGGTAAGAGCAAGCACAGAAATACATCTTTAAATTTAAATGGAAACAGACATAAGCATATATTTTGCTCAAAGTTACCTCTAAATTTCCAGTCTTTACAGTGGTTTGCAAACAAATCTGTTGCCCTTGCAAGAGGCTGTTCAAGACCAAAGAATAAGTCGTGATATTTAATCTGACTCAGAAATGACTTCCTTAAGCATTTTGGGGGAAAAAAATGTAGCAAAAGCATCTAATGTAGTCACAAAACTGTGTAAGATAACATTTACATAGGTCACTGAGAAATTTCTTAAGCTTTACCAGCGCATCTTTTTGTTTTTGCTTTCCCACACCTCCATCCCTTCAGAAAGTTGGGAGTTTTCAGAGAACACACCCAGACCCTGTGAACATGTGCTTTCCTTTTAAAAGGATAACAAAAATTTCTTTGAAAAAACCAAAGACTTCCAGCTGAGAACTAATTTTTTTTCATGGTTTCAACAGATTTAAACTGCTGATGTTTTCTTTATGGCTGCCAGCATCTTGTTTTTATTTCTTTTTCAAAGCTTAAATTTGATTTTATAATGAAAAGTTAACATTTTCAGTCAAAAATTTTCTTGTGAACATCAGTAGTTTTCAGCAGAGAGCGAAAGTTTTCTCTCCTACCCTGCTCATATCTGTTCCATATTGTTTTCTCTCTTAGTGGAAAGAGGAAGGGAGAAGTAAGGATAAATACATGAGAACCAGAATCAGTCTGGCAAGAATCACTTTGCTACATCCCAGCTTCTCACCCAGCCCCTCCAATGAAGTGTCTGTCACCTCATGGCTTTCCCCTCTGTTGGTTTACCATCACACCTTTCTTTCCACAGGAGGCTTCATGGCTTGTTTGTACCTGTAACCAGTGGAAGACCAGAGCTCATGTGGTCCTGCCCATCTCACAAGGCAACAAGACACAAGCATTAACCTGAGTACCTTACACTGTTAAACTATTCTAGATTGTCATTAATTTGCATGGCTTTTTCCCCAGATCATTTGTAATCTAGACTGGGTCACACTCAGACTTTAAGATAATTAGCAAAGAAAAGGAGCAAAGGATTTTCTACAACTGTGTTTTGGTTCAGAGTAGTAGTACGGCTTCGAAGCAAACTCCCCCGCTCGTCCCCACTTGCTGAACTTCATTTCTGTTCTCAGGGTGGTTTCAGTACCTGTGAACAGGTTTCATTTCAGAGGCATCTAAGGCAGATGGTCTATTCCAGTTGCACACCAAACGCATTCCAGTTCCTAATGGAGACAACAACCCAGAGCAACAATGCGTCCTTTTGGCACATTCAGACATGATACAGGTGGTCTGTCCAGCAACCCATACTAAATTTAGTCTAGGGTAAAACCACTGTGTTGCATACAACACACATGTAGGGGACTGAGCACCATCTTTTCTTACAGTGTCAAACTAATGTAAGGTAGCCAGAAAGTGTTAAACACGTATTTGCAGAATTGGCCAAATAATTTGTTCTCTGCTGGGGAGTTTAAGCTTTCAATTTAAAACATGCTAAAACCTTTAATAACAATTACATGATTACTATTATTAAACCTCCATGATTTTTATTTTAAGTTTGCTAATGAACACTTATTACCCTATAAAGCACTTTCATAGTCATAAATTAAGTACTTGTCAACAGGTGCATTTTACCATGTATTAACCTTGTCTCCTTTCCCTGCATTCAATTCATTAGCACATTTTCTCGACGCAGTTGTGTGGCACCAGGCATCTAGTGAGTGAGGGAGACCTTGCCCTGCTTCATGCCTTCCAGAGCAGCCTAAGGATTGAGTAATTTCTCTGGCTTTACCTCTATCTTTTGGAAGTCTTTCCTCTCACCACCCCTTCCAGCTCCAAATGTTCTTGTCTTTTCCTTCTTTTTCTCCTGTGGATTTCTACGCAGTTACACCCTCCACCAGTGAAGTAAAAAGTCTATAATGTCATTGTAGACTGCCTTGCGATGGAGAGTGGCCAACATTAGCCACTGTCCCACTGAGGTTTACTGGCTCAGTGAAACAAGGTCATACAGAACTCCTCCTTCCAAGCTTTCTTTTCCCACAGAAGTAGCTGGTCCCCAGAAAACCATGTAAACCTGGAGAATAAAACATCTGGAAGCTATATGCACATCGCTGTTTTAATTCACAGACCAATTAATGACATTCAAAATTAAACAACCTTTAGGAGTACCTGCCTCAATTCCTGAGTACATGCAGTCACTGTGCAAGGCTTGTGTTTCTGTGCTTCCCCAGAGAAGTTAATGAAAAGCTTTCAGAAATATCAATAAAATGGAGCTGTTTTTCTCTTTTAAGATGGATCAGCTGTGTTTTTCCGACTTTTATGTAAGGGTGGGGAGTCAAGTCTCTTAAATAGCTTCCTTCCTCACCAATAAAACATTTGCATGTTTTTTCCTCATGCGGACCTTCGTAAATAAGGATGTATGCAGCATATATCACACTTTAAAAATCTTTTGTTGGCTCACACATTTCTTCATTTTAAAGATCTTCTATTAATTCTTTTCACCATTCAAGGTCACTGAGACCTTTTTACTCGTAGCTGAACAGGCAGGTGATCTGCATAAAGAAAACCTCAAGGCTCAAAAAGTAGAAAAGCTAAAAGCAACTCCACTCTTACTTGGTGATTACAACAGCAACTCAGAAGGCTTCGTGCTGTGCAGAGGCAGTCCAAAACAGCAGGATTCAGTTGCCTAAGCACAAGCGTACTGTGGCACTGGAAATGCCTTGGAGTAGCTGTGGTATCCAGGCAGGGTTGGTAGCACTGGCAAAGGTGCTATGGGAAATGTGTGTCCTTCTGGATCGGCAGTTAGAGGCCAGGTGGGATCCCTAGGGCATCTCAAATGTCACTAAACACCTGTGTTTTGGCAACTGAATCAGTACTGAAGTGCAGCACTCCCATTCCAGGAGGCACGATTCTGATTAAACCTACACTGATGCCACTCCTGATAGAGTTAATGAGATAAGGAACAGTTTTTCAACTCTACAGGCTGAAAAAATTACTCTGAAAAGTGAATAGGTAAACCATGTTGATGTCTCACCAGATTTTTAAACATATAAATCAATTTTCTTTCTTCTTTGAAATCGTTATACTTCATAAAAAGCAATTCATAATCTTGTTCTAATTTCTGGGTTTTGTTTCTGATGTATTAAGACATCCTTACTGTGTTTTTCAGCTTCCCTCTATGATTATAAAGGTTTGGAAACTTTTCACTGTTGGTGTTCCAGGATATACATGGTTTTAGGAGATAGAAGTTTAAAAAAGAAAAATTGCAAAACTTACAATATGAAACATTAAAAAAACTCCACAAGTCTTTGCAACACTGGAGCTACTAGTACTATACTGATTAAACATGACTTTGTATAGCTCAAAACTGGATGCGTTAGAATATGGTTTTCTGGAAAGCTTTCATGTTTTATGGAAGTTTTAGCAAAAACTTTATGCTCTCTATACATTCCAGGTTTTATTGCTTATTAGTAAAGTGTAAATAAGTGACTCTAGTGGAGTGAAAGTAGGTCTAGTTAAGCATCACTTCTGATTGTGATTTGATTATTTCAAGAAGGTGCAGAATAATTTGCAGAAGTCTTAGGTTGGTAGCATCCACTTTTGGCTTTGAATTTCCTACCTCTGTGACAGAAGTACGAAGGATATTTATGAAGCTGGTAAGTCAGAAAAACATAAACTTGCATTCTAAAAAGCTGAAAATGTTTTTCAATGAGGAAAAATTTAAAAAGTTAATAATGATTGTTTGTTACTAAACCCTTCATTTTTCACTCTCCTTTCTTGTCTGATTTCAATTCATTGAAAGAAGCGGAATAAATGAACAAACATTAATTTATGTACCTTTGTGGAATAAAAGGTATTTTCTAGATGCAGCTAATCTAGCTCTCAAAAGGAGTAGCTTTGTGTTTTAAGCTTGAGAATCCCTGCTGTTTGGTTAGATCTTGGATTGGTGCCTTCTGGAGGACAGCGAGAGCAATCAGAATTAGTAACACTGAAAACCTGGATGATTTACGGGCTTTATGGAAACTGCAGAGGGTTAGACAATGAGGCCCAGTAACTCCCTCACTTTATAAGTTTTGCCTTGCTACCAGTGCTTGTAGCAAGAAACCATTTTATCAGGTGGGTGGCCCTGACAAAGAAGGGTCACTTGATGGTAATCTAATCTCTGAAAGAGAGAGTGTTTTCAGTTGCAGGGAAGATGAGAATTATTCAAAAAACCTCTCAGTGAGAAAATTAAATAGGGAGCAAAAAAATATATTTAAAAATAATCATAAAACAAACTGAATAATGAGCAGAATCTATCGTCTGTTAAAATGCTATGTGAAACTGCATTGGAAACAGTGATAAATATTTAAAAAAGAACTTTAATTAAAGTTAATTTCTCAAGTTGCCAACCTGCCTTATTAGATACTGCCTAACTCCAAGAAGAGATAAAGTTATCAGAGTTGCCTTACTTTTCAGTGAACCGTTGTCAACTTTTCTATGGCAGAATATATTTTTCCTTTTGATTGTGCTGCTTTCCATGGATGGTTTGGGAACACTGGCAAAGAGAAATCTTGCTTGGTGTAGGGTGCGGGATTTCACAAAGCCAGTGGGGTGGGAAAGCTAGTAGCATTACTATCTTATTGCTCTTGCCACCACCGAATCACATTTCTGACCACTATAAAAAGGTTAAATCATCATATCTGCATGGTCTTACTCTTCACACAGAGCTCACTTGCCTTCAGCATAGACAGGGGCTTAGGAGTATGGCTCTAAAGATAACATCTAAGAAATTTATTAAAGGTAGGGGAGACGTTACTTAGTGTGCTAAGTAATGCTAAGTTACTTAGCGTTAAAGCTCCATTAGTCACGTTTTTGCAGGGTATTATGCCACCTTGCTATTGCATCTCTGAGTTATTTTACACACACTTCATGTAACACAGAGCAGCACAGTTATAAGAAAAGAAAAATATAACTGTCTACGAATTGGCTATAGCAGACAAGCCTAACTCTGGTGCCATATAATTGTGAAAACAGTGATATTCTGTTGGCTAGAAGAGGAGTAGCTTCAGCATTGATGTATGCCTTTTCCCTGATTTTCATTTAGCTCTGCTTAGAATGGATATTTTGTTTCAGTCAGGTACAAATTTCATCTGTTTCTCAAAGCTGAAGCTTTAAGCTTTCCACATGTAATTAGCAATAATGGTCTGTAACACTGACTAAGGTGCATATTCAAAGCAGAAACCTGGGAGAACGGTAGCTGGTCAGGCAGTCATCTCAGTTAAAGTGGAAATCCTGGAAATGTCTGGAAGTGTGCTTTAGTTGTCTTGATTTTCTTCTTTTCCCTGCAAGTATCATTTTTTACGGCTGTTTTCATTCAAACTTCAGGTTAAGGTGTCCGACAGACGCCAAGGTGCAGAGGTAGCCAGTCTGGCAGCTCTAGTCACCCATCACATCACCCTTCTCCACAGAACAATCTGGGTCCCAGCGGCAAGGTAACGGCATCAAAATTTTCTGAGAAAGGTCCCATTTCCTTCCTAGCTTTTCTAGAGACAATACTCAACTTCTTGGTCAGGAACAGCACTGTCATCTTCTGAGGAAAAAAATCCTGTGGGATAGTGTAATTCATTCCCCAGCAACTGCAAATGACTACCGTTCTTTATAAGAATCTATGTATTTTTTTGGTGAATGTAATATTCGGTGATTTTCAGGCAGTTTGCGGGTGCATTTGAAGAAAGCACAGGTTATTAGGCATTAAAGGACATAACTCCTTCTCACAGTGACTCCCTGGACCTTTTTTGAAACATATGTAGCATCATTAAACATTCCAGTAGCATGTTCCTTGAAGGATTGCCTGGACTCTTTATCCTCCCGCCTCTCGAGGTCTGTGTGATTTAATTTGGGTGGGTCTCTTAACCTGCTCCACCATGCGTGGGCATTGAAGGTCTTTGGCCGGCACTGGCAAGGGCGTACCCGCAGCCTCACGCTTGCCCGGCTGTGCTGACAGCCCCGTGCTGCCTGCTGTGCCACCAGTCCTGCCGTGCTGACGGTGGGTCACTGCGTAGGTGCCTCAGCCCAGGAAGGTGGAAATTCAACGTGTGGCAAGAGGATATTTAGGTTCCTTATGAAGGGGAAATGACTGCCAGGGAGCGGTACGAGAGGGCTGCTCCCTGAGGGAGGGCAGCCGGGTGTGAGCCCAGGGCCGGCAGGGCCTGTCCCTCCTGAGTGAGGGAGCAGGACGGACCTGGAGGTGGTGGCCAGGTCCGACCAGGAGTCCAGACCATAAGGCAATTCATGGTGATGAGGCAGGTCTGGGGTCAAGCTGGAAAGTCAATCCAGAGGTCAGGGCCAGGATCAGGTCCAGAGACTGATGGGCAGGTCCCTGGGGATGGGTATGGGCTGGGACGTGGGCCCGGGCGTGGGCCCGGCTCGGCTCAGCCCATGGCTGAGAGGAGCTGGAGACTGGCCCTGCTGCGGCATCGCTGGGGCAGGGGCTGATGGCCCTGAGGGGCTGAGATGGGGTCCTGGGCCATGGGCAGGGTGGGGGGAGCCCAGGGGACTGGACAGGGACAGTCAGGGCTAATGGTGCCCTCAGGGCCCGTATAGGTACATGTATGTGGTCAGAGTACCCTAGGAAACTAATCGAGGGGTAGGACATACAATAGCTGAAATGCACATGCTGGAGAAACCTGGGACAGAGGAAGAGGCTATCTCAGGACTCCTTGTTGTCTCAGTTATTCCTATGATTCCTCTGCTGAGAAGTCCGAGTTTAAGGGTCTTTCATTATTGTATATCCCTCCTTCTGTGTATCGATACCTATTTCTGAATAGTTGGAAGGTGGGAAAGTGTTCTTTTCTTTGGAAGGTCATCTGGACAATATAGCATTTGTGCTACAGGGAATGGAAAATAACGCAGACGGGAACAACATTAACAAAAGGATCTGGTACAACAAAACTCATCAGCGTGGAAGCTGGAGAAAAGTACCATCCTTTTCTTTTTACCTATCAATTCTGTTTTCAGAACATTCAGAATAAACAATGATAACCTCTCTTGACACTGAGATATACCCAAAGCCTATGGTGGCAATTAAAAAAAAAAGTATAGCAATGTTATGGGATTTAGTGTGCTTATTTTGATTTAAAATATATCTTATAGTTAAAAATTTAAAATAATTAAAAAATGAAACGTGAAATTAATCTAAAAAAAATGCTAACAATAATTCTGCTGGAGTCAGCAGCAGTCTCTCAGTTGAGTTCACTGGACTTTGAATCATTGGAACCCATCTGCCCCAAACCCCTTTTGCTATTTTTTCAGTGTGTGGAATGCATTTTCAAAGTATTTTCCTTTTTCATGAATGTCTCACGGAAACAAAAATGAGAAAACTTTGTAATTGTAGACCTGTCCTACAAGCTCTTTCCTTTATAATTCTACTCTTACTCCGGAACCTACAAACTCTTTTCTATTCAGTTTTACTCTTAGAAGAAATGGTTGTAGGCCGTTCTCCAAATGCTAAAGCAGCAGCAGAAGAAACAGACGTTTTATGAAAAAAAGAGTCCAACACAAAATCAAACTAAAGATAACCTAAAAATATTTTTCCTATCTTTCAGTTAGACCAATCTTGCATGTAACTCTTAAGAATCTATCCTTTGTTTTTAAAATAATGCTTTCTCTTTAAAGAGAATTACCTTCTAGTATGTTCAGAAAATTCAAGATCATTTACATCCTGTTTTACATCATCTTTTAATGCTGTAAGATGAGAAGAAAATAGTGTCTGGCATCACTGCTACACAGAAGTCTATCTAAAAGCCTTTGCATTTGTTCTCATACAATAGTCATTGTAAAATGATATCTCTGCCCATGGCTGGGAAGTTCTGAAAGATTAAGCAGCCTTCATCTAGCAGAATGCAAAGCCCGATTTTCCTCCTTCTCAAGGCCTCCTGCACTGTACACTTACTACAAAATCCAACTTGCAATGGTGTTACTTTGTAAAAGTATAATGAAAGGATTCGGAATAGCCCTTTTAAGTCAATTGCTTTGCATGATTTACTGTAGTTTGTTGGAAGGCACTTCTCATTATACTATGTTTTATCATACCTATTAACATTATCAGTCGGTACTTGATATAAAGATTACTTTTATATAACGAGCATGATGAAAGACCTGTTTGTGTCTCTTGTATCAAGCACACTGGAGATCTCTTGCAAACTAATTACCTTTATGAGAGCAGCTTGCAAATACAAAGCATTCTAAAAACCTAAGCTCATATTTCTCACTTCGTATGGAAATACACTCAAACCTTAGCCTTAAATGAACTACGCTTTAATTTACACCTAAATATATACCAAGAATAACTTCTCCAGCTCCAGTGCAACTTTGTACAATCCTAGGGATCTTCCCAAACAGATGTAAATGAAAGGTTGAGGGCTTTATTTGTTAACTCAGCAATGTCAACATGCTAGTGAGTCATCTGGTGACTGTTATAGATCTAAAATTACACATAACTAGGGCTACTTTTGTTCCTCATCTTGATCCTATACTACTATGATCTGATGGATTCTGATTTAAAGGAAGAGCAGTTTCAGACCAGAAAAGTCATGATGGCATTTAGCCAAAACCCTTCTTATATAAGGCAAAATGTTCAATGAACAGCTGACATTATTTTTTCTCTGAAGTAAGTCCAAGGCTGTAAGCATAAATTATGATAAAGTAACATCATTGTCCGGGTTTAAAAATACTTGTATCAAATCAAAGCTTGTAGTCTTTCAGGGATTTTGGATTTACAAAAGAAACTGCAAAGGAAATAAATCTATACCTGGCCTAAAGTCAGTTAACTGATGGTAAGTTTCCTCTCTGAGCTGTGCTCACTCTAGAGTCATGGTTTTCTCTCTCAGGAATTGCATCTCTCTTCTTTATCTCAAGCTACCTGTAGCAGATACTGCACAACAATAACCACAGCAGCAAAGTAAAAGGAAAATATTTTCAAGATCAAGATGCCAAATGTGTATCAACAGCAGAAAGGAGGAATGGAAAAGGCCCATGAGCGAAGTAATGGTGTTAACTGAATCACTAGGTTCACGGTCTGAATTATGTGATGGCACTGGCTTAAAAAGTAGTGTACTCTTCAAACTGTAACAAATTATTTAATTAATAGACCAGATACTGGCAGTATTCATCAAGCTACTGTTTAGTCCCTTTAGAGGAGGACAAGAACATGGCTTTTGTACAGTAGTATAAAAACGTTATTCCTTGCGTAGGAGCACAGCATTAATGGCAACAGGCGAGCTGGTGCAAGAGGTAGCTAAAAGGGCAGTTCGCATGGCTGGCAAGGGAGGAATCTGTGGGAGCAGGGCAGGAAGGAAGAGCTGAGAGGCCTTACTGGCTTTCAGTAAGAGCTTGAACAGATTAGGTAGTGAAGGGGAGGGCAATGAAAGGCCTGAGGAGGCAGGTTTGACAGGCAGAATGAGCAGCTATGAAGATGATTTTGGCAGAAAGTGCATGTGCACTCATGCATTCAAGAAGAAGAGAGAAGGCTGTGATGGAGAGAGATGAGGGAAGAGAGAAAAGCTGTTTGGGCAGTGGAACAAGGTCTTGGAAATAGCTTGAGAGGAGGGCGGAGAAGAGCTAGATGTGCGAGGTGATGGAGAAAGCAGTCACAGATGACAGCTTTTTTCTAATTCAGTAGGATAGAAGGGCAGTAGTATTGCTAGCAGTGATAGAAAGGTAGGAATGCAAAGCAGGTTAGAATCTTGGCCAGGATATATTTAGGATAAACTCTTCAGGGGAAAGTGCCAGAAATACAATGATGTAGGAAATGATGAAGGGAGGCAGCCTGAGTTAAAAAAATTCGGGGCTAAGATTGACCTTTTCTGTTCTTGCATCTGTGTTTCCTTCAATTCCAAGCAGGTAAGCAAATAATGTATTTTTTCCATATTAGAGCATAAAATCACTATCTTCTCCCTCATTAGCTTCAGGAAGGAGGAGAAAGACACAGAATGAGCAGTTTTGTGACAAAGGCACTTACGCTGTTGCCCTTCAGTCAATAGGATTAGTATACCTGTCCAGTGTATCCTGTACTGCACATTTTCACATTTTCTGTTCAGCCAGGCAGGATTTTATTCTCATTTTCACATTTTGGACCACACTTCAGGTCTGCACAGATACACAACATGCTCCAGCATAAGAATTTCCTTCTTAAAATCAACTAACAGCACACATGGCAGTTCACATGGCTTGTGTCAAAGCAAGTCAGACTCATTACAAATTAAAGGGTGGTCATATACTGTCTTCTTTAGGCACTCAGTTAAAGGGAGGTGTCTGGCCCCTCATCAGTCGTAGGTGGTCTTTTCCTCTTGGGTTGTTTTTCTTTTCTTGGTGGTGACTCAAGTGCTTTCTTCACTTTCGAAATCTGTAAACCAACCCACGATCGTTTTGTAATATTCTCTCTAGTTACAATGTGCAAAACTTTCCAAGTAACAGTCAGGACTTGGTAAGTAATTTTTCTTACTTCTTCTCCTAGGTACACATTTATTCCAGATTCCTAATGGTGGTTAGTGATCTCAAAAGAAATGGAATAACAGATGCACACGTGTAGATGGCAGACATGCCAATTTTCCATTGATGAGTTCAGAGGACACTGTAAGTTAAGCCTGCTGCCAGAAGACCCCAGAAATTGAACAGTCAATCAGAGGATTCCTGCTTTGTTTATCCTACAATTTTGGGACTTGAAATTTAACCCCTCTGTCTGTCTCTTCCTCTCAACAGAAAAGCTGAGAAGGCACCACATGTTTGGATTTAGCCACTTTTGGATGTAATTGCACAAAATTCACATTGACTCTGGGATCTTTGCCAGGGTACATGCTGACAGAAGACAGCATAGACCTTGGTTTGATAATGAACCTTTCTTCAGCCATCAATATTTTACATTAAATACTATAATCATAGAGTAACACTGTTAGCCTGAGGGTCAAGAACTGCAGAGATCCAAGCTTGGCCTTTGCTTAGTGCAAAAAGATCAGAAAATGCTCACAAGGCTACGTGACTGGGATCATTTGCTGTAAGGAAGAATTCATTTAAAATGGACTGTTTACCCATACCAGTTTACTAGAGGTAAGCTCCCTCCTTTGCAAAAACACTGCTCTTCAAGAAACAGCCATTCACTGACCGTCAAGCCACATCACACTTACTTACCTTAAATAAAAAACCCAAACACCTGTTCTAGCAGCCTACTGCTTATTTTAAGCAGCGGTGCAGAAGTAAGTTTCACCCAGTCTTTATACAGCTGTGCCTTGCAGGAAATGGTGCATGGAGCCGTTTCCCTAACCTTGCCCGGCTCCCGTGCATGCTAAGATCACGGGCCCTTCATGCTCTGGAATTGAAGAGCTCACCCCTCCAAAGCTTCCTTGGCGCACAGCTAACCGAAAGAGGGAAGGAGTAAGGGGGTAGGGAAAAGAGGGAAAAGAGTCTGGCTCTGTGTCAGGGGGTTTCCAGATGGCAGGCAGGCCAGCTGGGGCAAGAGCTGAAACCAGGCTGCCTGACACCCAGAAGTCCAGGACAAATGGCTGCTGCATGTGCACAGTACGCCCAGAATACATTAGATTTGTCATGCATGTGCAGGCCATCTGTGAAGCAAATGCTCAGCAGTCCCAGTGAGCTGAGATGGAAATATGAGGGCGCCTGCAGAGCATGACTGTCACTGGAAAGTGGCTCCCTCCTGAACTGGGTGAGGAAGGACTCTGTCCCTCCATGGTAGCCATACTGTATTTTACCATCAAACTGCCAGCATTAAAGGTTTTTCAGTGACAGCATGACCATGAGAAAATTACACACAGCCATGGAATAAGATGGATGTTAAATTGTGCCCACAAAATACATCTGTTCTTAAAAGTGGGCAATTGCATATGCCAACAACTCATTTAGGCAAACTAAAGTAACCGTTCACTTTTGCCCTTCTTTATACAATGCCAGCTGCTGGCAGTGAAATATTAACCTTTCTTGCCCCCCCTTCATTACATGGCACTGTTGGAGCATAAAGTAAGCACACCCAGTAGTCTGTTTGTGATTTAACCTGTACCTATTGCTACTTTGAATTCTTCAGGGACTGATTTTAGTGAGATATTCCAGAATCACAAAACCATAGAAAAAATTAGGTTGGAAGGGACCTCTGGAGGCTCTGTAGTTCAAACTCCAGTTAAAGCAAGGCTAATTGCAGACTTACACAGGGCTTTGTCCGGTTGAATTCTGAAAATCTCTGAGGATGGAGATTCCACGGCCTCCCTGGGAATCTGTGCCAGTCCTTGCCACTCTCATAGTGAAGCAGTCTTTCCTTATGTCCAGCTAGGACTTTGTCTTCTCTATAACTCCCCTTTAAATGCCATTTCTATCCCGCTAGTTTTTCTCCACTTAAAGTCTTATACTCTTTGTTCTTTATTTCACAATCAGCAATGGGTTGGTGCAGAGTTGCATTTAGCACTTCATACACAGGCCCATTTCTTCACCATGCTGGAGTAAGCTTCTTATCAGGAAACATGACTAAAGAGGTATGCCTAAGTATTAGAACAAAAGACAGGTTTTAAACTTTTAAGTGATGATTTTTTTGGGGGAATAATATCTGTATAGTCTGAGCAAACCACTGCACTATCATCTCTTTTTTTCTCTCTTTGCCTAGCATTGTACAGATGTATTATTACTCTCACTTTTTTACCTTGGGTTTATAGACAGGAAAACAGGACATTTTTTTAGGTAGATTCTTCCTACTTTCCATTTACATAAGGAGTATAAATGCAAAAATTGCTCTATGTGTACCTCAGAGAAAAATGTGCCCTAACAAAAGAATTTGTGCATTCCTTTAGAATTATAGTACCTTTCCAGAATCCAGTCAGGAAAATTTTTGAAGGAACAAAACGATCACTGAAATATACCGGAAATTATACAACTATTAGCTGTTTGTCTCTAAAAATCTTCTTTCCCTAGTTAAGATCCTTTTTGAATTGGTCTGAATCCATCACTGGTTGCAGAGTGGCATCTGAAGCTTTCTATAATTCTTATAAAAATTTGCTACCTCTTTAATTCAGATTAGCCTCCTCAGTTGTGTTTTAGGTTTCATGACATGACAATGCTGCATCATGATGCAAAGACACATGATACAAAGGTCTTGTCCTTTTTAGTCACCTTGTTACACCAGTACAATATGATCTTAACCTGACATCAGAAATGGAAAGATGAAAATGATGCCATATTAAACACAGTTTTATCCTCTTAAACAATTGCAAAAAATGCCTTGCAGCTTGCCTTAAGCAAACACTTGTTTTTCTTCCAATGTATAGAACCTAAATGTGTATACCATTTATATGGAAAATGTAGATCCCATGGAGATCCTCACAATTGCCCTGTGGTACTACATTCTTGTGGTTTCTCTCTGCTTGAAATACCCCACTACCGCTTACTTTGTCTTTTCATGAATTTCTACAATTTTAATTATTTTCTAATTTATTTTTTTTTTTTTCTAAAAGAGCCTTCAAGCATATGCCTGACTTGCTAAATGTAAAGATATGTGCTATAGGCAATCTGTAATAGTCAGTCTCTCAAGGAAAAATGTATCAGAGTTCTTTCTGTCATGTATTCATGACAAATATTCTGTCTCATCTTAGAAAGGCAGCAGTGAGGGAATTGCTCACAGAACACCACAAGATGAGACAAAAGTGACTCTCTTTATGTGGTCTTTCATTAGTAATCTTTGTAACACAGGTATGATATCCACAATGAAATGCAGACATCCCTCAGGTTACTGGAAATGTTTTAAGTAGGAACAAAAGTAGGAACCAGGTAAACAGAGACTATTTATATTCTGTTGGAGACAAGTAATAAGGCTGTAATGGACAGCTATAGACAGGCAATGACATAGTGACTAATGAAAAGAAATATGAAAAAGCAACTGGAAAATTTTCTTCCTTATTCCTTCTATGAAAAATAAGGAGGAAAAACACCATGCTAACTGGAAAAAATGCAGATCTTGAAGGTGTCTGATATCCTTCCTGTTGTGTTAAAAGAAATGGGGATCTGGAAGCAAGCAAGAGGGGGAAAAAAACCCAACCCAAAACAAATAATCAACTTGTTTACAAGGAAGATCACAGCAGCTGGATGAGCAGCAGGAATGGGACGGGACAGGACGGGACGATCTGGCCCAAGCCCGAGCTCCAGACACACCGCCTCCTCACAGGAGTGACAGTATCCCCAGCCAGTAACCTCTTAGACAAAAATATAACTTCAGCACTCCTCCCACAGACTGATGAGTAATGCTAAGCACGGGGCCACGCGGCTTCTGAGACTGGATTAACTATCTTGTGGGTTTCCTTTTCTGCTTTCCCTTTTGTTGTCAGTTTTCCTACTTCTGATCATATAGTTACATCCTTCCCATGCAGTCCTGTACTTGCTGATTCCTAAATCAGCTGCTATTGAGCCAGATGTCCCAGCACAAGGGCACGTCTAACCTGTGATCACAGCTGGGACTGCAACTCCTGGAGAGGTATCGGAGCCCGTGAGGCTGCTGCTAGCAGCGTTGTTGGAACAACCTTGTGAGCAGCCTGGAAATCTTTCAGGGATTTTGTCTATCCCAAAGAAAACATGCAGAATGGTTTCTTTCACTTACTTTGTATCCATTTCCCCCTGATTTTTTTCTCTCTTGTTTTCCTACATTGTATCTTTTTTCATTTTCCCTTTCTCTTCCTAGTATCTCTTTGCTTGTTACATGCTCACTGTACTGCTGCTATCCCTCTTTGTACTTTCCTCTCTTCCCCTCACTGTACTGTTTCTCACTTTCTCTTTTTACCTCCCTTTTGCCTTATTCACTCACCTCTGCTTTAATTCCTCCTGTTCCCTCTCTTCAGTTATCCTCACCTTGTTCCTGTCAGGTGCTCTTTTGCAAAGTTACCCTGTAATAGCTCCATTTGTTTTCAGATTCACTTTTCATGGCTATGCACAGCAAAATACTAGCAAAAACACTTGCATGCTACATAAAGAGTCAGAGGACTTTGAACAGCTGAAACTCTGTTCTTTGTGAGAAGGCCCTGGCTCACATCAGCCCTGTGATAATTACTGATGACATGAAAATGATGGACATCATTTTCCAAATTGTTGGGCATCAGCAGCCTCCCATCCACCCTCCCATGTACGTTGACCTTCTTTCCTGCTGGCTGTGCTGGGGTGCTGAGGTGGTCAAAGCCCAAGAACGGTGAATTCAGCTTGCAGAGAGTGAGTGTGGCAAAGCCAGGCATGGCACCAGGGTGGTTTAGTGCTTGGATACTCAGCAGCTGAGTCAGGGAGGCAAAAGTTCAAAGAAGGGCAGCATCTACAATCAGAAACATGTTTTGGGCCTGAGGACTAGAAGAGTTAAAAATAGGAACACATGGTCCTAGTTACAGAACAAAGGAAAAAGGGGCTAGAAAAAGGAACAATTTGGGGAAATTAGGAACAGTTGATCAACCAGAGTATTGCAAACAAGGTCAGATACTGCTCCTGCTTTCCTTACAGAAGAGATCTGAATCATGTATCAGATGACCCACACTCTGCATGGGAATCAAATGCATGGGGGACTAAAAACATGAGATGTGCACTTGACAAGATGATCCTTGCATAGAAAGGATAGGAGTTAACTTTGTCCTTGTAGAAGCTGCACAGGCACAAAGGCTGTAACAGCCTTCAAAGCCCACAAAATACAAAACCTGCTGGCAGAGACCTGCCTAAATTTTGGGTAAGCTAGTTCCTGTCCTCTTTCTCAGGTCCTCACAACCTTCCTCCTCATAAGCTGTAGAGTATAGAATTGGATGGATTCTCCTTAATGGTTTAATGAAATATATCTTTGAGCAGTACTAAGACTTTAAAGAGAGTCAGGTTCAACTGTATCGTCTCTTTTGGAATATGATGCTTCATCTGGTGTATCTGTATGTATACAATGGTTTCTAGACATTAAAACTGTAACCAATACAATACAAAATTGGTGACAGTTGTACTACGATTTGAAAATGCAGTGGCCTCAGGGTGGCCGACTGTAGCCAAACTTCCTTTTGTCTTGGGCCTAAATCCTGCATTAGGGCTTAGATTTCTTGACCCAGTTACATTTGCCCATTCTGAATGTCTCCATGCTTGTACAGATGGTAGAAGATTGTCTCAGCTATAAGGCAAAGAAGAAACCTATCAGAGTAAAGTAGTGGCCAAACCAAATGTGGAAATTACTGGATCAGTGTTTTAAACTGCTACATTTCTTTCTTCTTGCTCTGATTCCAGCAGGGCAAGTTTAAATGTCCATTTGGCTCTATGCAGTGCTCCAGTGCTCCAGCTGGACTTTTGATTTCACATTTGCCAGTACCACCTAAGAGTAAGTGCAATGACTTCCTGGTAATGTCTTACTTTACAGTGATGAAACACCATTATAAAACATTGTCTTCTTGTTCCAGCACTTATAGTACAAGCTTTTGTATACTGAATCTAGATTAAGATAAGGATCTTATGCAGATACATAACTGTTTCTTTCCATTAAAATCTTCCCACCACAAATCAGAGAAATGCCATGATATTAACATGGTAAAGTCAGAGTCATTATGAGTCTTCAGAGAGCACAGGAAGCCTTTATGGCAGAAATCTAAATGTATCCTCTAATTGACACAGAAGCAGTACAAATTTGGATGATCAGTTTTGGTGATCGGCATTGGTGATTAAATAAGAAAAAGTAACTTATTTCTTCTCCCAGCCCATTTTATTAGCGTAAGTACTGTCCCCTCAGAACAAGAAGAAATCTCAGCCAGCCTTGAGAACTTGCACTCCTTACCAAACTCTGTCCCATACAGACGAAGTACAGAAATTAATGCAGCACTACATGTATTACCCAGCCATGCAACATTTTGTCATTTTTTTCCTCATAATTGTTCTTGAACACAGAGATACTCTAATTAAATGCTGATAATTGAATAGTCATTTTATCATTGAAGCCTTCTGCTGTGCTTTTCTATGCCCCTAGAGCTGCTCAGATACAGCAGAAATCAGTACTTTGAAGTAATCTGAAGAGATTTATTTTGGATCACTTTTTCTTGGAAGACAGCAAAGGAAAAAATACAAATTTTTAAAAAGCACTCTGACCCATGAATCACAGAAATTGTAAGAGCCACTGAAACCTATTGCAGAAACCTGCAATGATGATTTTTTTTTTTGTAATTGACCAACATTGCTCATTTTTGTTTACGTCTGGCCAGTTTGGTTGGGACGGGGTATGTTTGGACAGACACATCTGACTGTATATGTTTACAAGTCTGTGAATTACTAATGGACAAGAATGCTGTGGGCTCCACTCACTTTCCGCACATGGGTACCCAGTACCAGAGGGTATGCTTCATGGCATCCTGTTGTGCTCAAGGACAGAGGTCTCCTCCAAACCCTGTATGGCATCTGCCTGCCCAGTGCTGATGGATGCTGTACAGCATCTCAAATGGCACTGGGTGACTGAATCAAGCCCTGAAGTAAATATTCTAGACAGCTAAAAAGAAATTTGTTTTCAACAAATAAATTCCATTTTGGGATGGTTCAGGTACTGGATATATGCTTGTATCAATTCTCCAAATAGCAGTGCACTTACAGTCTGAGTTTTGGATAAACCTTATTATGTGGAATTATAAAATGTAAATCTGAAACCATTTTTTGGGGGGAAAAAATCCTCCAAGAATGGAAATGTATTACAATTTCTGTATTTTTACTTTTTATTTTATTCCTGAGTGCTTCCAGCAAAGTAACAGTATTCCATGATAAATACCAGGATAATTCTAAATATGCAGTGTCTAAGCCCATACAGCATTTTTCTGAGATTTTTTTGTGATTCAAGTTTACACCTTAGCTGAATTATTACACTGTGTCATCTGTATGTTATTCTTGACATCTAGAAAGGGTGGAAGATAAATTAAAAATATGCATTTGAACTAATTGCACTATGATCAACTTTCCGCTAAACACAGCTGTTCCTTATTTGCTCCAAATAATAAACAAGGATATGAGAAAACATTCTTTTGGGTCCAAATGATCTCCATGGCCAATCTGGCTTCCTTTTACACCCATCTGCATCTTGTATGGACAATGCCACCCATGTCTTTAAGAAAGTGGCTACCTCCACCAAGATGCATCCATGGAGAACTCTAGCATCTTGATGCTACAGAAATTATTTCTAGTCACCAAAACAGTTTTAGAGTACAGCATATAAATTTTCTCTTATGGACACTAGAGAATGGTAAGGAACAGGTTGAAAATAGCATTTTCTAATTTCCAAAGGAATATTTGAAAGAAACTTTCCTCTTTCCTCCCTGAGGTATTACTGAAATGACAATTTCTTTCCATTTCCAAGCAAAGAAAGTTTCCAAAAATGTTTTCTTGCTTAACCCCAATATGCTGCTAAGCCATAAAGTTTAAACACTTCTTTTCTGCAGCTCCCAGAGTTTTATTTCTCCTTCTTTTATGTAGGACTGTTTTGCAAAGCTTGATCTCCCATGCCTAAATGTGGAAAGGCTGATAATTTACACTGGAAGTAGCATTTGGGGAACTTGTATATCTGGAGAGCTGGTTTGAAAAGAAATTGTAAAAATGCACTAAAGAGGAAAACTAACTGCCAAAATTAGACTGGCACACTTAAGGATTTTAAACGCCAAGCTTACTGCATAATGGACTGATTAGCTATGTCTAAATTCATTACTGAAATACAGTTAATGCTGGTGGTCTTCAAAACTATGCAAAGATAAAAAGTGCAGCAAACATTTGAATGCATAGACTTAAGCTTTAGGGTATTCTTTTAAAATATATAGTGTGTTCAGTATTATAAATTACTGGACATGTTCAGACAACACTCTACTAGGAGGGTGGCTGAATATTCTCTTCAGTTTGACCTCAGGGCACTGTTCTTGGTTTAGGCTTACCTCTTCCCCCAGTGGCTGTGGAGCTCAACTTTGCTTCAGTGTGAACATATTCATTAGCAAGCTGGGATTTTTATTTCCCTGTTCCTGTAACATATTTTTGAATTTCAGTTCAGTCCTTGATAACAAGGTTTCTGAGTACCACAAGGAAGTTTGTTGTCCAAACACTTTAACCAGAACACTGCTTCAGTTACTGCCTTGGTAGGCTGGATGGGACCTTACAGTGAGGAAACAAAAAGCTCAAGACCCCAGCCTGAATTCAGCAATGCAAAGAGCTGTAGGAGGTTAAGGCCTTCTGCTTCCCCAGATAGTGCCCATCACCTCTATCTGAAAACCCATCTTTACCACTGCTAAAAATGAATATGCCGGACTGTGAACTGGGCATGTGTAGATATGTGCAGATAGGAGAACAGTCACATATTTCTTCTCTGCTGACTCTGCAACAGTAAAGGATCCATGGGAGGAGTCAATGGACAGCTGAGGTCAGAGTGACTGTGCCTAACAGCAGGGCAGCAAGGTGTGCCCCAGTCTTGCAGTGAGGATTCCCAGCTTCTTCCTGGATGGTTCCCACACTGTCTCTTCTCACAGTCGGTAATTCAAGCAAGGAGAGAATTGCATGTGCTAAAGGCCACCTTATCCAGTTTTTACCCAGATTCTCCATCTGGCTGTTAATCACAAAATTTCATGCACAAAACTGTTCATGGGAGCAAATGCAGAACATACAGCTTCAACTTTCCCCTATACTGTGTGTGGGTCTGTTCCTAGCTCTGCTGCAAAACCCCCCTTTGAGTTAAAGGGGGCAGTAATAGAAATTCCATGCTCACACATGCTGGAGTTTCATTTCAGTGACATCATTTATCGGTTTGACTTTGCCAAAGGGAAGAAGTTCACGTTACAGGATTCAAAACCAGCATCTAGAAAGAAATCAGTTAGAGCGATCTCAGATTTCAGAAGGACATGCCATACGTGGACCCTTACTCTGCTCATTCAGGTTCATTTCTTGAGATTTGTATTTGTAACCAAAACTTTCTTAGTTAATGAATTGCAACCTTGAAAAGTACTTAGAAAATGAAAACACATTCCAGGCATTAAAAAAGACCATGTTAAAAAAGCTCATATTATTTTTTGGAAAGGCATAAAGAGAATTTAGGGAGATTTCATGCAGATTCAGTAGTGAAAAGGCATGCCAGATAAAATGGATTACCTAATCATGTTAACTCTCTAGAAGACAAAAGGACAAACACTTTCTGTATGTCAACTTACAGAAATCCTATAACTCCATAGAAATGTGCTTGTAACTTAATACATGATGTAGCCTATTTTTAGTTCCTGGAACATGCTTTCTAATATTAATTTTTTGTTTTTCATCTTGCTATATAAAACCTAAGTAAAAGCTGTAAAAAAGACAATAAATCAAACACACAAACACAGGTGACTAAGCTAGCTAAGTCTTGGAAATGCCTGCAATTAACTGTGTGAATAATATATAAAACAGTTGAGCTAATTTAGGAATGAAGTGAAGAGGATATCCAACAGAGGTGAGTTCTATTCCTGTTTCAAGCTTTGGCTATAGATACTATGAATGAAAGAGAGAAAAGAAAATTGGAGTGTGAGAATCTCTTTTTACCAGCACCTTCTCTTCTGAGCTGATATTACATTTCTCCCTGATTGTGTCACTTATGCTGACACAAGTGACATGTTTTATGCTAGGTTTTATACCCTATTATGCTCCCTTGCACCCACTTAGACAGCTTGCTTATGGGCATTTGACAGCAATAAGAGCAAGTGAGCAGACTAGAGAGTGAAAAGGAAAGCTGGTCAGAGAGTAGCAGATGGCACAGTTCTGCTTGGTGCTGGTATCCCTAAAAGGCTCATTTAAATACTTACCAAGAAAAAAGGAATCCCATATGATTTTCAGTTAATTGTCTCTAAATGTTACCAAAAAAGTTGTTTATTACTTTAAAGGAACTGTATTAGAAAATTGAACATTATGAAATCAGCCAATTATAAAATGTAGTAGAGGATGGGAAAGGGGTCAGTGTATTTGATTTAGACATTTTCCCCTCATGCAAATTTTCACCATTTGGAGAAGTTCTCTTACATAACAATTGCCTTCCCAGATGACAGCATAGCTCTGTCCAAAATTCTTTCTTTTATCCTGACCAATGCGTAGGAAAGACCATAAGAGTGGGTGTATAGGGATACTTCCCCCCAGGACTCTCTTTCAGTCTTCAGCAATTTGTAGCTGAGAGATCACCTAACGCTTCGCTAACATTCTTATGCTTAAATGGCTTTCAGTGGGCTTTTTATTCCAGGACTTTATTCAGTTGCTTTCTGAATCCATATCAACTTTTAGGATCCACAAAGAATTCCACAGCTCAGCTAGGTAATATATGAAGAAATAGAATATTTTTGTTTTGTTTTGCTATGTTTTGTTTTGTTTGTGTTTGAATCTGCGGCCTATTAGTTTAGGTCAGTTATCCTACAACAGGTACCTGAACTTAAGCAAGCAGAGTTTTTCACCAAAGGTGCTCAAAAGGCAACTCTGTTGATGGTAGAATGGACTTAATTCAGAACTGCTGCTTTGCTTCATGCCCAAAACTGAGATACAAAGTAGATGCTTATGTCAGGGAGCCACTATAGCAGCCAGAATAATTTACCGCTTGTGTGTAATATTCTGGACCCTGTTAGGGCTGAGAGAGTGGTTTTCATGTGCTACGCATTTTCTGTGACTGACAAAGCAAAAAGAAATACCTGCGCTGATGACGTACAGTGGCTAAGCAGCTGAGGTAGCATAAAGCCTGGCAGTTTATTGAAGAGCGTGTATGCTGATTGCAATGCGTTGTGCTCAAGGAAAGCCAGAATTAGTGTAGCTGAAGCATCAGGACTGGTTTTGCGAAGCAACACACATACTGTAATTCCTGGGAGTCCGCCGCTGTTAAATATAATCTCCCGTTCCGACTCTAGTTTCCTTAAAGCTGTCTGGAGAAGGGACTTTCTCAAAGCAAGTGCCCCATTGCACTTAAGTCAATGTAGAACTCCTGTGAACTAGGGCTTATGAGATGATACTTTAATAGGATTAATGAGCAGTAACAGAATACATGATAGTCACAGCTAGAGATATTTAGGGAAAGATTTCAGAAAGACGTGTTTCTATTGTGAGTTTGACTTGAGCGGGGGAAAGAGCACAGAAGAGTTATGTCTATTCCTTACCTCTCCTTTTTGTACTTCTTTGAGTTTTTGGCCAGTATTCTGGGTTTGGGCAAGTACTCCACACAGAGGAAAGGAGTCTTTTCCATACTGATGAAAATGTAGAAGGGAAAATTGGTATAGTTCTTCAGGACTGATGGGAAAATGAAGATCAAGAATGTTGTTAAATTATAATATAGAACTAGTAGAAAATAGAGGATGATGGAAAATACTGACAGTCTAGCTGGGCTTTAATGAAGGATAACATTTTCCATTACAGGACATGTAAAGCACTGGAAAACATTTTGAAGAACTATCATTTAAAGTTTTGGGTTTAGTGGGAAATATCCCTGCTCAAATTGTATTCATGATACAATCTCATAAATATGGGAACGTAAGTTCCCTTTAAAGTTTTGGCCTTTCCTCAGCATATTTTTTGTTATTCCTTTATATTGTATTAACTTTTTGTTTGCTTTGAAGAGAAAAACACGCTCTTCTCTGTGCTTCCATTCCCCTCCCAATTCTCTTCTTTTAATGAGATGTTTGACTCAACTATCATCCTCCATTTTACCCTCCTACATTTTTCTGCTCTCTCTGTTCTTGTTTCTGTCAACATCAGAGTCTGCTTTCTCACTTCATATAGCCAAACAGCTTTCTTAAGCCCAACAATTCTCAAATCAGCACCTAAACTGTCATTTCTGTTGCTTTTAAATCTCCTGTGCATATATTCTTTTTCATTTCTATCACCTTATTTTCACCAGTTCTTTCCTGATTGTCCAGTTTAATTTAGTCTATTCTTCTGCTGTTTCCCTCCATAGATGCAAAGGTTATAGTAACCAAATACTATTAAGCAGTTTACATCATCAGCCTATTAGTGCTGATAGAATAAGTATGTTTCTTTCTCACAGCCAGTCTCCCAAAGACCCTTTTTCAGAGACAGTGCAGGCTATATTTAGTCTTATTTTAGGCAACTACCTAGGTGGGCAATTTCAATGTTCCTTGTATTGGACATATACAGAATTCAGGCTCTTAAATGTGGGTGCATCTCATTTCAAGGTCTAAACGAAGGCAGTGTTACTATCACACCTCCTTTTTCTATTTCCAGTTTGATTCTCTCCCTATCTCTCCAGATATTCCTTCAGAATATCCACCCATATGTCCCTATCTTCCATCTTTAACTGATTTTTGTAATTTATTTTTGGCAACAATGCTGTTTTCTCAAGTTGTGAGTTTGTTTCTTCTATAATCCTGTCATTGCCCCTGCTGGGTCAATTTTCTGTTCCTGAAGTTAGTTTCCTTGTACAGCCTGAAGGCTACAGTCAGCTATGGCAGGTTCTATTTCTTTGGACTTCCCAGAGTGGACAGATACTGTCTTCTGTACATCATCTGCTAAGAAATGAGCCATGTTTTAGGCTGTTATACAAATACAACTTTCCTGTTAGAGCTGCAACCTTTTAATAGGAAAGCTCAGTTTGTGAAGAAATCTACTTTCCAAAGAAATGTTCTTTAAAGAAAATGAAAAAGATTATCATTTGTCCAAAGTGGAGGTATATGGTTCAGATATTCTGATTTAATTCCAATTCAGCTATCAAATGTAGACATTTTTGGTGAGTACAGACCTTGTTAAATAAGAGTCTTTGTGACGAAATTAAATTTTTTCTGATGCATTACTTCCCCAATTAAAAGGGAGATTTTGTGTACCATTGAAGATGCGTTTTGAGCTGAATATTAACTAGAAAGAGGACAGGAACCACCCAAATTACAACACTGAGAAATTTGGCAGCAGCAGTTTCCAATTCAAATTCCTTAGTTTCCTGTCAAAGTCAAACTCATGCTAAGAGGAAGATGTGAAGATGAATAAAACAGATTACCAAAGCAACTCCAGTTTCTGTGGTTGAGGATGAGATTAAGTGTACAGCTCTCTAGCAAAAGGTGACTCTTAGGTCCTCTTGAGAAGGTGTAATTTACAATGACATTGTTTAGATCAAATTGTTACCATCAAAACAGGTGAAGGTGTTGTTAATGTGGATGTAAGGTTCACACAACACACTCCATATTCTAGTCATGAAAAATAAGGAGCTTTTTTTTTTTTTTTGCGTAGCTGAAAGCTCTGTGGCTGTAGCAAACTGGTTTTCTAGTCCCAGCTCTAACTAGTGATATCTATGAGATTCTGGAAAACTTCTTAGTTCTGTTTTCCTAGAATTTCATTACTTGGGAAGAGGGTGGAACATATTTACTCTCTTACTGCAAAACTTAGAGTTATCTACACAGAACAGCAGACAACCGTGCAGAGATCCTTGAGCTAGTGGAAATCTGAGCCAGTAATTCCATGTGATATACTGAATAGCCCTATGTGACTGGGAGCAGTCTGACCACTACTAAATGGCAATTTGCCAGAGGCTGGGTCTGGACGCCTAACAATAGTGATGATTATCTTAGATTAAGCCTTTTGGTCATGTAGACATTGCATCGCCCCAGCATACGTGGGCTGTACAAGCCCACCTCTGAAGCCATGCTGTAAATTTGGTCTTGGTCTATTACAGGCAAACTCCAAAGCTTACATAAAGTCAGTGGATATAGCCTATATTTCTGACCCTCCTCTCCCACCTGCCCCAGCTGAAACATACTATACACTATGCCTATTACTCCTAATCTTGTAATAATAATTATTATTATTATTATGTCTTTTAAAAGACAAAATTTACATAATCTCAATGGTAAAAAACCTACACAGGCTCAGTGGGACTAAAAGTTCATTCTCTCAGATTAGAATTACCTGTACTTGTTTCACAAGATGAAAAACAAACTTTCAATTGCCTGTCAGATCCAAAGGTATTTCAGGGAAGACTCCAAATTGCCTGAAATTTGCTTAGTAAAAATTGAGGAACGTTGTCACCCCACTGTGAGCACAGTTAGATCCTGACAAAAGTCATTGCTAAAAGCTTAGCAATTGCTGCATTTTGTTTCTAAGGAAGGCGGGTTTTGCACAAGCATGAGCTTGGTGAGACTTACAAATTCATTTTAAATGAGAAACAAAATTTCAAATCAACGAAATCAAATGCTATAGAGAGTACTTGCTTCTTTTTCTTAGCAGTCACAAAAGTGCACAAGTATTTCAAGCAGCTTGACATCTGTATTACATAAGCAGAGAGCAATTCAGCTGCTTGGAGAATATAAAAAACAACTTTGACCTTACACTGGAGTCATGCTTCAAAAGACTGATTATTCATATGAGGAAAATTGCTCAAAAACAACTGCTTGAAAATATTCTCAGAAAGAAAATAGATAGATTGTTCCGAGGCAATAATATAATTATGGTATAACAAACTGGATTTTTTTAAAATTTTTCCTAAGGCTTTTTCTTTTTTCACAATAAGTGTTTCATCTGCTAGTATTTGAAATATTTTATCTTTCAAAATGTTTCCCTTGTTTATTCAGCATATTTGTTAGCTTGCTTGAATGAAGTTCTTCAGGAAGATTGAGAGTTGCAGGCCATTGCTCTCTAGCTGCTAATGAAAGAGTTTCAAGCAATGTTGCCTCTTGTTATGTTAGGTCAGAAACCATGCAACTGTAGGGTTAAAGAAGGGTTCTGTTGGTAGAAAATAGTGTAAAAGTGTTCATAAGAAAAAAATTGTGATTCAACAAATTTTCAAAATATTCTCGATATAATGCTAAATGACACGAAACTCTGGATTTATTTTAAAGTAACATTTTCCCTCTGAAGGAGGAGGCCTAGTCATCTGGTTGAGGGACTGAGTGGAAGTTCAGGAAATCTGGGTTCAATTCACAACACTGCTACCGATTTCCTCTGTGACGCTGGGTAGATAGCTCAGGCCCCACTCCTGAAAACACTTATGCAAATCCTTAACTTCACTGCTGTGAGCAGTCACGAGATTTTAACTGGTCGGATTGTAACCCAGTTAAATATTAAAGACCGAGGCCAAGTCTCCTCAGCTCTCCTCTGTTACCTGTGGATACCAGTTGCTCACTTTCTCCCGCCCATTTCCATCTTGCCCCCTTAGCTAGCTAAGTCTGTGGATCCAGGACTGGGCTTGGGTTTCTCTATACGAGCAGATTAAGCTGTCTCAACCTTACCAATGCACTTGAAGCAGCACATGTCCCAAAGAGGATTTGATTGTTACAGCACATACAAATGAAGCAGGCTCCAGCCTTCCCTCCATTCTCTGAAACAAACCGTGGTGAGAAGCCACATAACCCCAACCACATGTTTCCAAATAGATCTTTCGTGGACTTTCAGTAAGTGTTTGTGCAGCTCCTAGCACGGCAGAACATGCGCTGTCAGCATGGCTCTCTGTGCACTAACACAAATAAATGCTGGGTTTTGCTGTAATCACTATATTAATAAGAACAGGCTTCTTTTTCTTTTACTACTGCTGTTACAAATACCTTGGCACAAATGTAAATGTGGAAGCAAAACATCAGTTATTCCATTTTACTTCCAAGCCAACAGACCTACTGTAACCATTGACATGTATGCGCTGAGTTTCTTGCATCTGTTTTGATCTGGATTATTTTATGTAATATTATGTATACACATAAAAATGCTGCATTCCCTGTTTTTTTCAGAGTGCTACTTCAAGAGCAGAATCCAGCTCCATAGTTTGAGAGTTGCAAGAACCAAGGACTGTCCATCTCCGTGTGGAGGACCCATCAACAGGTAGAATACTTGAGGCCAGGGAATGAATAAACAATAATACTCAAGTCCATATTTATCTTAACTGTTCTGGTCTGTGTCAGTGAACCCCCATAAATCAGTTGAAAATAATTTCTGTGATATTTTCTGATAAAAGGAAACAATAAAACATGTCTATCACTTTGCTGTTCACCTAATGGTCTTTTTAGTAGTTTTTCTACTTTCACAACTTCAGCATAATTCCTGTTTTTGCTATTTTACAAGTACCTGCTGAGCTCCTGAGATACAGAGAGGACCATCTTGGTTTTTTAGAGGCTCCCAGGAATCTGCTACATCATCAGCTAAGCTTCAGTCCATAAGCAAATCCTGTAACCTGGATTACAGGATCTGGTTCATACCAAGTATCGGGGTTCAATTTTTCCTCAAATCCTCCTTCATGGTACTATACAGTGGTCATAATTCCTTCCTAGCAGTATTGTTTTTACATAGTTTATTAATCAAGTCAAAGTAAAATGTTTCCCTGTATTCCATATGAGAGGTTTCTGGAGTTTTTACTATTCGTTGTGAAGGAAGCCAGAGATTTCAATTAAAACAGAGTAAAAAAAAAAAAAGAAAAAATCAGGTATTTTTCTCCAAGCTAGCTGTAATTCACCTCAGTGAAAGCATTTCAAACAAGGGTTTTCCCTCAGGCTCCAGTGATCTGGTCACGTAGGTCTGGACAGTGACACGCCATTCTCTCACACGTTACACTGATTTTGAAAGGTAATTCAGTTGGTGCTTTTGATGTGTGTCCTAATTTTATTGGTGCAGAATCACAATTCAATGGGCTTCTTCTTGTCAAAGCTTGAGATATTCTTTCTCTACCTTACATTTTTCAAATACTTTTTAAACCCAGGGAAGGAATTTCACACCACCAGTCAAAATAAGCCAGTCAGCAGAATTGTTTCAATTTCCAGCTCTTAATAAATCACACAGAGTTAAATCAGATTTATGAATTCCGGAGTAGTTATGCATTTATGTTCTCAATTTCCATAACAGAAGTTGCAACCCAATGGGAAAATCTGAACTCTCTAATAGTCACCTGCTGAATTTCATTTCAGGCAAAACTCATTTGTTTGTGTCTGCTAGTCTCTCAGTGGAAAAAAGTTAACCTTAATACAGTATTAATCTAAGCTTATTCCCTCATTCACTCCCCTTTGTTTTGAGCTAAACAAACAAAAAATTTTAATTTTCCCCCTCTAAATTTAACACTGGTCTCTATTTATTACACAACATATCTCCCTATTAGCAGAGGTCAAGCAAGGGCCATAAAAATATCACACCTATTGACTTATGAAAGCAAAGTGTAGGACTGTAAATCTCCTTGAAAACTTCTCTCCGTCAAGAGACACACCGTGTCAGCTTGTATGTGAGATGCATAGCATGACCACTTGCTTATGCCAGTGATCATCTCCCATTTTGTATTGGCCCTGCTTCTCATTAACTTGGTTATTTAACTTATGCATTTTGATGAACACTGCTCCTCTTCTCTGAAGGCTGACACTGCTAGGGCCTTTTCCCCAGAGCCAAAAGGAAGGCTGCTCCCGGAGCTCTTTGCCAGGGATGCTGAAAGTGAAGCAATGGAGTCCCACCCATCCTCTGTGCTGAGTAGGGGGCTGAGGAATCCAGATTGATTCATTCCACAGCTGAGGTCTCCAAGTTCACAACATAATGTGCTGCAGTCATGCCCCTAAACTGGCTTCCTATCAGACTCTAAAATGAAACATTATGCCTTTTCTCTTCAATACTAACTTTGCCAGAAAGGAGTTTTTCTTTTTAAAAACAAAAGTGTGGGGGGGTAGAAATACTGGAAAAAAATAACATCTGTGACCTGATACCTGTGTGTCAGGAGTGATTAGTGTCACCGAGGGTGCATAAACATATATAGCCATTAATTCAGCTCCTTCCTGGTTACAAGCATCACATTTTCTTTTTCTTCTGTTGATTACAGATGTTGCGTGATTACTTTCAATCCAAAAGCAATAAACTTGTACTGACTGCTTAATCTGATCTGTAAACTGAGCTTTTTGGTTTCATCAGTCACTGATTTATTGCGTTTTTGAGAGAAAACAGCCAATGTTCAATACTGCTTGGTTTTAATGTACTGCATCTTTTTCAATTCTTACTTTTACTGTGTTTCTGTTTACTTAAATTCCTTCTGCAGACAAATTAAAACCAGTAATGATAATCTTTGAAGCTCCAAATCTATTTCTTTAAAATTTCTTTTTTCCCCCCACCCCCCCATCTTTTCCACTTGGGATACATATATAGTACCAAAGATATTTCAGATCGTGCAGCATTAGTTGAATCTCAGAATGTGTTTAAACTCTCTCTATGCAGTTCTTATATTGGCCAAATTCAACATTTTACTCTGCCAGAAAATGCCAGGTGGTAACAGAGAATAATTTTAGGTACTTTCTTAACTGTACACCAGATGTTGATAATACAAATGATAATATCAAACAAGTGTTAACTTGTCTCTAACCCCTGCTTCCACATGCTATAGATGCAAAAGACCATTCATACAAAGTGCTTGCCATATATCGTACAGTATAGAATAGACATTCCGGCAAAAAATGGTCCCTGGAGTATCCAGGAAGCACCCTGGTTGAAATTCCCCAATGACAAAGGAAAAGGCAATGGGAAAAATCTATTATTAATCTTTTGTGGTTATGATTTAAAGTGAACCACATCAAGAACTTCATAGTTTCCTTTCACTCAATGGCCTTACCAGAGCCTCTTTGTTCTCATGTATGTTATGTTCTCAACTGTGCTCTCCTGCATTTCCAGGTACTAAACCACAATTAACACATTAGCTCATGGCACTGGGAAATGCCCTCCTTGGCTGATTTGCTAGAGTTGGCCATGAAACTGGTGTAAAGATGACTATGGAGAATTGAAAAGAGTGCTGACAATGTTTTAATCATATCTGATGGCTGGTTTCTCATCTAGTGCACTCTACATTAACATTGTTAGTCAATGAAGTTATGTTAGTTTAGGTCAGCTCGGCATATGGTCCAGTATCTCACTCCACATATGTCTCCTCTCTAAGGCACAGTTTCTGTGAAGGAAATTAAAACAGTGAGTGAACTTTAAAGGGATTGTGCATTACTCTTTCAAATGGATGTGCCATATAATAATATTGCAATTAAAGGCTGTGTCTTTATTT
The DNA here is from genome assembly GCF_035582795.1 of Mycteria americana. NCBI lineage: Eukaryota > Metazoa > Chordata > Aves > Ciconiiformes > Ciconiidae > Mycteria > Mycteria americana. The sequence goes on from NC_134365.1 coordinate 117,031,189, forward strand.
AAGACTTACCTGGCTAAAGGGGTATTTGTAAATTACTTAGCTGTGAAACATCACAGAAAACCATTAAAAATGAACTGTCCTGGTTTCGGCTGGGATAGAGTTTATTTTCTTCCTAGTAGCTGATATAATGCTGTGTTTTGGATTTAGGATGAGAATAATGTTGGTAACCCACTGATATTTTAGTTGTTGCTGAGCATTGCTTACACTAAATCAAGGACTTTTCAGCTTCTTATGCTCTACCAGCTGAGAAGGCTGGAGATGCACAAGAAGTTGGGAGGGGACACAGCCAGGACAGCTGCCCCAATCTGGCAAAAAGGATACTCCATACCCTATGACATCATGCTCAGTATATAAAATAGGGGAAAGCTGGTCGGGGGGCTGCTGCTTGGGCACTGGCTGGGCATCAGTCAGCAGGTGGTGAGCAATTGCATTGTGCATCACTTGCTTTGTATATTGTATTCCTATTATTATTATTATTATTATTATTATTATTATTATTATAATATTTTATTTCAATTATTAAACTGTCTTTATCTCAACCCATGAGCTTTCTCACTTTACTCTTCTGATTCTCTCCCCCATCCCACCGGGGTAAGTGAGCAAGCAGCTGTATGGTGCTCAGTTACCGACTGGGGTTAAACCACAATGCAAACCCGTGAAAGCAATTATCTAAAAATAAAGAAAAACAAATCCTTCCTCCCTTCACCCTCCAATAAAAGGAGTGGTTGGAGCTTTCTACTTCTTGTGGAAATGGATAAAACATAGGTGCCTTCTGTCTTCATTTCCCCTGCACATTTCTGGGTCCTGACATCTTCTTTCCCTCAGCAAAATGAGTCCTGAAATTATGGCCTCTCCATGCTGCATTACATGTCTTAAGAAAGAATGCCAGAGTACTTCACAAACTATATTGGAATAAAGTCATTGCAATTGCAATGTCAGAGTGGTTTGCTTATAGTTTGACTATGAGAGTGATCCATTCCAAATGCTCCAGAGAAATATTTCATTGCTCATCCCCCTCTTCCTTCCCCCTCAGCTCCTCCTCCAGGCTTCCTCAGGTTATTTCCAGTTTGCTTTTAATGGAAATTCCTTCTGACCCCAATCTGGTGCTTGATCAGTTCAACCTTTTGCATGTATCAATCATACTAGCCTTTAATCCAGTTTATGGAGGGCTGGGGAGAACAGAAAGAAACAAATGTATGGAAATCAGTAGAATCACAACAGTGTGATCAAAATCCACCCCCAAATGGGAGTAATTAAACAGTCTTCTGACTCTGGTAACTGAGAGGCTTTTTAATATCTTACTGCTTCTTACCTGAGTTTGAGCCAATGTTCAGGATCTTCTAGACTCATCAAATTACGGGTTATAGTTCTGCTTCCAAAGTCTGCCTGGCAATTTCTCCTCAGTGCTCATGTAGTCAACGTCTCATAGGTATTGAAGACCTCTGGCTGATCTCTTCCTGAGTATGCATAGTTTGCATGCCTGACTGCATAAGAAGTCCTCATGTCTGATCTCCGTCATAACCAAATAACGGGTCCAGACAGACAGCCATCAGCACCATCTTGTGGTGCTGGCATCACCAAACCTTTTAGTGCCGTCGTGGCACAAAAGCTGGAAGAAGAGTCCTTGAAAAATCAAACAGGCAACACCTAAAAATCACACTCTGAATTTGAAACTGACTTTGACCTACAGCCCTATTAATGCTATGTCCCATGGTTTCTTTACATAAATACTCTGATATATTTCAAAATAATAAAAGTTTAATTATAACAACAAAAAATATGGTTGGCATCTCCCCCCATAGTCATCTGAGCCCTCATTCCATTTATTTCTGCTATCACTCATTTATCTCTTATTTTTGCATAATTCTGCTACGCAGTTCAGAGGATACGTGTGCTACTTGCCATTGGTTTGCATTTAGAAGTCAAAAGCATTGGCCTCATGTCAGCCTAAGCATGGAATTTGTGAAGTCTTCCATGGGATCAAGTGTTCTGCAGGATATGTGTCCTCTAAGCTTAACAGTTTTGTCAGTAAAAAATATTATGCCATTCATGAGGTTTATTCCAACCTTTCGGATCAGCCTCAGGGCATGGAATGGTTAAAATGAAGTAGAAAAGAGAAATAATTTGCACCCTGCTAATTTGCAACCTGCTCATAACAGGTTTTGTGATACCCCTTCCACAATTTCATACTGATAGCTCCTTTTAGAGGGAGTGGAGTTAGAAAATTCATACCAGCACACCACCAGAATCAGACAGCAATTTCAGGAGTAGGATTTAACACATTGTGTCAAAATCCTTATTCAATTTATATTATAAGCTTGTACATAGCAGTTCCACCATTTTCTCACATCAAAGGAAAAATCTTTAAACTTTGTGCAGAGAGAAAGAAGATGGAGAAGAAAAAGAACAAAAGAGATGTGAGAAATCTTAATGAAACCTTCTTCTAGGACAGTGGTTTCTCCCAGCTCAGTGTATCCTTGCAAAATATGATCCAGTAAGATGTGGTTTTCATCCACGTATTGCAGGTGCTAAGGAGAAAACCTGTCTCCTCCAACATCCCAGCAAGATGACATGTGCCAACTACATATTTCTTTTTTTCCCCAAAAACACATTTAGGAAACTTCCAAGATCCCAACAACTTGGAATTCAACATTGAATCAGTAGAAACTGTGTACCACCTCTGCTAACTTCAGCTGAAATGCAACGTCTTACAAAACTCCAGATTGTTGTGGGGAGCACAGATCAGCATGATCCAGTTCAGGAGAGCTTAAGATACCGTGGCCAAACAAAAGATACTTCTTCATAAGATAATAAGAGTCCTTTTCCTCACACCACTCTGTATGCCATATGGAAGCTTTGCATGACTCATCTTCATTACTTCAGTAACTATTTTTATCAGTTGAGAAGGGTTCAAGATTTTATAGAGGATTTCCCTACCTAGAGCCATTTGCAAAGAAGCAAAATCGTTCGTCTTGCTCTCTGGACTAACAGTTCACCTGGTCAACTAATTTCCTTGCTCTTGCACTTGCTTTACTCTATCATAAGGTGCTGATATTTATTGAGAAAAGAAAAATATCCTTCAAGTTGATGATTGAGGCAAACTCATAACTTCCACTTTTATGAGATGTAACTCACGAAACTGCCGGACTTCTTGTTAAAATGGAGGACCTCCATTTTCCCCCTCTTCACCTACTCATAATTATTTTGTTCTCTAAAAGGAAGGGGGAAAGGATTTGTTTCCAAAGCAAGTAAAGTTCAGTAGGAAAACTAACTGGAGTAAATGTAGCAGTATTCTTCAGTAATAACTTCAGCATACCCCTGCCCCCATGGGAACACTATATCATAGAATATATTTTACTTCATTCCAGAATAATTAGTGTGCTTTCAAAGCAAAGTAATTCTTCTTGGGAGGAATAAGGGAGAGGGAGGGAGTCCAAGCCACTTTTTTATTCTGAGTTAGAATTCCCCAGCAGCTGTTCCATGCCACTCAACAGAGAAAAGAAGTCTGGACAAAAATATGCTTTTCTGGGATTCAGAATGGACAAAGTCTTATCGTTAAAGAAGCTGGATAAGAAGCAGTTAAAAATAAAAAGGAAAAAACCTACCCAACCTCCAAATAAATCATTGCCTTTATACAAAGACTTCTTATCAACATAGTGCAGCCCCAGCTGTTGCCCAAAATAAGTACTATTCCTTTATCAATAATCCCAAACTGTAAGACCAACTCAAAACCCCTTTGGAAAAGAAACACATGTATTATGTAAGGCTCAGATAACATACCAGTGCTTAATTTGAGCCAACGCAAGTTTTTGAAGTGTGCACAAAACTAAAGATGCTAACAAAATATGTTAAAGCACTTTCTGTTATTTTCAAACTGAATCCATTACCACAGATGTTTCTGCAAGATATTCTTTAATTTCAGTTAAAATTGTAGACAAAAATGTAGTGATATTAATAAAAACTTTGTGAAAAGTTTTGAGGAAAATTTTTTCTCCCCTTTTTTTCTCCCCACTAAAAGTTGCAGTCAACCCCCCTCCCCAAATGCATGAAAAAGACTTCTGTGAAAAGCTTTGATTAATTTTATCAAGGGAGTAAAGTTTCCAGAGAAATATTGTAAGAAACCTAGTTTCTGTGCAAGAGTAAGACTTGAAGGAAATGGTTCCTCAAGTGTATTTTCTCACTCTTCTTGATTCATTGGTAACTTTGAAACTCAAAACTAGTTTCAGTATTATCCCACCATAGAGGCTAATTTTCATGGTCTCTCATAGGAGTACATTATTAACTGCAGGTTAAATTTTAAGGAGTGGTAAAACAATCTCTCTCATGACAGTCTGTCCTCTTCAGTAGTAAAGACCCTGCACAGACACTGAGATGTTAAGAGAAACACCATAATTAAATCACTGGGGACAGGGTACTAATCAGATTATATCATCTGATCCCATTTTGTAATCACAAGAAATTGTGATGGAAAGAAAAACAGATCACATGTTCTAATTCTTACACACAGAAGTTGCTGTGGAAGGCACTGAAACAGGACAAAACCCTACAAGATACAAAATAATCTAAATTAAAGGGTTGATATGAAGTATAAGAAACGTATAGAGAATATATAGTGGAAACACCTTAAGCATTTTATTCCCAGCACTCTCCTCTTCTTTGGATGCAAAAAGGTGGTAGTTGTGGTGGTGGTAGTGAGAGGGAAGGAAATGAAAAATGGAAGGAGAACCTTCTAGGGCAGAATTTATTAATCAAATATTCAAATAGCGTATTGTCCTGGTTTTGGCTGGGATAGAGTTAATTTTCTTCCTAGCAGCTGGTATAGTGCTGTGTTTTGGATTTAGGATGAGAATAATGTTGATAACACAGTGGTGTTTTAGTTGTTGCTGTGCGGTGCTTACACTAAGTCAAGGGCTTTTCAGCTTCTCATCCTGCCCTGCCAGCAAGAAGGCTGGGGGTGCACAAGAAGCTGGGAGGGGACACAGCCAGGACAGCTGACCCAATCTGGCCAAAGGGATATTCCATACCATATGACGTCATGCTGAACAAAAACCTGGGGTGAGCTGGGGGGGAGAGGCATGGCCACTGCTCGAGAACTGGCTGGGCATCGGTCAGCGGGTGGTGAGCAATTGCATTGTGCATCACTTGTTTTGTATATTCTTTTACCATTATTATTATTTTCCCTTCCTTTTCTGTCCTGTTAAAATGTCTTTATCTCAACCCACAAGTTTCATCTTTTTTCGATTCTCTCCCCCATCCCACTGCATGCGCGTGAGCAAACGGCTGTGTGATGTTTAGCTGCCTGCCAGGTTAAACCGCGACAGTCCTTTTTGGTGCCCAACATGGGGCTCGAAGGGTTGAGATAACGACAGATCTGACCAGAGCGTGTTAAAACAAATTTGTTATAAGCATTCATTATTAGGTTAATAGTCGCTGGTCGCAATGTTGATTTATTTGCTCTGAGTTGTTGTGCTTGTTCTCAGAGTTGTGTTGTGTAACGCCTGACTTGCTGTATATGTTCCCTGCTGTGCTCTTTATCACCTCTGGGGGCTGGACTAAGGTTATCATTTTGCTGTACGGGGTAACACTGGCTTATGAGATGATAAAATTACTGGTCGTGAGACTAATCTCATATTTGTACTCAGCATTGCCGTCATCTCCATACTTCGGGAACGAACTCTTGGAAACTATTAATAATTACACTCTTTACCTTTTCTCCTCGGAGAGCCAATCTATGGGGGAGACAAGGGGGGACACTTTCCCCCACTCCTTCACCTTCCCCTATTCCTCCAGGCTAGCTACAATAGCTCTTGAGAATTTTCAATATCCTTGAGATGTTCAAACCAGTATGTTCCTATTGCTGTGTCTCCTGAATGTGTTTCAGGTCCTGTTTAAGTTGAAAAACTATTTAAGAATACTACCCAGAGATCTGCCCCGAGTCTGGATAGTTATGAGTGGCAGCGTGTGTGGGATAGTATGGGCAAGTACCTAGGAACAGTGGGCACCTCCAATGTTTTGGAACTTCACCCCTGAACAAGTGCAGAATCCTGAAAAATTAGTAGAATATTTGGAAAAAGTATGCTGTCACCCTGGCAATTCCAGAGAGACACAAATCACTGCAACGTGCTGGGGCCTGGCCCCTGCCTACCAAGCCCTGTTCAACACTATTCAGTACCCTCAAGGGAAGAGAAGGTCTCTGGATCTGACAACAAAATGACAGGCACTGCAGGTGCTCCAACCCTGGTGACAGGCACTGCAGCTGAACCAGAGAACCAACATGTGCCGATATCTGTTGCCCTTATACACAAGAAGAAATATTAGATGCAAAAGTCAGCTCATTTAGTAAGGGAAGAAACTCCTACTGGGAAGGGGAAGGAGGAAGAAGTGGACAAGGCAGGCTACTCCAAAGCAGGGCCATCACAAGAAGAGGAGGAGGAAGAGGCAGAACCCATAAATGAGATGCTAAGCACCTGATCCCTATCCCTGAGTGAGCTGTGAGATATGTGAAAAGATTTCAGCCATCGTCCAGGTGAGCACATTGTCACCTGGCTGCTCCGATGCAGGGATAATAGAGCTAGTAGCCTGGAATTAGAGGGTAGAGAAGCCAAGCAGCTGGGATCCCTTCCTAGGGAAGGGGGCATTGACAAAGTGATTGGAAAAGGGGCACAAGCCCTCAGTGTCTGGAGACGACTCCCGTCAGGCGTGAAGGAAAGGTATCCCTTCAAGGAAGATGCTATATGTCACCCAGGCAAGTGGGGCACCATGGAGAGAGGTATCCAGCACCTGAGGGAATTAGGCTGCTGGAGGTGATTTATGATGACCTGGACAACAAACAGTTCTCCAAAGATCCAGCTGAAGTCCAGTGCACACGACCAGTGGCAGAAGTTTGTATGGAGCCCACCATCATCATATGCCAATTCATTGGCAGTAATGACTTGGAAAGACGGAGAGGGACAAATGGTGGATAAATTGGCTGGCCAACTCTGGCAATACAAAGAAAATCTCTCTTCTTCCCTATAGCGTCTTGGCTGTGGAGAAACTGTCCTGGGAGTTCCAGCAATTCAAAGAGGACATGCCCTGCACCCTACCTGTACAGACCAGTATCTCAGCTATTAGGAGTAAGCGTTCCTCTGCTCAAGAGAGACGATATAGTGGGTACACACCACGGGCCACCCTGTGGTTTCACCTGTGTGACCATGGAGAATACATGAACAAGTGGGATGAAAAACGTACCTCAACCCTAGAGGCATGGGTATGTGAGTTACAAGGAAAAACAATGACAAAGGGGGTTCTTCCAGGAAAATTGCTGCTCCAGTCTCCAGTGGGCAGTTCCCCAGACAGTAGAAGAGCTGATCCTACTTCTGATCTTAATAAAGGGACTTCTGATTCGTGCTTACAAGAAGTGAGTAACAAATACTATGACCAGGACTAAACGGACTCTGTGTCCAGCCAGGTGGACGAAGGGGACAACCGGGTTTACTGGACTGTGTGGATTCGATGGCCTGGCACATCAGACCCACAGGAGTATAAGGCTTTAGTGGACACCGGTGCAGTGTACCCTAATGCTATCAAGCTATACAGGGGCAGAACCCATCTGTATGTCTGGAGTGACAGGGGGATCCCAACAGCTAACTGTATTGGAGGCCAAAGTGAGCCTAACTGGGAATGAGTGGCAAAAGCACTCCATTGTGACTGGCCCAGAGGCTGCGTGCATCCTTGGCATAGATTACTTTGGAAGAGGGTATTTCAAGGACCCAAAAGGGTACCGGCGGGCTTTTGGTATAGCTGCCATGGAGACGGAGTAAATTAAACAGCTGTCTACCTTGCCCGGTCTCTCAGAGGACCCTTCTGAGGTGGTTGAAGGGTCAAAGAACAAAAGGTGCCAATCGCTACCGCAACGGTGCACTGTCGGCAATATCGCACCATCTGAGACTCCCTGATTCCCATCCATAAACTGATTCATTGACTGGAGAGCCAAGGAGTGATCAGCAAGACTCGCTCACCCTTTAACAGTCCCAAATGGCCAGTGTGAAAGTCCAATGGAGAGTGGAGACTAACAGTAGACTATTGCAGCCTGAATGAAGTCATGCCACCACTGAGTGCTGCCGTACCGGACGTGCTGGAATTTCAATACGAGCTGGAGTCAAAGGCAGCCAAGTGGTATGCCACGACTGATATCGCTAATGTGTTTTTCTCAATGCCTTTGGCAGCAGAGTGCAGGCCAGTTTCCTTTCTTTTGGAGGGGCGTCCAGTACACGTGGAAGTGACAGCCCCAGGGGTGGAAACACAGCCCTACCATTTGCCATGGGCTGATCCAGACTGCACTGGAACAGGGTGAGGCTCTGGAACACCTGCAATACATTGATGACATTATCATGTGGGGCAACACAGCAGAAGAGGTTTTTGAGAAAGGGGAGAAAATAGTCCAAATCCTCCTGAAAGCTGGTTTTGCCATAAAACAAAATAAGGTCAAGGGACCTGCACGGGAGATACAGGTTTTAGGAATAAAATGGCAAGATGGACGTTGTCAGATCCCAATGGATGTGATCAACAAAATAACAGCTATGTCCTCACCAACTAGCAAAAAGGAAACACAAGCTTCTTAGGCATTGTGGGGTTTTGGAGAATGCATATTCCAAATTACAATCTGATTGTAAGCCCTCTCTATCAAGTGGCCTGGAAGAAAAACAGTTTCAAATGGGGCCCTGAGGAACGACAAGCCTTTGAACAAATTAAACGGGGGATAATTCATGCAGTAGCCCTTGGGCCAGTCCGGACAGGACAAGATGTGAAGAATGTGCTCTACACTGCAGCTGGGGAGAATGGCCCTACCTGGAGCCTCTGGCAGAAAGCACCAGGGGAGACTCGAGGTTGACCCCCAGGGTTTTGGAGTCGGGGATACAGAGGATCTGAGGCCCACTATACTCCAACTGAAAAAGAGATATTGGCAGCATATGAAGGGGTTCGAGCTGCTTCAGAAGTGGTTGGTACTGAAGCACAGCTCCTCCTGGCACCCCCACTACCGGTGCTGGGCTGGATGTTCAAAGGGAGGGTCCCCTCTACACATCATGCAACTGATGCTACATGGAGTAAGTGGGTCACACTGATCACACAATGGGCTTGTTTCCACCCCAGTCACCCAGGAATCTTGGAAGTGATCATGGACTGGCCTGGAGGCAAAGATTTCAGAATATCACCAGAGGAGGAGGTGACGCGTGCTGAGGAGGCCCCATGGTACAACAAACTACCAGAAAATGAGAAGCAATATGCCCTGTTCACTGATGGGTCCTGTTGTCTTGTAGGAAAACATTGGAGGTGCTGTATGGAGTCTGATACTACAAGTCGCAGAAGCTGCTGAAGGACAAAGTGAATCAAGTCAGTTTGCAGAGGTGAAAGCCATCCAGATAGCTTTAGACATCTCTATACATTTATCTCTATACTGACTCATGGATGATGGCAAATGCCCTGTGGGGGTGGTTACAGCAACAGAAGCAGAGCAACTGGCAGAGCAGAGGCAAACCCATCTGGGCTGCTGCATTGTGGTGAGATATTGCTGCCCGGGTAGAGAACCTGGTTGTAAAAGTACGTCACGTAGATGCTCACGTACCCGAGTCAAGACACTGAAGAACATCCAAACAATGAGCAGGTGGATCAGGCTGCTCAGATTGAAGTGGCTCAGGTGGATCTGGACTGGCAACATAAGGGTGAATCATTTATAGCTCAGTGGGCCCATGACACCTCAGGCCATCAAGGAAGAGATGCAACATATAGATGGGCTCATGATCAAGGGGTAGACTTGACCATGGACACTATTGCACAGGTTATCCATGAATGTGAAATGTGCTGCCATCAAGCAAGCCAAGCGTTTAAAGCTTCTCTGGTATGGAAGACAATGGCTGAAATATAAATATGGGGAGGCCTGGCAGATCGATTATATCACACTCCCACAAACCTGCCAAGGCAAGTGCCATGTGCTTATGATGGTGGAATCGACCACCGGACAGCTGGAAACATATCCCGTGCCCCATGTCACCACCCAGAACACTATCCTGGGCCTTGAAAAGCAAGTCTTATGGCGACATGGCACCCCAGAGAGAACTGAGTCAGACAACAGGACTCATTTCTGAAACAACCTCATAGACACCTGGGCCAAAGAGCATGGCATTGAGTGGGTATATCACATCCCCCATCATGCACCAGCCTCCGGGAAAATCAAATGATACAATGGACTGTTAAAGACTACACTGAGAGCAATGGGTGCTGGGACATTCCAACATTGGGGTACACATTTAGCAAAAGCCACCTGGTTAGTCAACACTAGGGGATCTGTCAATCGAGCTGGCCCTGCCCAATCAAAACTTTTACGTCCTGTAGAGTGGGATAATGTCCCTGTAGTGCACATAAAAAGTATGCTGGGGAAGACAGTCTGGGTTATTCCTGCCTTGGTCAAAGGTAAATGCATCCATGGGATTGCTTTTGCTCAAGGACCTGAGTGCACTTGGTGGATAATGCAGAAGGATGGGGAATTCCGATGTGTACCTCAAGAGGATTTGGTTTTGGGTGAGAATAACCAATGATTTTAATTGTATGATGTTAATTGCTATATAATACTGTATGTCATCACTTCTGTGGTTGCTATATGCCATATCAATGGTATTACAATAAGAATTACCAAAATCAATGAAGAATGAATTTTGATGAAACCGAGCAAAGTGCAGCAATGATAGAACCAGACAAGTGCAGCAGTGATGGAGCCAGAACTGGCTTCAGCATGCAACAATCCAACACCACACATCATCTCTCCTGCCCTGAAGGACTGTTGTGACAGATGGAGCCCAAAGTCATGGACTAAGTGAACTCAATGGACATTTTAGAGGGGTGGCCCATAGACTTAGGGAATGATATCTGTGTGTATATATCAGAAGACAGGAAAGGTGGTGGGGATTAAGCGGGATGTATTGGAAGGTGTGGGACCTGGGCATGATGTAGATGGTATAGAATAAGGGGTGGATATTGTCCTGATTTCAGCAGGGATAGAGTTCATTTTCTTCCTAGTAGCTGCTATAGTGCTGTGTTTTGGATTTAGGATGAGAATAATGTTGATAACACACTGATGTTTTAGTTGTTGCTGTGTGGTGCTTACACTAAGTCAAGGGCTTTTCAGCTTCTCATACTGCCCTGCCAGCAAGAAGGCTGGAGCTGCACAAGAAGCTGGGAGGGGACACAGCCAGGACAGCTGACCCAATCTGGCCAAAGGGATATTCCATACCATATGATGTCATGCTAAACAAAAAACTGGGGCGAGTTGACTGGGAGAGGGCGTGGCTGCTGCTCGGGAACTGGCTGGGCATCGCTCAGCGGGTGGTGAGTAACTGCATTGTGAATCACTTGTTTTGTATATTGTTTTATCATTATTATTATCTTCCCTTCCTTTTCTGTCCTATTAAATTGTTTTTATCTCAACCCACGAGTTTTACCTTTTTTTCCAATTCTATCCCTCATCCCATTGCGGGGGAGTGAGTGAACGGCTGTGTGGTGTTTAGCGGCCTGCCAGGTTAACCCACAACACCTATCTATTTTAACCATTAGTAAGTTACGTTTAAGAGGTGATATTTTTCCTGTTGACTATTTTGAAAGTTTTCTCATTAAATACATGGATTTCCTATGAGGTGCATATTGTTTTTTGAAAATTACACTTTTTATCAAAGATATGTCTTCCTTCAAATATATTATTTAGTAAAAAATCTCAGCTGTCTGTAACTCCAAGACTATTGAGTTCCACACTGCAAGTGTGACAAGTACCTTTATTTTCCCCCCAACTTTTAAAGCCTGCTTTCTCAGCATAGCATTCAATGGACATTGCACTAGCTTAACACAGCCAGCCACTTGGTAATTACCTTACCACTTGATTTGCCAACAATTTATACACTTAAATCTGAAGCATTTTTTTACTGTGTACTTAAAACAAAGCTATGCCAAAAAGGAAGTAAGGAAGCTGAAGCTGTGCGTGTGGATCAGTATTTCAGACTGCCTCACATGTAGGGTCTGAAACATGTTATAAAGCAAGTCAGCCCAGCTGTTCTTACTGAGTTGGCTCCACATGGCCTGAAGTTAACTCTCTTGTCCCCCTTAACAAAGGTTCAGTATATTTGGGAAGATATTAGATGAATACTCATGAGAAACAGTTTTACTCTCTACATGACAAAGTAAATATAAACCATGTTGTAGGAAAAATGTAATTCCCACAGCAAGAATTTTGGCTTTAGTGTGCTACCTGGAACAGATCCTCCTTATTTGAAGAATCAGCTCTGTGGAAAGGTGTCCCTGTAACTAGGCTGTGCCATAAAAAGACAAGTTTCTCACAACTCAAGCTCGAAGAGATAGCTGTATGAAGAAAGTATGTAGATATTTACAGCCCTATGCACAGGCAGCATCTTACAGCTTTTGAAGTGCTTGTCTGACAATATGAACATGGTAAAAATCATATACTCCATCCAGAAAAAGGCTTCTAAAGGAAGGAAAATTTATATTAAAACAATAGCATCCTGTTGCATGAATGTGTGTGGGGGAGAGAAAGGACCTGACAGAATTCTGCTGAACCAAGTCCTGGTATGTACACAAAATGGTAATGTAAACCTCACATGTGGGGTACCAATGGGAATGTCTACATTCTTCCTTCTGTTACAGGATTTTGCAGATGAACAGCTCTGGTCTAAAATAAGAACAATATTTTTTAAATTATACAACACAAGCTTGCAGAGTTACACAAGCTCCTCAACTAGCTGTAGCTAGGAACCTTAAGAAAGCTATGAAGACAGCAGCTTTGTATCACTTCTTGTGTCTCATGTCTGCAGAGCGCAGCACATTGGGTGATATACTATTACAGGCTCATTTTTTTTTTCACTTCAGAGGACAGGTCTAAGAGCCGTAGCCCCAGAGTCATCTATCTTTTAGATTCCTTAGTCACTGTGTTGTGGTTTGACCCCAGCCAGCAACTAAGCAGCACCCAGCTGCCTGCTCACTCCCCACTGGTGAGATGGGGGAGACAATCAGAAGACTAAAAGTGAGAACACTCATGGGTTGAGATAAAGACAGTTTAATAGGGAAAGCAAAAGCCGCCTACACAAGCAAAGCAAAACAAGGAATTCATTCACTACTTCCCATCAACAGGCAGGTGTTCAGCCATCTCCAGGAAAGCAGGGCTCCATCACATGTAACCATTACTTGGGAAGAAAAATGTCATCACTCTGAATATCGCCCCCCTTCCTTCTTCTTCCCCAGCTTTATATGCTGAGCATGACGCCATATGGTCTGGAATAGCCCTTTGGGCAGTTGGGGTCAGCTGTCCCGGCTGTGTCCCCTCCCAACTTCTTGTGCACCCCCAGCCTACTTGCTGGTGGGGTGGGGTGAGCAGCAGCAAAGGCCTTGACTCTGTGTAAGCACTGCTCAGCAATAAGGAAAATATCTCTGTGTTATCAACACTGTTTTCAGCACAAATCCGAAACATAGCCCCATACTAGCTACTATGAAGAAAATTAATTCTGTCCCAGCCAAAACCAGCACACACTGCAACAGCTTATTCACTGCATGCCTACAAAATAGACCGTGACACATGAGCAGTCACCTTGCTTCAGTCTGCCGTAGTTTCCTGTTATCCTCTTGCAGCTGTAGAAAGTGTCCTTGCCTGCTACTGTGACATAAGTGGTCAAAAGTCTTTCTGTGATGTATATTGCTTTGCTGTCTTCAGTCCAGGCTGTGCATGTCTTAGCAACTGATATGCTTCAAGTCTCAGTTCTTGTGCTCAGAATTTTTTACCCAAATTCTCATCTCACTGATGCTGGTTTTATACCAATGTAACTCAACTGAGTTACGACTCACGGCACCTAAGATACCTTTGTGATGGGATGAACTACAGTGAACCCAATTGCAAACGAATTTACAGAAGCCCCTGTTGAGAGTAGTATCTGCACTTCTGATACTGTTTCAGATCTAATGAAAAGGTCACAGGAGTGAATGTCCCTTCTCATGTTCCCAGTGGAGATTATTCACTAGCCGTTTGCTCAGGTCTCAGCTATTTATTACTGCACAGCACGGTGCCATCGTTTCTGGAGGTGCCGTTCATTACCCACTGTTCATTTGAACAAGCCAGAAATATTTCTGTTCTCTGCCATTGTGCCTGGAAGTGTCATTAGCCAACACAACATCACCAAATGAGTCAGCTCACATGGCTGTACTGCAGCAGCATTCCTGGAAGCACTGTTCTCATTCTCACTTCTCTGGGTGGTCACAGATGACAGCAAAGCCAACCATTATTGAAAAAGATCACCAGCAGTAAAACCACAAATTTGCTCCCGGCTACAGTTTTCCAAAACCTGTGCAGGCTGCCTGAGAAGGAAATTCACATAACCTCCCTTCCATGACATTTTCGCAACGTGCTCCCATGGTTTTCCCACCTTTGGTGCAGTACACGGCATGGCAGTGGCTCACATCCCATAGTTTCAGGAAGAGTTGGATTTGCTCACTTTTAACAGTTTCAGTGTATCCCACGATGATAAAACTATACTGAAATACTCTCATATAGTTAGCTTTAAATATTATGGTACAGGATTACATAATAAGTGATATCCTTCTCATTTTATTATTCCATAGTTAAGCATATAATGCCAGAGGTAGTAGTTTAGTAAGCACAAAATACTTTATTGCTGCAGCAATGAGTTCAAACACAACTACTTTGGAAAAGTCACAAACAAAACTGGCCCACCTGGCTTCACTATATCAGATGTAATTCTTTAATAATGTTATAATGCTTTTGCACCATTCAATATCTTCATTTACTTTCACAACTACTATCCTCTCAGCAATTCTTTACAATAAATATTTATGCATATATAAATATACACCAGGTGAACATGAGGACATTTTGACTAAAACATCCAGGACAACAAGCACAATTTTGACTTTGTTGTTTCGTTTAGTACAGGAGGTGCTGAAACAGAGGAAATAGTAATTTTGAAAAGGGTTTCAAAGATACTTATAACAGGAGGGCAACTACCTGCTGAAGATGGTTTTGTTCAAGCCACACTGATTTTCTTGGTAGAGTTATACAATGTTTTCTAGGCATAAGACGAGCAGGTGAGGGATTAAAAAAAATTTTACTGGAGAAATTGTCAAAGGCCTCACTGCCACCAACATGCCTCTCAGGTCTAGTGGCATGCACAGTTGCTTGAATGGAGCCTACAAAACCATCTTGAGAAGACACATATTTAAGCTTGTTTAATGTTAATACTTGATGATATCACAGCCAAGTTTCAAACATCTGCCCCATAGAGTGGTTTTATTACATAGCTGGTAATAGGATGACTGTAAGTGATTTGACTGTAGGTGACTGGAAGAAGAAGAAGAAGAAGAAGAAGAAGAAGAAGAAGAAGAAGAAGAAGAAGAAGAAGAAGAAGAAAGCGTAGCCCATCTAAGGGGTTGGCGCTAAGACCCCTGATTTTTTAGTTTCTCAGTAATGGAACAACTATATTCCAAAAGCTATTCTGTACTATGCCCCATATCACTACCTACCTGTTAATAAATATATCTTTATGTAGAAACTTTATGTCAACATGTTGTTTAAAGTCAGATTTGGCTATAAAGGGCTAGATTATAGATCCCTGATATCTTTTAAAAGTTGTTATTAGTTTCTCTATTTTTCTTCTTTATTCTAAACCAGGGATAAAAACATCTTGTATTCTTTCATCTTTGGCTTGCAGGGCACCTCTAAGAAGGTTTCTGTTGTTTTCTGAGCAAGTGTAAAGCATTTGCTTTCACAGTTCCTGGTACCAGCCTACACACTTCTGTTTCCCCGCAGTCAGAGGACTTCTTGATGAATTATTATACTTCTGCTTTTTGATAATAATTTCTACCTCACAGGATATTCCATATTAGTGAATGAAGAAAGGTGTTGAAAGTCATCTAACTCACATAAGCATTTTCAAGAGTGAATCCTACCACTTCAAGCAGTCAGACTCTAGAGATCTGGCCTTAGGGGTAAGTTTCTATGAAGTTAACACATCTCCTTCTCCATACATAAGTTAGTTTCTGCCACCGAGCTCAGTGCTCAGGACTGCCTATTTCAGTCTAAGTAGTCATGCCCTTAGCCATAAATGATTTCAGGCTACTCTACAGCTTTTTAAATTGGGCTACCAGAAATGGAGATAAGTGAAAAAGTAAAATATCCACTGAACGACCAAGATTTTCAGAAGCATCACTGTTGGTGCACTGACACAGTGTTCATCATCCTTATGTCAATCATCAGCTGTGAGTTGGTGTACTGACTCATTCTCTCTTGGGTAGTTTTTCTTTTTTGTAGGAAAAACAGAGCTAACCCTCAATTTCAAGTTGCTTTTCAAATGGAATAGATGGTCCTACAGAACAGACTGCAGAATGAGTGAACAAGAAGTCCTGTAGGCAAGCCTTCTTGAGTGTCGGACTTGAACTTTAAAGAATATTATTATTTCATTTGCAAGTAACTACACTTTTCAGCAGACAGATTGATCCTTGTGAATCTGTAAAACCTACTGCTTGAAAAATATACAAACCAAATACTTTAACCCCCTCATTTTAAAGGGAACAGTTTCTGCTGGCAGTAACATACACCTTTCCTTCTTAATATCTTACCCTGCTTTCAAACTTAATATTAACCGTGTAGAACCATAAAGAGGGATGGGAGTTAAACAGCAAGGAGGTTTTTTGGAGACTGCTGCTAATATAAAACCTACAGTATCCAGTGCCTATTGGTTTGTTGCTGAATTTCATCTCAGACTGGTGAATTGTTTTTTTTTTTTTCCCTTCTCATAACTGTACTACAACAGCATTAAAAGTGCGCTCTGTTTCAGCTGAAATTGTATAGGATGCACAACTTGCACAGAGGCCTCACTTCACCCTCACCAACTTGTTCCTTGGTTACAGAAAATGTAGCTTAAACATACTGCATTTTAGGTAATACCAAGCTTTTGTTGTTCCAGGTTGGACCTTGTGCAAAAAATGAAAGCCTATTAATCTTTAACTTCCTACTGCTGAGCAGTATGACTTTGTGCTAAATAAATACTTTATTGCCATGCACAGAATAGGAAAGAGTAGAAACAGAGAAGTGTAAGAACACAGACTGGATTATGATAAGATGTATTATTTTGTAAAAGATTTGTATTTGAGGATGGACAGAGATCATTGCTCCATTCTGGTCTTCAGCCTCAGAAAGAAGGCTGAGTCATGAGGGAAACTACTTCTAACAGGACATGGATGCAACTCAACTGAAAGAGGTCCAAATGACAGAGAATAATTTATGCAGGTCACACATGAAACCTGGGAGAAGTTGGGCAGGCCTTTGGCATACAAAAACGTGCAAAGAAGTGAAAGAGTGCCTCTTTCTCAGCTCCGGTTTTAACTACAAATTGCAACAAAGGCAGGTATGTATTTTCCACACACCTTAGCAGGTATCTGTGGAGGCATCAACATAGGCAGAAAATGGCTATATTCTTGGCACAGCCCCTGACACACTGGCCTGAGGACCTATAGTGAATTATTTCTTCTCCTTTGGAGTCAAAGTTGCCTCTCTGCTCTGCTGTGCTAGAGCTTGGCTTTCCTGTGTCTTATGAAAGACAGATTATGATGTCTCAAAGAAAGAACATGATTTAGTAAGGGAAAATAATCTGTAAGTCATTAGTAATAGCTAAGTCTCTACTGAATTGCAATTTTGCCAGTCTGTTTTCATAAGACGTACTAACATGTGAAAGTAAAAATACTAAATCTTTTTCAGGAATCTACAGTTCAAATACAGAGCCAAGGAGTTGGATTTTCACCTGGCGTTTTAAGTGTCACAGGTAGAAGAAGCAGCTGTAGAAGCACCATGGTCATCCATGATTGCATCTGTGTAAAGAGGGAAATCCAGGTAGCTGCTCTAGAAAGCCAAGGGTTGGGTGTTTTTTTCCCCTCATTTAAGTGTGGCACAACATTAACGGAATAGGAATTTATAGTCTTGTAACAGTTTACAGCTTCTAAATTGAGCCTCATGACTTTGCCTCAGCAAATGTCTGTCAGTGGCAGTATTTGTATTACAAACTCTATTCCATTAATTTTTTCAATGTAGAATATGGAAGTCGTATTAGTGACATTTCAGGGTATGTCCCAGCAGCTTAACAAAGATTGAAGAAACAGAGACTGAATAATGGCAGAAAGAAAAGATGGAGGGAATCCAGATGTACCTTTTACCTCCTCAGTTTGATATAAAAATTGTTAAGAGAGTGGGGGATTGCACAGTCAGACCTGTAGAAAATAATATGTAAGGTACCGATATGTTATGAAAGACCTGTTTTTGAATGACTTTATCAAATTTCCCCTTAACAAAGTCTGTGCTTTGTTATTGCAAAGGGCAAGGTAGGGACAACTTTGTGTATGCTCTTGCACTTTGTGTATCCCTGGTTAACTCTTTCCTGAAATACAGGCTAGGTGCCAGAACTTTTCAGGAACCGTTATGTGAAACTTAATGTCTCAAGAGTTTTAACATGGTGTGAATAGTTCCTAATCGACTTTCAAAGAGGGACTATCAAACAATTTCTAAATAAATGAGCTTTGCACCTCACAGTGCACCCACTGTAGGCAGTAGATGAGATAGCAAGTAGTATCTGCTATAACTGTGCTGGATGGGAGAAGCATGAATGGGGAGCCCTGGGCCAAAGGAAAACCTGCTGTTTCATTCACACTAATACAAGAGGGAAGGTGGAAATACAGAGCCTGCACCATAGGCTGTTGTTTTCTCCCTTCTTCCTGCTCCTTCTGTCTCATCCTTCAGTCCCCTTGTGGGATGGTCTGGAGGAAAAGGGACTTTTGCTGGCTGCTAAGCAGTTTGGATTGGCTCACCATCACCTCCTTCCCTGCCCCCCAGACTATCAATAGGGGGTGGCAAATAGCCAGAAGGGGTCATACTCCCCCAGAAGACCTATTTGGCAATTGACAGGAATGTCATGTCCTTTTTGGCCCAACATTCGCAGTGGGAATGAATGTGTCCCCCTGATGCACTGTGCCGTGCCACGCTATGCCATGCCATGCCATGCCATGCCATGCCATGGTGGAGCCTCTCTGGTGGGTGAGTGGGATGGGGAACCAGGCACAGCCAGAGCTCTGTGGGCAGCGCCAGGGTGGTCCAGAGCTGCGTGAGGAGGATAACAGTAGGAGTTACAGCTAGCTACAGGAAAACAAGCAAAACACTCGCAACCTACAATGCCTGATTGATTTCTGTATATTCCTAGATCTTAGAGTTGCTCAGTCTTTTACCCTTTTCCTTATACAAGTGCAGAACAAAAGTCCCTGGTCTCTTCATTAATTTTCTTCATTTCTTTGGGCCAAATAGAACAGAAGCACAGAAACAAACAGTTTGTGGAAAATGTGATGTTCATCAGATAGCTTTAGATTTATACAAGAGCTCAGGTCTTTGGGAGAACCTAGTCAAGAAATTAGCAATTTTGCACATTTGCTGTTCACCAGGGATCAATTAAAAGACTATTATACTCTTTACTGATGATGCAAGATGAAAACAGCTAATATCTCCAAGGGAATTTCTTATAAGACCCAAATTGAATTTAATGAGAAAAGACATTTGACAAATGCTGTTAGCTGTAAGATGCATTTAACACTGGTCAAGAGCTGTATTTCTGACTGAACCAATTTATAAGTTAGAGCATGCCCCATCCTGTATTGATGTAAATGAGACTGAGTGCAGTGGCTTTGACCAGGCTTGAGAGCACTGGATACATGGAGCAGGCCATCCTAATAGGATTCACATTAGCCTACATTAAATGTATGAAGAAAGCACTAGATGAACAGTCATAGATGAATTTTGAGATGAATTTTAAAGGAACTCTGCTGTCTTTAACATATTAAAATACAAGATACTTTCTGCAAAATAAACAGTATATTCTCTGAATATAGATTGGATAGACATGAGAATTTGAAGTTTAAAGAAATTAATGCGTAGGGGTAGAGACAGACTCAGCCTTGCTTTGAAAGTACTCAGACATATAAGGGTATGATGACAATCAATAGGAGAGTAGTCATGCACTAAATTTAAGGGACAGAAGTGCTTTGAAAAAATCAAAGTATATGTAAAAAGGAAAGGTCCTGTAGACAATCCTTACATGAATATCCTCAGAAAGAATAACCAGCAGTAATAGTTCTGCACAGATTTAGTCACTCAGGGGTATGTTTGTCACCAGACAGGGAAGTCTGTGATCCCAGTTCCAGTATCAGTGAATTTTAAGGACATTGTGCACTGCTACCCAGGGCTTCATCCTTCCTGGGACTATCTCAGCCACAATAAATGTTATTCTCTTCATTCTGTGAAAGGACAGCTCCATTTTTTGTACTTTTATGCCTACTTTCCAAGACGGATTTTAAATAACAATAGTGGGTACCAGAACCTTGGACTGATTTTTCTTTGTTATCAGTTTCTTGGGAGGAGATGAAGTTTTCCATCTACTGAGCTGCATTGTGACCTTTCTAATTTGCTCTAAAACCAACCATATTTGAATGTTGGACCTGTAAATGTTTCCAAATGAGGCTACTGTTCAGACTTTTCTTTTCAACCCGTTCTAGCCATACTCTAGATGACTTTGTTTTCAAAACCGTTGCATCTCTCATATACCTAGGTACGGATAAACCACCAACTTCAGTGCATCTGCAGAACCCTTCTCATTCCCTCACAACAGGGAACCTCAGCTTAGGATGAGGTTTTTCCAGGGAAAAATTGGCAGCAGACAAAATTTGGCCATGTTCTTTCCTGTCCCGTTTGGAACTACTCTTTTAGCTGTGTTACTAGCCAGGGCTACAGGTAGCCTAACAGCTATGTAGCAAGGTTTTTATTATATGGCTAGTACTGTTCATACAAAAGTAAGAATATGTGAAGGCAGTAAGGTTAAGGAAACAAGTGGATGAGAAAGATTGGACAGGACAGATTACAGGAAAAAAGAGAAGACTGAAGAAAAAGGAAGGTGATTTGGAGAAGGATAGTTAAAATTATAAGTAAAAGACCAACATCAGTGTAAACAGCTTTAATGGAAAATTGCAATAGCACTTGAGTAGGGAAGGGAGAAGTGCCTGAAGACAAAGACTCAGACAGCAAGGCTGTATGAACGTGAATGTATGGGCAGACCAAGTGACTTATTGACTCTTTGCTCTTTTTGTTGCTGATCTTCATTAGATTCTTCTCCCTTGGAATTATAGCCTGCATTTTTTTTTTCCAACATTAAAATTACAGCAAGTACACATTACAAACAAACTTCAAACCTCAGCTAGATTCAGAAAGTTTTCTGTCACTTTGTTTTGATTGGAAACCCACAATACAAACATCTTATTTATATAAAGATGCCTCCCACCAAGGCCAGAACCACAGCTTCCTTGTCAAGCATGAAAAGAGTGTATACAAATTTGTCTATGGGTCCATGTCACACCCCTGAGTGTGACACAGGCTCACTGTGGTGGCAGAGCAGTCTGAGGGCACACGACTGTTTACATCACTCTAATTAAGGCCAGGTTTGTTTTCAAAGAGCAGCGGAGGGTACGGAAAGACTACATCAATGTTGTCTTATTTTAAAATACTGTTAAACATAAACTGGAAACCAAAGCTATAGTAAATTCAAAGTATGATTTACAAGAAAAATCAAGAAAAGTTATAAGCTAAACCACAAGTAGAGAAAAACAAACATTAAATGCTGAGTTTCTACTCATATAGTCTTGGACCCCCTGGCTATATACGTGCTGTCATCTATAACGAGGCATAGAGCTGTGAGCTCCAGTTACCTGTTTACCAGTCTGTCTAATATGGCTGTATCCATCCTATCTAGGAAAAGAGGACAATGTGAGATTCATGTGGTCACCATAATAGGGGAGACACAGCTTAAAACCATGGTTGCTTCTTGGCTTGTCCGAGCTAGAGAGAGTTGACAGTGTGAAGGGAGGCATGAAATGTCAGGGTTTGAAGCTCGAGCATGAGCCTGAGCCACAAACTAATGAGGGAAAAGTCTTCTGATCCTGATTTTTTTGCCTTTAGTGTAAATCTGTTGTTTTCCATGGAGCTGTTTCTGAGGCAGAGTTCATCATGCTGAGTAACTCCACCAGCCTGTCGGCCCAGCAGCAATCTGCCGCACTTCCCTTGGAACTGCTTGCAGAGGAGCAGTCACTAAACTGAGATGCTGTCAGGTCTGTCTGAATTCTCTCCTGTTTTGAAATCTATTCAGCACAAAAAGGTGGGTAGAAAGAAGGAGTAAGTGACAACTCTCTGATCCTACAGCAGCAGCTGCTGTGGTCTTGGCTCTGACGTAGACAGGCATCAAACTCCATGACTGTCTTAGGGATCTGTCAAGATCTTTCTTAAAGTGCTGTCAAACTGTTTCATCTTTCAAAACAGAGAAGGTGGATTTTGCCCATATATCACTGTCTCTTCAGTGTACTTGTAAATGCAGCCAAAGTAAAGAGCAGTTGCACTTAAGGGATTTTATGGGCGCTTGTTTAGCACAACTGGTACAACCCTTATGTCTCTCCAATGCAAGCACAAGTAACTGAGATCCACACAGAAAAATAAAATAAAAATACCATATCATTTCTTCCATTGTATGGGAAGATTTTTCATTTCTAAAGCAAAATAGCTATTTGAGTCATTCTGCCTCTAGAGCAAGGTCTGATTGCCACAAGCCCTACTGCAGAAAGGGCTTCTGCCCAGCCAACTACAAAACAGAGTCATTTATAGATTCAGAGGCCCTAAAAGAGCTGCTCCATCTGCTCATTTAAAAGTTATATCCAAAATTCCCATTTTTTTCTGGTTTTCTTTGTGCTTAAATACCTCCAGTTTCTCTCCCATCACAACGATCTCGTGCGTTCACATGCCCAGCTTCCATGGCAGGCAGGACAAAGGGGTCTGTTATAAATGCAGGCCTAGCTAGAGCTTGCTTGCAGGCCTCACACCTATATTTCTTCCATAAATCCCAGTCAAATCTCTATTCTAAGAGGCAGTTGCTGAGTTGGCTGCTGGCCCTGGAAACCACAGTTTCAAATAAAATGCAACAGAGGAGAAAAGAAAACTACTTTTCTTCTTAAGAACAACAAAACAAAACTAACAACTGCTGCAAAAAAAGGAAGGATTTTAGGTAATGGTAATAAAAATGAGTTCAAATTTAAACCAGAGGGAGAAAACCCTTCTGAAAAAAGGTTCCTACTTAAAGGTCAATGGGGTAAGACCCTCAAGTGGCATAAAGTGAGAGAGGTCCCTGAAGTTAATGGATCTCTGACCATTTATTCCAGAGGTGGATAAATGTCTGTTTTCAGGAGATTCACTTCTGTACATGTGAGCTGGGGGGGGGGGGGGGGGGGCAAGTCCTAACACGGCAGCTTCCCCCTCACAGCCTCATGTTTTGATTGATTTAGCAGCCACCTGGGCTAACTGGCAGAAGCAGAATGAGAAACATTTAATTAACATCACAGGAAATGCTCCAAGTGTGCTTGGAAATAGTGGGGATAGCATTAACATGTCAGTAAATATTTCATAGATTTACAGTCCTTTCAATTTAGATTTTTATTGACTCAACACACAAGTATATCCCTGTGCTGCCTTTAATCCATTTATAGTTGGTTATTTTTTTTAATCAAAGATATGGATAAAGGGTAACAGGAGACCACTAATGTCACGCTTGGAGGTATGAGATGCTCAGGGGTCCAGCAACCCGCAGTTGCATCACTTCAGAATATTTTGCAACATGTTTACTACCTAGGGCTGTAAAGAATCCCTGATATTCAGCCTCTATGCTATGCAATGTAAATATGTCTGATGAACAGAAAAAAGCAGCAAAGGAAGTGGAAGAATGTTGGAGTCCTCTTTTTTTGTAAAAGAAGACAAAAATCACCACCCTGTTGGTAGAAGAAATTAAACTGTTGTACTGAATCGTGAATCTGAATCACCAAGTCCATATCAAAGCAAGATTCAAGACGGAAGAGATTGAGAAGTTTCTTTGTACCTGACAGCTTCTCTTAAAAAAGCATGACGTCTTTCCAAATTCTTTTCAAGACCTTTTCGACTATTCTAAATTGAAACAAAACCAAAACCCCCAAACCCAGGATTTTGACAAGAAAGAGGTAAGCGTTATAGTGTGAACAGCTCTTGTTTGGAAAGACAGTCTTTTGTTAGCCTGTATTTCCACTCAATTGTAAAGGTTGCACTGCTAATCAGAAACATCAAATTTTGCATTCAATATTTGTTATGGACCTAGCATAAAATTTTAAAAAGCCTAATTATTCAATAAAAGCAATCAAAGAAAGAAAGGATGTGGCACTGTTACAGAAGACTGAAACATTGCTTGTGGTGTATTAGATGAATATTGACCCAACAGCCATACAAGAAAATTTTAGGCCTGCAAAGTGCTGAAATAGCTACCCAGTGCTCAATGCTGAGCAGAATAAGTTCTTTCTACAGAACTTATTCTACAGAATAATTCTACAGAACTTATTTCTACAGAACTTATTCAGAAAACAAATTTCTCTAGGTTAAGTCTGAAATGAATCTTAACTCCGTTCTTATCAGATTCTAGTGCCTGCAGGAACAGCTATAGCTTGCTCTGAGGAAAAACACTTGGACGCAGCATACCAACACCTACTTTTATGATACCTTTTCCTGAGGAAAAGTTAAATCAGTTCACTCCATAAAGTCAGCTGAAAGGTACGCAAATTACTGTTGCGCATATGGGGTGCATGTGAAATGAAATATGAAATCGATCTGCCAGTGGAATGGAAAAACAGACATAGTAGAAGCTGTAGGAATAAAACACTGGAATTACTTTCTAACTGATACAACACACGGATGCCTCAGCCTTTCAAATAACCCATGTTTGGCCTCTGGAAAGGCTTCCTCAAAGATGATTTTTGTTTACGTTAAAGCTGGCCACAATAATAATACTACATTTCTTGGAAATATACAAAGGTCAGGCTTTGCTACTGATTTGGAAACTCTGTGTGCAGAAACAATTTGAATGTTTCCTTAAGTGCTTCATGGAAGGAGCTGCTTCATGAAATTAGCTCTGGCACGTTAGCCACCAAGATGTAGAGATAAAAGGAGTCACTGCGTAGATGTAGCAACCGTTGGGCGTTGAAGTGGCTCAGCAGCTGGATGCAGGGACATGACATTCAGACTCTGACATGGAACCGGCATTTCAGATCCACAGTTATGGTTATATCAGAAACCACAGCTGAGTTACTTCAGGCTCTGTCAGCTGCAGAAGCAATGAAGTTGCTGTTGTATATACCACATTTGTGTCTCCATTGGATAGGGCTTTTTATATCTCTTGATACTTTTACTAGCTTTTACTACTGTATGCTTCATCCTGGTGAGACAGTCTTATGTTTTTCTTAATTATAGAACAAGATTATTATTATTTTTTTTTTTCAAAAGGGAGAACTGTGAGCTCTGACCTGCCAGCCTAAATGAGGAAGCTTTAAATACCTTTGTCAATGGACTCTAGTTCTGCTGCCAAGGTGGCGATCTTCTTTGCAAGGGCCAAATAAAAACTCAAAGGGGGTAAATTCTCAGATAACTAAAAGACTGAAGAAGCTGTTCCTTTTCCAGAAAGAGTAACAAAGATATCTTTATATGCACTGTTCAAACAACTGGAGCTGTGGGAAGAGGAGGGGGAGTACGAGCAGAAAAGAGATTCCAGTGGTTTGACTGAGCATTAGTTAGAGGAAGAAAGAAACTGCAGCCCTTGTGGGTGAGTTCAAAGCAGCAGCTGACAATGTCCAGGCTGTTCAAACAGGCTTGCAGTGCTTTAAGGGACTTCCTGAAATTCTCATGAGAGTTCTTTTTTGCACCTTAAAACTAAGATATCGGAGACAACAAATAATAGGCAGGTTGGATGTATTTTAAAGCTTAAAAAACCAGTTCCTGAACTGTGGCCTTTAGATACCTACTTGTCCCCAAAGCACTTGGTGAAAATCTTTAGATGGCTTGCTAGTGACATATGATACTGGCTTTTCCTTGTTTTCCACTGCAAAAATGCACCATTGGGCCTAAAAAGTACACGAAACACCTCCCTGATATTACGTTTCTGTTGGAGGTTGCCCTGAAGGATGTTACCTGATCATTAGTGGGAAGGGAACGGGTACCTGAATGTGACTTGAAGCAATCTCTGAACTAAGGTGCTATTTGGCCTCTAACAACCTGTCCTGAAGTATCATTCCAAGGAAAAGGAAAAAAGTCAGTATAAACATTTGTTAGGTGGGTGGCTCATTTGTTGTTTTGTTTCTTCCGTCTGTATAATCACATGAAACAACCATAGCTGCAATCTTTTTAATAAGCATTAAATCAGATCTTTATCTTGCTCCTTTAGGTATCTCCATGCTAGACGTCTGGAAAGAGGCTATAAAACTTTACCTCCAAGCTGTACGAAGGCCTTCTGCATAGAAAGAAGACCTAATATATGGCACTAATTAGCCAGTAATCCAGAGTCTGAAGCCGGCTAAATGCGCGTGCATATATGACATGATGGGCTGTTGTACAGAAGCTGATCCAACTATCAAAGAATCAGAGTTATTAAGAAGGCAAGTGTTGTTCAACACATTATTCCATCTTGGTTTGGAAATGTTGGATGTGCTGATTTAAAGCTCACATACAATGAGGTATACTTATAAATTTGTTTTCTACAGTCACTGAGTTAACAAATAAGAAAACATACATCTAGTCAAAATTTTTAGGTCACAAGCAACAGTTTATCCTGAAGTGGTCTGGAAGAGAAACTTTCATAACTGATTATGCCATTTCAGTAAATACCATGGAAAATTTCAACTGATTTTTTTCAGAAAAAATAATGGAATTTCTCCCCTTATTTAGTAAAAAGTTATTTCAATAAGAAATGTCAAGAAACTTGAATTAAATATTTGTGAAATAGTAAATCCATCCAATATATTAATGAGAGTGTGCGTGTTTCTGTGTATAAAGGCTTGTTCTGAACAGGGGTATAGGGCTCACTTTCAGGATAATATGTTTTCATTTTTCAGAGTGTGAAAACAATGAAATAAACACCTTTTGCAATGTAAACAAGCACTATGTATTTTGTTCCAACTTCACATATGTTACATATTTTAGCACTTTGTCCTGAAATATGCCACATGTTTAGGAATACATAGAAAAGCTACAAATTAAAATCTGAAATTTTCTAATATTAAGTAGGCCTGAAGTTTACGATTTCTATCTGTTAAACAGTAACAATTTTCACAGTTATAACTTCTCAATAGTAACATATTTATTCTAAGGTATTCAACAGTAAAGAAGAGGCACTGTTGTTTAACATTTCCGGCCCACCATCATGTCTTTCAGCATTTTTTTCTCTTAAGTACATAATATTTTGATTAGTTATCCGATATTTCCTGATTATATCTGTTTATTCTTTCATGTTTATTTTCTTTGTTTGCTATGCACAAATAGGCTTTGTCTTTTTCATTTTGCTTTTTCCCCTACATCAAGCAGAATCTTTGCAGATTGTGTCATAAGTGGAACTGGTAAAACATTCTTGTGCTGAGAATGCTCAATTCCTAACCCACTAATTTAAGGGTGGAACTATTTCTGGAAATGTTATGAGCCTGTGTGCTGAAGAACCTCTTATTCTGTGAGTGGCACTAACGCTTTGATAGAAATGGTCTGTGCTCAGATGTTTTCCATAGACTTGGTGAGTTTGCTTTATTAAAATTCTTCTAAAATATATGTATCTCTTATTAAGTTTGCATGCTGATTTTGACATCCAGTTTTCAAATGCAGTCAAGGAGAAGTGTATAAAAATGTTTTCTCTTTTTACATCTTATTCAAGGATGGATACTACCTATTTCTTCAAACCTGTATGTAGTGTAAATGTCAGAAGACTTGGCCCATTTTTCTATCACTTGAAGTCATTTAAAGGGAAAGAACAGAGCCATGGGAAAAAGTTTGGAGTCTGTGAAGCAGCATGTGCCATTTTTTGTATCCTCCAGAATTGAAACAGAACAGCATGATTTTTGAAAGAAACGATGCTATCAACTACTGGAGAGCAAATACTCCAGGACAGAGGCAGGGCACTGAGGAAACACTCTCTCCAAGACAGTGAGAAGACGGAGCAGAAAAGGAGGTAGCAACCGCAGGTAGAGTGTTCCTACAGAAATAGATTTTTTTTGCTGCTGTCAAATTGCTTTTTCTGTAGAAGCCTTTCCATCACTCTCTTATCCTACTCTAATAAGATTCAGAAAGGAAGAGATGGTGGCTGAGCAGAGCAGAATTGAGTCAGCAAAAAAGAAGTATAAGCAGTCTTTGGACAATATTTCACCTTGTTTGCAATATGTTAGAACTTACCTGAAAAATGAGATTCTCAGAAAAAAAAAATCCCAAACTTGTTTTTTCTTTAAAGTTTTATATAATGTAAGGTAAGGGACAGGGACACAGTAATGTTGGTAAAATAGCTGAACAGCACAAACTCCTCTCAGTTCTTGTCTGACAGTGCTTGATATCTGGACATTATCCTCTATATCTTGGCTTTCCACATTTAAATGAGGATTTAATGCCTGTGAAAGGTGTTAGACTGACAGCCCAAGAAACAGAGAATAACCTCAAATAGCGCATGCATCACGCCCTTCATAAAAATATCACAGCACACTGTAAAATTAAATTAGAGTCCTTATTTTGCCCACAGATCAAATACACCACAAGGCAGAGGAATGCAGGGGATTTTTTTCTCCACTACCCTGCAAAAGTGCTTCAACATCATTCACAGGACTTCCTCAAAGGCTGTGGCTAATCCCATTCCATCTCCAGACCTCTTTAATTAAGCCTGAAAAAAATTATGTGTGGTCATAGCTAGGACAAGTTATACTGGTGTTTTCTGTGATGTAAACATCTAATGGGAATTGGTCCGTACCAGTTTTTCCTCTCAAGGCTGAGTAACCATCCAAATGGTAGCACAAAGCATGCATGATTCAAAGGTTGTTGCATTTGAACCAGAGATCTAAAAGGGGGAAAAGTTACCGCAATGAATAACCAGTGGCTTAATCTGAATAATCACAGTCAGGTTGACTCTGAGGAAGATATTTAGGCAATTTTTGTGTTTTCCAGAGGTTCAGACATAATTATTAGACAAGAACAGTAACACAAGCAAACAATACTTTTTTTTTGGTTATTTTTCTAGAAGAACAATTAAAGATAATGCACAACACTTCAGTTTACACTGAAAAACAGAAAAGCCACAGGTGGATAGGATAAACAGGATTAAAAAAAATGAAATTAGCAGATTCCAGAGGCTATCACTACGGGGAAGGAATTGGCTACAGCTTAGTAACTGCCCAGATTAAAACATTTATATTCCTTTTAAAACATTTGCACTCCTATTTTTGTTTATAGACTTTAAATATATTTTTGTGCCTGGTATACTCTAGCAATACCCTTATAGGGAGGTAAAGGAGGTAGAAACCTTAAAGCACGCTGTGGTCTAACCCTAACCAGGAACGTAACTTTGCACACTAATATCCTTGCCAATTCTCACCCAGCATCTCACCCACCTTTTCTTGGAACAAGGTTTTATATCCTCAAATTCCTTGGACCCCAATCAGTCAGACCACAGACCAGGGCAGAGCATGGAAACAGCATTACTCGCCTTCATCTACAAGCTCCCTGGGGCAAAGAAAGAAAGAAAGAGACTGAAGTGTTTTGATGGTACTGCTTGGCCTTGTGCTGACCTTTCGTTCCAGCCCATCACTATTGACTCAACTGTGGATTCTCCTTTGGCCGAACAGGAACCACCACTTGGTGAATCTCCTTGCTCTCAGGAGGAGGCAAGGGGCCAAAGCTGAGCCCTAGGGCACCCTGTTCTCCAGGGCTTTCAGCTGCTACGACCAAGGTGGACTCAGCCCCAGGGGAGCCCTGGGGTACCCTCAGCCCCCCAGCTCTCCTCGCCTCCAACATCAGCTGTGTTGTTTCCTTGGGGAGGGACTCTGAGGCAGTGCTGTGCATTCATTCTTACCATCTCCATTTTGTTAGACCCAGATATATCAGACCCAGATGTATCAAACTTTGTATTTTCCCCAATGGCTGTCTGAAATTAGTTGCTGAGTCTAATCTATGAAGACTCTCATCAATCTAAATAAAATTAAAGTGATGTTCTTTGGCAGGAAGAAGTCTTCTAGATGTTTATTTGGTTGACTGTTTGACATTTGACAGCAGATATCACTTCAACTGTTGTCCAAAAGGTGTGTTGATGCTCTCATCAGTGAGTTTAGAAATGAAATACTGGTCCACAAGTTAAAATTTTTGCTTATGAACTTAGCACAGCCAAAATAATATTAAATATACATCACTGAGTAAAAGCATTTTTCTTTTTTTGTTGGACATCATAGAATTTGTAACACTACTGACTTATACAAGTTTGGGTATTCATTGCCTTGGTACTTTTTAACTAGACTACCTCAGTCCAATCATGGCGTCAGAGTCCCTGCTAATGAACACCACGATTACATGCTGAATTGCTTAAGTTAACAAAAGAGGGCATATTCTGTTAAAAAAAAAAAGGAAAGCAAAACCCAATAGTTTTCAGTGAAGAAATATTAAAGGTTTGACTGAAAAGAAAAGCTTCAGCTTTCATTCTGTTAGGAATGTTTGTAATTTTCTCCTGACTTTTGTTCACTAGAAAAGAGAGGGAAGAAACGAGGAAGAAGAAAAGGAAAAAAGTGGGGAATGAAACAAAAAAATGGTTTTTGTTTGAATCTAACTAAATACATATTATTTAGTTGTAAAAATAAGAAAAGGAAGACAAGCACATTAAAAATGTACAGAAAGACTTTTCTTTTTGAACAAAACATTGGAAATGTTTTGATTAGCTCTAGATAAAATTATGTGCGTGATTCAAGGGTGTATAACAATTATCAAGAACAACGTATATAGACAGTATCAGAAGACACATGTGTCTCTACTGAAACAAGCAAAGTGAGCGTGTTGAAAGTGTATTTACAAAGTAACTGATCTAGATAGACAACTGTGTTGTCAATGCAGCTAACCAAAGTACAAGATTTTGTCAATAAAATGACAGCTGCTCGCATGTATTTATTAAATCAACATATTCATGCATTTCAGTCTTACTGCATCTTGTCTAATTGACACAGCAATTAGACAAGATGCAGATGATGATTAAAAAAATATGGAATCCATTATGTCATGCCTTATGAGATGCAGAATGGCCTGTTTAATCTGGTTATTACCCAATGAACTAAATTTTTGTGAAATCCATCCAAGATACAAATGGCTTTTTCACATGAGCTCAAAATTTTTTTACTGTTGCAAGCAGGCAACCTAATTCCCAGTGAAGGGAGTGGTCTGGAAAGCAATATGGAAACAAACCTTTCCCTTTTGGGGAGCCAGTGGTCACATTCTTCTAATAAAAAGAAACCTGTAGTTGTGGTGGAAAAGACATTTAATAAGAGAAAACTGCTTAAGTAAAAAAGTACAAGAAGCGTTGCTCTGTATGTATTTTGATCTGGGAATTTCATACTGTCTCAGCATAAATCAAAGGACAAGAACTCTCTTTTTACTTTAAGAAAAAAATTCTTCCTTAACAAGTCAGCTACATCAGCTATGCTATTGTATATCAACACAAAGTTTCCATTCCTGCAAACAGTTCTCTGAGCACAGGTAAGCACATATAAAGGTAGTTAACAAGACCAGAGATACGCTGGAGATCTATATTTCCAGGTGTCAGTCTTCTAAGGATATACATGCCCTAAATTTTAATTTGTTTAAGAAACACCACTGATGTGAGAGGGATGGCTAGTGTGCCTAAAATTAAAACACACGTATGAAATGTTGGTTCTAATTTTTTTTTAAACAATTTTCCAGTTTAAGGCTGGAAGTATCTCAAAATCAAGGGAATAGTGTAGGAAGAAATCTCATTTTAATTGTAGTGAATATTATATACAGAATGCAAACTACTGAATGGAAAGCATTGTTATAGTTGGTATCTTCCCAGTCAGATTCAGTGATAATGAAGCACATGACATTTCTTCCACAAAAGGGTTAAAATTAATCAATATGAAAAGAAAAAATAGATAAGAAGGTAAAAAAATTAATCCTAACTACAAGCCAAACAAAAATTAGATAAATACCACTCATTTCTGTAGCTATAAAACATGGTTATCTAGGGCAAATCACAGGAAAATCAACAACCATTATTAACATAGGAACCATGCAGTTTAAACACATCAAGAAAAAAAAAAGGTAATAGACAATTCTATTTCATATTGAAGCACATGAAATGCAGTCCAAATCCTCCTGAAGGTGAGAAAGCAGTATAGCATTCGCATTTGTAGCACCAGGTTTTCATTCTGACCAAAGTTGCCAAATGTGTGAGATAGCGGATGATACCAGGACTTCTCACAATATAAAGTCACGTTTATTTAATGAAGGCATTTAGCTGCAAAAATAAATTAACATGCTAAAACATTTTATGGATCATAAACTTGTAAATGAAACAGTATGAGCTACAGAACTTCAGCTTCATTTGTAACCCATTGGTTACTATCCTGTTATTATGTTAGATAGTTTTGTTGAAACTGAAGTAAAGCTACTTTAAAGAATTTAAATTTTACAGGTTTTGATGGAGGAAAGAAAACAGATAAAATATTCCAAGGCAGGAAATGCTGAGTTTCTAGGAGGTTAAAGGAGCAGGAAATTAATGGGACTTCAGTCACCAATATTACCTTATTTGCAAAAAGCTGTTTCTTCTGGCAAAAGAGGAAGGTAAAAATACCTAGCACTAGGTCTTGAGTTTTTCAAGTCAGAAGTCTGCCTGTGCATTTCAGTGGAAGTTCAATGAAGTTGTGTGTTTTTTATGAGCAAGCTGACAACCCGCCACATATACTATCCCTGCAGATCATTTGTGAACAAAAGAGACCATTCTGGTCCACCAGCTAAAGAGTGTTTTGGAAAAAAGTATTTTTACTATGAAAATATGGGTTTATCACAAGAAAAAATCTGCCATGGATACTGTCTTCTATCTTGTTCCTTTACAATCATTTAAACCAGAGAAACACAGATGTGAAATATCAGATCAGAACAGTTCTTTGCCCTGCCTTTGAAAAGGTCAAATAGATGACCTAAAAAACCCGACTCAGTTCCTTGCTTTCTCATTTCAAATAAATCACATTCATGACATTTTTCAGCTATGGATATGGTACTTTCTCTTTTCCCCCTTACATTTGGAAAAGCTGATTAGGAAATTCTCTTTTTTTTCCTTAGGTTGGTAGAATTAATTTTAAGCATATGCTAAAATATTTTGCTACATTAGGGTTAAACACAGTAGTACTTTTAACAAATTATTGAAGGAAAACCAAAAAAGATGTTTCCAAGACACAGCTTGAGCAATCGCAATAAATGCAGAGTACATTGCTGGAAAGCTAAATGCTTAAATTTTTGGAGGGTAGGGACTCATAAAGGAAGAGCATCAGTGATAAGGAATTCAGTTCCTTTGTGAATTAATGTTAATAATTACAAGTCATGCCATTATACAGCCAGCATGGTGGAATTTGTCAGGTTCTGTAAGTAAGCTGTACTATCAGAAAATACAATCTACTTATAAAGATTAACACCACTTATTTATCATGAGTAGCTGAACTATAAATCAGATAGCATAGAAGGGAACTATAATACATTTTTCAGAACTGAGTTATATTTTGGAGAAAATCCACTGTCTAGTCCCAACTGTTGAAACGCACTTTAGCAGGTCAGTAGTTTATACATATGTATTTTGTCCCTTTCAGAATAACATATTTTTCCTTCCTACCTCCACCACTGCAATTAAAAAAATGCCATTAAAATAGCCATTACTTATTAAAGCAATACATTGTTTGACCTTGTCTATAAAGAAGGAGAAAGTGTCACGTGTGTTTCTTGGTTGCTGTTTTCAGATTTGTTTTCCCAAGGTCTGACTTCAGTGAACATGTTCCAAGCCACGGACACATACAAGGCTAGTGAGGCGGGTGAGTTCAGTCTCCATACCTTCTAGCCTTATAAAAAGACAAATGACTTAAAAAAACCCCATTCCCCAGCTTAGAAAGACAAGTTTTTCAAGGGAAGCCTAGAAAGTTAATAAGCAAAGCTTTCACTGCCTACGAGCTGGACTGTGGTCTGTCAAGCGCTGGCTGTGGAAAGGGAAACGCTCCTTTTGCCCCGGGGCCAGGTCAGGTTGCTGGACGGGACTTGGTGTTCCTCTTCCCTTCAGCTGCTGCGTCAGGACAGCCCGGGGTGGGGATGAGCTTCCAGGGGGGATGGATCGTTTCCCATCCCTGCTGTCCTCTCTGAGGGGAGGGAGGTGTGCTCTGCTCCACGCTTCCAGGCTTTGCCTGCAGAAGGACAGGGCTGAACAGGTTGGCAGAAGAACAATTTACTACTTAATGTTCCTTTCAAAACATTTTGTCTTTGCCTGCATATAAAAGCTGTCCATAAAATATGTGCATACATCAGTTCACAATTAATTAAAAAAATCTGGGTTTGCCGATCTTAATCTGGGTTTGGAGAACCTTGAAAGCACAGAATTTACAATGGTTTTGCAGCATGGACATAGGTGGCAGAGGAAGTATTAAACACCCATTTCTGTCCATTTTCTGGAAGTGTTTTGAAGGTGGGTAGAGGCACTGGGGTCAGTGGTTAAGTAACCACACAAATCCATTTTCTTGTTCAGTAGGGTAATTTCACCATCAGTTTGTAGCACAGGAAAAAAATAATCCACCCCACTGTATTTCTCTCACCCCTCACAAATTACTTACAGGATTCTGAAACAAGTGTCAGAACTGAAGGTATAGCATAGAAAATATCACAAAGTTGTGTGACTGTGGTCCTAGAAAATTAAGTTGTACTAAATGGCACTTTATGAACAAACTTACCACAGGGAAAAAGAAAAGCAGATTTCCTTTGATCTGCTGAATTTTTCAGATTAATAAATTTTTGTACTGGCAATCATAAATGAGAAGAATTTGGTTTTATAAATGATCAGGCCATCCATTATAATGTCTATTTTCTGTTATTGGCAAATACTTGTTTTCCTCATAAAACAGTTTGATTCTTTCACTTGTTTCCTCTATTTTGAGAAAAAAAAAAGGATATTTTCTTAGCTCAATAACACTGAGTGTTCACTTGGCCCTTGTGAGTTAGTGTGAGGTATTGTTAACGCCCGCTGCAAAGTGATTAAATGGGTGGCACTCGTGAAGATTGCATATTGCGCTTGCATGTGAGTATGTTGTGGTTAGGCAGCCATACGGTTCTGCTGATAAAGAAACTGTGGACAAGAAGAAATCTGATTCCAGGCAAGGACCCGAAAACATTGTTCCCCAACATACTCTTACATATTACACATAGAGAAGGCAGTTATCCAAAACTTCTCTAGTTCAACCAAAACACTCTGGGGCAAGATAATCGGAGGATTGTTATCTGGCGATTATACCAAATGCTGGCTGGGTTAGAAATTTGCCTTCTTACCCATACACACTGCAGTTTCATCACAAATGATTCTTTCTGTAACACCAAGGCCCATGCATATACAGCAAATCAGGCTTTAAAAAGATGTAATAGGTATGGTTTACTTAACCTGTTATCTTTATGGCATTAAACATGTAATGTTTGTATTTTGAACAGGTGATTCGGGCACCATCAGTTATGTGTTCCTTAGCGTTCCCAGCGGCAGTTGGAGGCAGTCATCATATTAACGAGCTCACTTCCAAGGCTTCAGGGAAGTGAATGTAAAGGAGATTATCATAAAACATGAAAATTTGTAGTACAGCTTTGATGTTACAACAGCAAAAGCTGCTGAACTGTTCTATTTCCCTCTTTGCACCAAATTCTTACAGAGCTCCTTCCAACACATGCTGTGCATCTGTCAGCCATTGGAGAGTGTGCGAAGGCAGGACTTAGGCACAGGAGGTATCTACAGCTGAGCCCCGGTTTTCCCAGCTAGCAGAGATCTTTTATTTGAAAATCTGCACCCTTCGTAATATAAATTACAGATTATAGATGCTGCTGAGCAGTTTGGGAGGTCTGGCTACAGGTGTGGCAGAGGACACTAAATTTGGCCAATCCGCTACTGTTTGCCCAATATAAACCATTCTCCCTGGTTGCTTCCAGGTGGCTATGGGAGAGGCCACAGCTTAGGCACATGGGCTTCAGAGCTGTTTGCCGAGGCACTCCAGGGGAGAGAAAGACCTGTGCTATTGTGATGGATATGTCAGTAAGTGAGGCCATGAAGCGTGCAGGTCTGGCCCTAGCAGGGGAATTGGAAGCGACTGCAGCAAGCATCCCGAACTCCGGCTTAGGTTTCACACAGTCACCACAGCTCACGTGGGTACTACCAGTAAATTATCTACCACAACTCAGAGACCCTTCAGCGGTGTCCGAAGACGTACATGAGCTTTTGCTAAGTATTTAAAGACTATCAGATGGGCATAGAGAAAGGATTTGGACCACTGGAACACATCTCCTTGATCTGTTAAGCTCTGTGGTACAACAGCTGCGAAGGACTTGTATAACCATATCCTCATTATTGACTGCAGGGAGGAGAAAACTTTTCCTCAATACCACCGGGAGCTAATTAGCAGGGCCAAAATCACTACCTCAGTCTTTCCACTGGAAGCTTCTGCAGGGTTCCTGTCTCCCACTGCACACAACTGCGCCTCACCCAGCCTCACCAGTAATTCATACTTTATTTCTGGAAATATTCCATACTTTTTATGGGGTGCAGTGATTTAAAAGTAAACAACAGTTTAGTGAGAAGATGTGTTAGAGCATCCAGAAACCAAATGTCTCAGGGTAGTGCATTTAAGTGGTAGACAGTGAGGGGTTTAAAAGGTTTTAGTATTGTTTTCTCATTATATCAGCCTCCTGCATGGAAGACTTCAATGGCTGCAGCGTCACCCGCTCTGTGTGTGACTGCTGTGCAGTGAAAGAGAATGCTTACCATTTCCATCATTGATTAGTTTCTCACCATTAACAACTGCATTGGATGACATGTAGAGATGGGATATCTGTTGGTCACACTGTGTGTGCCTCAGTATCTCCGAGAGAACTGTTTGAGAGAAAGCTGAAACTTTTTGCAACCAGCTTTAATCTCAGAATAGTTGTACCTCACTCACAAAATGATTAAGTCTTCCTTAGTTCCTTGCATTTTCCTATTCTCCTTGTAATCCAGTTGGAATAGTTGGAGCAGCCTCAGGGCTGCTCTCAGTCCATCTGACTGAATGTCTCTGCTGAAAGTGTTCCTCAGGATTTTCACACAGAACTGCAATCCCAGGAGGACTGAATGTTTTGGTCATGCATATTATCTCATCCACTCCCTCTGAAACGGCTGAGTGCCTGCAGGCAGGGGCTTTGCAGTGGTTGGTGAAAAGGCCTCATAAAGCCATATGATGCTGCAGCACCCTCCAGACTAGCTAGAAAGGCTGAAGAGCAACTTCTATGTTTTATATTTGCAGGTTTATAATTATATATTAATAAAATGACTGGACTGAAAAGTAAAAGAAGGGAAATGTCTTTTGCTGGTGCTACCCATTGAAGCTGAGAATACTGAAATCACAGCATATGTTTTCTCTCTTCTTAAAGGCTGTAGATTATTACAGACAGGCTTTATTATGGTCTATAATTTTGGTTTTCTACTTCTGACTATGCCAAACAGCATTTTTTGTTTTGTTCAAACAGCAATCGAGAATGGTATGTTATCAAGCCACAGTGCTGTGACCTTTGGATTTAAAGTGAATATTCTAGCTACTTGGAGCCAACGCATATATTAAATTCTAAGGCTGGAGAAAGGGTGAAAAACAGAGGACATGTTTTTTAAGATGTCTTGCAACCTTGAAACTCAGTTCTTCATCTCTCCGCAAGATTTATCGATTTTGGTGCATGACTACAGATTTTACAGGGGTGTTATATCAAGGGCATTCCATTTATTTTGGTCAACAGCCAGACAGTGAAATTTCTAAACAGCTGTCTGGAACTGGGTGAACACATGGACTCAACATGTCTTAAAATAAAGAAATAATAATGATTTTAATGCTGTTTCTTCCGGTATAGGTATGGTATAAATAAACAGTTAAAATATTTTTTATTTTTACATACATGAGGAAGAAAGAGAGAGACTGTGAATGAAGCACATTTCTGAAAGAGAATAGTAAGTCCTACCTTCAGGACAATTAAATGCTTCAGTTTACTAATTAATCTCCTTCCCAGGAGAATGCTTAACAATGTTGGAGAACTTTCATACAAAATGTCTAATCATTTTTTTTAAGTAAACAAAAAAACCCCACAGTGAAACAAATCTTTGATTCCTAAATATGCTGTAACCCATCCTCTCAACATCTACTTTTGTCAGCTTCTTTCTTTTTTACACTAAAAGAAAAAAGTAGCATCCATGTTTAGTAACATGGATGTTAAAACATGGAAAAAAAGTAACATCCATGTTTAAATCCATCTTAGACTGGATTTAAGAAAGAAATTTTTTACGATGAGGGTGGTGAGGCACTGGAACAGGTTGCCCAGAGAGGTAGTGGAGGCCCCATCCCTGGACACATTCAAGGTCAGGTTGGGTGGAGCTCTGAGCAACCTGATCTAGATAAAGGTGTCCCTGCTCTTGTGGGGGGTTTGACTAGATGACCTGTAAAGGTCCCTTCCAATCCAAAACATTCTATGATTCTATGATTCTATGTTTCTTTGTCTCCCAAAATAAACTCTATTGACTTCACTGCATTAGGTGGAGGCTAGATACCTCATTAGGCTAGGTACATGGCATTCTTTTTTTTTGTTGTCCTCCTTGGAAGTAATATATCTGGGAAGTACTACTTGCATCAGTATGTAGCCTCCAATTCTTAATATCCTGATAGCATTAAAGGTGAGTGAAGCACTGACAATTTTCAAGCTATCAGAAAACAATGAAAAATCAAAAGGGAACAGAGATCAGTGCACTTTTCCACACTGAGTAAGTAGCTGAATACCAGGTCCACAAGCACTGTATTAAAGGTAGACTGGAATGGGCTTTGACCCAAGCAGGCTGAGGAAGTTATTGAACAAGTATTTTTGGTGACAGGATGGGCATATACAGTCAATATCTCTTGCTATCTATGTTGTGCCAGCATAATTTGTTTTCTTTTTTTGAGGAG
Source organism: Mycteria americana (assembly GCF_035582795.1). NCBI lineage: Eukaryota > Metazoa > Chordata > Aves > Ciconiiformes > Ciconiidae > Mycteria > Mycteria americana. Next base: position 117,070,396 of record NC_134365.1, read on the forward strand.
TAGGAAAGAAGGGGATAGATTGAACTATATTTCAGTCAGATTAGTTTCCCATTACATCCCTCTCTGTACTAGTACAAGCGTTTGCCACAAAATAATCTAAGGGATAATGCAGGAAAGAATACATGGTTGGAAAAAGGGGAGATTGCTTAAACAGGAGTCCAAGAACCAGAAAAAAATCAGGTCAGTAAAGGCTTTACAGATTCCTGTACCAACACTCCTGATTTGGACTAGAGAAGAAGCGGTGTTACAAATAAAAAAAAAAAACCAAACCCAAAACTTCAAACTAAATCTATTCTTATGAGTATGGCTGAGTCCATGTCGCTGTGAAGTTTGACAGCCATCAACTCTATTACACACCAATGCATCTGAACAATAAAACCAAAGTTTTCCCCTTTATAACAACATAACCAAAATGATTCTCGTTCTCACTGTAGTGAATATGTATAAAGAGGCACCTCCCAAAGGCTGATTTTGAAGACCTAAGGTTTAAATCGTCACCTGTAGCTGCTTCTTAAAAGCATGTATTTAAAAAGTTACATTTTGTAGCCATTCACAGAATTCACCAGACTTTGACACTATTCCTAAATTATGTACAATGTACGAACCATACCAGGTAATCCCAGACTACAAGTCTGTCCCTGTTCATGATGATAGCAAAATGCCCTGAGGAACATTTAGCGTCCTTTTTTCCCCAGGGGCAGTTCACTGATTTGAACACTATACAGTACTGAAGGCTGAACACTATACAGTACTGAAGGCCATAGGCCTACAATGAGAGATAAGCAAGAAGATAGCTTAGTCATGGTCATACAAATTCTTGTAAGTATAGTAGTGAAATTTAGGCAGCTAACTCATCCTTCTGGCTTAAACAAGTTTTTGAAGTATTCCTGTGTGGTTCGTAAGATCTTTTGTTGCCTTTCCCTGTCCTGGCTGTTGAGACTAGTCAGCAAAGAAAGGTTTCAGTTACTGCCAGTTGTGATGGGGGTTTGGGGAAATGTGATTATTAATGAGTATTTATATGGGTCTGTGTGTAGATTCACTCCTTCTAATAAGAAGATCAGATTTTCAGATGTGAAGCGAGCTTTAGCCTGTATTCTTATCTGATTTTAGTTTAAGACTGAAATCTATGGATGTGAAACTTAAATGCCTGGAAATTAAAATACAGCTGTCTGTACTATAATCACAGAACTGTATAGAGAAATGTTTTCATTAATTCCTGATCTGCCTGTTTTGACAGCAGCTTAGTTGTCTGATAACGCAACGAGACAAATTAAATCCTGCTTCAGGCAGTACACAGACCACATTACTCAAAAAGAGAAATTAAAAACTGTTGAACATCTGTTATTACTGTGAATTTAATCTGTAGAACAACTTCATTATTTTACTTCACATATTTAACTTTATTATTGAGGAAAAAGAGAACGCCTTGTGGTTAGAACATTGTTTTTGGGAAAAAAATTCAGTTATTTATTCTCCTATTTGACATTGATTCCTGAGTAACTTTATGCAAATAAATTAGTCTCTTTGTACCTTTGCTATCCCATCAGCACAATGGGAACATTATTACTGCTCACTTCATGAGGTGCTGGGAATATTAATTAGTTTCAAATTTGCCCCATCTGGAAATGGCACAAACTACTTCCCTCTCTGAAAAGGACTTTGAGACTAATGAATTAAGAATACTGTATATGGAGCCAAGCATTATTAAGTTTTTGATAGTAGAGAGAATAGTTATAGCAGAACCTTCAAATATGACAGAAATCATATGATATATTTCACTGGCCTGGATAGTGTCTCTTTTAACTATAAGATATTTAGGCACAAACTTACTTTAAATAATGCAAATAATACAAAATGGCTTAGCTTTACTGAATAGTTTCAAGATAGATTATCATCATGTTCATTGATGAGACATTGGAACATCATTTCTGCAGTATTGCATGTGGTTTACTTTTCTGGATAGACGATATTCGTAACAAGAACTAATAGTGGCACAACACAAAGAAATTTAACATACCTCTCAAGACTTCTGTTTTGTAGTTTATCCCACATACACAGAGTTGATGGTCTGCGGTCTTGATTACACAAAGCTCTGAGGATGAGTGAGACTCAAGGAGGAACAAGGCTTATTAGCATGGGTATAGGACTGCAGTGGTACTCTATATTGCTGTCAGAGCTTTCTCTACTGTGTTTACACAGTGCTCTGCCAAGCTGAGTTGATATATCATTTAAAATTGGCACTAGTTGCAGTGTTTCTGCACCATGTGCCATTGCATTTGTGGACAAGTACCCTGAGAACTCCACAGGAAGGAGGAGCAAGGCAATGCAGTTGCACTGGGATGAAAAGGAAGAATCATTTTTGAACTGAAACCACACAGAATCTTTTAATGGCTAATTTAAGTCATTAAACACCACCCCCACCATGCATGTAACACATACCAATATGTTGCTTTATTGACACGTTTCCTCGGAGTGCAAACTTGAGCTAGAGCTGAGCAGCACACTTCAGAGGATTCTCATAAAGTGCACTCTTTCAGTGCAGTTAAATGGAGTTAAACTATGAATCCTTGCAGTATAGAAATTAATTAGCCCCAACAGAGAATTATTGAAGATTGAATCTGCCCATAGTACCAATCAGAAAATGAAACTATTTGCAAAAAAAAAAAAAAAAAAAGACATTCCAGAGATGTAAAGGGAAGCAAACAAGACATAAATATGAAAGACAGAAAAAAGAAAACTAAAATTTAGGAAGTGGTATGAAAATAATAGAGTGCAATTGTAACATGAAGAGAGGGTCTTCAGTCTTGGTGGAGAGTACAAATCTGATGCACATCTTCTAATTGGATTCTTGTATGCATTCATCTGAATTGGCTTGATATGATTAAATCCAGCTATGTTTCGACTCTGTTACACATGGTATAGACATGCTAGCAAAACAATGTAAATGCAAATAAATGGAAATCTGTTTTGGAAGATGGATGCACCGATGCCTTGCAGAAACAAAGACCGTGATTTAATCAGAATTACAGCAAGCAGGTTTAAATAATCCATCCAGTAAAAAAATACAATAATGATACATATCATTTTATATAGCATATAAAGAACGGGAAAGCTATAAATGATATTGCAAAATAGCTGATACAGATATTCATAGACAAGGGTACTTTCTACTCCATGCATTTGCTATTCAACCCCTAACAGATAGTAGTCGAAATGAAACCAGTAGAAAGACTGCTGTAGATACCTACACAATGAGATTTGGCCTTGCAGAAGAGAATAGATGACTTCAAAGAGAAATGGTCTCTCATAAATTTTGAGGATAGGCTCTGAGATATTTCTCTAAGAAAATTTCCTATGTAGTTCACGTTAATAGATATATACTGTCCTTCTCAAAATACTGCTACAACTCCTACAACTCTGCGGAATATTATATAGGATTTCATAATGAACGGTGTCATCAGCTGAAGAACACAGGACCACATGGGATAACATTTTTGGAACAAATCATCATCCGTAAAGGATGGATGAAGCATTATGATGAGTCTCCAGTGTTGTAATGCTGCTTTCAAAAGGAACAGGGTATGTACAATGAACTCCTTGTTTCGAATGAATTAACCATCCTTCTACAGCCTTTTTTTCAAAAAGTAGACATTAATCAAACTCTGGAGATGTAATAAGGAACTGGTAACTCTTTCTTCCTTCCTCCCCCCCTCCCCTCCCCCTGCTCCTGCCCCCAATCTCCCCCCCCCCTTTTTTTTTCCAATTCTCAGAACTTCAGTCTCCTTAAAGAAATTCCTGTATTAACAGATCATTTGACAATAAATGACAGTATGTCACTTCTTGCTTCTTTATTTGCCATTTCAGCCACTTGCATGCAGAGCCAAATTACATCCTCTGCCTCAAAAACACCCGGATACCTTCCATTCCTACATCTTCACTGAGTGAAGTGAAATGCTTCCTGGACAGTGAAAAAAGAGAGTAGATTTAAGCATTTATACTGTATCTATAAACACATTTACTATCTGAACTATATAATAATTAATTTTCATCATATCTCCTTAAATCTCTGTGCTCTCTGTGAAATTGTTTTTCCACATAAAATCAGAGTGGTCATCCCTTTTCAATGGCTACACTCACTGTTTTTCTTTTTATGAGCTTTTAAGGAGTCTGGCAATTATTTGGCCATTCATAAGAGTGACAGCTGACCTGAAATAAAATAGGAGGAAAAAGAACAACTATTTCAGGAAAATTTAAAAGATTTTTCAGCTTCATTCCTGATATTTTAGCTGATAAATTACCCAAACCTGCTACAACAAGAAGGCAGAGGTGCAGAAAAACATTCTTCATGCAACATGCTGTGAGACTGTTGTCAGAGCCGAGGCTTTGTCCGCAGATTCTTGACCATTCAGAGCCCCTGGTGTCTCACCTATCCACATCTGTTCTGAAGTCAGCTTTCTTTTTTCTCCTGTACTCCTTATATCATACAAGCCCATTTGAACCTAATCCTTTAAATCCTAATGTCCTCGCCACTGCATTGTAACACTGACTTCTCCATTGGCAGCTAATGGAGCACACCTCAACCAGACATGCTAACTCTGAAGCTAAGATGGCCTTGGGCGTCTCTTGCTAAAGTGGTGACCGGCAATAGCTTAATATCATAAAATCTTTACAGGTTTGGCAGGAAAGTATTCTCTTTATTTTTGTAAAACATCCTAAAGAGACACTAGTGCTGGTGTTTTACCTGTATGCATAGCTACATTTACTGTCAGGTTTTAAGAAGAGTTGCTTGTTAGCCGTGCTAATTTCTTTTCTGTGAAGGCTTTCACTCAATAATGTACAGGCAATCAAGACAGATAGACACATAAGCCACAACCTCTGCCTTTGTAGCCATTCAAAAATCAACCAGGAAGACTGCCATCATTGCTTCTTTATCATCCTCCTCTCATGTGTATTTTGCACACAGTGTACATCAACCAGCTAGCCATGATAGCCTGTTCCTTCAGCATCTGCTCCTTCAGGAGCACCATGCAGTGATGGTGGCTAGAGCAGACCAGTTATTAACCTATTGACATTAGGAACAGTTTTCCCTCTCTTGATACTGCAGCAGGAACCCTTCAGAGCCAGTGAGTGTGTTGGGAGGATGAAGAGGACTCTTGAAGAGCACAAGAGGGGCTGTAGCTATGATTGACTGAAGCTACCCAGGCACACACACGCCCTGGAGTTTTAGTGAAAGCAGGTTCTGGCTAAGAGATGTACCTGTCTGCTGCTTGCCTGACTATGAATTAGCAGAGCCCTACCTTGTACTGATATTCTATGTACTCATTGAAATAAAAGAAAACCTTTGTTAAAAGGATAACATTTTCTAGGATCTGGGGCAGTTTCTGACCCAGTTTTATTCTGACACAATATAAAGCTGCCCTGCCACCAAATGACTAGCTGTGGTAACTGGCAAGGGGCCAAGGATGGCCAGTTTTTTCTATACATGGGAAAAAGTGACTGTACACCTTAGAAAAACAAAGTTTATGCAATAAAATAAGTTTTCTCTCCACCAGAAGTATTCATCTTGCTTACTTTGGTTCTTCAGGAGTTAGGAAGTACAACTCTCTAGTGACTGGCTTCTACTCTTGAGCTTATGTTGTACTATTATGATAAGGAAGCTTTGAGGATTCTTTGCTGGTGTTTATGTCCAGGAATGTTTTAGGCTGACCTCCAGCTACGACTGAAGCTTTAGCAATATTTCACTGGACAATAAACCTTTTCCATTACTTCTTAACTGTAGTATTTCACTAAAACGCATTAGCAAAACATGTTCAAATTCTTTATGTATGCTATTGTTTATTCCCAAACAGTTAAGATCACAGCTTTTAGAGGAAATAGTATGGAAACTTTTCTGGCCATCCATTAGAGAGGTGAAGATGAGTGAAGAAATATCAGCTAACTGGTACTGTGGACTAAATTTCAAATACAAGAGTCAGTTATTCCTTTTTAGAGAAACTTATGGTACAAATATATAACAGGAAATTAAAGAAATTGGTGATGACAACAATTTTCACCACATGGAAAAAAAAAACCTTATAAAATTTCAATATAAATTCTTTCTGATGTAGACTCCAGGCAGATATTACTGTTCAGTGGTTGCCACATCAAAACTATAGAATCGGCTTTGCTTCCATGAAAATTTTTTTTAGATCTATGAAACCACTGCTTTCCTCCCTAAAATGGAAGCATTTTATTATAATCCAGAATCCTTTTTGGAGGCATAGACATTTTCTGTGTGTTTGTCCAACTGCTTTGTAGTTCTGATTAAGTATTGCCACACGTTGTATGTCACAGTGTATAATAAGGTATTCCTCCCTCAGATTTCACTTTCTGCACACCCATGTCTGAATCTAATCTGTTTTGACATAATTAACTCCAAAAGAGATTTAGTACAGCAGCAAGTTATATAAAGGAGCAGTTGATTGTTAAAGAAGATGACAGACAAGTCCTGATGCATGTGCTTCCAAGCAGCAACTCTACATAAAATCTTGTATAATTACAATAAAACAGGGGTGTATCATCCATAGCTACCCATCACTCAAAAATTTTTTTAGCTGTGGCATCAACTTAAAATTACAATGAGTCCTATTTTCAACCCTGTGCAATATATTCAGTATTCCACATGAAACAGAAAAGGAGTATTTAGGCATTTCCAGAAGATAAATAAGGTACCCCAACTGAATGTTCAAAGAATAGCGCTGCCTCACAGAAAAAAAAGATTTTTTTCCCTTTGCCACATTACTGCAGAATACATCTTTAACCAACTATCAAACTAAATGCACAGCATCTAGCATTACTTCAAGTTCCTCAGAGTGTTTCCAACTTGAACCCAGTTAACTGCAGTTCACCTCTTGGAAAAGAGTTAGTCTTTTGCCTCAAATGTGTTTGCCATGAATCACAGGTGGATACTCAACAACTGCTATTTGTTTTGAAAGCAGAGAATGTTTCTCTACTGAGCTCTACATGAAGTAGTTCAAATAGTCTCTAATATGAACTACATGTAAGTTAATTTGCTGCTGCAGGTCAGACCCCTAAATTACCAAGACTTTGAAACTGTAGGAAACCTTGTGTTGTTCAAGGCTGTCCAAAGAAACCAGTTTAAACACATCAGCATTATTTACTTGACGTTCTCCCTTCTTTTCCTCATTATGTGTTTTAAATACAAGGTTAAAGGCTCATTAACAAAAATTTGTAGGATGAGGTCTGAATGCTTGTACATACCTTCTGTAATTATAAGCTAAATAAAATCCCTACTGAGTACCTTCAAATGAAAAAATGAGGATAGAAAAATCTCTGTAAGGAAGACAGGCATGAGAAACAACATTGCTGAAGTAGCAGACAGAAAAAAAAACCCCAACCCCAAGGAAGTGATTTGTTGTTTTTTAATCCTGAGGACAATTAATCCATTAGAACAATTTTACTAAGTACATAGTTAATTTTGTCTTACTTGAAGTGTTAAGATCAAGATATATTTCTGCAAGATGTGCTGTAGCTCATCCAACAGTTATGGGCTGAACATACTGTGGAGTTCACATGGAGTGAGTTTATCACCTTTTTTATGTCAAAGATCACATTCTTTGGCCTTCCTGGTCTTAATATTTCCATGTTTTTAAATAGAATTGTCTTTAAAAAGACACAAGTGTCTAAACTAAAATTTTAGGTGATAGTTTTCATAGCTTTCTGCAGAACACACTTCCTGACAAAACCCTTACAGCCAAAAGGAAATTTGGATATACTCTGCAATCCACTTTACAATTTAGAGAGTGGATTTTATTATTAAGAAACCTAGATCCTCCACAAATGAACTACTGGGGGGCATTTAGATTGTTTATGGTCATTGCTTATTAATCAGTAAAGGGGTTGGAGATTTTGTGCTGGTGTTCTGTTTGTTTTTCTTTTAAAGACCTATGGAGGGAAAAAAGTCTAAACCCATGCAACTTTCCTAATCTTTCATAAAATTCGCTTGCATTTAAATGCCTTGCTTTTGCACTCCTATCTATATACAGGCAAACTCATTTACTGTTTTCTCCCCATGGTTTTCATGAAACTATCCTGAAGAAATCAAAGAGGAGTAGAACTTCTGGGCCATAGTAGGACTCGATTCTGTTCCCCAAAAAAGGGTAGTAATGGGTGTTGCCCATTTCCATATAACTTTTTCTTTGCAAAAGGTTTACCTCTCTTTCTCAGTACATTTCATTTTTTCTCTGTCTTGCCAGAAATAAAAACAAATACACCTGGTATGGAAAAACTTGTGTATAAATACAGGAAAAAGGGATACCCCTCGGCAGTTCATGAGGAAGGTCAGACTGAGGCTAAACAAATGGGATACTTTTCTCTTCCACTCAAAACATGAATTCCTAAGTGCGTTATGCCTTAATCAAATTAAGGAATGAATTCTGTATTAGTCCCTGAACACCTTAATTCCAGAAAGTCTCATTTCTCCTGGGGTTCTCATCAGTTCATCCAGCTGATTTACTACAAATAAAACTGCCCTTCTAGGAGGTTCTTTTCAGTGTTTTTAGTGATGGTATTTAGCTTTCAAAATGTGACTATATCCTTAATTACCAAACCAATGTGAATCATAGCTTTTTTTAAGAGAAGTACTGTTCCCTTCCTCTTGGTTGGAGGGAAGGAGGAAGCAACCTTTTAAAATGTCAGCTGTAAGCATCTGAACATTATGAGAAAAATAAGAATAGTTTACAAATTCCTATTTTAGAAATCTCTACTTTAAGCTACTATTAAAGGCTGAGATCTGGATCATGATGTCTGCATGGTCAGTGTTGGTGGTAACACGCAGAGCAGGCTAAATTTTGTACTGGGTCTGGCTGGGATGGCATTAACTTTCTTTATATCAGCCTGTACAGTGCTTTGGTTTCAATTAGCGACTAAAACAGTGTTGATAACATACCAGTGTTTTGGCTATGACTGAGCAGTGCTTGCACAGCATCAAGGTTTTCTCTCTTTCCTACTCTGCTCTTGCAGTGAGTGGGCTGTAGGCTGGGGGATGGGAAAAGAGGTTGGTAGCGGACACAGGCAGGGTAGCCAACCTGAATTGACCAAAGAGATGTTCCATACCATATGATATCATGCTCAGAAATAAAAGCTCAAGGAAGGGAGGAGGAAGCAGGAGGAAGCATGTTTGTGCTATTGGTGTTTGTCTTCCCAACTAACCATTACATGTGCTGAGGCCCCCCTGCTTTCTGGGAGGTGGCCAAACATCTGCCTGCTGATGGGAAGCAGTGAATAAATTCCTCTTTGGTTTACTTACGTGCTCAGCTTTTGCTTCACTTTATCTTGACCCATGGTTTTCTCGCTTTTGGTATTCCTATTCTCTCCACCGTTCCACTGGGGCATGGGAGAGTAGTGAGTGAGCAGCTGTGTGGGTGCTTGGCTGCTGGCCAGGGTCAACAGCCACAGCCCCCACTTTGATTCAGCTGAAGCATGGCTGTCTCCTCAAATAGACTGACTCTAACCAAAGTCTCACTCTTCTATTGGTTATTTTCACTTCACTTAAATCAGGCTGATTCATGAGCTATTGTTGCACTGAGTCAAAGCTATCTCATTTAGGCTCTTCAAAGTCACAGCCATGCTCCCATTTCAGGCGTGTCCTGCAATGCAGTTGACCTCTTCTGAGCCATACTGCATTGCATGTTCCTTATTCACTTAGGTGGAGTGCACAGGGAAGCAATGGAGTTCCAGCTCTGACAAGGTACTACTTTCATTGTAAATTTAATCATATTCTCAAAGCTGCTCTGCACAAATTTTGTCCCGTCTTTAGCCAAATGTTGTTTTTTGAAAATCACTTTTAAAATAATGTTAAATTACAATTGTTTGGTTTTGAGAAATAGAAGAATATGATTGACTCAATCAAATTTAATTTCTGTTAAGAACAGTTTATGTAATTAAGAGCAGTAAAGTTCTACATAAAGAGCTATTCCTGAAATAATTCAATGTCTTTGGACTCTTTTTTTTGTTTATTTGTTTGGTTCTTTCTTTCTGTATTTGCAATGCCCCTTTAATACTTAAATACAGAGAATATTGCATAAAATGTTTATATATATTTTCTATTGGATATTCAAAATCTGCATGTATTTGCAAAAGAGAGGGATATAAACATATAGTAATGGAATAACTCATAAATAAGGAAGCTCATAAATGAGAAAGGAAAAACAGTTTTGAAGAAAAGGGTTTAATATCTTTGTTCAAAAATTTTTCTTCAGTTTCCTCCTTTAATCATATTACATATAGAGACATACTGCACCCCACTCTTTGCTTTAAGACATACTAAACTGTGAGGACCTGAGAGCCTGGAAAATGGAAAACCAAATGATTTACTGACATGATTTTAATGTTCTTAGGTCAGTTCATCATGTTCCTGGCTTTTCTTTTGCTTCTCTGTGTAGATATGCAGAGTTCAAATTTGTGACAAGCAACATTTAATAACTTGCATCTGTCTGCTTTTGCTAATCTAGAAAGTTGTTGCTCCAGTTTGGCTAACAACCTCAATGGTCTAAAGCACTAAAAACACTCTTAGTATTTTGTTTATCACAATAAAGAAAAGCAATATGAAAATCATGGCATGTATTTTTGATTTCTGAAGTCAACACTTCTGTTGTGCTCCATGTGGCAGCTGGCAGCTTCCAAAAAGTTGATTAGAAAGCTGCAAGTCTCACAGTGGAGTCCAGCTAAATTTACCTTCTTGGTCAGACTTGTATCAACCTTTCATTAATCATTAGCTCCATAAGCAGATCCAACTCTTAAAATGAGACATGGTGAAAAGAATGTCATTTTTGGGCTAGGAGGAGAAGGTAGGAAGCATTGCAATCACACGCTTAATCATAATGGAGGATTTAGTAGAAAATATGGAAAGAAGATCACAGGCTCCACAATTGCAGGAAACTAAAAAAATGGAAGGGGATCTTTCACAGTGATTAGGACAAATGGGACTCATTCATCATTGCATTTCCCTTCTCCTTTAAGGGCTTACATATGCATAATTGAAATTACTTGGTGGTATCTCAGGTCCATTATCCTACTTAAGTTATAAAAATATGTTTTCCTGACTTGGTAATAGTTGTGACTTTGCTGTCTATCTTGCTGATCTGATAGAAAAATTCATGTGAACAAGGAAAAGGTTTCAGAGGAACCACATACCAAAATGTTTAGTTGTTCCTTCTTCAGTTATCCTGATTGCACTCTTCGGTTTTTGGAGCATGTTTGGTTTATTTCTATGCTTTGCCTCCTAAATCAACAGAATGGAAACAGACACTGTTTTCGTTTTGTGACATCTTGTGTTTTTCTTGTTTCAGAAACCAGCAAACAACTTACGGCTGAAGAGTGCTGACACACAGTAATTGCTCAATAGAAACACTTTTGATGTGGAGAGAATTTGCTTTTTAAGGCAGTGGGAGAAAGACAGCGCAAATACCACTTGTGCTCGGTGGGATTTCTAGTGGTTGACTACCTACTGGACGTTGCTGACACCATCAAAGCCACTGAGAGCCACTAGTCACTTCCCCAAAGAAATACAGGCAAGTCATACCTACTTTTCACAATAATCTTCTGAGGTGGGGTTTAACTCAAGAAAAGTTGCTTAAGGAAATGATGGTCAGCTTGGGTGAAATGCCAGCCTTCTTACGCACATCAAACAACCTTAGTGAATCTAGAGGGACCTTTTTTTGTGGGAACATGCTTTCCTCTATGCTGAGCTTATTAAAGAATTAAAGTCAAAGGACATAAACCTTTATGTACCACAAGGTGCAGCTCCAGGGGTAGCCCCACCTAAGCAGCAGGGCTGATTATCATATGAGAGTTCTTAAGAGTAAATATTTGTCAAAACATTCCTGGTTTTGATGAGTTCCGTCAATCAGAACTCCTTTGGCTTCAACCACTACAAGCAGGCACTGCTCTATTACCATTGGTAAAACTTGTAGCTACACATAAGACACAAAAATAATGTTTGGAAAGTACAAATATGAAATCTAAAGATCTTCAGACTCTTTAGGAAAAAAACCCAAACCCTTACATGCAGTAATCAAATAGAAATCAGCGTTTAACAATACAGGACACTTTTGCAGATGGTGCCAGATACAGTCTTTCAAAAGTACATTAGTTTGACTTTTCCCATCTGACAGAGCACTCTTGCCCTCTTCCCTCTATCAGTTGAGTAAACATAAAAATGAGGGAAAACTAAAATCTACTGTAACCTGAAACACATCAGCAACTGATGTGACACTGAAACAGTTTGAAATATGGTCTCACATCTTTTGTAGATGTAGTTTTGAAAGATATCTTGTTCTGCTAGCTCTATTTATGAAAGGAATAGGATAAACCCGGTGAGGAACTGTGGTTTAATGCATTATCTTAACAGCATACTTTGAGAGAGATGAAAAAACTAGAATGCTTCTCAATAACACTATTATACTAAACAAAAATCAGAATGAAAGTGAGTGACATATTTCTCTATATGAGAAAAATAATTTGGTGGTAAACAAGCATGGATAAAGTCTGATTTTCGACAGCAGCGCCTTTTTCTGATATAACAGAAGCAGATTTCACTGAGATTTTTGCTTGTTTAAAAAAGGCCATAAGGACCTCAGCACTGGATCCTATATTTTACTTCATACATATTTGGGCATGATTCTGCCATCCTTATGTTCCCTAATTATTTCATTCTAAATATGCTTACTAATTATTAGCCAACAACATGATTGCATACAGAATACCTGAGTGTGATTCATTTTAGATAATGCTCATATCAATTTTTTTCATAACGGGATTTAAGGCTATACTTACTTGCTTTGTTTTGTAGATCTTTAAACTAGATATTAGCTCCATGAAGAAGGTTTACCTAAAAGTAACCTTGTGATAATAGAAACTGTACTAAGTTTGTGGGGACTTACCTGTGTGTTGTTTATGTATGTGGCTTTCTACTAACGTAAGCCTTTTGGTTTACTAGTCATATCCTGGAGAGCCAAGATATATAAGTCAAATGAAAATCAGATATACATGTAGGTCAAATAGATTTCCATTGTGGGAGGCATATTAGTGATGTATACCCACCTTGAAAAGTCTCCTGTTCTTTTGTAATTTTACCAATCGCCCCTTCTTTTTAACTTACTGTGAAACCTGTAGGATTCCTTGATGTGTAACTTAGCCTCCTGAGTGTTCACATCAGGCCATTGATGCTAACTTTAAAATATTTGGAGTGGATTGTAAAAATAGGAATTAAAATTGTTCTTGGTAGGCTCAGCTTCCTGCTGCATAGAATTCCTTTATTCATCTGGATTTGGCAGATCTGGAAGTTGTTAACAGCAGTGAGGACAGCAAGCAGTACTGTCGAGCTGTGTTTAGAAGGGGATCCATTATTTACAGGCAGGCTGAAGCCAGTCTGCAAAATGAAGTGCTCACTAAATGGGAAAGGAAACTTTAACCTGCCAGACAAAACCAAAAAGAGAATGTTGAGGAACCATGCACTAATAACTTTCATTTTAGGTTAGTTTTTAGTTACATACTCCACAAATCCACACTTTCCTTCTATGATATGTATCATATGGCTATCAAAGGTACTTATTGAATGTTTTGACAACTGCAAGAATGGCTGGCTACTGGACAATCTTCCCACAGGAGGACCTAGAGCTGTGAGGCAGGAAACCCCGGTGACTTGAGATGCAGCGTTTCACTGCTGTAGAATGCTGCCTCCTTGGAAACTGGCTTGAATCTGCACATATTGCCACTTAAAAACCAGGAGGTGATATTTCAACTAAAGAAAGGCAACACAACACTGGGGCTGGTGCTCCTATCTTTCATTCTTCCACATGGGATGAGTAGCATCTGGCCTTCTGCCTTCAAAGACATCAAAATATCCCTAATGGATCTTAAAAAAGGTTCAGGATCAAAGGCACGACAAATCCAATGTAGTTTAATGCTTGTGAAATTCTGGAACTTCTTTAGGGTTCACAAAGCTTGTTTTAACTTGTGAAATATTTTCCCTTTAATTAAAACCCATATTTCCCAGCCAGGGTGATTCAATTTTATACTCAGCTAAAGTGAGAGAGTGCTACGTGTTAGCATAATGTAAAACACACACAACTGAATGGGAATAGAAAACCGGATGCTAAAAATGTCTTCAGACATAAGAAAGCAAATTATTCATTAGTAAGCAAAGTGAAATAGCAACTAAAAAGGCAGAACAAGACTAGACTACTCTCGCAACAAAATCATGAAGCAGAAGCGTGAAGTCATTAACTTCCTTTAATATGCAGTGTTGCCATATTTGCGTGCTGATGTTCAACCAGAGGAAATTGTCATAGACTTTTATAGACCCATGTAAGTTCACATCTGCTTAAAGCCTCTCCTGAAAACACTGGGCTAATTTCTGGAATTTTTATTTTTGGGAGAAGACAAGTAAACAGATTTCAGAGGGGGGGGCGGGGGGGGAAAGAGAACTCGGGGATTAACTTACAACGTTAAACAGGTAATGGCATGCTTAAGTTGCCCAGAACTGAACTGAAGCAATGTGATAAATTAAGAAAAAGGGAAAATCCAGTCAGAATATTCTTACTCTGAGATGTAACAAGTTGTGGCATCCTGTCCTCTGGTTCACTCCAAGAGCTGAAACGGCAGCTACTTGCTCATATCCCAATTGGACTTGAAAGTTCCCACTTAGATGCATCATTCCACGGAGCTCACACTTGACTCAGCTGACTTCATTGGCCTCCTTTTATAGGCAGAACAGAAGTAGGATATGATTCCTGGTTTACTTTGCCAAAAATGTTCTCATATGTATGTCAAATTTATTATTTAGTTTACCTGGGTAACTGATAGCTAAGTGAAGTGTGATAGGAAAAAAATTCTTTAGAAATGAGAATAATTGTGTTGGGCAGCACGTATTAAGAAGAGGAGATTTGCAATTGATCTGATGTATAACTAAAAAAAAAATTTGAGTCAACTAGAAGCTTTTGGCCTTAATTTTCTTGCCATAGGGAACAGAGACTATCAACAAACATGAGGGAAAACGACAGACTATAATACCATTCAAGGCTACCTCTGGAGACAGAAAAAGGATTCTGAAGATGACAACTAAACTGCTTTTGACAGCTCAGAAAAATCTACCTAGAGTGATAGCTTTCTCACTGTAAAAAGTCAGCTTAAAAGAGCGTGGGAGGTGAAAATTCAAAGAGATGTCCAGTCATGAAAGTGTGAGTGTGGGAAACAACTGGAAAAGGATCTGGGGGCATTCCATGGCTTTATAGCTATACTGACAAAATACTGCAAATCGGGCTAGATAGATTTGTATTTGGCAGAGGGAAAAAAATGTTCTGCAATGAGCTTCAGACAGGAGAAAGACAAAAACCTTGACTATTCTAGATATGCTGCTACACATTTAAGCTTAAGCTGACCTTAAACCAGAGAAGCAATAGAAACAGACAGAAATCTGCCTTTCTTAGTGAAGATTTGCTTTGGACACTGCCCTGGGAAGTGTCATCAAGAGCATCCTGTAGGGTACTTAATTTTGGTGTTTTTAAAACTTTTTGTGGGCCCAACAGACCACTGCTAGCTCTTAGCATTTCTTGCAGACCACACCGTACCCTTACCATCAGTCTTTTAACTATTATTCTTTACTTCTTCATGAGTTTCAGAGTAGGAATTATCTATGAATGTATGCAAACTACAGCTGGGCCAATGTTTGGAAACCTTTGCTTTGTTTAACCAGTGTCTGTGGGAATTCTCATAGTTGCTCCTTGCTAAATAAAAGGAGTTACTATAGAGTAAAATGATAATGTCTCTGCTACTGGAGTAAAGCAGTCTTTCTTCACCACCTTTCTGTCTACTGCCAAACCACCAAGCTGTCCCCGTTTATTTTAAAAACTTATTTAGAAATCTGAATCTGGATGGGGATAGGAAAGTAAAGTCAACATTAGGTAAGGAAACAGCATTTGAGTTACTTAGCTTACACTAGGCTCACCCTTATTTGTTATTACTAAATTAACTCTGGACTGGAAAGAAGAGGAAAGCTATAATCAGTTGCTTTTAACTCGGACTTAAAAATCATAGCCAAAGTTTTTTAATATTCTGAATTCCTTTACCTAATTGCATCCCACACTGACAACTATACTTAAAGAAATCCAAAGAAGTTGCTTTTGTGGCAAAACTTTCTTTCCATGGCAGTGAGCATGCAAAAAAATGTAAGCACTTGCTACTAGATTTGAGATAGGTGGGCTTTTTTTTTTTTTTTTTTTTTTTACTGTAATATATTCATTTTAGGGAGTGAAAATGTCTCAGCTCAGCTTTCCTGTGGTATAGTGTCTTAGAATGAAAATGAATTAGAGCACCTTTGAGTATTCAGGTGTGATTACTCCTGCAGCACAAATGGTTGATTTGTAAATTTTTTCTAGGCACTGCCAGGCAACAGTTCCAAGGCTGGTTGCAAAACTTGCTATAAAAGTTTGGCTGCCAACTGGTTTCTAGGGGCATGGGAGTTGTAGGAGGCTAGGTTACTTTTCATCCCTGTCATCTCCTCCAAGGTCACCAGGAACAAGATTTCTAATGTTATGTGCCATCAGTTTCATGGAAGAAATTGAATCTATTTCCTTGTTATCAGAATTATTGTTGTACTGAAGTCCTTGCACAGAGAGGGGGGCAATTAGGCTTTATCCATTAGAGTCCTGTTCATGGCTCTGCTATTTGCTGTTTTTTAGCTCTGAAGACTGAACTTCACTGTGCAGAGTTGTTATTTATGGTCAGTGCATAACATTTTATCTCTTCTGAAAAGTTGACTTAGACTTGCCAAAATGCTCAGCTGTTCCATAAATGTTTATGCTTCTTGTAACAGTAATGGCCACAGACACGGAATATGCAACACGCATCTACATTATTTTGCTTTGACATGCCATTCCAGTGGAGCTATTAAGTGATAGAACTTGCTTGACACAGCATAATTAGTAATCTCGCTCATATATTTTGCTTCACTTTACTGCTAAGAAAGCTAACAGTGCAAAACCAATTATTTTTTCTGGAAGAAATAACAGTTCTGAATCCCAGGTTTCTCATCATCAGCACCATACAAGGATAACGTGGCAGCTCCACAATTGTTTTCCTACTGGGATCTTATGTTGGCTGGATGCCCGATTGCTTCTCTCTAGTTGTTTGAGTATGTGTAGATTCAAATTTTTTAAAAAGGGGAAAAAAGAAAAAAGAAAAGTAACTATTGAATTTCAAAGCTTAAGGCCAGACATTGTCAGGTCCAATTCGGGTACTTCTGCAGGGCAGGGATGAAGGCAGTGCAAAGTGTTTTCCTGACTCACATTGCCTTGCGAAAGTGCTAACTAGGATCATATTCTTTGCTCTCCCTAGAAATAATCATTTGCTCCAATTTAGCACCAGCCCTAATCTTTCAATGTGGGCAGCAGCTGGGTGGAGGTTCAGTTATGCCTGTGCCTCTGTGCTGGCTAGTACTGTTAGGAGAGACTGACCATGTGTTTTAGCATTTTAAAAGTTAATAGAAGTAGAATTGCATTGTGAAGTCGCTTGTAATTTTGGAAATCATTCTTTCAGGCACTTTATTGCAACAAGAATCCTCTCTGTCACCTCCCCTTCTCTAACACAACCTAAGAATGAAGTCCAAGGTGTTACTGAAAGTCCAAACTTTACTGAACAGTTTGATTGAAAACTCAGCAGCATTAGGAAAACAGATTGCCATGAAACACTTTTTAAATTACTTTCTTGATACTGTTGCTTACAGGGAAGCAAAAGAGACCCCTGTGTCAAAGGGTGAAGAAGATATATTCTCCTGAAAAAATGCATATAGTGAACATTTTAGGGGCTGTGTTTGCATACACAGTTAAGGATGGATGGAGCCCTGATCTGAAATAGCCAGCTCTTCTTGGGTGCTCTTGGCTCCCTATCTTTTCCTCTAGTAAATATACACCCCTAAGTGGAAAATTCCTTGCATGTGAGAATAACTGCTTGCAAATTTAGTTGAAAATGTAGCTTTAAATCCATAGATGCAAAAAGCAAAGACTTTACTCATGTCAAGAATCTGCTGAATACTGCGTTATCCATCTGCCCATGTGTAATTTAATCTGGCACCATTTCCAGTGATGTCATGCCTGGAACGTCCAGCCCTGTGGAGAGATACTCGCCGGGATGGAGCTGCTGCATGAGGTGGAGAGATTAGCAGATGTGGTAATTCACTCTTGGAACACAGTTCATATCAAGTTGCATATTTGAGTAAAGATGGTTTCTGTTCTTTAAACGTAGTTTTGGAGCCGGCATATGTTCAAAAGACAGGTAGGTGACGAATTCTGTAGACAGTTCTTCTGGCTGAATATTGTAATTTTAAGGAAAAAGTGTTCCATTATGTCATTTCATTTCATGTCATTTGTAGGCAGCTGGCTCTGCAACTGTGGGATAAGGGGTGTCTGGCAAAACGTGTTCCACGTAGACAAAGTTCTGCTGCATTATGACTCTTCCCCCACTCCAGTTAAGAAAAAATATGGTCAGTTTTAGCACCACGTGTAGCTAGATGGCACAGTCATCACTCAAGTGATGGTGATGACTGACTGCCTATTAGTCAGAATCTCCCTACTAAGCAATGGTCCTGCTACAATGGATTTTGACAATCTTCAGTGCAATAATGTTTGTAAAGAAGTTTGCATGAGTTAAATTGCTGGGGCTACAGTTTCACAACAGATCCAGTTCTGGTATCTTTACTAGCACTGCCTAATACTTTGTTTGTGAGCTGACCTATTAAGGGCAAAAACATCAAAGCAGAGTCAGGCAGTAGTCAGTACAGATGACAATGTTATAATCTTGTGGTTTGTGACACATACACAGCCAGATGGTGTGGTCACTCAGTCTTTACAGGGAAATTCAGTTTGTACAGGGACTGTGTGGCAAGAAAGCATAGTTTTTGTTCTGGGACCTGTGGACTAACTCAGATATGAGGCTAGGAAGATGCACAATCCAAACCCCAGTTCATCTGCTACTACCTGGTAGCTTCTTTGGCGAACTCTTCTTGGTGCTCTTCCCAGCATGACTCTGAAATTACTAATCATAGGTATGTGTTTCCATGACCCCACACACACATTCCCACCAAGAGGATAAATACAGCTGCAGATACTGGCCAGCTATCTGCTTTTTTCTCCTGGGGCTTAGTTACAATTTATAGCTGCCACTTT
This sequence comes from Mycteria americana, assembly GCF_035582795.1. Classification (NCBI taxonomy): domain Eukaryota; kingdom Metazoa; phylum Chordata; class Aves; order Ciconiiformes; family Ciconiidae; genus Mycteria; species Mycteria americana. The sequence continues at coordinate 117,089,616 of NC_134365.1, forward strand.
TTGACATAAGGTGTGTGAAAAGAGCGATAGACTCTCTGCAACTAGGCAGCAGAGAACCATTAGGATATCAACACTCCTTGGATTTGGTTCCCTTTGTCAGCTCAGTCATCTAGCAGCAGCTAGATAAAACAAATACTGCACAAGAAAAAAATACAGCCTTTTCTTTTTCTTCCTCTCTCCACCTTTAAAGGGGCATTCATACTCTTCATGTTATGGGTTTTATAAATAATAGCAAGCTCTTCTTTCTTATACATGGGCAAAATCCTTTAAACTAGGAAACTACTAATTGGTTCACTCAATCCATCCAAAACACCAGGTTCTACTGTTATTTTAATTCAATATTATCAGCCTCAGTGAAGAAATCCCACTGCTTGTAAGTCACTCTTATCCAGGTCACGGAATGGAACTCACTGTTTGCCAAGGCAGATCCTGTTATGCCCAAAACCTAACACTGTAAAGGAGGTCAAATGGGAAACTTTATAGGGGATTTCCACCCTCCCCCCTCCCCTTTCAAAAGCCTTCACAGATGAGCTTGGATGATTATTTTATTTTCACAGAATCACAGAATCGTATAGATTGGAAAAGACCTTTAAGATCATCGAGTCCAACCGTAAACCTAACACTACCAAGACCACCACTACACCATGTCCCTAAGCACCTCATCCAAACGTCCTTTAAATACCTCCAGGGATGGCGACTCAACCACTTCCCTGGGCAGCCTGTTCCAATGCTTGATAACCCTTTCAGTGAAGTAAAATTTCCTAATATCCAGTCTAAACCTACCCTGGTGCAACTTGAGGCCCTTTCCTCTTGTCCTATCACTTGTTACCTGGGAGAAGGGACCGACCCCCACCTCTCTACAACCTCCTTTCAGGGAGTTGTAGAGAGTGATAAGGTCTCCCCTCAGCCTCCTTTTCTCCAGGCTGAACAACCCCAGTTCCCTCAGCCGCTCCTCACAAGACTTCTGCTCCAGACCCTTCACCAGCTTCCTTGCCCTTCTCTGCACACGCTCCAGCACCTCAATGTCCCGCTTGTAGTGGGGGGCCCAAAACTGAACACGGTATTCGAGGTGTGGCCTCACCAGTGCCGAGTACAGGGACACGATCACTTCCCTACTCCTGCTGGCCACGCTATTTCTGATACAAGCCAGGATGCCATTGGCTTTCTTGGCCACCTGGGCACACTGCTGGCTCATATTCAGGCGGCTGTCAACCAACACCCCCAGGTCCTTTTCTGCCTGGCAGCTTTGCAGCCACTCTTCCCCAAGCCTGTAGCGTTGCATGGGGTTGCTGTGGCCCAAGTGCAGGACCCAGCACTTGGCCTTGCTAAACCTCATACAATTGGCCTCGGCCCATTGATCCAGCCTATCCAGGTCCCTCTGCAGAGCCTTCCTACCCTCCAGCAGATCAACACTCCCACACAACTTGGCGTCATCTGCAAACTTACTGAGGGTGCACTCGATCCCTTCATCCAGATCATTAATAAAGATATTAAACAGAACTGGCCCCAACACCGAGCCCTGGGGAACACCGCTTGTGACCGGCCGCCAACTGGAGTAAACTCCATTCACCACCACTCTTTGGGCCCGGCCATCCAGCCAGTTCTTTACCCAGCGAAGAGTACACCCGTCCAAGCCATGAGCAGCCAGTTTCTCCAGGAGAATGCTGTGGGAGACAGTGTCAAAGGCTTTACTGAAGTCTAGATAGACAACATCCACAGCCGTTCCTCATCTACTAGGCGGGTCACCTTGTTGTAGAAGGAGATCAGGCTGGTCAAGCAGGACCTGCCTTTCCTGAACCCATGCTGGCTGGGCTTGATCCCTTGGTTATTCTCTACATGCCGTGTGATAGCACTCAGGATGATCTGCTCCATCAGCTTCCCTGGTACCGAGGTCAGGCTGACAGGCCTGTAGTTCCCCGGGTCCTCCTTCTGGCCCTTCTTGAAGATGGGCATCACATTAGCTAACCTCCAGTCAGCAGGGACCTCCCCAGTTAGCCAGGACTGCTGGTAAATGATGGAAAGGGGCTTGGTGAGCACTTCTGCCAGTTCCTTCAGTACTCTTGGGTGGATCCCATCAGGCCCCATAGACTTGTGAGTGTCTAAGTGGTGCAGCAGGTCACTCACCATTTCCCCCTGGATTATGGGGGCTCCAGTCTGGTCCCCGTCCCTATCTTCCAAATCCAGGGGCTGGGTACCCAGAGAACAATTGGCCCTGCTATTAAAGACAGAGGCAAAGAAGGCATTAAGTACCTCAGCCTTTTCCTCATCCTTGGTCACTGTGTTCCCTCCCCCATCTGCTAGGGGCTGGAGATTCTCCTTAGCTCTCCTTTTGCTGCTAATGTATTTGAAGAAGTGTTTTTTGTTGTCTTTTACAGCAGCAGCCAGACTGAGCTCTAGCTCAGCTTTGGCCCTTCTAATTTTCTCCCTGCACAGCCTTGCTACACCTTTGTAGTCCTCCTGAGTTGCCTGCCCCTTCTTCCAGAGGTCGTAGACTCTCCTCTTTTTCCTGAGTTCTAGCCAGAGCTCTCTAGTCAGCCAGGCGGTCTTCTTCCCCACCGGCTCGTCTTTTGGCACCTGGGGACAGCCCGCTCTTGTGCCTTTAGGACTTCCTCCTTAAAGAATGTCCAGCCTTCCTGGACTCCTTTGCCCGTAAGGGCTGCCTCCCAGGGGACTCTCTCGACTTCTGCCCTCCGGAAGTTTAAGGTGGCAGTTTTGCTGACCCCCCTCGCCGCTTCTCCACGTATCAAAAACTCTATCATTTAGTGATCGCTCTGCCCAAGACGGCCTCCAACCATCGCATGGCTCACAAGTCCTTCTCTGTTCGTGAACAACAGGTCCAGGGGGGCACTTTCCCTCGTTGGCACACTCACCAGCTGTGTCAGGAAGTTATCTGCCACACACTCCAGGAACCTCCTAGACTGTTTTCTCTCTGCTGTATTTTATTTCCAGCAGACATCCGGCAGGTTGAAGTCCCCCACAAGAACAAGGGCTAGTGATCGTGAGGCTTCTCCCAGCTGCTTGTAGAATAGTTCATCTGTCTCTTCATCCTGGTTGGGTGGTTTGTAACAGACTCCCACCACAATATCTGACTTGTTGGCCTTCCCCCTGATTCTCACCCATAGACACTCCACCCTATCATCACCATCATGGAGCTCTAAACTACCCAGACACTCCCTGACGTACAGGGCTACCCCACCACCTCTCCTGCCTCGCCTATCCCTCCTGAAGAGTTTATAGCCACCCATCGCCGCACTCCAGTTGTGCGAGTCATCCCACCACGTTTCCATGATGGCAACCATATCATATTTTTCCTGATGTACAATGGCTTCCAGCTCCTCCTGCTTGTTACCCATGCTGTGTGCATTGGTGTAGAGGCACTTCAGCTGGGCTGTCGTCCGTGTCTCCTTCATAGAGGAACACCCCTTGTGTGCTTTGAGGAGTTTCACTGGCATTTCCCTCTTGGCTCCCATTGCCTCAGTATCCCCTAGCTCAACTCTGTTCGACTTCGGCTGTGCCCCAGCGTACCCCGCACATCTCAGAGACACAGGCCGAGTGCCCTCGCTGGCACCCGCTCCCTCTAACTGTGGCACGTTGTCCCTCAGCTTCTCTCGGGCAAGCCTGATATTATCCCCCTCCCCCTTCGCGTCTAGTTTAAAGCTCTGTCGATGAGCCCCGCAAGTTCCTGAGCAAAGATTCTCTTTCCCCTTTGAGAAAGATGAATCCCATCAGACGCCAGCAAACCCAGTGCTGTGTAGGCCATCCCGTTGTCAAAAAAACCAAATCCGTGGCGATGACACCAGCCACGGAGCCATGCCTTAATAGATTGGGTGTCTCTGTTCCTTCTTGTGTCGCTGCCCACAACTGGAAGGAGAGAGGAGAAAATAACCTGTCCTCCAGAGTCCCTTACTAGCCGTCCCAAAGCTCTGAAGTCTCTTTTGATTGCCCTAGGACTTGGTGTTGCAGCTTCATCGCCCCCCACATGGAAGAGCAGTAGGGGGTAATAGTCCGAGGGCCGTACCAGGCTAGGGAGTACCCTCGTGACATCCTTCACGCGGGCCCCAGGGAGGCAGCAGAATTCCCTAAGAGGAGGGTCCGCCCGGCATATCGGACCCTCAGTTCCCTTCAGAAGGCAGTGTGTTTGGAAGTGCTTTCCACATAAGGGGTTCTCAAAGGCTGGCTCTGAACCAAGGAGTAAGGACTCATCACACTCTACTTCTTACGTCAAGTTTAGATTCTGAGTGGAGCATACCCCAGCTCCTGCCTGGTCTATGTTCCCAAGTTCATTTTCATAGACGTTGACATGTGGAGTGCAAATAGACAAGTTAAGGCACAGTTCTTGACTTTGGTGTTTAAAAACACTTCTGGCTCCATACAGACAAAGCCAAAATTTTGTTCACAGATCATGCTTCCAAAAGCAAGACCTCACACGGAAACTGTCTGAAAATATTGATTTGTAATGCTGCAACAGGACAGCCTCAATGAAAATCTCCCTTTCCAGTTTTCATCTGAGGGCTTCATAGATGCAAATATCCTATGGGCTGCAATTCCGTATTTCCTGCACTATTTGACAATTATGCAGCAAACTGATAGTCATTATTGATTCACACAGACTCCCAAACCTCTTAAAATCTGTAACTTACACTGGATGAACAAACATAACCATCATGATAGTAAAACAGATCAATAGCTCACCTCATCAGTTAATCTGCCTTCAATAGTAGAAGATGGCAAGTAATTTAGAGAGCAACACGAAAAGCACTGAAAAACACTTAAGTAGTTATATTATACAATAGTAATATGTTTCTTCTTTACTTCACCTGATCATTGCTTAACCTCTGGGTTCTGTGCTGACTCATCCTTAATTACATGGAAGCAACAGGCATATCTACTGTACATGCAAATATCTAGTTGTCATGCAAGTAGACTTGCAGACCCAAGTTAGCATTAATTTCACCTCTAGGTTCTGGGTGAAGCATAATCGAGGCAGAAAACTCTTAAGTACTTAGCCAACATTGCAGCTAAGCATAGACTGTGAATCTAATATTGAAAGCATACAGGCTGTCTCGTTGAAAAATTAGCTCAAGGACACATCTGATGTGTCCTTTACCTCAGAAGGAGCATAAATGGGAATTGTAATCATGTTTAAAAGTCAGTTGAGAACTGCAAAAGTCTCATTGTCTATCTCCTCATTTTGTTCAGAAAAAAAGAACCATCAATAAATTATAATGGAATTCTTATATATTATGCATAAAAGCAATGATTTTTCAATGACTGCCTGCTAAATAAAGAAGAGATTTAAAATCTTAGACTCACGTTAAGGAGGATTGTTTATTACAACCAGAGCATTCACTGAATGGAAGCAGACAATCTCAATATGTTTCTAGAACAGTTCTACCAGACAGTGTCATGATTTTCTTTAAATAAAAATTGGACTTCCACTAGAAAGTACCAATTAGTTCACATTTGCAGATGGAATTTGAAGCTACAACTTGGGATTACCTCTCAATATTTGGAATAGTAAGAGAAACCTACCCGAGAATAGCTGAAGGATCAGCTAAAGCATATGTACCTTTGGACGCTGTCCAGTCATTGGGAAGAACCTCTGTAGACTGGATTCATCTGTTCTGGGTTCGCTTAAGATGGTGGTGCAAAGCAGTTGATTTGTAACCTAGAAGGTAATGAAGAGTGCAGTCTGTTAGAAAACAACTGATTTCTCGTCAACATTACATTTTCAAAGGGTTCTGCAGTGATTGTAATGTAAACATTGTCTTTTGTAAAACTTTTCTCAGAACACCAATTTAGGAAAAGTTTGTATATATTTATATGTTACAAATAGACCATACTTATGATCACTGTAAAGCCTGTTCAAGCCATGATCTTGCTCCTGTTCAATATTAGGAATGAAACCACTTGCTTCATTCCTGTTCCCAACATGTTGGATTGCATGACCTAATGAAAGGCCAGAATCTGGAGTCCTGGTTAGTCCTGCAGTACTAGCACTGAATGAATTTCCCGGTTCATGTTTTTTCTTGGAGAAGATTGGGAAAAATATTGTTTTTCAGATTATATCCAAGATCAAACAGCTTCCAGAGACCTGCTTTGGAAACCTGAGACAGTGCAAGATTGTCCTAGCCATGTTGGATTGCCTGGACTCCCTGTCAGAAGTGACAATTTGTACAAGACCTATGCCAACAAAAATGGAACAGAATGCAATGTCCACAGTCTCCCAGGTTCTTGCATCTGCTTGAACAGTAAAATATTCCATATCACTGAGCACCAACAGCGCAAAGCAGTACCTCATTGCTGACTCACAAACACTGGACTCCAGTTTCTAGCTAACAGGGTTTTACCACAACCAACCAGCTACTTGAAGTCATTATGAGTAATCAAAAATCTGATGCAGCATGAACTTCAAATGTTTGTAGTTACATGGTTGTCAATGACCAGAGAACACAAAACGCAGATGTTTTAAATCTGTTATATCTTTATACAACAGTGTTTGCTTTCCATACTTTTTTAAGAGAAAAACCTTACTGATAAACTTTTGTTTCAAGTGTAGTTATAGACAAAATAATGAGCTAGGAAAAAATAAAAAATGAGTTCAACATTTGCTTTCTGCAAAGACTCCCATATTAAGTATAATTGGATTAGAAAAAGATGGCAAACAAGATATTGAATGCAATATAGGGATTTAATTATATACATCTGAGTTCTTAGTTCATGCTGCTGATAGAATGTTTTATTACAGAATACTATGAAGGCAAAAAACCATTCCGTCAAATTCATGGTTTGAGATTTTAATTCTTGAGTCCAAAGAAAGCCTTTTGTTTAACAATATATCAACAAAGAAATCACTTCTGAGAAAACACGCTGAATTCTAATCAATATTTAAAGGTCATCCAAATAATTTGTTTTCGACGGGCTGTAATTTCTAATTTGTTTTCAGTGAAACTGTGAACAGCTCACAGCAAATTCTTAAGTTACAACAAAAGTGACTGTAAAATGGAAATTTTTTACTCCTTTTCTTCTTATTTTGCTAAGAACGTTGCTTAGTCAGTGCTGGCATGATGTATGATTTAGAAAATGAAAAGACACTCAACTTGAATATATATTTTCCCATTCTTATTCTGTAAGTCTTTGCTGCTCGCTTGCTGACATGACCTCTACTCTAGCAAAGCATTGACCAGTTCAGAAACTTAATGTGTCCCTGAGAATACACTGTGTTCTTCCTGAGGCCTTATTTTCAATCAAAATGCTTATGTTCATTGATCCTATCTGTTCTTGCAATGAAGTGGTAGGATGAATAGAGTGAGATCAGTGAAAACTTTTCACAATGTGTGGAGAAACTCCCACTTGCACTTCTTCTGTTGTGATAAGTCTTTACTTTATATAGCATTTGCCCAGCAAAATTTTAAACATGTGGAGAAATCATAATGCAAGAACACAAGATGCTCCAGCATTGCTATCCAGAAAAACCTGGTGATCACAAAGTTGTACCCGGAACTGAAACAACCATTTATCATTTTTAAAAACCAGACCAAAATATGACAGTCAACATTTCTTAGAAAATTTAATGTGAATCTTTATAATATCATAGTGAACGTATCATGCCATTATGCAAATCCTGCTGTCATAATGGGAACCATATAGAGATATGGAAGAATTAAACACTTGAACATTAAAACCAAATTCAATGGGAAGAGTTAGTTATAAGACTTAAGCTATACAACATTAAAGGAATTCCTGACAAGAGTTTTTTAATTCAAGCCACTAACATTAAACATCATACAAAACATAATATGCTGTTACATAGTGGCTTTGAAATGTGTCAGTTTTGAAGACTTTTTGTAAAACTTCTCCCTCCGGGTAGACGTCTGAAGAGGAAGTCCTTTCAGGACAATAGTGAGGGGCTATGGAAATTCAGGTTGTTCTCAAAAGGGATAATTCTGCTGCAAGACATAAACTGATGACTTTTTTTAAGGACTGGTTTCTTTTCTGTTGAGGATAGGTAACACTTTCTCTTTAGCAGAATTGTATTCTTCAGGTTCTGGCTGAGTCACCAAGGTTCAAGATCCTTTGCATTGCTGCTGTTGATAAACATGATGAGACAGAGGTGAAAAAGGCAGGGGCATTATTTTGGTTTTCCCCACAGGTCTGAACACAAGTTTTGACATCCCAAATAACAGTCACTTTGTTGACTATTCTTTATGATTTAGCTGAAGGTGATTTTTGAGGTTGTCATACCATTATATTGCATGTCCTCTGAAGGCAGATACTGCTTATGGTGCAAACTGAACTTGGACAAGCATTTTAATAAGGAAACCTGAAAGATCAAGCTCTCAATAATGAGATAATTCGCTCTGAGTTTTGACTGGCATTGCAACATGTCTGCATATGTGGAAGTATCTCTGTATAAAGTGGACATGTCTGTATATGCTAACTCAACAATTTCTCTGCTAGACTCTACACCAATCCTCCTGAATTAGTAGGAGCCACAGAGATATTCAACAGCTAAACACTTGATTATTAGAGCCAAGTTCAAGCACAATGAGATGAGTTAACTGTAAGGATTTAGCCATAGGAAATTAGAGGAGTTCCCGGCTGCCATAAGTTTTCATTCAGATCATTAACATGATTTTAATTTACAACACCGAGAACTAAAGAGAAAAATAGTATCCGTATGGGACAAGTGCAAAAAATCCCATTTTGCTTTCCCAGATCAAGTCAGTGAAAAACTCCAGCTGTCAACCCAGTGGGACATTTCAGGGTGGTTTGAGTTTTTTTTAATGTTATATAGTTGAAGACACAGAGTGCTGCTTTTAGCAAGAAAAGGGAGAAAAGAAAAAGCTCTTGCTGGCAGATGCTTAAGTTTGAGAAGTCTTCTGGAATACTAACGTAGATAATAGAAGCAACAGACATGCACTTGATATTTACAATTTTCTTCTTTCATGTGGGAACTTTTGATTTTGTGACATTTGAATCCATTACTGTGAAATGGATTCAGATGTTGCAAAAATGCACCAAATTTTCCAGAGCATAAAACTAATTGTCTCTAGGGTAGAAAACTGCTATTTTTGTTACACAAAATAAATCAAAATCAGTGTTAGACTAGCAATAAATAAAATTACAGTCATAAATAGTCTGTTCCCTTTGTTAGGTTTTATGCCATGTTTTGTATGAAAATTTCAAACAACAAGAAAACCTCCAAAAGTTCTGAAAATCCTCCTCATGTAAATGACTTTACTCAACAGTGAAAAAATACATTGGAATGAATCTACAGTGATCTACTGCACTGAAACCTAATTCCACTCAGTGCAAGGGAGGAAACCTGATGTCACTTGCATAGTTTCTTCCGGGTATGATTTTTCAGTGGGTTAGAGAACATCTGTAGTATCCTATCTTGCAGGCACTAAGTGTTCAAGTGATTAGTTCATTCGGCAGAAAGGTCTGCTGACCATGAAAGTCCAGAAAGAAAATAAACCTGCCAGCTTCCATGACCTGTCAGCTGAAGACCTAAATGGAATGCAGAGTTTTGTTTCCAACATAATATCAGATTTTGGTTCTTTTTAAACGTCCAATCCATGGTTGCAAAATTGATGTGCTTGCACTCAGAAAACCTTTTCTCTAGGATGGGTGTCACCAGGGACAGACAGTTAACAGGGGATAGCTTGCAAAGAAAAGGACTACCTATGCTTTTATCCTAATCTTTAAGGTTTATTCTCTGGTTTAGCCTGTACTATAAATGACATACGTCAGTTTCCTGTTTTAAGGCCAGCCAGAAGCCTCTCTCCATTTATCACTTCTGTAGTATATAACCCTTCCGTCTGAACTCTCAAATCAGCCTCAAAAAGGAGCAAAATACTGAAATAAGACCCCCCAAAACCTTTGAGCCCTGTAAAAATCTTGTACAGAACAAAAAACCTTTCACAACCTTTTTCCAGTACAGGATTGACACTCTGTCCAATAAGCATAGAAATTCCCGTACAACAGGGCTGGTTCAGAAAAGCCGGAGTGCTCCACAAAGAGCGTATGTGAATGAGGCTGTGTAGTTGTTCTTAACTCACGCCAGATGAGTGAAAAAGTGTTCATGAAGAGAAGTCCCTGGAGAGCAAATGGGTTAATGGTGCAAGAAATGAGACTGTAAGAAGTGAGAATTTATGTTTGGTTCAGAGCTGCTTGATGAAGTATGGACCACTGTTTCCTTGTACACCAGCAAAGCTATGATTAAAGGGGGATACCTTGATTTACTAAGTGTTAAAAATTAAAAACTCTAGAGCTCAGTCATCAGAAAACTTCAGGTGTATCACATCTTCAGACTCTTGCTGGAGCATGCTGCCAGGCTCATATCACCTACTGGTATCAAGTCCCTTCCTTTGGACCTTGGACCTCCTACCAAGAGGCAGGTTTGACATCAAAAGCAGAAATGTCCCTTCACCAATAAGCATGCACAACTCCTGCACATTCCCCCTCTCTTAGCGGTGCAGTCATATAAGCTTTAGTTGTCCTCTTTCCCAGAGAGAAGGAACCTCTACCTCCTATCAGTTTCTCCACCAAACACCAGGCTGACAAGTCACATCAATTTAATGAATAGTCCTGCTTAGTTTAAGTTCTAACATCCTCACTATATATCAAACTCTAATTTGAAGGGCATGCCTACAAGATTTTTGCAGGCCATTGCAAGCTTGTTCTGCCCATACCCTGAGCCAGCCAAAAGCCATGTAGCTGTAATTAACTCCGTGCCAAGTCTAAGCTAAGAATTTCTCTTGAGAGTGTGAAGTACATTAGCTTAGAGATGGTGTCACCTAACACAAATTTTCAGAGGACCGCGTCGGGGGACCGCTGCTGGATCGGCAAAACCGCGGCAAAACCGCACAGGGAAGGGAGGAAAAAGGAAAAAAAAAGAGGGGGCACGGAGAGAGAGGGCTACCGCAGCCACGGCCCGGCCCCTGAGCAGGAAGGCGGGAGCTCCTGACGAGGGCCTGGCTCTGACTCAGCATGGGCAGGGACAAGAGTGACGGCGGCAATTCCCTTCCCGTACAAGAGCATCTCCCAGGGAGCGCGAGCGACCAGGAGCGCAGCGAACAGGACGGTCAAACAGGGCGTGGCACGTCAGAAGGGCGTGGTGCGTCAGTTTGCGCGGCAGTTCGCGCGGCAGCTCGCGCAGGCAGGGCGTGTAGGGAAGGCGAAGGCACCCCAGCAGCTCAAGAGGTACTGTGAGAAGTGAGTTCATTCGGTAGTCCCCATCCTTCCAGAAGAAACTCAGCTATGGTCTTCACTCGTCAGAAAGCGATGCCCTCTGTGCTCGCCAGAGTGGATGTGGCTGCCCAGACGGAGCTCCCACAAAAACATGCGGCCACCCAGGTCTCGGGCTGCAGGGAGTGCCTGGGCCTCTCGCTGTTCAGGCATGGCAGCCGTGCGGACAGCTGCGTGAGGTGCGACCAGGTGGATGATTTGCTCTGCATGGTGGTAGAGCTACGGGAGGAGGTAGAAAGGTTAAGGAGCATCAGGGAGGCTGAGAAAGAGATCGACTGGTGGTGCCATGCTCTGCCCCCCCTGAGACGGGAACAGGAGCAGCAGCAGCCACCAGTAAGAACCCACGATCAAGGGGATCCTCTGTCACCTCCCCCCACCGGGCTGAAGGCTGCAGCTCAAAGGAGGAGAGTGAATGGAGGCGAGTCCATGCTCGTGGCAGCAGGCGAAGGCCCTCCCTGCCCACCTCGCACCCCCAGGTGCCTCTGTACAACAGGTATGAGGCCCTGGAGGTGGAAGGCCAGTCAATGGAGGATGGGGACGACAGTCTATCTACACCAGAGGTGTCGCGCAGGTCAGAAGAACGTACCTCTCGTATTAACGGCACCTCCACAAGGAAGAGAAGACAGGTTATAGTTGTGGGTGACTCCCTTCTGAAGGGAACTGAGGGTCCGATATGACAGACGGACCCTCCTCTTAGGGAAGTCTGCTGCCTCCCTGGGGCCCGGGTGAAGGATGTCACGAGGATACTCCCTAGCCTGGTACGGCCCTCGGACTATTACCCCCTACTGCTCTTCCATGTGGGGGGCGATGAAGCTGCAACACCAAGTCCTAGGTCAAGCAAAAGAGACTTCAGAGCTTTGGGACGGCTAGTAAGGGAATCTGGAGGACAGGTTATTTTCTCCTCTCTCCTTCCAGTTGTGGGCAGCGACACAAGAAGGAACAGAGACACCCAATCTATTAAGGCATGGCTCCGTGGCTGGTGTCATCGCCATGGATTTGGTTTTTTTGACAACGGGATGGCCTACACAGCACTGGGTTTGCTGGCGTCTGATGGGATTCATCTTTCTCAAAGGGGAAAGAGAATCTTTGCTCAGGAACTTGCGGGGCTCATTGACAGAGCTTTAAACTAGACGCGAAGGGGGAGGGGGATAATATCAGGCTTGCCTGAGAGAAGCTGAGGGACAACGTGCCACAGTTAGAGGGAGCGGGTGCCAGCGAGGGCACTCGGCCTGTGTCTCTGAGATGTGCGGGGTACGCTGGGGCACAGCTGAAGTCGAACAGAGTTGAGCTAGGGGATACTGAGGCAATGGGAGCCAAGAGGGAAATGCCAGTGAAACTCCTCAAAGCACACAAGGAGTGTTCTTCTATGAAGGAGACACGGACGACAGCCCAGCTGAAGTGCCTCTACACCAATGCACGCAGCATGGGTAACAAGCAGGAGGAGTTGGAAGCCATTGAACATCAGGAAAAATATGATATGGTTGCCATCACAGAAACGTGGTGGGACGACTCATACAACTGGAGTGTGGCGATGGGTGGCTATAAACTCTTCAGGAGGGATAGGCGAGGCAGGAGAGGTGGTGGGGTAGCCCTGTACATCAGGGAGTGTCTGGGTAGTTTAGAGCTCCATGATGGTGATGATAGGGTGGAGTGTCTATGGGTGAGAATCAGGGGGAAGGCCAACAAGGCAGATATTGTGGTGGGAGTCTGTTACAAACCACCCAACCAGGATGAAGAGACAGATGAACTATTCTACAAGCAGCTGGGAGAAGCCTCACGATCGCTAGCCCTTGTTCTTGTGGGGGACTTCAACCTGCCGGATGTCTGCTGGAAATACAATACAGCAGAGAGGAAACAGTATAGGAGGTTCCTGGAGCATGTGGCAGATAACTTCCTGGCACAGCTGGTGAGTGTGCCAACGAGGGAAGGTGCCCCGCTAGACCTGTTGTTCATGAACAGAGAAGGACTTGTGAGCCATGCGATGGTTGGGGGCCGTCTTGGGCAGAGTGATCACTAAATGATAGAGTTTTTGATACGTGGAGAAGCGGCGAGGGGGGTCAGCAAAACTGCCACCTTAGACTTCCAGAGGGCAGACTTTGGCCTGTTTAGGAGACTGGTCGAGAGAGTCCCCTGGGAGGCAGCCCCAATGGGCAAAGGAGTCCAGGAAGGCTGGACATTCTTTAAGGAGGAAGCCCTAAAGGCACAAGAGCGGGCTGTCCCCAGGTGCCGAAAGACGAGCCGGTGGGGAAGAAGACCGGCCTGGCTGACTAGAGAGCTCTGGCTCGAACTCAGGAAAAAGAGGAGAGTCTACGACCTCTGGAAGAAGGGGCAGGCAACTCAGGAGGACTACAAAGGTGTAGCAAGGCTGTGCAGGGAGAAAATTAGAAGGGCCAAAGCTGAGCTAGAGCTCAGTCTGGCTGCTGCTGTAAAAGACAACAAAAAACACTTCTTCAAATACATTAGCAGCAAAAGGAGAGCTAAGGAGACTCTCCAGCCTCTAGCAGATGGGGGAGGGAACACAGTGACCAAGGATGAGGAAAAGGCTGAGGTACTTAATGCCTTCTTTGCCTCAGTCTTTAATAGCAGGGCCAATTGTTCTCTAGTTACCCAGCCCGTGGATTTGGAAGATAGGGACGGGGACCAGAATGGAGCCCCCATAATCCAGGGGGAAATGGTTAGTGACCTGCTGCACCACTTAGACACTCACAAGTCTATGGGGCCGGATGGGATCCACCTGAGAGTACTGAAGGACCTGGCAGATGTGCTCACCAAGCCCCTTTCCATCATTTACCAGCAGTCCTGGCTAACTGGGGAGGTCCCTGCTGACTGGAGATTAGCAAATGTGATGCCCATCTTCAAGAAGGGCCAGAAGTAGGACCCGGGGAACTACAGGCCTGTCAGCCTGACCTCGGTGCCGGGGAAGCTGATGGAGCAGATCATCCTGAGTGCTATCACACGGCATGTAGAGAATAACCAAGGGATCAAGCCCAGCCAGCATGGGTTCAGGAAAGGCAGGTCCTGCTTGACCAACCTGATCTCCTTCTACAACAAGGTGACCCGCCTAGTAGATGAGGGAAAGGCTGTGGATGTTGTCTATCTAGACTTCAGTAAAGCCTTTGACACGGTTTCCCACAGCATTCTCCTGGAGAAACTGGCTGCTCATGGCTTGGAGGGGTGTACTCTTCGCTGGGTAAAGAACTGGCTGGACGGCCGGGCCCAAAGAGTGGTGGTGAATGGAGTTAAATCCAGTTGGCAGCCAGTCATAAGTGGTGTCCCCCAGGACTCTGTGTTGGGGCCAGTTCTGTTTAATATCTTTATTAATGATCTGGATGAAGGGATCGAGTGCACCCTCAGTAAGTTTGCAGATGACACCAAGTTGTGTGGGAGTGTTGATCTGCTTGAGGGTAGGAAGACTCTGCAGAGGGACCTGGACAGGCTGGATTGATGGGCCGAGGTCAATTGTATGAGGTTTAGCAAGGCCAAGTGCTGGGTCCTGCACTTGGGCCACAGCAACCCCATGCAACGCTACAGGCTTGGGGAAGAGTGGCTGGAAAGCTGCCTGGCAGAGAAGGACCTGGGGGTGTTGGTTGACAGCCGCCTGAATATGAGCCAGCAGTGTGCCCAGGTGGCCAAGAAAGCCAATGGCATCCTGGCTTGTATCAGAAATAGCGTGGCCAGCAGGAGTAGGGAAGTGATCGTGCCCCTGTACTCGGCACTGGTGAGGCCACACCTCGAATGCTGTGTTCAGTTTTGGGCCCCCCTCTACAAGAGAGACATTGACATGCTGGAGTGTGTGCAGAGAAGGGCAAGGAAGCTGGTGAAGGGTCTGGAGCAGAAGTCTTATGAGGAGCAGCTGAGGGACCTGGGATTGTTTAGTCTGGAGAAGAGGAGGCTGAGGGGAGACCTCATCGCTCTCTACAACTCCCTGAAAGGAGGTTGTAGAGACATGGGGGTTGGTCCCTTCTCCCAGGTAACAAGTGATAGGACAAGAGGAAATGGCCTCAAGTTGCACCAGGGTAGGTTTAGACTGGATATTAGGAAATTTTACTTCACTGAAAGGGTTATCAAGCATTGGAACAGGCTGCCCAGGGAAGTGGTTGAGTCGCCATCCCTGGAGGTATTTAAAGGACGTTTGGATGAGGTGCTTAGGGACATGGTGTAGTGGTGGTCTTGGTAGTGTTAGGTTTACGGTTGGACTCGATGATCTTAAAGGTCTTTTCCAACCTATACGATTCTGTGATTCTGATTCTGTGATTCTGTGAAATATGTGACTGAAATTTGCCTACAAAAGCCTGTGTAGATAGAACTTGCATAGATATTTCTCTGAAGAGATTACTCGAACTGAACTCTTTTAAGTTTTATATCATGGATAAATTGAGGTAATTTTCCAATTTTGACTTCCAAGTTTCCGTAGACGACACTCAGAAACACTTAGGTTAATATTTGTGTTTGTAGGCCAGTTTAACATCTTGACACATGTACTTCTGACTGTCTTCTGAATGTCCTTTTAAATGCTATTGTCTTCTGAATCTTGGAAGAGCAGTAGAAGCATATCAACTTCAGTATGAGAAGAGATGCAAATTCAGATATCTTCTGACAGATGAGGGAATTCTTTTCTTAGGTCTGATTTTTCCAAACCTAAGGTCCCAAATTCACTCACATTCTTTACATCCAAGGTGGAGTTCAAGCAAGCCACTTCTTTGTTCTGGCAATAGCAAATCTGCACCTATATGTATATTTGCCACCCCTGATTGCAGCAAGTAAAATAATAAGACTACTAGCCTGCTATTGCAGGTCAAATAAAGTCTCAACAGATTGGAGGGGCTGTAATTCAGTAGACAAAAATAATTACAGTGCTTAAGAAACTTAATAGACTATACTGGCCTAAATCCCATCTTCCTTTTTCCATGCTTTTCCCCCCACAGGTTGGACAAATCCATTAGAAGAGAATTAATTTCATATAGATTAAGTGGTGACTGAAGGTACAGTGGAGGTAACTGTCTATAAAGAAAAAAAAAAGTAAAAAATAAAAACTGAAGAGGAAAACTGATTACATTTCAAGCAGAGCACCTTCATTTCCAGCAAGATCTCTGCTGTTTCTCACAGTTTTGGAAAGGTTTTCTGATGACAGAATGGATTGTTTTTCCTGTAGCACTCTTTCCTTCAGTCTGTCTACAAGCAGGCGTTGAAATAGATTTAAATGTGCAAATGGTATTTTGAATAGAGTCTGGAAACCGTAACACATCAGAAACGACAAAGAAAAAACTTTTTAAAATGGGAAAGAACACAAGACAGAATAAGCAACCATTCCAGTTGTGAGAAGAACTGAAAAGCTCCTTCTGGTGTTTGGTATAGGAAAAATTTAGTTTTTTCTAGAACTTCAGTAGACCTTTATGCTCACTGGCAATTGTATATCACTCATTAATGTTTTTTCAATGACAATGGTGCACATGTACCTGGTACACATGTGTCTTCATGTACCTGAAGAGGTTTTCCAGAAAGCAAACACAAGGCTTGAGAGTCAAAACACTCTCTGACTTAATTCACCTGACACACACTTTTGGATGGAGACCTTTTGTCCTTGAATATGTTGATTATTCAGTTTAGCAAGTTGTAATGTTTTTCAAAATCAATAAAACCTTAAAAAAAGTCTATCCAATATGAACATGAGGTATATTCACTAATATCTGTAATGAAGTAGTACAGCATAAATCCACTCTCCATGTCCCTCCACAAACCTCTTCAACCAATTCCTAAAACTTATGCATCTACCCCAAGAATTTAAGGGATTTTTACTCTTCCAACAGCATCAGCTCTTGCCTACAATGTGCCTGCACAACTTCCTTGTCTGATTGGACCTGTTCCTTTCCTAGCTTACACATCAGCTGCCTTGAAGACATTACAGTAACTTCATGTCTAAGGTCCAAACTAGTTACTCGAGGTCAACATTATTTCTCTTTTCCCATCTGGATGAATAGTAAGACTGCCATCTCCTAGGTTGGCTGGATATGAAGAAAAGTCAAGCTTCCTTGTACAGACCTAATAGGTTTGTGGGTGATATAAAATTCAAAATTGTTATGCTTTTATAGAGAAAGCAAACAAGTGATTATCTTCCAAGTTCATGAAGACTTCTGTTAAGGAGACACTATCATACAGACTTTGTGCTAGATTTCATTAAACTATCTCACAAGCCTTAGACAATTAGACTG
This sequence comes from Mycteria americana, assembly GCF_035582795.1. Classification (NCBI taxonomy): domain Eukaryota; kingdom Metazoa; phylum Chordata; class Aves; order Ciconiiformes; family Ciconiidae; genus Mycteria; species Mycteria americana. Next base: position 117,107,078 of record NC_134365.1, read on the forward strand.
AGAATTAATTTCTCTGAGACAGCAGGGAACACTGAGACTGGCACCTCTGGTTTCTTTAATGAGGAGAAAAAGCTGAGCGTATCATCAAAGAAGCCTTCATGGGGCTCTGAGGCCTCTGTAACTGAGGTTCAACTGACTACTCACATTGCCTAATTTCCTCATGGAGGTACTTAACATTATGTACTGAAAATCAGAGACTATGAACAACAAAGGTTTGGATAGACAACACTCAGTAGAGAAGGTCTGCCTGGAGAAATAAAATTCTAGCCAGAACCTCATTCACTGGATCCTCACAAACAAGAATACAGAGGGGAGAAAGTGAGAAGCTATGTGATGAAAATTAAAAAAATCAGTATATTCAAAAGGAAACAAAGGCATAACCAGTTCCTTCAGCAGCCCCGTCCTCACTACAGATACAGTGTTAGTAAATTCCAGTGAACTAAAGAAACAATTTGCTACAAGGGGACACTGGATTGTTTCAATGTAATTGTTCTTACTTTGCCGTTGTACATTGCTGATAAAGTAACCATTACATAATAATTAACCAATGTTAATAACATTTACCATAAACAACTGTAGCAAGGACTCAGCTTTGACAGAGAGTCTATTAGCACACTGTACACTGGCATGCCTGGCTGTTCAAGAAGTTTGCCCTGAAAATGCACAAGGACTCTGACACACTGTTTTTGCTAACTGCTACAGTCAGGATGTTCTTCATATCCTTCCAAGCCTTTGTCTACACAGCATATGCACCTCCACTCCTCAAACCCAGGGCAAATAGCTGGACATCATTTTTCATCAGTCATGTATTTCCCCAGAAGCCTGAAAATTCTTCTGCTCTCTCCTTAGACACATGCTTTTGAATACGTGTTCTTTTAAGTTTTTCAGCTATACTCTGCTTTGTTAATTTGACAAAGATGTAATGCAAGAGATGTCCTTATAAATGAGGAAGATCCACATTAAAGTGACCTACTCACTGCTAAATATCTTCCATGAAACAAAATGTTTGGCCCCTGTGCTTATGAAACAGATGAATAGGAGCAACAAAAAAAGTTTCCAGAAGTCTGTCTTGAGTCAATTATGTCACAGGCTACAGATCTGTTTCAAGGGTTCCCTCTCCCATTTGCAATTCATCAAGAATGTTGGAAACTTGACAAAGTGCTTGAGCTGGAATTGCAGGTACCAACCATATCCCTCAACAAATCTCCCTTCCATTAAAAGAAGAGAATGTATAAAAAGCACTTTGCTCCCACAGTTCCTTAGGAAAGAAAAAAACCCATTCAACCAACTCCCCCCAAAAACCCCCCAACCAAACCACAATGTTAATTAGATACATTTCCCTGCTACTCTAAAACTAATTCAATTAGAAGTACATGGAAGAACACCTGTGACACGTTTATGATGGCTGTGAGGCACTGTTTGTGATATGTATGTATATATATGTAATGTATAACATAAGAACCAGTCATCTGTGAAATTTCATCTGATGTTGACTTTTAGCCGTTAGGAAGTGTCTCTTTTCTCTGCCCTCGAGGTGGTGACAGAGAATAGCTGAACGTCCTTCTCAGTAAAGGGGACGCCTATCTTTCTCGCTGCTCCCAAGAGAAGGATGTTGTTCTCCCTGCTCCCAAGCAGAAATCAGTGTTACAGCTTCATGTGCATGCTAACCTTCCTCCTCCTCCTCTCTCCATTAAGATAGTGGAGTGAACTTGGTATTCTTGCATCTAGTGTTATACTTAGGCACTTAGAAGACTTGGTAAAGCATAGAAGAAATAAAGTGTTACTTTTCTTATGAGACTCATGTAGGTGCAGAATGTGCCACATCTGAGGCTGTATATATCACATTGTTGACATGTCCAAGGTGAGGAGAAATAGTTTTCAAACTTCCTGAAATTTAATAGTGTTTTATAAGTTTTGTCTCCTCAAGAAATTATAATTTTCAAGAGGACAGACTGCCTACTTTGGCCTCTCTAAATTGAAGCACCAAGATTGGCAGTCAGCCTCTGTCAACGTTTCTGTCTTTCAAGGCAGCACTCGCATATTGGAAGTCGCCTATCTGTCTAAAGAGTGGCCTTTCACTACTCTGCAGCATATCAAAATCTGAGCCACAGCTGGAGAATAAGGTTCTTTTGGGCTGTACATTGGCCTTTCCTTACCTAGGGAACTTGTTTGAAACTACTCATACCTTTCCAATTATAATTATTTATTTAAAATTTTTTGCATTCTGTTTTTAGTCCAACTTTACAGAGCCTTATTTGGAATAGATTAGACATTTTAGCTTAGTGAATAAAAAGGTCTGTATGACAAAATTCCAAGTACTAGTTTAATCTAAAGAGGAAATCAATAGAGACCAATCCAAATTCAATGATTAAATAATGGAAAATGGAAGAACTCGACTCACAGATTATATGCTACTTAAAATAAGTTCAAAATCATACCATCTTAAAAAAAAATAAATCTCTATTTTAAGAGACTCTAATGTTAATAGTTTTTTTTCCAAATGGTTAAGATAATAAGAAAACTGATTTTATTCCAACATACATCAAATTAAATACCCTAGAGTTCTTTTCTTTAGCATTCCAAATATTAATTCCATTCTGCTATTTAGCATTTCAAATTGTTTCCATAGGCATTTATTTTACATTAAAAATACAGGCCAAGTATAAACCAGGTTTACAAAAAAAAAAAAAGAAAAAAACCCCAACAAAACCCCCTAAACTTGACGAGAGGTTGGACATTATGCTGAAGTTGAACACTAAGTAATTAACAGATTAGGTGCCACTTCTATAAGCCAGTCATGAACAGTGTACCTGTTAGCATTGCTAAAAAGTATACAGTTGTAAAAGTTGCAAGGATGGGCCTTTCGAAGACACATTTCATAAAAGAATGTAAGCATTGGGGATTGGTTTTGATAGGAGAGTTGTACTGCTTACAATTGTGTAACAAATCCAAAATTCCCAAGAAAATCCCATGATGAAGGCTTTGTTTTCAAAGGTCTATGAAAGCTCCGTGTGTCTTGAAACAATAAAGGAAACCGTATGTGTACTAGGCCTTAATGTATTGCTTTGTTAAATGAATTGCTTCCATACAACTTTCCTGCCATTAAGATGTGAATGTGGGAAACAAAAGGTGGAAGCTGAAAATATCACAGAAGAATTCATCCCTAAAGGAGGAATATGAGATGTGTTCTTACCACCTGTGAGATATTAGCAGTAAGTTGTGAATAGATCTGATAAAATTAGTATGTATTGGTAGGATAATGCAGCTGTTGCAACGTAACTTTTGGCTTACACAAGGCTTATTCAGAATCTATTTTTATGATTTTCAAAATCCAGCAAAATAAAAAGGACCACTGTCTAATTGTTACCATACTGTTGATTCAAAAGCTATTTGCAGTGCACTCAAGGAGCAATTCCCTCTTCTTTCCTCCCCCTCTGCAGCCCTCCGTCCTCCAACGCTCGAGTGCTTCTAGTTATAGCATTTGATTTCTAAAATTAAACTTGAGTCCATCTTAGAACTCATAGTTAAGAGAATCTGGATAAATGAAATGCCATTTAAAATATCCTGATGCCATCCCTTCCTGTGCTATTCCTTTCCTATACTCTAGCAGAGTATAGCTTCTTCATTGTCTAAATGTTTGCTCTAAAGCAGCATTTACTTTTATACTTTTCTATTTTTTACATTACTTTTCTTTCACGTCAAATATTTACTTTTTTTTCTTATCGTTCTGCATATACAGGAAAGCACAAGTGAATTCTACATATGACTAAGGGTATTCAATGTATGCTGATGTGACTTGTAGTGAAACAAATACATTTGCAACTAAAGGTGACAAATGATCCAGAACTTTTATAATTACTCCATTGTAAGATCGTCAAAGTAAACCAAGGGAATTCCTGTTGACACTAGAATAACTGAAAAGATTACACAAGGGGCTCCAAGTAGAGTAAATTTCTAAGCTTTGCTGCATATTCTCAAAGTAATTGTAAAATTCCCATTTATGACTTAAAGTGAATGTGCGTCTAATTCCACAAATAATTTGACCGTTTTCTCATACCTATTTGATTTACCTACTAGTTCATACCTGGATAACTTTACTGGCAAACAAAGATCTTCTTAGTTGTCTTTTTATTCATAATGTTAGGCCCCTAGCATACATCTAGGCTCAACAGGCACCATAAAAAAACCAGCATAATGCATGTATTAAGAAGGTATTCTTTATCTGGCCCACACCTGAACTGTAGTCACCTAGGTGTCAAAGCCTCCTCTTCCTTATTATTACCGTCCTAAGAAAATCAGTCCAATTTATATGAAATAAAACTTTTTGGTCTATAATCTGGTTCACAGATACCAAGTGCAGTTTTATCATAGGCTATTTTTACCCTGTGTATTCACATCACCATTTGCATGTACATACACACAGAGAAATCTTAGAACACACTGAAATCCAAATCAAAGGAAAGGACTGGCTTCTGGATTGAAATAATGGAGCTGAAAACTTACAAGTTTCATGAGCAAAACACCCAAAAGCCATGTATTTTCTATGTCGTTCATATCATGTGGGAAACCACCTGAACCTGGTCTCACCTGACCTGCACGTTTACAAGCCTGAAGAAGCAGTTATATGCAGTGGTTCAGAACAGATAGAAAGACAAACACTGATCCATTTCATGGAAGCACTGCAGGGAAATTGCAAGCAAATATTGTAGTAGTTTCACTATTTCCAAATGCTTCTTCTATTCTATTTTTGTCTTCCTAAAATACTTAATTTCCTCTCCAGAGTCATCTGTAAAATTCATTTTTGATCTCCTTGGTCCCCTTTTTGGGTAATTTGTGTATTCCAATGTCTGTGTCCTATTTAGTTACTTGTATAGTGCATTGTTTTGCAGTTACATTAACACTCACAGTCTAAAAATACCAAGTCTGTTCACCAGCTTTCTCGAGCCTTTGCCCAAAGCTATTTCTCGTACAACAGTAGGCAAACTTACCACAAGAAAAGAAGAAGGAAAGGTTTCTTTGTCCCACTTTTTCTCTCAGTGTGGGTAAACAAAAAATTGGGTCTGTTGTGAGGGATGATCCTTCTTAGAAATAGTCTATTAAGCCTTAACAAACACTAGATAATGTGGTTGTGAAAATTAACTAGAATTAAATATACAACATGTGAATGTTTTCATAGCTTTGACCTTTTGGAAAGTATCAGAAAAATCTTCATGAGATGTTGAGTAGGATAGTTCTTTAAGAGAACCCTCTCTTTCTTGATTTTTTGATCTTTAGATGTTTCAGGTGTTAAACTGATCTTTTGTATGTATTTCTTTCCAACAGTCTAGGGCCAATGACTCTTCATTTTAAATGAAACACAGTACTTCACTGAAACTAAGGCTTTGAGCTCACTTCCATTGAAAAATGAATAAAACTGCTAACTAATTCAAAAGTTTAAAATATATTCTACAAATATTAGTTGGAATTAAAGTTTTCAATTACATAGTGCATTTAATTATTGCAAACTTCGCAATGATCTTGTCTTATTGTCACGAATGAGTGTGGAAAAGTAATTCTATCTTGATGACTTATTTACTTATAAAAGCACCTTTTACATTTACACACAAAAGTATTCATGTCAAAAATACTGCTGAATTTGTCCAACGAATATGAAGAAATTTTGTATACTCATCTACCGACACACTTCCTACTAATCGCTGAGAAAGGGACTCAAGTTCAATCCATAACATTTCAAAAACCTGTACAAAATAATATGGAATTAATCTGAGGAAATCACAACCTGCCCACAGGTACTGAGTGAAGAAAAGCAGACTGTATGTATGCGGAATTAATTATTCATCACACAGAGCTCAGCGTCACGACATATTTTACCTCACTCTTACAAAGGAATGTCACTATGTACATAAAGGCCTAATCCAACATTGTTTAATATTCTCTGAAAGGAAGTGCACAATCATCAGTCATTGACTTCACACTCTTAACATTTCCTTGTCCAACAAATCACATAACTATATTTGCACTTGAGACACAGATAGCTGTTGGGTTCCACTGAACTTAGTAAGACACTCCCTAGGTGAAGCTAAGCAGATGCTCAGGTTTTGATAGGCTCAAACCCATTTGCAGTACTAAAAGAAAACTAAATGAATGAAATAGGTCTTACTTATCAAGCAGCAAAGCTCTTGCCTAGAAATACTGTGAGAATAAGTCCCTTATAAGACGCATTTGCATTGGCAATACTTTAGAAACAGCTAGTTAGAAGATGTGATGTGAAAATGTCTGAATCACAGGATTTTAGATAACAGTTTTTAACTAAAATGCATGATGTAGAAGAACTTTACATGCACACCAAGACAAAAACTACTTTGTTATATGGCATGCTGTTTTTACCATACACTGAGTTTTGATGAACAGTTCTTTTATGCACCAGAAAAATTAGGATCAAGACTATCCTACCCAGTCCAGCACTTCAAAATTTCAGCTTCATGTTGTCCCAGTACTCCCAGATGTGCATTCATGGTATAGAAAGGGAATTGGAGAAATGGTTATGGAGTGGCTTGAATTCTCTTCAGGACAGCAACAAAGGGGGAGTTTCTGCCTTGTTAGAAGGCAAGGTTTTGGGGAGGTAAGGTTGGGAGCAGACTATGAACTGCTTCCATGAATCCACAGTTGCTGGAGACTGGGATGGGTGTTTAGCAGTCTGTGAGGGAAGATCTGCAAAGGAGAAGAGCTCCTTATTTCGCACTAGAGACTGTTTCCAACACCTACAGAGTATCAGATTTGGAAAGAGGACTCAAAGACATCTGAACCTCCCTGTCTCTTGAGCTGTGATATCTGTGCTTTGCTTCTGAGAAGTATAAAACAGATTTCCCAAATAAGAAAATTTTATTTTTACAGTATTTTCTGTAAAATTTAACAGCGTTTGCTAATTGAGATTCATGGAGTTAAAACAGTCTAAAGCTATAGTTTGCCTCTTGGGCCATAAATTATAGTTATCTGTTATCTTAATACTTTGCAAGTGCTATCAAACAGACATCACAAACAACCTGTTTTTAATCAGTTCTGAATATACTGCCAAAAGTGGAAACAATGAGAGAAAACTAAGAACAAAATGTTATCGTTAACTCCCTGATTCTTTGGGATATTTTTCAGTGCCTTCAATACCTAGCAAGAGAGTTCATAGCACTGGCATCAAAGGTAGGTGAAGCTTTCAAGCAGCATTCAAAAACTAAAGCCTCCCAGATCAGTCACTTCAGAAAACTTCGGCCCAAAACATTTTATTTGGCTCCAGAACATAGAAACTCTCCATTACTGCACTCAACTCCTGAGACTATATTAAGGTCAAAATGCACTGAAAATTGTGATCAAGGACTGAGGTCATCAGCTCTTGTTGCATGGAAAGAATAATTCCTAAGAGAGCGCAGTTGTCTCTCTGACTTGGACTTCGGCTTTTTCTGCTGAACCTTGAAATGAAATTCCCAATTGGTAACGATTGTGAATATACTTAGAGCTGTTCTTAGAGCAGCTACAAAAAACCCAAAAATATATTAGAAAAAAGGTTTGGCATATATATACCAATATGGTCTTCATTTGAACCTCTATGTCATGATGAATTGATCATCAGCGAAACCTGTTATGAATACCTTCCCATAAAACATCCTTTCTTTTGACAGACATTATTAGAGTATAGCCCATATTTGTTCTTTTTTTCTTTAAAAATACTTTGAGAAGAAGTTTGAGAATAAATAATGAGTTTGAATTTATGTAGAAGAAACAAAATACTTCTAAATTTTACAGCAACAATTGAACACACAAATCTGGTATATTAGGAGAATGAAAATATTCATCATCTTTTGTGAACTTCTCAGCAGGAAGAATTCATTTGCTTTAGGGTAGCATTAGGTATGTCAGATTGCAAATTTTATTCTTTGACCTCTGGCATTTCTGCTCACCTTTTGTATTTCATCTTTTCCATCCAGTGAGCTGAGACAATAAAGATTTTTGTGAGTTTGATCATGATAGCAGTAAAGTGTCTTAAAATGAACTATTTTAAACAATCTATAATTTACATTGCTTTTTAGTTTTACTACAGATTGACATATATTCTTTTGCCATGATTTTTCAGTTCCTGGGCTTATGGTCAATTTGAGCTGTGACCTACCAGTGCTATCATCCTGAATTACTTTGAATAGTAAAAAACCATAGAGTCTTTGATTTCTGAGCTCGGGCTACTTTGCCTAAGCAAATTCAGAAATCTGTCTTTTATACATCTAATAATATATAAAGATGAGAAAAGAATTCCTATAAGGTACAAGGTATGTAAATTTCTCAGCAACTGATACAATATTATTATAGATAATCTTCCTTTTATATGTATATGAGATATATGAGACAAATATATAGTCTTATATATAAAATTATGTAAGTAAAACAAAGTGGAAAATAACATGCTTCTATTTGTTACATGCACATTATATACAAAGGCTTCAGAAGAAGCAAACTGATATGCCTGTTTTTAACAAAGTAGTAATGGATGTGGAAGTTCTGGAGACAGATAAATATTAATCTTTTATAAGCAACAACATTTGATTAAGCACCAGTATTTACAGCTGTACATTGCATTTAGGGGTTACTGTTATGAATGATTTAAAAGCACAACTTTTGTAAAATTAAGTTTGGTGTATGTATTCTGAAAAAATTAGAAAAATGTCCAGGTTAAGCCACTCTTGGCACTGTGCAGTGATAATGTGCATGTGTTTTCTGATATCTCACTTGCAGATTATTTCTTGTAACCGGGAAAAGTGCTTAGTTGGAAAGTACCTTTTATATAAAGAAATAGAAGATGCATTGCACTCTTCTGTCTTACTAGTACTTGCAACATATGTTCATAATAAAAACCGAGTAATGCATGCCAATTTTTCCATCCATTAAAACCACTTTTTTTTTTTTTCATCCCACCTTTGCAGACGGAAGCAGTGAGTTCAAAAAACCACTTCCTTGGTATTTTAGTAACATGATGAATGACTTCGCCTTTTGAACTCTGCATTATCTTACTTTTAATGAAACTTTCAGTTAAAATAAATATAAAAATCAAAGATTGTCCCACCTGCTGGACTTTGAACATTTTTTGTCTTCTGATTTAGAAAGAAACAAACTCATCGATGTGGATAAAAAAACCATCAGAGGAGATCTGATGAGTCAGTGATAAATCTAATTAATGTTTGCCACAGAGCAATAGGAGTAATTTCTGTTCTGACAAATTTAACAGCTGTGAATCTCCAACTGACAACAGAGTGCTCTTTAATGCACACAGGAGTAAATCAGGTAAGAATCAATTCCTGAAGGGCTTCAAGCAAATCCCAGTAAGAATATCACAACTTCACTGGGATTGGAATCATGCCTTTAAATAAGATGATATACAGAGCTCCAACAAGTGGCATTATGTCAGATTTACAATTGTTAATTTCTTCACTGTATTCACAGAAATGAAACTCTTAGAATAAGAAGTTGATAGTTCATCTTCTAGCCTTTTCCAATGTGCCATTTACTACTGGATAGCTCCTTCTGAGCGTATGTAGATTTAAATTAAGAGTCCTGGAGTCTTAAGCTTTCTCATGCCCCTTCTGCTCAGAAATCACATATACCACCCATCCACCCTCCCCACCTGCCCCATTTTACAACCTTGGTGCAGTATAGGTCCAGAAGAGTGGACAGCCATGTCTCCAGAAAAGTAGATAGTCATGTCTCCAGTACTTTACTGTGTTCTCTGCAGAAGCCACCTGTATGAATCAGTGTTTCAAGCTTCATTTCTGAGACTCTAAAGGCTAGAAACATAAATGTATGTCTTTGTTAAAAATCACCTTTCTGAAATGCTCTGTGGCTCCTGGAGCTCAAGGGGTCCTGGGACCCTCACTCAAAGGTCACTGAAATTAAAGGCAAACGTCCTTTCAATTTTGATGGACTTTAGATCAGACCATATGGCTCTTGTCTTAATGTTAAGTCAACATAAACCTGATTGTAGCTGTTCTAAAGTACATAAAGAACACATCTTCAGAAAGATATCTGTATCTACCACAAGTAGCCTAGTTTATCCTGGTTGATTATAAAGGAAACAAGAGTTCAAATTGCAATTTCTTTCCCAGGTTTCTGTCACTATTCTATTCCTAAGCGTAACAACCAAATTTTATGGTCAGATCTGGGCACATCAAAAATAGTAGCAAAAAAAATTATTCCAAAGGGGAGTGTGGGGGGAAAAGGCCTCAAGCATTATTCTCACCTCACTCTATTTCTTCCACAATAGCATTTTTCGCTTCCTTGTGAGACCTCTGCAGTGACCCAGGCATTACCTGCTCAGGGAGTAGACTGACGCCGCATGACCTGGATAAACGACCCACACAATCAATTAGAACATCTGAAGCAAACCATTTGCAAACAATCCACAAATGGGATTAGACTGTCTTGAAACAATTGAATGTATGAATTTAGGGGAAACATACAAAAAAAAAAGATGGTGAAACTGTATATCTGTATAAGTGGAAACATCCTCAAAGAGAAGAATAAAAATGAGAGAATAAGAATATAAATACAAATATCTTGCCCCGTTCTAATAGTAATGGATACTTAATGACATCCTGGCTATAGACACTTCATTTAAGGAAAACCTGTAACTACCTCGTAGGTGTTAGAACACAAATCTGTTCTATCCTCTCTCTAGCTCTTCTTTCATCTTCTTACTTTCAGGCTCTGAAAAGGTACAAAGTGTGTTGAGAAGAACCCTATTGTAAGCTGCACATCATTAAATCATTTTAACGTGAGTTTGCTGCAGTAAGGGGAAACTCTTCCTTAGCTCTCCCCACTCTGAGGTTACCAAGTGTGAGCATTGAGGGTAGCAGGAATGCATTAGGAGTGTGGAGCATGACATCACGTTTTAATTTGACACCTTTATCAGGATGATGGTGCCTGAGGAAAAAAACCCACTTTGTATGTGAAATCTGGTCTTGTGTGTAAGCTCAGTCTGCTGCAAAACGTACATACACGCATACATACAAACATACAGCACCTCAAGTATATCTCATGAGTATTATCATCTAAATGTGTCCTGTTTAAGGTTCCTATCTATACAGCCTGGGGGTAGGAGAAAAAAGCCATTTTTCCCTTTAACAAAGCAAACCTGGGAACTATTGAAAGATGCCATCCCCTAGGTAACCTCCAGGGAACAGGTTTTAAGCACATATGAAAATTACATAACACACAAATGCTGAACAACTATTCTTAAAAGAAAAAAAAAGTATTGATGCATTTTTTTCAGAAAAGAATGTGGCCTGAATTTAATGTAACTTTCCTCTGTATAATAAAAAATGCCAGCATATATCTCTTGGGAATTTGCAAGAAGGGGTGTCTGTTTCAAATGCAAAATAGAGTTTGCATGATACCTAAGAAACATATTACATTTAATCAATAGTAAAAAATTACCAAACAGACCAAGTTACTAACAGGTTTCTTCCATTTTAGCCATTTAAAAGTAGTTCTCAAATATAGGGAGGTTCAGAACAAAATGCCTCATTGAGAGTGTAATATTTAATTTATATTATTCCTCCAATTTCTAAAAAGTATTGGCTATCACTTCTGTTAAATTAAATCTTCAGTACTGATGATATGGAAGGGAGCTTATAAAAGGTGGGAGAAAATGTATTTACCTATACCAGAGATCAGTACAAAGTCACAATATACTTCCTTGAAGTGAATTTCATGCCACAGCCTATTTGTGTCTGAAGAATGGCTAAAAGTCTTGAGTGTTTCAAGATTAAATCAAAGAACCAGGGGCCCTGAAGGGAATTTGGAGCATGTTACAGACTTCTATTTCCTTTAGGAGCTTCCTCCAAGAGCTACATACAAGTGTGCAATAATCCAGCTCTCATGAAATCTGATTACTTTGTTTTCTGCAAAAGAAAGCACTTAGGCTAGGAGCATCGTCAGAATAAATTTAAAAGATCAAAAATCGACAAGGCGAGAACTTGGATGAAGTCTGCTGCTGCAAATGTGTAACTGACATGAGGAACTTAGTTAAAGAAAATCAAGCTACAGTAGACAATGTTATTTCTGTTAGCAATTAAGAACATTTGTGTAAAAATGTTTGTACAGCATGGAATGTATCTGTATGCATTTGTCCAGTGCAGTTCTGTGCACATACTGAATCATTGTGTTACATTTCAGTGGCATGGCAGCACTGCTCATGTACAAATATTTCTCATTACAAATCAATCGCTTCTGGGATTTATAATGACTATGTATTAAACATTTTGCTGTGGTCAGGAACACATATACTTTCCTTATGTTAGCTATTTTTTCACCAACGTTGACAATGTGTAATTTATTATTATTACTACCACTTGAATTATCAAGGTGCCCATGAACCCCAGTTATGGACTTGGGCCCATTGTGCTAGGTGCTGTTAAAAGTAAAGTTGAAAAGGAGAACCAAAGTTCCTTAAAATTTAGAAACAAGACAATAGGCAGCAGCTGAATACATACAACAGATTGTACAGGCAAAGGGGACTGGTCAGCATACCTGACAATGACTTAATTTCACCAATAGCCTGTATGTTGTTAGATTTCATTGTTGACATCAGAAGTAAGTGAAAGTTTTTCGTTAATTTTAAAGAACATTATTTTTTGAACTGCATCGGTCTTCAGAGTTGGCAATACCATTACTTCCAGAACATACTCCTATGTGCAATATACACAGTTTCTGGCTTATCACCTACTCTTTCCAAATAAGACAGTGCTTAAAAAGTCTCACAACAAATGAGGCAACAAAGTAGATATGTGGTCTGATCTATATGTTTATTCTTGTATATTTCATGGCAGTAAAATTTAGGATTTAGCATTTGAATCACATTAGTATTTTCTAAAGTTGTAGGGTTGAAAGCAGACATTTTGTTATCATAGGAAAACCATGGCAATTAAAAATTAGTCTCTGTTGCTAATTGAAAGAGGACTTCAAAATAGGAAGGAGAGGGAAGAGAAGGGATGTTTGCAAGAACACATTTTTGGAGTTATTCCTGATTAGAGTCAGCAGCTCAGCAAAATAAAATCCCTATCTCTCCAGCTATCAGTCGCGTTCCATTATTACAGTGGAGTACCCAGCTTTGTAACTAGGCGGTCTTGACTCAGTCTTCTTCCTCTAACCCTCAGTTTCCCCAGAAAATCTTAAGACTTACAAACTTTATGATTAAGCAAAGAAATCTTGATACAACATTTCACCTGTCTCCACATGACCACAGTAAAGTAAAGATTCTCAGGAATAATATACGTGTGTTTGTGTGTGTCATGCATGTGTGTACATGCATGTGAATGTGTATGTCCATTTGTTATTTTCTGGTTCCTGACATCTAGACCTGTAAATCCCTGTCTCCCTTAGTGTGAGTGCAAGCTGGGGCAACCAAAAGCCTGTAGACTGTGTAGTAGATACACATTTTAGAATACAAGCCAGAGTTTTGTTATCATTTTAGAGCAGAGGAAACAGACATTCTTGCTATTCTACATACCTTGTGTTTAATATATTTAAGACATATATGTATATAGTTTAAGATACTTAATGCATCACCATGTAGGATGACTATAAAGCAGAACTACAGTTAAACCATTGGCACTGTCCTTTGAAGAATATTTCTGAGGAAGCTAGAGTGCCTTGATGAAGTATTTCCTCATCTTTAGTAACCTCACTTGTACCTAGGATACTCTGAGATGGTTGAGCAGGGAAGCATGATTCTTCCATTGGCTAGACTCACCTTATGTGATTTTCCTGGAAGTGCTCCATGTCTTAAGAAGTTTGAGTGCTTGGTGCTTTAGGCTAGATCCCACACCCACAGGCACCTCTCTTAGATGCAAAATGTCACAGCACTCAAGAACTTTAATGATCCTGCTGACTGGCTAGCAGATTTAAATAAAATAAGATATTCTTTTGTTCTTTTAACATACTGTCACTAATAAAATGGCAATGTTTCCATGTCTGGTCCCCCAAACCCTGATTTGCATGCTTCCAACTCACTTTCGGAAGTTGGAATAACAGGCTAGTAATGTTTCTCTTCCCCCACCTCTGCTAACATTCCCTACTGTTTACTATCTATTCACCTCACTGAAGCAGCACTTTAAGAGGCTGTTGAAGATTGCTTTGCTGTTTGTTTCTGAAATTAGTTCAGCTAAAAATCTAAATTTGTCACAAGTCCCCAGTCAACAAGGTGGAGCCACACAAGAAGAATATTGAGATAAATAAAAAAATCAACTTCAGAAATAAAAAAGCTCACTGATAAAAAGCCTTTATCTCCTTTAGATATCTTCATAGATTTGACAAAGACAAATTCAGAAAAATGCTCTTGTTTGTTAGTTTTACTTAATTAAATCTCTGCAAAGTGTTTCAGGTGTCAGCTGTTGTCCATACCAGGTAGGGTATTTGTTTCTATTGCATTTGTGGCAGTGTATGACACAGCTAGCTGAGTAATAGCATCAGTAAGGCTGAAAAGTCAGGATCCCTCTGGGTTCAAAATCCTCAAAAGACTGTTCCTTATGTGACATAAAACCAGATGTGATAGACTGCAGAGTCTGGGACAACCAGTTTCCGTTATTGAGAAGCAGAGTGGCAGGGCAATGAATAGTGTGTGTGAGCATGCCGTGTATGTTAAAACAAGACTTAGAAAAACAGTTGGCTATTAAAATGAAATGCAATACTGCTGCCTCAACATTAGTATGAACACATGTTTTACAAGGATAACAGAAATTGCTAAATAAACTATGAGGCAGTTTTACTATTTAAAATGAATAAAATCCAGCAAAGCAAGTGTTTAGTAAAGCTCCCAAACAAAATCTCTCATTTGCTAGAATGTGTCCCTGAGTTGGTTTTGTTAGCTGTATCCAAATGCCAGGAGTGCATTTGTCTACTTGTTTAGAGCTTCTTTTCAAACTGCATGTCTGGGTTGAGTGCATTAAACATCCTACACTTTACCCAAGGTGGCAAATTGTGCCAGGCAATGATTCATCTCTCTCTCTTTTAAAAGATTATCGCTGGAAAGATGCAACTGGAAATGGAGTTGTCAAGACCCAAATGAATGACATTGGTCCTCCAGACTGTACCCCAGTCATTGTTTGCAAATGGAGTAACAAACTTCCGTGATTACACCATTCCCTTGTCTGCCCTGATAAGTATAACCTGTGGTGGGAGGTAAATAGAGGAATATAGCAAACTGAGGAAAAGACATTGAGTCCAAAAGCTTTTGTGTAGCTGGGAGAATTTTGTTTAGATACGGCACTACAGCTGGAGTAGCTGAAGGAAATAACTGAAAAATTAACCTTAAATTGTGTTCAAGATCAATTGCATTTCTATGTAGATATTTCCAGTGCTTGCCTCATGGTGTCATTGGTCCCATGCCAAACTGGATAATCTGATACATATCATATGCTGTAAGGGGTTTAAGTCACTCGCAATTTTGCAACAAAGGCCTTTGAATCAAAATTACCATTGGAATAATTTACAAGATCTGGGCTACTCTCAGGAGTGCTTCTAAAACAAATTCTTTTTTTTTTATCCAGTTGTTATCAGTCAACATAAGTAGTTCTTTGTGTGTATATATATATGATCTATAAACACTCTAACATGCTATAAATTGAAGATGTGGAGAATTTGAAAGAACAAAATTACCAACACTTCCACTGCCTTCTTCCCTTTAATTCTGTCTTGAAATTCTAAAGCATACTATCAAAATAACAAAAAATAAAATTCCCTGTCTACTTCATATGAAAAATACAGAATCTAGAGTGCTGACCTACCAAAATGTTTCAGCATAGGCCAGAGTAGAAAGTCTTGATTATGAGTTGAGATCACCTAAAGTATAGAACTTTATAAAAGTATTCTTCCTCAGTCTTTCATTACATCTTCAGGATATCATTTATAAGAAGCTATTCTTCCTTCATTTTTTTTTTTTTCTCCTGTTCTTAATGCTTTTCCTTAACCTTACCTCCAAGAGAGTTTGCAGGTAAATTGTGTGCACAAGTGGAGGCAAGTGTGGGGATTGGCTTACAGGCCTGGCCCACGGTGCAGCTGGCAGTCCTTCTGATCAGCTCTGTGATGTGGTTAGTCTTTCCTCTCCTAAGAACCAGATTCCTGTTTCTGCAACGTGCCAAAATAAACAGCTGGGTTTTAAAAGGAATACTTCTGTGAAAGTGCTTCATCAGATCCGAGCTGCTGAGGAGGTGAGAGTCATCAAGGGGACACAGGGTAGAGAAGTCAGGAAACTATGTCAAAAATTGTTTTTTTCCCCTGTATCTATTTTTGTAAATGAATTAATATTTATTATATGTTCATGCTGTATGTAACATGAGATACTGTGGCAAATAAGCTAATCAGAAACGGACAAATCCTGAGAGAGGACAAGTGGTCCAAAATGCATCTGTAGAAGAATTGCAAATTGGGAGTAAAACCACAGAAATGTTAAAGGACAGAAATATAAATCCATTACAGCTGATCTAAAGTGCCAAAATAGGACAAATGAGGCCAAAAATACCATCAGAACCCATACTTTTATATATTTTGGCAATTCTCCCTCCGACCTGGCTCTAACGGGAAAATGTAAACGAATATGAATTTAATAATAAAAAAGAGAACCAAACATTGTAATATGATTCCTCCACAAAAGATTAATTTCACATTTGATATATAGAACAAAGTTCAGGTGTATCAGAACTTATTCAACAATCACTAGACTTTGACAGTGATGTTGGTAGGTTAACCTATATTCAAATTTGACTTTATATCTGGGTTTTCATTTTCCATCTTCAAAAATTTCACAAAAATTGACAACCATAAGCATTAAAAATCACAAGTGAAGCCTGAAAATAACGAAAATCCAGGCTTAAAAATCCTGAGTGTTAAAAAGAAAAAGAAATAGAATTTTAAAAATGTATGTTGCTGTCTCTTTTTTGTTTGCATGGTTATTTCTGAGATGATAAAGTACCATCTGGTCATTATTTTAGACTTTTTTGTGTCACTACACAGATCAAAAGCAAAAGAGGGGTTTTTGCCCATTTTTTCTATTAAAATGAAAACTGGGATCTTCATGAAATAGCTCAACTTCTGGAGCTAAGCATAAAGATTAGCCCTCCCTCCACTGGTATTATGCAAGACTTGGAATAAAGTCCCAACAGTAGAGAGTACTGGTTTTTCTTTTGACATGGTGAGCCCTCAGTAATCTCAGTAATCCAGTAAGTACATGTGTTACGGATGCAACCACAAAACACAGGTAAATCTAGGTATGCCTGCCCACTGGCTGTTTAGGCACATCTGGCTTCTACTTGAACAAAACTAGATGTGCTGATGTCACATCTGGATTTCTTATATCTTGTGGATTTGTTTCTAGCGCTTATGTATCTCAGTAAGATTTCCTCCTGAGTAAGGCAAGACATTAACAGTACACTATTCTTTCATCTCCCGATCTGTTGCCTAACTGCTAAATCTTTGATTTTATTAGAACTGTTCCTGTAAAATTGTAGATAAAGTAGTAATGGAACATTACCCAGTGCCAGGGAAGAGTAACAAGGGAGAAAATGTTTCCTCTCTTGATACTAAATATTTGAAGTCATGCACTAGCTTCATTTTACACATAACATTAAATGCATTGTATTCCATTTCATTAACATAGTTTATCAGCACTGTGCAGCTGGAATCCTTTCCAAACACAGTTAATCCACAAGTAATTTCTAGTTCTATTTCCCCCCCCCCCCCGCAAAGATGAACCTAGTCACATCTTCTAGAGATGAAACATAACAGTGAAAAATTTATTGGATTTTTGGTCTCAAAGTGTAGGGGATTAAAGACTAGTCCTTCACCTGGAGACTTGTTACATGTGGAGTTCCTCAAGGGTCAGTCCTGGGACCTGCTCTGCTTAATACCTTTGCCAGTGATACAGAGGAGGGGAAGGCATGTGCCCCCATCAAGTTGGTTGACAACTCCAAGATGGGGGTAATAGATGATCTGCTCAAAAGCAGGGCCAGGGGGACTTTGGCAAGCTGGAGGAATGGGCCAACAGGAACTTTATGAAATTCAGCCAGGACAAATGCAAAGTCCTGCACCTGGGATGGAACAAACCCCTACAATGGTACAGGCTAGGGCCTGGGTAGAGTCTGAAAAGGCACCAGGGGTCTTTGTGAACAGGAAGCTAGACATGAATTAGCTGTGCAGCACTAGCAAAGACAGACGACAGCATCCTGGGCTATATTAATAGGAGCACAGCCAGCAGATCAAGGAATATGATTATTCCTCTTTAATGTGGAATACTGCATTCAGTTTTGTGTCCACTCCCCAATATATGAAGACATCAATAAACTGGAGCAAGTTCAACAGAGGGCCACCAAGATAGTCGGGGCTGCAGCACTTGCACAGTGAGGAAAGGCTTCTTAGCCTGGAGAAGAGACTGCTGCAGGGGAACCTACTGTCCATCCTCCCAGCACTTATGGGGACTTCACCAAGGACATGGAGTTCTTCTCAATGGTGCATGGTGGTAGAATGGCAGACACTGGTCATAAATTGAAATGGGAAATTCTGAGAAGTTATAAGGAAAAAAGTTTCCATCAGGAGATGGAAACTTTTCCCTACTGAAAGTTTGTGCAGACTCTGTTTTTGGAAATTTTCAAGACTTGACTGACAACATCCTGAGCTACCTGGTCTGAATTCAGTTTTGACCCTGCTTTGGACAGGAGTTTGGACTAGAGACCCCCTGAGGTCCCTTCCAACCAGACTGATTGTGTAATTCTACATATAAATATTTAAATTTCTTAACCCAGATCCACCTATTATCAGAATGTCCATAGGTAACTCAGTTTTATTCATTGTAGTTTTCTTAGGAGTCAAGATTTTGCTCCAGAGGGAGTATTATTTAAGTATTTAACTATGTGTAGTTTGAAAAGCATCTACTGTATGGTATTATATACATAGTTGACTCTCCAAATCAGTTCTTTTGAATAGTTTTGTTGAAAAGTTTATTACCGAAGGTGAGAGAGAAATGAAATTATTGTGATTAATACTGACAGAATTACATTAACATTACTAAGAAGAATCTAGACTTCTCAGGAAAGCAGGCCAGGCGTGACTAGGCAAGGCAGGCCACTTAAAAGAAAAGAGTATCTCTTTATCTTGAAGTGCAAAGGAAACAAAGGATGTGGTGAGGTCCCTGTTTTCTGCATCTTCTGGAATTACATTATTAAATTAGAAGTTGAAAAGACTAATACTAGAGGGCAGTAGCCATTATTTAGCTTAATATTACATTGGTTTATTTTATAGAGGCCAACTATTCTCCATGTTAGTTTTACATGTGCACAGACTAGTAATTCCAAATACACGGTTAGTGTGCCATAAATACACTGTGAAAGGCAAAGCTGGCTGAGGGGTAGTTTGAGAAAGTGGAATAAGCCTGTAAATAATGTGCAATTAATGTTGATTAACAATCATCCCTGGGTTTTTGAGAATAAAAACCATCCAGCATGATGAACAGAGGATATCACATATTTTTTGAGATACTGTACTGGTTTTGGTTTTTTTTTTTCTTAAGTGTTAAGTATATTTAATGAAACTGAAGTAAATAGATACCAACAGCTATATAGGGGCATATGTTAGGACTGAAGAAGCATGCTTTTCTTTTTTCATGTTTTCAGGCTAGATATACTTTTATTTTAATATGCAGTGCATAAAATCATAGAAGACAACTCAGCTGAGTTGTGCCAAAAGTTAGAAAACCTTAACTGGCTGGCGGCACAGGAAAACAAAAATACAAATCAACTTTATCACTTGGAATTTTCATTATTATCACATAGAGTATCATAGGCATATTAGTGCTGCTTAAAAGTGATAAATCTTAGGGGTTTTTATCATGTTTCAGGCATGTTGCACTCACACTAAGCCAAGAAATTCTTAATTTCCTCTTCAGGCACCTTTAATTCTTTCATTCATTCTTTTTCCTTTGATTGGATAACATGCATTATTTACACTGACATATTATTACTACCCTGTTTCTAGCCTATTTTACTCCTTGTCATAAATCTTTTCCGTATCTTCTTTTTTATTTATGTTTCTTTTCTCCCTATACCTGTTTGTGCCCTCTCTCCCTTCTTGTTCTTTCTTCTGTTCTCTCTGCTTTGCTATGCCTCTAACATCTGTCTGTTTAAACCATTTACCCTTTCTGTCCTTCGGGCAGAGACCTTAAACATCTGTATACTTCTCTATTTGGGGGAAGGCAGGGAATTTCCTTTACTACTTAGAACACATAAGCTTATTAAAGATTTCCAGGAAAAATTCCCAACAGAAGTTGAATGTTTTCATTTCTATATCTCCAAATTCACTGGGTTGTCCTCTCTTTTTCTGGTGAAACTCCTTTTTATTTGAATGAGCTACAAGAAATATCCTGAACAGAATAACGCTCCTGTTGTCTGTTTCCTACCCAGCAGCTATACAAACAATCATTAGCCATTTGCAATTCAAGGACAATGTCTGTACAGTAAGGTATTTAAATAGGTAGAGTGCCTTTCAGAGGTCCCTGAAAATTTGAGACAAGGAGATATCTCTGTAGTCCTGAGGCAAAGGTTACCTCAAAGTGGAGGAAGAGTTTAAAATAACTCATTTGTGGGTAGGAGGAGTTTCCTCCTGCAGCCAACACGAACAAGTTCACCCAGCCATCTCTCTGACTGGATGTACTCCTGCATGCTTTTTGAGGCTTCTTGTCACCACTTCTGATTCAGCCATAGCTAGCTACTTCAGACACTGAAAAGACTTGTGTTACTGCCACTAGACATAAGGATGCTACAAGTCTACCTCTCCTGATTCCTTTCTAGCCTCTCTACAGATAAATTGCTTTAAGTGCATTTATTCAGTTCGTGTGGCCTATCGTTTGACTGTTTCTGAAGTACAAAGACTATAAAAAATAAATCAGTTGTAGGAGGTGGTCTCCTCTAGCCTTTCAAAGCAAGATCATGACATTCTTGGTGACTCAAAGTCATTAATATCTTTCTTAACAAAGTAAAACATCAAGTTCTGTGATGATAATCCTAACAGTTCCTCCTTAATTGTTCCTCCTTAATTGCATTCCTCACATAGTTTTTTTTTCCCAGTCTTTGGCAACATTTAAAAAGATAACAACCTTTTTACATAGACATGTCCCCATGGGCAATTTCACCAACAAATGAAGGAGCTCACTAATGTAACATAGAGACCTGGCTGTGTGCTTTGATTTTTCTTTTCCTAGATACTTCTCAAAGCTCTCAAACTTATCCTTTCCCCTGAATTATTTTGTTAAAGATACTTAGTCCAGCTGTTGGTTCATCCTTGTAAATGCCGTCTGTTACACAAATCAAACTGACCGACCCTTTTGTAGTCCCTGCTGCTGTGAATGTGTTACTCCTTGCATCGACATCAGATTCTTGGAATGCAGTCATATTCATCTGACATGATACCCATAATTATGCATTATATCCGTCACTAAGAGCAAATGAAACTTGAAAAATTCCCCTGCAGTTAAGATGATTTCCAACAACTCTAGCTGTGTCAATTCTTAATCCTAACCTCACTGCTCCTTGGCAAACATTTTGCATGGAAATAACAAGACCCTTTCCCTTTCTCTTCAGTAGCCATATTAAAAGCAGTCTATTGCCTTCCTTCATAGTTACTCTTGGCATCCCATCATAAAAATCTTTCTCCAGATCTGAGACATATTTCAGAAGATTCAAAGGATGAATGGAATATAAAATCGGAAGTTGGCCAATGAGGAAAACCGATTTGTTTCACTACCCTGATGATCATTAATTTCGAGTTATTTAAGCCCAAACTGAAATAGGTCCCTGAAGAATGATCTAATAAACCTTTAAAAGTGTCACCTTGCAGCCAACTTAATTTATTGTCACTAAATAAATGATGTAACGCAGACCAGATTCTTAACAGCTAACACAATGATTTGAGCATCCATTAAACAGAGATTTAACTGATGCTTACCACCACTTATACATGGGTGATATGTGTTATTTCTTGCATTTTTATGAGGTTACATAACATTAAGTTCATGTGGTGTAGTTAATGCTAGAACAGAGCAACTTAGGAGAATGCAGAATAAAATCCGTTTCACAGATGTTTGATCTTGCATTTCCTAGTTAGCGTGGATTTTTATGCATGTGTGGAGGGAGATGATAGTTTCAAAGAAAGACAGTCCACTGCTACTAATCATGTATTAGCAGTTTACTGCAAGTTATGGGGTAATAATTCCACCCTAGCATTCTGTCAAGGACAAATTATGACAAGTGACTCCGTAATTAAAACCTTCCTCTGACTAATTGTAGGTGAAGCTAGTGGCATGTCTTCTTTTTAAGGTCGGCTAATACTACCCAACAGAAGACCCCACTTTCATGTCTCAAGAATTTTGCCAAACCATTTGAAAAGATGTTTCCATAGCAGGTTTCTGAATGCCTTGGGAAATGCAAACCATATGTTTCAAATTTTTCTGAGAAATACACTGCATTTCTCCATTGCTAATCCACCCCCTTTCCTGAAAGCTCAAACTCCTCAGAGGTTTGGAGCAGAATTGTGAAATGACAAAGGAAGATAAGCTATTTGTCAAAGATATACATTCTACTAGCCCCTGAAAATGTCCACATCATGGCAAGGACATATATTTTTAAAAAGTTTGTTCATGCTTAGGAAAAACTTGGAGTTTTGCACTGCTGGTCTGTGTTGTGACTGGGCACTGAACCACCACTGAAGTTCAGGTTCTTCCATCTTTTCAGTTTCTCTACCACTTGTTTCAACAGGGTGGAGTAAAAGCAATTTTAGAAACACAAGAATTTTTTAGAAGACCTGGAACTGCAGATAGGACAAAGAATATGATCTAGACAGACCAGAAGCAAGAGTTGGCATTAGGGAGGAAAAGAAACAGGCTAACCAGACAGAGGCAAAATAGAAAACAGAGCTTGTAATGGAGACAGAAAGTGGGATGTGAGCAAGTAGTAATTAGCATATTGGGAGAAACTGAGATTCAGGAAGACTAAGAATGAGAACAAATGTGGGAAGAGGGCACAAATGAGCTATCTATCAAAGTTAAAAGAAGAGGGAGAAAGGGAACTATCTAAGAGTGCGGATTAGTGAATTAGGACTGTGATCAGTTAGACTAGGATTTTTCAGGCTATGAGACTGTGAGAAAAAGTAAGGAAATATAGGAAACAAGTATCTAGATCTTAGATTCTGGAATAACTTCTGTCTTCTGGAATAACTTTAACTTTTTTATCAGAACTTGCTTCAAAATATCTAATGATATGGTATTTGTGTAACACATTTTGAAGTTTCTATAGGTAACTGTTTCAATGCCCTAATACTACAGCAGTCCTGCAAGCCTCACCTATGATTTGGCCAGGGAAACAAAATCCCGAGACTTCAGGAAACACCAGTAACTAGTTTGTGGTTTGTTGAAGAGCTGGCAGCAATCAAGGGGAAGATCTTCATGCAATAGTCCATGTAGCAAAAACTGTGAAGCTGTAATTCTCAGAGCACCAGTGCTTCAGGATGGGCAGGTTCCCATCATACATTTGGATTCTGATAACAGGCATAATCTGGCAGAACATTGCTTGGCCAGTTCAACCCAATAACTGGAGAAGTGGAGGCTGGATAGCAAGAATAGCAGTGAGATGAAGAGGGGGTAAGAGGTAGAATGGAAAATGCTAAGAGGTGAAAAACTTAGGTGATCTTAGTTTCTCTTTGTGCTTCAAATCTTTTACTAAAAATGTGAATAATATCCTTCTAGCTCCTAGAATACTACAAAAATAAAAGCTTACCTGTAAAATGCTTTGAAAATTAATCTTTTTTTTAATTAAAAGCAGCATTGGAAAAAAAAATTCAAACAAAAAACCCCACAACCAACCCTGGAAGAACACTATAAGCAACCAGAAAGAAAATAAAAGATTAAAAAGCTGGTCATAGCAATTCCTCCCTTCTTTGCACAACATGAGGCAGACGATGTATGAAAAAATAGTAGCTAATCATATAATTTAAAAACAGAATTGTCACAGCCATTGCAGAACAACATGTGAAACAAATCGTTCACAAATTATAACGTTGGCCATTAGGTTTTTGGTTTCATATCTTTGTCCAGGCTTTGCAAATAACCTGTCCTCTCCTCCACATAGCAGGGCAAAAATCCCAGGCTGATACTTCTCTCTATTTGTATGATCTTAACAACACCTCAGTACTGAAAGTCCAAGGTCTACATATAGTGAAAGCTAAAGTGGGGACACTTTGCTTTGAAAAATTTTGGGGGCAATGTTAGTCAACTTGGTTTTACCCAACTGCAGCACACATACACACCACAAAAATCACATAGCTGTATCTGAAAGGAATTTTCTACCTGTGACTGGTCCTTGGGTTGTTATTGCCCATCCTCTTTTAATATTACAAAATAACTGTGATTTAGAGCATACAGACATCACACCCTGGCTACTGCACAGAGCTGGTGTCTATCCGTGGTACTGTAAGATTCTACTAGATATGAACCTTCAATTGTAAGAAATTTGCCATTTGAGTTGCCTATTTGAAAATCCAAATACATTATTTAGACATCTCAAATACTCTGTCAGTATACTTGGTCACTCCAGAAATTTGTTTATGATAACTTGTATCCTGTATTTCACTTAATTGGTAGCCGAAGTACTTTGACCTCCACGTTTCTCAGAGTATTAGGCTTTCTGGTGTTAAAGCAAACTAACCTTTATGCTTATAACTACAGGGAGTGATTTCTTTGCTGTCATTGTTTTTTGAAGTGATTGCATTATATAAACTGTGGTGAAGGTTAGAAATATTTCTCTGTGCAGAGATTTCCTTTTCGCAGTCATCCCAGCACTTATACCTGATTACGGAAGTTACCCCAAGTCTGAAGAAAGGGCTGCAGAATTCAGTAAAGAATTCTAAGACTTAGCCTTCAGCTGTGTTTTTCTTTCAAACTTTAGATATTGTCACCCTCATATGGAGAGTCACATTTGCTGTTGCCCTCTTTGCTACCTGTTTGCTCTTTCTAACCCTCTTCTATATTGCTTTCAGAGATATTGCAACAAATTAGTGACTGTGTTCTGGGAGGTACAGAGACTGCAGAATACAGATGAAAAGGCTGCATATATGTCATACAAACCAATTTCTAATAGGTTAGCTTAAAGTCATTCCATTAGGTTAAGATCCCAACGAAATAAGGTAACCCAGTTATGTTTTAATGGTCAGATGTTAAACTTCAGGAAACCACCTATATTTTTGTGCTATTGACATTAGTTGAAAATTAATCCTTGGACATTTTACCAAAATGATGGGTCATATTTTCACATTTTAATACCGAACTTGTTGGAACTGGTTCTGAGAATTTGAATGTTAAAATTATTCTCATCCAATCAAGAAATAGAAGCAACAACAAGTGATTCATACCCAATTGTAAACCCTCACATTTCTGATGGTCACAATGAACCTCTCAAATTGACCAAGATATATTTGCACAATATATTTGACAAATAATTTCAAGAGTATGTACCCTGCAGAATCCTAATTCTGCACACATTGGCCATTCAGAGTCAAAAGCAGTGCTAAAAGTATCTCTTAAAATTATTAGCTATGAGATATTTTCCTACTTCTTCCTGTTCTTAATAATGGTGATGACTTCCTCCTGTATTTAAATGCAGTCAGATACCACAGTGACGAGGCCTATTGGGTATATACATAGGCAGACTTTTTTCTTTCAGTTGTAAACAATATTTTTAAACAGTGTCTTCATTGCATCCCCATAACTGAATTACTGACAAGAACAAGTAGCAAACACTGTAGCGCTCTTCAATGCTGAGCTGTATTTTGACTGCATATATCCATTTTTTTAACATATATTTCAGGCCACCATCAATTCAAGCTGTAATTAAAGCGAGTTACTACTTCAGGGAGTACTCTTGCCACACAAATAAAAAATCAAGGGAAACCGAGGGGTAAATTTTCTTCCTCAGACCAGTGGAAAAGAGGCACCGTGTATTCCTCCCTTAGCTTGATCTCTACATGCAAACCAGGAAGCCTCCACATGCACTCATATCAGGCAAAACAGAGTTTTTTCCTGGTTTCTGCATTTGCTACAACTCCATCCCTATCTCCACACACACTCACAGGATGCAGAGGCAGATGGTGAACCATAAATAATTTTAGTTACATTTAGCTACACATAGATTTTTCTTCTCCTGTGAACTCTCTGGAAGTCGTCAGTGTTTAGTGATAGTGGCATTCACGATACTCCACCGCCATTTAAAAAATGTTTATTTGTCTGCAGCTGTTATCAAGAATGAAGATAAAGCTGCAGATGACACTTGGCTTGCTTTATTCCCACAGAAGCAGTATATCATCAATTTGAGGTCAAACATCAAGTTAGAGGTGTTTCATTAAAATTTAACCTATGGTTCTAAACTGTCTCATGTGAACAGGCAAGCTAGTTACGCAGTTCACCGGCGGAGTGATTTGGAGACAGTTAAATCATTGACCTGTAACCTCAGAATGACTTTGTTAGTAAAACATTGGCTTTCCTAGTAAAAAAACAGAGGACAGAGTTTGAGGGCATGAAGGGAAGGAATGCTAATGTAATTTCCATATCTGTCAGATGAGTAACTGCAGCTCCCTTAGCTTTGTGTATAAAATACACAATATGCAATAATACACCAAAGACATAGAAACCCATCTCTCTCAAAGCCATAGCAGCCAGTAACTTGGATCAAAACAGTTTACCGTAAGGATTACAGAGATTAAAGGTGTTGTGGTCCAGGTATAAATGAAACTGCCCTTCTGTTTTCTTAGTAGTCTGTTCCAGGTATAAATGAAACTGCCTTTCTGTTTTCAGTAGTCTGACTCTACTACTTGCACACTGATGACCAGCTTGAAGACTGATTTTTTGCAGCTTTGCAACTACAGGACTATTGCATTTGTGCGCTATGACACTCAGGTCACATCTGATCCTGATTGCAGATGCCATTGTAATACACAATATCCTGCGAAGTCCTCTTCACCTCCCCTGAGACTGCCTTTTACCTCCCTTTTGCCGTGTGCCAAGGAGAATCTCCCTCCTTTATTGGATGTGGGGGGGAACATTGCCACCAAGGATGAGGAAAAGGCTGAGGTACTTATTGCCTTCGTTGCCTCAGTCTTTAATAGTCAGACCAGTTATCCCCAGGGTATTCAGCCCCCTGAGCTGGAAGACAGGGACGGAGAGCAGAATAAACCCCCCATAATTGAGGAGGAAGCAGTTAATGACCTGCTATGCCACCTGGACACTCACAAGTCTATGGGGCCAGATGGGATCCACCTGAGAGTACTGAGGGAGCTGGCAGAGGAGCTTGCTAAGCCACTCTCCATCATTTATCAGCAGTCCTGGTTAACAAGGGAGGTCCCAGATGACTGGAGGCTTGCCAATGGGACGCCCAGCTACAAGAAAGGCCGGAAGAAGCATCCGGGGAATTACAGGCCTGTCAGCCTGAGCTCGGTGCCAGCGAAAATTATGGAGCAGTTCATCTTGAGTGTGCTCAACAGGCATGTGCAGGCCAACCAGGGGATCAGGCCCAGCCAGCATGGCTTCATGAAAGGCAGGTCCTGCTTGACCAACCTGATCTCCTTCTATGACCAGGTGACCTGCCTAGTGGATGAGGAAAAGGCTGTAGATGTTCTCTACTTGGACTTTAGTAAAGCCTTTGGCACTGTCTCCCACAGCATTTTCCTAGGGAAGCTGGTGGCTTATGGCTTAGGCGGGTGTACTCTTCACTGGGTAAAAATCTGGCTGGATGGCCGAGCCCAGAGAGTGGTGATAATGGAGTTAAATCCAGTTGGCAGCCAGTCGCAAGTGGTGTTCCCCAGGGCTCTGTGTTGGGGCCAGTCCTGTTTAACATCTTTATCAATGATCTGCACAAGGGGATCGAGTGCACCCTCAGTAAGTTTGCAGATGACACCAAGCTGTGTGGGAGTGTTGATCTGATTGAGGGTAGGAAGGCTCTGCAGAGGGATCTGGACAGGCTGGATCAATGGGCTGAGGTCAGTTGTATGGGGTTCAACAAGGCCAAGTGCCGGGTCCTGCACTTGGGTCACAACAACCCCATGCAACACTACAGTCCTGGGGAAGAGTGGCTGTGGAAAGCTGCCTGGCGGAAAAGGACCTGGGGGTGCTGGTTGACAACCGGCTGAACATGAGCCGGCAGTGTGCCCAGGTGGCAAGGAAAGCCAACAGCATCCTGCCTTGTATCAAAAATAGCGTGGCCAGCAGGACCAGGGTAGCGATTGTCCCCCTGTACTCAGCACTGGTGAGGCCGCACCTGGAATACTGTGTTCACTTTTGGGCCCCTCACTACAAGAAGGACACTGAGTTGCTGGAGCGTGTCCAGAGAAGGGCAAGGAAGCTGGTGAAGGGTCTGGAGAACAACTCTTATGAGGAGTGGCTGAGGGACCTGGGGTTGTTTAGTCTGGAGAAAAGGAGGCTGAGGGGAGACCTTATCGCTCTCTACCACTCCCTGAAAGGAGGTTGTAGCGAGGTGGGTGCTGGTCTCTTCTCCCAGGTAACAAGTGATAGGACGAGAGCAAATGGCCTCAAGTGGCACCAGGGGAAGTTTAGATTGGATATTAGGAAAAATTTCTTTACTGAAAGGGTGGTCAAGCATTGGAACAGGCTACCCAGAGAGGTAGTGGAATCACCATCCCTGGAGGAGTTCAAAAAACGTGTAGATGTGGCACTTCAGGTCGTGGTTTAATAGGCATGGAGGTGTTGGGTTGACGGTTGGACTAGATGATCTTAGAGGTCTTTTCCAACCTTACAGATTCTATGATTCTTTGATTCTATGACACCATACTTCTTTTTCAAGGCAATGTAATTCAGTAGTTTATGTGAAAACACTGTCTTTATCAGTCAACAAAAGAATACTTGGCACCTATACTCCTTTTTTTTCATGTCTTTCCTCTCTCTCTGGTTAATTCATAGCTCGGCTAAGTCAATTTGTATTCCTCTTCACTGAAAATGAGAGTTCCAGTTCTTGTTTAATATACCTGCTTGTATTGTGTCTCAAATTAGGCCCTACATATCATCTGTTGCACACATTTGCTTACTGATGCCACCTGGAGACTTCCTGCAAAGTCCTCTTCACCTCCCCTGAGACTGGCATACTGCCTTTTACCTCCCTGGCCATGTGCCAACCACAATGTTTGGAGCCAGTAATGTAAATAATATTGATCATACCAAGGGTCTCCTAACCTGGTAATACTCAGGAAAGCTATTCCATATTAAAAATGTACATGTGGGCAGTCTTCTCTGGAGCTCTGTCACTCACCTTGTGGTCTGCAGGTGACTGGTGGCCTGCCAGAGCATGGCAGGTACTCTGGGAACTGGCTGCTGTATCCTGATGTCACCAGTGACTCTGACTGATTCACAAGAAACAAGCAGCTTTGACTGCATCATGGATGCAAACCCATGGGTCTAATTCATTGTTTTATGATATTAGTATTTTAAACTAAAATGTTTCTAAGAACACTACATGATTTAAAAAAAAGAAAAACAAAACTTGTTTACACTAGCACCGTAATTGTCATGACTTCTGCCAGCCATCCAAATGCTGGCAATCCAAATGTCCATTAATTTTTTGCTAGCAAAGTGACCTAGTTCTCTAGACAATCATATGTGTAGCATTGCTACATCTTTTGCTTCATTGACCTCTAATTGTAAAAGAAATCTTATCTGCTGCAAGTATTAATACAGCAGCTATAATTTACCATATTTCTTTGTTTGTATCAAAATGTGTACACTTTTCATGTGAGTCTTATGATATGGAATTATTTCATATTTACTCACAAGTCTAACTCTGGTTCTCTCACTGTGTGTATATATACCTAGGAAATATCAGCTAAAACAAAATATCACATCACCACAACTGTGTTGTAAGCAGGAAATCAACTGTGTGAGATGATACAGTCATTTGTCATTAAAAAACCCCAGAAATAAAATGGGCATTGGTCTACAAATTCTCAGAAGTGTGACTTTATAAAACAGAGGACAGTTTGAGAGAAGCAGAGAGATTGCTACAACCCACAAACAGCTCCTGTGATCAGAATCATGTTGCAACTCCTTTTTCCTTTTTCTTTTTTTTTTCCTTGTCTGCAAGGAGAAAACCAGATTGGCAGAAATTAGGCTGAGCAAGATTACCTAAAGTTTCAAGTGCCCTTTGGTTCTGTAAAAGCTCTTCCTTTTAAATATCAGTGCATTAAAATGATAGAACAAAGAGAAGAATGAAGTGTACATGTGCATGGAAGCTGTTTGTTTATTTGCTTTGCTTTCTTTAGAAATGAATCTCCAGAAAGACTTCCTTGCAACCTTTCTGTAAACCTAAGATAGTGTTTCCCTTTTATTTGCGTGTTTCCATAACAATACTTTAACAATGGTCTTAGGGGAATTAAGTTGCTGTTCCCAGCAGTAGAGCATGGCACACAAATCCATAGCGGTCATCAACCTTTCAAATTGTGAATGACGACACAAGCTCCAACAATGATCTGATGAGTCACTTACTCTACGGTTCTCTGGGGAAAACGAGTGGTTTGCTACTTT
The DNA here is from genome assembly GCF_035582795.1 of Mycteria americana. Lineage (NCBI taxonomy): Eukaryota > Metazoa > Chordata > Aves > Ciconiiformes > Ciconiidae > Mycteria > Mycteria americana. The sequence continues at coordinate 117,137,724 of NC_134365.1, forward strand.
ATTTCACTAATTAAACTAGAAACGTCTGTGTCCTTACTGCTGGGTGGACTGCCAAGATTCCGTGGTCTTCTTTTGTAAGCTACCTGACCTGCCATTGATGTCAGTTGCAGCAATTAGCCTGCCAACAAAATCATAGGGCAGGGGATACCATGCCAGACATGGACCATCCTTCCACTCTTCTGTTTGTTGTTTGGAACAAGAAAAAAAATCAAAGTGTTGCCATGTGTTTAAGGATAAGTGTCTTTGCTTTCTTTCCTTACAAACTACCACTGCAAATATTACAAGCTTTCACATTTAACTCTTTGCTGCTTTCCTTTCATAAGATCAGTCCTCATGCTAATAGTCTCCTTCCTATCAGTGTTTTGTTCTTTGCTAACCTTATAGACATGACTTTTTACACAGCGAAACACCATAATGTCAGAATTTGAAGCAAGAATGGCAGGTTTTTTTCTGCAAAATTATGCTCCAGAACCCACAAAACAAAAAAACAAAGAAACAAACAAATCCAATCCATTTGATTTCAAAGAAGAACTCTGTTTGAATAGGGTAACCAACTCAATACAATGTTCCCAAGTACAGGCACCCTAAGCAAATACTTGTAGTTAAGATAGAAGCTGGCCCTGCTCATCTGGCAGAGGTTGGCATTAACAGATCTCAAAGAGAGCACTTTGGTAACCTCAGAAGGGTACATTAAGGATTTCTTTAGGTTTATTCAAAACTATCGAAGTATCTGTTGAAGCACCTTACTGCTGAGCAACTTAAAACAAATCCTCAGACTCTCAAGGCATTATACTTACATTGACCTCTTTTCATATATTTAAAAATTGAGCATATATTGTTATCATCTGCCTTTCATACTCTTCCAGGTGCTCCATTGATTTATTAGGAGTCAATAGTCCTAAGTGCCTGGCTCAAAGAGCTGTATCTTTCTCTTAACTACCTCTGCAATGCTGGCTTTACACTGGCATCCATAACAGCAAAGGCACTGTGGCCCCGGACACGAGTGGCAAGTAACTGTAACAAAACACTTAAAGCCTGATGATTTTCCAAGGGAGAAAGCAGGCATTGTGAATGTACTTTGCACAGTCAGGCTTTTAACATGCCTGGTTCGAGTCCACCGCAAAGAGATAAGCAGCACAATTTCTTTCAGTCACCTCCTGAAGTAATGAAACCCAGTGGTGAACTATATTACAATTCTGCTTACTCATTTTGCTGTTAAATATGTTGACCTTTGGCTTCATAGAGAAATTTCTTGTTTTGTGGTGCAAAATAAAATGGGAAGTTTTATCACTCTATCTGACACTAATTTCCCGAAGTTCGCATAGATAGATTCCCTGTAGCCATTTTTCTTTCAGAGATAAATAGTCCAAGTCTTTACAGTCTCATGAAAGGATGAACTGGTTGAAGAAAATATACATCTTTTAAACAGATGTAGTTATATAATATCTTCACGTTGTAATGCAGATTTTGAGAACCTGAGTTCTCCAATAAACCTGAGTTTTCCAATAAAACAGGATCTAAACTGAAAGGTGTCTTGTCCCACTCGGTGGGTTGCGAGATGGGTGAATCTTTTTGATTCCCCGACGGTTTGTGTACCTACATTAGCTGATCTCCACTTGGCAGAACCACGTGGTCAGTAGAGTCACGACAATGACTCAGAGCAACAGTCTGGCCAGCAACTTTATTAACTGGCGAATTCAACAAACGGACAAACTTAACGAAATGGCAAGCCCAACAAAGGAACAGAGGCGATTTGTCAATGGAGCTATTTTCCGGGCAACCCACCACACTTTATCCCAAACTTACATATATTGGACGAGTAGAGGAAGAGAGAAGCAAGAAAAGGAAAGGAGAAGAGAGGAGGAAAGAGAAAGGAAAAGTATCACCGCCCTTGGATCCCACGATTACGATGACAGACGTGGCAACCCTCCAGTGGTGGGCGTGCGCGCAGTTCCCTGGAGGGCGCGTCTTTTATAGGCTAATCCCTGCCTCCAGGCACGCCCCTTCAGGACTTACATGGTTCTTGTTCTAGAAAGTTCTCAATCTTCTGTGCAGGCACTGGGGGAGGGGGGTGGTTGCAAGGGGTCTCTTGGGTGGTTGCAAGCCCCTTCCTCAGATAAGCCTTGTGTGACCTCTGGCCATACACGGTAAGGTCCGGCAGAACCCAGAACCATACATCCTCCGACGCGCTCTCCACCCCGCTCTCGCTCTCCCCCACCCCGTGCTCGCTGACCTGTTGTCGCCATGCAAATTGTGCCTCAAGTCGCCACAATGTTTGAGACATTAACTCTTTCAGTCTCTCACAAAAGGTAATCAAGTATTGATTATATTGTGGAATTTGTGTTTGATATCTTTAATAAACCTGTTTAATAATGTTGTTAACTCTTTTTTGTCCCAGGCTATCAAAGAAAAAATACCTTCCTTTGATTGCACTGATTTCTGAGAATGTATTACTCAAGTAATGAACACTGGTTTTATGGATATTCTATTCTAGTAAGCACATTTGTAGCTTTTGATGAATAAAGAGAAAGAATAATTGAAAGGAAAAAAAGCTGAATAAATAATTTTAATCTTTGAATTGCTTAGATATCCTATATTTGGCAAGAAGTTATAGGCTCTGGCCAAGTATCAATGATTGAGAAGTATCCCTGCACAAGTTTCATTAGTGTTAGGAGGACTTAGTCTTATAAATCCCCTGGGTACTGACAACAAAACAAAACCATACATTTTGGTAAAAAGGGATTAGAAGTGAAATATCTGAACTGGGAGGAGCTTTCACCTGGGCCTACTATCTGAGATAAATATTGGTAACTTCATTTGCCATCTTTTTGCTAAGAGCACAAGTGACATCCTCTTTCTTTAGCTATTCAAGCGAGTGCATACAGTTTTTATAGCATTGGATACAGGCCTGGTTTTCCTGAGTAAAATCCGTCTAACACATGGCTAGATATCTCTGGGTTTTATTGAGACTGCTTGGTGATGCACCTAGTGAGCATATTCCCACACTTGACAGCCATCGCACCTTCTTCTGACAAAACTTACTAACTCCTTGGATGGGTAAACTGGGCATGCTTTAGAGTCACAGTGCTGAAATCAGAATTAACAAATGCAATGAGAGACTGGAAAAAATTGAGACATCAAAGTAAATTACTTCAATATCACTTGCCACATGTAGCCATGAAGATGCAGAAAACATATCATTTTAAACACTGGTCATACAATAAGCTCCAATCAAAACTATACTTACTTTGCTAGAGGTAAAGACTTAGGGTAACATCATTCTGCGATGGAAAGAAGTATGTATATGTGTACAAACATTTATTTTGAGGAAGTGAATTAGATGCCTCAGGTTTTTCTGTGTTAACTTTTTAGGCTCATACTTCTTTTCTTTTTTTTCTTTTTTTCTTTTTTCTTTTTTTCAACTGTTGTGTAGATTTCCAGTACACAAAAAATTGAATGGGACTATTCATTACAGCATCTCCTCTTTTACCATTCTTACAGCTTCTCCAGTGAAAACTGTAGCTCTTTAACACCTCAGCTGACTGTCCACAAGCCCATGAGGTTCTTGCTACAAACTCAAGTGCAGAGACTCCTGAACTTGTCAAGTTGTCTCTGCTCCCAACTCAGGCCGCCAGCAGGATGGCCTTGCTGGTTTAGGGTCTGCCCTCTTTAACAAATGGTGGGACCTAGCAACAATTCTTTCCAGCAGCCTGCTCACCTTCCCCTCCTGAGCCTGGGGTGGTCTCCTCAAGCAGGTCACCTTCAGTGAGGCCATCTGGTGTGATGGCACCTGACAGAAGTGGATAATGCTAAGCTTGGAGCTGCAGGGTGTTTTCCTCAGTGGGATCCCATACCTATGGTCTTCAATACACAACACAAGCTCTCAAGACCATGTTCTACAGAGAGAAGCTTGAGCACAACAAGGCCTGTGGCAAGCCATCTTTTCCACACTTTGGGCACTTGGCCCAATTGACCCTCTACATGTGGAGAATCAAGGTTTCTCCACAAAAGAGGAGATGGCAGAATGACTGAATACGGCTGAGCCAACGTCACCTCCAAACTCAATTGTCTCCCTCCAGATGCTCAGAGGACTTCTCAAAAGCTTACTGTCCATGACAAGGATCCCATATAATAGCACAGAAACAGGATGCTTCTGTGCTTGGAGCTGGGGTTCTACCATCTCAGCAGAGTCCTGAGCCTATGGTCTTTAACCCACAAGACAAGTCTAGCTGCACTTCTACTGGGCAGGGCTGCAGCAAGTTTCATGTGTACACCCAGGTCTGTGTCCAGTCCTCTTTGCCCCCACTCAGTCTGCCAAGGCTCAGTCATCGCTCCTGCCTGCACGCTTCAGTGGCTTAGGTGATATTGTCTCACTGATTTATTCCACTGATGTGTTATTTTGCAGTGAATGAATTCTGGAATACTTTGTGAATTAGAGTGAACATTCAGTTAAGCACTTACAGCCAAATGCCATGCCATGTTTTTTCTGAATTTGTTCAAACCCAGCCAAAAGAAAAATTTAACATCAGAATGCAGTAATTTTTCCTTATTCTCTCTCCAGTTTTTATAGTGCAGAATCCATTAGAGGAGTAGCCAAAGGGAATAAATGGATCAGAGTCACAACTTTCTGTTGTCCCAGTTGTAACTGAAACAAAATGAAAACTGATACAGAAAACATTCTAGCTCTCTACAGAACACGTCTTGCTGCACAGATAAAGCTGCTATTTATTCAAATAATGAAGTAAAGGGTGGAAAACAGACCAAAATTACCCAAGCATTTTGATAGAGAAGGACAAAATCTGAACTGTAGAATTAACTCAATCTGAACATAACACAAACACTCATGAACAGAAAACCAGTTTAAGACAGAGTGTAAATAGAAGGGATAATAAAGGGCATTTAGGAAAAGAATATGCAAGATATTTATAGGATCCAAATCTATTTAACATCCTAAACAATGTTATTTTATTCACAAACTCATTATGAATTCTAGGGATTGGGATTAAAAGCTCTAGAAATCTTGACAATAGCTTTCACTACTCTAGATTTACCATGCAGAAGAAAAATCCTGAAGGACTGTGATGTTTGATTTTTTGATATCATTTTGGAAAGGCAGCAAGAGTCTTTCCCAACAGATAACTACATCTAGCATAGCATAGCATAGCATAACATAGCATAGCATATGTAAAGAAATACTGCAGTGGCTCCCAAATATTTTAGATCACTACTCACCATTTCAGAGGCCATGAACACTCATTATGAAGACTAGAATTGAAAGCAGTATAAAAGTGAATGATCTATAGTCTGCTCGCCATGGCCTCACAGATCTCTATTAGGGAGCCACTAAAATAGGGAGTTCCTTTACACCAGTGGCAAAAGGACCTTTCAGTAGCAGCTCCTTTAGTTTAGTCAAAATATTCCTGACCAGCTGTACCTTCCCTCTTTAAAGGAGGAATTCCTGACAAGTCATGTAGTTTGAATCTCCTTTCTCAAATATATTTTATATATATATATATTTATATATTCATCTTCCTTTTCTTTCAATAGCTTGGTGAAGTTAGGAGTTGATAAAAAACCTGACAATTTCAGGGAAAAAACCTCCAACTAATCAAATCAAAGGGTATTTACATACTGGTATTTCAGATATTATTAAAGGCAAAAAATTTTTTAACTGGAACTCTCCTAGCTGAGATTACGCAAAATATGTCAGAATTTTATTCACACTTTTTTGCATTATATAGTTTGATTCAGCAATGAAACCACAAAATTATTTACTTCTTTTGCCATTTTCATGGCTTCTGACTTCTTTGCTGACTGTTGATATATTGAGGAAACTAAAAGTAACAGAAGGGAAAAAAATCATAAGTAGTATGACTCTTTATTACCTATAAAGAGGTGCCATAAATTTGCAATTCTAACACATATGGCATCATAAATCAGGATTATACTGATATGGAATTAGCACGATGGGAACTAATAGGGATGAATTAGCATGGGTATACTGAATTAGGTACGATGGGAAAAAAATAATGGAAAAGGAAGAATATGGAAAGTATGAACTCTCCAATAATTAGGTGACATACTGAAAAGTAGAACAGAAGAAAATTGTGTATATACACACATTAAAAAAATTCTCACAGTCGCTGCCAGGAATATTAACTTTCCAAAGCATTCTGCACACAGGCTCTGTCAGGTGAATGGCTCTCTCCAAGGAGCTGAGCTGTAGCTGAGACTGGGCAGCTCAGCATAAACAGACCTGTGCGCCACACGGGCAATCTATGAATGTCCACTTTAATTTCTAAGGGTGAATAGTGTGATTATTTACACAAAAACGGAGAGGAGGGAAAAGGCCTATAACAGGGCTAGAGGAAAAAAAAGCAAACAAACTTTTTGAAATAGTTCTTTTCACTTGAAGAAACAAATATGTCTTCCACATATTGCCTCAGTTTGAAAGTATTTTTGTTTAGTTGCCCTTTCCATTCTTAGTAATAAATATTTAATTACAATTAGGACCTGTCCTGAGGAAACTATCCTAATTCGGGAAAGTGTTTAACATACATTATGTGTATAACTACATGCCTGAAGTTTTTTTTCTCAACAGGGACAATAGACCCAAACATAGTCTAAAGTGTTTCCTCAGTTGTGCCTGAAAGGTCCAGTCTCTCAACATTTGCTAAATAAATCAAGATTCAGAGACCATATTATCAGGAAACAGCCTCTGGGCTCCAATAGGCTTTGTACGAATCTTTAAAAGTGATTCCTTGTGGTGCAGTTTAAAAATACCAAATTAAGCTCTATTTTTTAGTTAGTTTGAGTACCAGAAACTAGAGTTACACAGAATAGGATTCAGTAAAAGCTATTTTCCAGCTTATTTTCTTCTGTTCAGTGATATCTTTGCTACCTCTACAGAACATCACAGGCATCAGTAAAGACATGCTTATTACATGTCTCAAAACTGGAAACAAAGATGTTTATAACTTATCAATGTCAATGAGCATCTTATAAGCCTGTCTTCATAAGAAACATGATATTTGGAAGAGAAGGGGAAGAAACTTTGTTTAGATTTAAAAAATTAACATTAATTATTTAATCGGATTTCTCAGTATTTATTAATTATTTGATTTGTTATAATGTTGCTTCTATATACTAAAATACTTTCTAAAAGTAGTAAAAATGTATTACATCCAGATGACACTTAAAAGTTATTATGGTCTTCAAAATCTAACAGGATAAGAATATAGCAAAATTATACTATATTAGGATTCAAATCAACCCCAATGTATAGAATTGCATTCACCCTTTACAAACAAATCTTTAGGAGAACAATAATGAAAGTTCTTCAAATCATTGCTAGGCAAGCTGAAAACTATTTCTACAAGGGAGCTCTGTGATTTATTGACCATGGATTATTAACAAAATAGCCCAATCTAAACATAAGTCTGTTGTGTTCTGAAGATGAAAGAATTATGAATTGTTGTAAAATATAATTTCTCTCTCAATTGAGCAGCATTCAAGCCAATTTTACAAGCAACAGCTGTGAAAAAATTTGCATGGCAAAAAGAATTCAGAAACAAAAGCAACAACACAGTTGGGGAATAGATGTTTTGGAATATTGCCTTCTTGTCTTCCAGAGCAAATATTTGATGTCAAAGTGGACAAATAAATATTGTCCTCCTGACTCACCATTTCAAGTACAGAACTGCTAAATCAGTGGCAATATGTATTAATAGTATTCAAATTTCTTTCCCAACATTTTCAACATACAAGCAAGATCATTTAGTAAAAATAAACAATACAGGCATCCATGTGTAAAAGGGTAAGGGGAAATGTTTTGTTTTGCAATCAGTGTTGCTAATCTTTACTATTTAAGTATGCACTTTCACAAAAATAAGAACTTTATGCATCTTTTTATTTCTCTTCAAAGTTTGAAGTCCCAAGCAGAGTCAATTCAGTTCCTGTATTTTTCCTGTGGAAAAAAAAAACAAAAACCAACAATGAACTACTCAACAGTTTACTTGTTTTAATGAGAAGGCTAGGAGTTGCAGTCAGTCTAGATGTCATGAAAACAAAGAATGAAAAAACTTCCTGTGACAGGGACACCAATATTTCTACAGCAAAACCTTAAAATATAAATACAGCACAACGAAAGAGCTGAACATGAACAGGCAGTGAGCTCAAGCAGATTAAGAAACAAAATATTGTGCAATGGCTTCACTTTATTTTCTTGATCTATCTTCATATGTACTCACTTGATTCAAGATACCGAGGCTTCAGGAAAAAACCCCAGAACAAACAGCCAAGCCTCACAACCCCTAACCTCGGGAACAGCTGGCTATGTTACAAAGCACTGAAGGGGTAGAGCTAACTGAAGGGGAAAAAAATAATTTACAAACAGTCCTCGCTTCATTTTGATGGATATATTGAGAAGGCTCATGAAAATGTATAGATGCAAATTGTCTAGCTCACAGAATGCTGTATTCTTTGGATGTATTTCCTCCAAAGGACATTTACAAAGCATATACTTAGATGTTTTGTAAACCACATCATTTGCTGTGCTACCACTTAGAGTTTATGTGACACTTCCTCCAAAATCTTCTTCCACTGAATAGAGCTGTCCAATGCTCCTGCGGGGAGTGTGAGGTAGTCAGGTTGCTATTGATGGTTCCCAGCCTTGCAGATAGGAAAATGCCAGTTTATGATTTGCTCAAGCCTGGAGATGGTCAATAAGTAAAGGCTAGGTTTAATTTAAGGAGAATTGACTGCTCAATGTAAGGAATTCTTGGGGATTCCTTCATCTCAGGCTCACACAGGTCAGCTTGGCTGTCACACACCAGGGGTGCAAGTCACTGCATGCCTCACACTGTGCATTTGTATTTATCTGTGTGGCTCACAGGAGAGATTTTCATATGCTTTGGGGGGTGGCCAGCCTGCTCTGCCCCTTGCCGTCTGCTGGCATTCTCAGACGTAGGTACAAGGCACAGCCAGAACCAGTGTACAAGTGGAAATGCTGGTTCAGAAATCAGTGCCTCCCAACACACTCCAACCAACAGGCTCTGATGGAGTAAATGCAAAAAAGAGTAGAACAAAATCCAGGCTCCCTGCAGCATCACCCTCTCCACAGAGAAGCCTGACTCTAGTAAAAAACCCAAGCATCTCTGTAAGCATCCTTAGTCTCCTTTCTTCTCCTGTGCTCCCTGTCCCATGACTCCTTCACGCCCCACCACCACTGCACCGAACCTGCCAGGAATGCAGCAGAACCGCACTCCAAGGCATAAAAGGGGAATATCCTCCTTTCCCTATCCTCAGCCTGCCACGGGAAGAATAGGAGAAAATAGCTCTGCTACCTTTTTGGTGGGAGAGACAGAAGTAAAAGACTCCGCTGCCCCAGTTCCTATTGTGCTTGTACACAGTGAATGATGATTTTGAATTTTTTTTCCCCAAAGCCTCAACTGCATCAATTGGTGATCTCCTGCTCCAGAGGGAGGGCTGATGAAGAAATAAGGCCATTGTGAACCTCTCAAGAATGGTGAGAATGCTTTTGCTTTCCATTTTATAGCTGGACTGTGTTTATATTTGATAATTTTGCACTTGACCACGTTGACTGGGTTAGCAGTTACCTTATTTTCTGGAAAAATGAGTTCAAGGTCAGTATAGACTCATCCTTCTTGGGCTAGCTGAGTCTATAAACTGACAAAGCTTTCTTTTTGCTGATCTAATAATTTAGCAAGTACATCCTTTTCTCATCCATTTCTTGGAACTAAGAAAATAATAAGAAACTTATGATTTTCATGCACAGGCATAGCAAAACAAACAAATGACCAAACAAACCACCAAAAAACTCTCACAGAGATAGTCCATCTTTGTAAAACTTTGAGTTTCCATTCTTAAACAAGATATGGCTAGAATTTTCCTCAATGAAATATATGCTAGCATATTTTTTAAGCTCAGGAGATATTTTCTTTATCCTCCTTCTAGCAATGGTATCCTACACATTAGCCTATTTCCTTTATTCCCCTACAAATCAACGTTGTGAAACAAAAAATCAGGTTTTATATAGAAACCTGGATATCTGACACCAAAAGAAAGAATTTCAACAAAGTTATGAATGTTGAAGACAAAGTTTTACAATGGAAGCAAAGGGCGATTTCTGTAGCAGATAGTACTATCAGGTTCACTAGTTACAAAGGTGTCTACACTATTTCTTCAAAAAGAAAAAGAAGAAAAAGGAGTACGACTCAAGGTTTGAAGAAGCGAAGATTTTTTGTTTTATTTTTGCTGTCCAAAGTCTTCAGTGTTTGCCGTACTCCTGTGGGGTCCAGTATTGAGGAATCTACATTCAATTCCCCACACTCCTTAAAGGCTGAAACTTAATCTCTTTGTTCTGACTACTGATAAAATGTATTCCCTAAAAACCGTCTTGTTTTTTGAGGTTTTCCCCCAGTTCTCTGCGGATGATGCACACTAAGAGTTGTGTCTTCCCAATCGCTTTCTGAACACTGAATAAGAATACTTCTGAATCTTGGTTACATTGATCTTCACATTTGAGGTCTCTTCTGCAAGGAAGTGAATGTCCATCTATTCCCAGGATTTTCATGTCTTTCCCACACAGTTTGTTACTCATGACATCTTGAGCAGCTTAGCTCAGCCTGGAGAATTAACTTAGATCTCAGTGTTACAGAGTTGCACATTTGTTTGCCATTTATGAAAACTATAAACAGCTGAGACTTTAGGAAGTCTATTCATAAGCATTAGAGACTGACAAAATTATGTACATGTCTCCATTTCTGAAATATTCAGCAGCTAATTTAGAGGTTTCTGAGGTTTAACATAGGTTTAGAACAGAAGCTTTACAATTCTAGAAAATAAACTGTTCCTTTTCATTACCTCAGATGCTATTTGGTACACGGATTTGAAACTGTGCTCATGCTGACTTGTGCAGGGGCAAAAAGGACCAAGTGTCAGAAGCTGACTTGCCTGTCTCACTTTTCTAGAAGGCCTAACATTGCTGTGAGATGCTGTACAGAGAGTATCTTTCTAGAGAAAATAAATCCTGTTGAAATGTGGAGACAGGCAGAAGGGAAGCTGCTTTGTTTATTTATTTCTAAATCACCTGAAGATGTTCAGTAAATTGCAAGCCCTGGGGATCATTATTTATATGCAAATTTTAACATAATTTGTCAAACTGCTTCTGGTGTGCCATTGGCAAATTATTCAGAAGGATATTCTTAGTGCTCTTCTCTCCAAATGCTGTCAAGGTAAAATACTTCTTGCTAAATACGGAAAGCTAGGAAGAAAATTATTATGATATTGCACAGTTCACCAGAAAATGTGTTTGTCTAGGTTTTCTGCCTACCTGTTTTCTACGTGCTCAGAAATACTCTAAGACACTATTCTACCAGGTGTCTATAACATTTAAGTTTGTTCAAATACTGATGGGATATAGGAACAGCTTCTCTTTCTAAAGGGACAAAACCTGAGGCATATTTGGTCTGTTTTTACATAATTGCCTTTGATCTATATTAGTCACACTTCCTCTAAATGTTTTTAACTTGCACATCACTGATTTCGCTTAGCTCCAGGCTTTTCTGAGAGCTCTCTAAGTATTACCTCTTATTTGTAGAAACAGGAGTCAAAAGCTGGATCACTCCTTTGTTGTTGCCTTTGGGCTGGGTAAGTGGCACAGACCCCTCATCCCAGCCTTCATAAAGCACTGGAACTCCTTTACTTCTGCCATCCTTTCAGGCTTAGGAGATGATGGGGTGCAAAGACACCCTTATAGTCTTGTACTTCTGCACTGGTGTTAGCGGTGATGTGCAGAAGATCAGTAGTTACCTCCTGAAACAAGGACAATTGCAAAGGAAAAGAGCCTGTGCCTCATCAGGACAATTCTGCATTTCTCTCTTGAAAATAAGATGAGAATGGCAACTTTGTATTATTGCTTACAGCTACATTGAATCTGACAACAATTTCCTGTTATTAGGAGTATTAGTGAAAAGGAAATTTTCACTAATTTTCACAGTCCTGTGTGGGGACAACACATTTAGGAGCTTTGGCAATGTCTCAGAGGGACTGGGATCATCAGTTTGTTACATTTACACAGTCAGGTCTCCTTGAGAGAAACTGAGTGGCCCTGATGTGAACAGTACAGACTTAACATTAATGCCTGTTTCGTCCTTTAGGGCTATATTGTCTTCACCTCTGAGACAATGTACAGTTTTCCAGTGATGCTGTCACTGCTATTTCTTTTCTCTTAATAGTCCGTTACTGCTTCAGAAGTAACAGAAGTAACTTCTGGTCACTTTAGAAGAGATCTCTCAATAATTTAAAGACTTTTCCCAGTCTTTTTGCACTAAATAAATTCCATCCAGATCCAAATATTACTTCTTTATTGACCCAAGGGTCTGCAACAGTCTTTTTTATCTGAAATGGAAGGCTCCAGTCACACAATTGACGTATCATTCGGTTTAAAGAAGAGCAGGTGTCTGGTTTTGCCTAAAACTTTTTAAAGATGCTAAACATAAGTCAGGTAAGTATTATGTAAACACACCTGTGACCTCAGGTGAAAAAAACTCTCAGCATGTATCAAAGCAGCCCAGAAAAAAGATAAAATCACTGATATTTATGTTGAAACTACAGGTAGGCAAATGATCTTTTCTGTACAGGCAATTTAACACGTAAGTGCAAGAATGCACATAAAACTAAAATGTAAATTTAAACTTAGATTACCTTTGTGTAAAAAATGCAATTTTAGGAAATTAAATAGTGCTGCAGGTGGGAATGAGTTTTGTTGGCCAGTTACAAAGAATCCACCATGTAGGATATAAACTAGATTCTGAAAGATGACTCACAGACTTAATGAGTGGTAACATTAAACCTCATTTTACATTTCTGAATATTCTGAATAGTAACACATCTTGCAGTGAGACCTTCAAAGTACCTGTATGATGAAAGATCGTACAGCTTCTTTAGAAGACTGGCTTACGTGATTTGAGGTCTGTTATCTCTTTGATAGTCAATAAGACTTAACTGCTTGTGAAATTTTTACTCATTTCTTTTTTAGTGGAGACAATTTTATGTAGCCAACATTTCAGTTTTCCTAAACAAGCCATTCTAAGAAGATTCTTAAAATGAATTTGAAATAGAGGATCTCTGAAGGAGGAAGAAGAAGGGAAGGTAAGAAAGAAGAGTGTACTCTGAAATGCTATCTTTTCACACTAAAAAATGTTGACTGAATCTTTTAGTGATTATTTAACCGTACTGAACTCTTGCATTAAACGTCTTTAAAGCTTTTTTATTTGTGAAGCTGAGCAAATTGCCAGTGTATTGACTTGAAAGAGTTTTTTCCATTGTCTTCAGGTTTCATTCCATAGGCTCTGTGTGACCTCACATCTGTTTCCATACACTGAGTTGCCATGGAGCTTTCTCGTGATGGAAAGCTCAAACAAGCTAAGACAGAAAACATGCATGTGGATCAGTGTTCTGGAAAAAATGACTAGATACCTTTTGACTTCAACTGGATACATCAGTATTAAAATTAAATACAGTAAAAAAATTATGTGCATGCTTGCCTGGTGCTGAAATTAAAATGACAAAAATGGATATTTGCTGAATAATATGGTACATGAAATTATACTCTTCATCCGAATGTTATCTAATTTATGTCAGTGGAAGACCCTAGTCCAAAACCAACACCTATTTGTTAAAGTAATTCAGTAATAGTGGGAGAATCTAGCACTAAAGGATAAGTATTATAGAATGGAACATCTCTTTTCTTTCACTGTTTCTAGCTGTATAATAAGACTACTAACCACAGACACAAAAAGATAGCTCATAGTACAGGAGCAATGAAAATGTTAACTCTGAGATGGTCGAAGGTGTTGCCTAAAATCAAAACTATATTTTTACATATTAAAAATTACTGAATTTTATTGCTATAACAAATAAAAAAGATAGGGAATAAGGAAGGAATGTCATTAAAATTTATTCTTTATTTCCAGGATTTTATCTTAACTCGTATTCTGATATCCCTCATTAAATTCAAAACCAGATGCAACCAAGTTTATCTTTTTCTGTGTAAGACTAACCTTTCCTCTAAACAAAGTTCACTAAGAACATTGTGTTGATGCCTGGGAGAAAGTACATTTACATCTACCAAAATCATACCAAAGTGACGTCTTCCTTCATGCCTCCTGGTAATGGCTGGTAAGTAGAGTAACAGTAAGGTCTAATACCACCTCCTAGAATTCTGCAAATCATTCACAATTGAATGCAAATTATGGCCAAATCTGCCTCAATTCTGGTTTAATTACAGCCCCAAATTTTGGCCTTGCTTCAAACAAACTTTCAAAAGACCTGGGCTGAGTTCTGAGTGTACCACCTTGCAGAGCATAGGAGAATACTCTAATACATATGTACAAAGGATGAAGGATTTATGGTTTTGGATCTCACCCAAGCCAAATTTGGAAGGCATCACTGAAATTTTCTTTGAACCCTGCACTTAAGGCAAACCTGGTGAAATTCCAGGTGAATCAAAACCAGTGCAAAACCCTTTTTCTGTATCCTCTTGTGAACCCACGTTATTTCAGCATTTTAAATCCATATAAAATAAACCTATATAAAATAGATGCACATGGTTCTAGAAGGGCAGGAATCTGGCTCTGTAAAGGCAGAGGCCTAACTTGGTCATTTTTGAAAGTGAAGAGTGTAATGGAAGACTGGATTAGAATGAGTATTAGGATAATTTAAAATATACTAAGGCACCTAGGATAGCAAAGTTTGATCTCATACAGGATGTTTTCAGTAGGCTAAGAAAACCATTTTCTCACTGGATTGCATTCAGACAATGTCTCCTCAATGAGAACAAGGTGGAAATGGGTCCCCCAGGTACTGCAGGTACACTAATAGTATTACACCTTCATAGGATATTAAGTTCTACATTTAACCAGGATATATCGTCATCTCTGCTGGTCACTGAAGAGCATCTCTAACATTCCCTGTCTACCCCAGCAATGTCCAATAACAATAGCACTGTCCCTGTTTAGAGCGGATGTATTAAACCTCTTGATATACATGTGTATCTTGGAAGAACAAGTCAATGAGTCATTTGAAGAGGCATCTTTTTGAATGTTATTTCATTTACAAGTAACAACACACTGAATTTGCAAATGTTAAAACAAAGGGGAAGTTTCTTGTTAGCTGTCAGCAGCACAAGACTGTTTAGTTCCCTGTTATTAAAGATCTGGGACATTATATAGACATTATATACTTTCTCCTCAGCTACGTTATTTCTTAAAGCTGGGAGAGAATGCGTGATGGTGCTGGCTGTATTCTAATACACTGTCCATGCTCTTTTGAGGGATGAATATTCTTCATTGCGTTTAGGATGCCAAGGCCCTTCCATCTCCTGAAACACACATAAACAACAAAAAAGTTTCCCTGTCTGCTGTGGAAAACTGAGGTGGCATTGTGCTGAGACCATGTTTAGTAATTCACTAGGACATAAAACTGCAATGCAACTTACTTCATCATGTCTAACAGCAAAATTATATTTAATCTCTAAGGCTAAGGACAAGATTGTTGCCATTTTCTTTTCTTCTTTCTCTGTCAGGCTTTGGCTTTGATACAGGATTGAAAAATTGAACAAGAGCCAATTGAAAATGAGGTGTTATGTGACATAAATAGTGCCGTCTCTGATGAATGAAAACTTCATCAGTTTTAAGGCTTGTCTGTTTGAACAGTGTCAGGATGCTATGGATAATAAATAAGTAACAAATAAAAAGATAAATTGATGGCTGTTACCACAAATAGAATAGAAAAGGTTAAGATAGCCAAGGTTATCCATTGTTCCACAAACATGGACTTCATTTATGGTGCAATATTGTGTTCTATAACTACTTTTTGAACAATTAACAGTAGTTTTTGAAATATGAAAAATGAATAGTTGCAGATACAGGTATACTATTTGAATATCAACTGACTCAAAGCATATCAATGAAGTACTTTTATTGCTCAGAAATGATTAAAAGTGATCGGGTTAAAAAAAGTGTAAACCTGCTCAAAGCACTGAAATATTTGCACTTTTTACATTTGGATATTATAACACTGCTATAAGTGAATAGTGGATCCACATAATTCTTTACAAGTGATTTAAAACCCCACAAAAATCTTGATTCTTCTTTGGTTTATACTGACTGTAAATACATTTTGTGGAGTTAGTAGTTAGATGGGTCTAAAAATGTGGAAAATTCACAGAATTTGTTAAAGTCATTTTCCAATAGTATGGCACAAGGTGAACACTTAAAACAACTTCATTGTTCCCCAGTTTTCTTTTGATTTCTGGTATTTTAGAGATACTTTTTAAAAGCCAAGCCTTTACAAATTTGTGTCTCCCTGTTGTATACTCTCCAGTACAAGTCTTCTCCTTTACTTTTTTCCCCACAGTGTTTCTGGGTATCACTTTCTCTATACAGATCTTTACTCTTTTAAAATGTCATGCTGTATTCCTTTTCTCTTCCCCTTGTTTTTCTGTCTTCTCTATCAGACGGAATGTCATCCTGCACATCTTTATACTGCATTAAAATTGATTTGAGTGAGCTTTAAGGAAGAAGAAGAAGAGTGCTGAACTCTTTTTGGAGTAAGTTCCATTAGCACTTAATACAGCTGTCATATAGTACAGCACGGTGCTATGCAGAATATAATGAGAAAAACTAAACTGCGACTATTTTTAAACTCTATGCTTCTAAGACTACAGTCTTGCTGACTTTAGGAGACACTAACTTATTACATTTATTACCTCTGATATTACTTTAACTGTCTAGAGTTGATTTAAATTCAATATTTGGAATTGTAGTTGCATTTCCGAATATTAGGAAATATGCTAAAGCCTTTTTCTTTCCATATCACACTCTGTCATTTATTGCTTTATTTTCAACATATCTGATATCAAACAAATAGTACACAAATTCTGAATCCAGAGAGTTTACTCTGTTATGTTGTCCAAAGGAGAAAAATTGGGCCTAATGCTGTTATTTTCACCCACCATTTAAAAGTTCTACCTAAAATATTTTACTAGCAAATTTCTCTTGTGCCTGCAACTCTACCAAATGTCTAATCTAATGAAATCACCACAATCAAATTTCCAATCTCGGAAAGCGTGTTAATTCATGAATAACTTTAAGCATAGGGTAGTCTTGCTGAAGTCAGTGTAAAGCTTGGCTCATGCTTAGTTGCATAGCTGGATCAGATCCCAAGAGACTATTAAGAAAGAAATTGCAGTGGAAGACATTTTAAAAGTTTACTCTCAGAATAAAAGATATGTAAGTGTTCACCTGCACAGTGCACATGGCTAAACACCAGGAAATGGCATCCACAGGTGGTATGTTCAAAAGTGCCCCAGAGAGACATTGATTCCCTAGGGGCATTAAATAAGAGTTGGTACTTCTTTCAGAAGTATTTTTGAACATTCCAGCCTAACAGATGCCACATAAAAGTTCCTTAAGAAAATGGTTAGATAAGATCTATTATGATGTCAAATATGAATACAAAAATAGGTGCCTAGGGCTACAGGAGACAGATAATAATAAAAGACAGTGCAGGAGTGGCTGAAAATAAGCTCGTTGACTTAAGAAATAATTTTTGAAAAATCTATTTATTTTTATAATAAAACTAAAGATAGAGAAAAAAGAAATCAACAACCCACTGGAAGAATTATTGGTGTCTCTGAAAGTGGGGTGAGGAGTCATAGTTTTTATTCGTACAAAGTCATTCAAGATTTTGCTAAAAACATTTAAAACATTTCCCTAAAGGATAATAACTAAAATGTACCATATTGTCTCAAAGGGCAGTGAATTTGTCAAGAAACCTAGATTTTTAACTTCTTATCTTGCAAGTGTTTTTCTTTCACTTTGTTGGTGATGTTAGTGAATATTTGTCATTTATGGTAAGGAAAATGAACTTGGTGTGTGAATAGCTTGACATTCAAAATCGAGGTTTCATTGTGGAAAGAGTCATGCAGATGCTTAGCACTGATATTAGCAGTACTACTCATTTAGTGAAAGTCAATAAATGTACAGAACTTTGCATAAATGAGACAATATATACAAAGTATCAAATTAATTTTTAGATCCTTACTGATGATGGAAAATCCTATTCTTTCAATTTTAATTTTTAAACTTTATTTCTCGGTATCTCAATGAGTGATTTTGATAACTTTTCTATTGAAATAATAAAGAAGTATGTTGTTAATTATTAATCAGTATTTCTGAACTTGATACTCATCTGTACTACTAAGGTATGTGTCCAAACTAAACTGGATTTCCAGTAAAGTCTGTTCCTTCCTGTTGCATCACATATCAGCCAACCATGAAACCAAGACACCGACAGTCCACTGCAGGACTGTAGTTTAAAAGTCATCTTGCCAGCCTTCAAATTTCAATTTGTTTGCAGATCTTCTTTCAGGAAATACATCATCAGAGCACCAATCTTTCTTAGTAGAGGTGCTGTGAACACTTCTAATCCTGAATGTACTCTCCTGTGTACTGAAATCAGATTAGTTTTTCTGTATTGGGTTCTACTGAGTCCAAGACAGATTGTTCCACTCAATAACACTATCCAAACTGTTAATGCTATTTATTACTATTTACAATCTAGACGAGAGAAAATGGAAAATAAAAATATTATAAAAATGCATGAAATTCCCAATGGAGTATACCTTTATAAATGGCAGTGAGGAGACCATCCCCAACCCAGGTGGTTTATGATGCATACTGTTTCAAGAAGAGGGCTTTAGCATAAAATTTTGGCCTTATTCAAGTCGATAAACTTCTTTCCTCCTCCTAAGGCTGCACATTCTTTATGTTCTGTTCCTTATTTACTTTGTGCTTGACCTTATAAAGAGAGCCCACATAAATCTAAGCCTCTGCATTGTTCTGCTGAAATCAGCAGAACTACTTCCAGTTGCATAAAATCAAGCACATGAATTTTTGTGGGATCAGTGTCTCGCTTGAAGAGACCTGTTCCCTACACAAGGAATGTTATCTTCCTGTGTGATGTTTAAAGTATGCATGAAGTTGAAAACAAAGTTGTGGGCAAACCATATTCCCAAAGCTATGCAAGCACCTTGCCCTCATTTGGAACATCTCAAAGGTCCATTCAATCAATTAGATTTTGATGATCCTGCTTGTCATTCTTCTAAGCTTCATTTTGAAGGCTAGAAGACGTGATGAAATTCTGTACTGGATCAGAGGAGAATAATTAATAAGCATTATACACATGCTAAGAATGACAAAGTTAGGCACCCATTTGGTATTTCAGTACCAAGTTATAATTATTTGATTTCAGGACTATGCTAGCAGTATATCCTAGCCAATTTTAAAACCAATGGTGTTAAGTACTGAAAACCAAATAAACATAATATGCAGTTTCTAAAAAAGGGCAATGTATATATTTTGTAAATACATATCCACATTCTTATTCAACAAGTGCTAAACGAACTTAATGAACACGATTTACCCTGAACTTCCCATTACAGCTATTTCTCCCACCTTTTTCCTTTCTTTTTATAAACTGTACTTATTGTTGTGACTGTGTTTATATGTATCTTCAAGGTACTTAAAATGTTTTTACTATAATTGAGATATGTAATAATATTATATTAGTATTCCAATAAACAAATAGCAAAATGTTTCTTGATAGACAGTAATATATATCAAGATGCTCTGTGTGTATATATAAATACACACACACACACACACTTATATAAAAACATGTACTTTCCTTGATAGATGATTGTATATACATATGATTATACAAACCACAGAAGATGTGTACATTTATCTTTACTTTCAGGGGATTGTTTAAGGGTAAAAGTAAATATAATACTAATACTAATACTAATAAATACTAATAGTAATACTTTATTGTTATTGTTATTGTTGTTGTTGTTGTCGTTGTTATTTATTATTATTATTATTATTATTATTATTATTATTATTATTATTATTATTATTTTTATTATTTATTTTAAACATGAATAAATTAAAGCCTCCTTTGATTTTTTTTCCTAGGGTTTTTTTCAGCTTAAGTACAGGCTTGTTTAAGTTGCACTCCTCCGTCAGGCTGGTCATGAGGGCTGTCTTCAGTAAGAAAACACCTGTGTAAACCCAGGCTCCAGACCCATACTCCATGAGGTACTTCCATGCTGCATCTGCCTGAAGAAGCCTCTGGAGTACCAGAAACCCTACAGGCCCACATAACATTCCCAGGCAGGTTTTCTAGCACTTGCCCCACACTGCACTTGTTTGTTTTACATAGGACTTTAATGCACAATGAGGACATACATGTAGACCTGCTATCAACATTGCTCTTGCCAGAGAATTAGTGTGTAATAGTTGCAAGGTTTCGGAAAGGTGAGATACTGAACCAGAAACTCTGGTGAGAGTTACTCATGGGGAGAAGCACAACCAGCAACAAACAACTGCTCTGGCCACTGTTTTGTTCC
Source organism: Mycteria americana (assembly GCF_035582795.1). Classification (NCBI taxonomy): domain Eukaryota; kingdom Metazoa; phylum Chordata; class Aves; order Ciconiiformes; family Ciconiidae; genus Mycteria; species Mycteria americana. The sequence continues at coordinate 117,158,221 of NC_134365.1, forward strand.
TGTTTATGTATTAAATGTGAAGAGTAAATAATCTTATTCCCGGTTTAGAGAGGCCTGTTGAGCCAATTCATAACTAAAATTGAACCCCCAAGTCTGACTTTCAGAAGTATCTTCTTGAGGATGTCTGTAAGGACTACTTATTCAAATCTTCCCAACACTGTTTCCAGGGAAAGATCAAATGACAGTAGCAGTACTCATAAGTACTAATTAACTTCTGGATCTTCCATTGCCACAACAAAATTGATAGATTAGAAATGTAATGTGAAGTCATATTAATCTATTCTCCAATGACTTAAAAAATTTTTGGGAACACAATCCTAGATGGTTATTTAGCAATTTATAAATACATAAGAAATGTTAATGTACTCTAATAGCTTACATTAGCTGTGTAAAGACAGGTTACTGAATTGCAGTTTAATCTCTTTAAGAAGGCAGAACACAATTGCTTACTGTACTTTGGTGTTAGAAATAACATCAGCTTTAATTGCTGCAATGAAATGGTTCTCTATATATTCATATTTGTTACTTTTGCTTATTTCTTTTTGTATCTCATTTGCCTCTGAAAGTGAGCCCACACCTGGAATACATCTTATGCTATGCTACACGCCAATATCCCTACAGAAGCTATTCTAAATAAGTCTGTGGGATAACCAGACAACTAACCACGATGGAGCTACAGAAAGCTGACCTCCTTCTAAAAGCAAACAACTACTTTTGCCAAAATGGGTTCCGTTAAAATTGAATGTCTACCATATCCTAGACATGTGCTTACCTTGGCTGTAGCATATGTAGCCTTCCCTATACTTAGCATAAAAAATAGTTAGAGAAGCAATTTTAGCTGCTGTGAACGACACTGTAAATGTCTTCTATAATCTAACTATAAATGTCTGGCATTTCATGTCAGGAATTATGTGATGATCCTTTTGGAAGAAGGACAGATGAATGACCTGCCTTTAAACTAAAGTGAATCTTTTCCTGCAATTATTCAGGAGGAGCTAACTAGAAGAAACAGTTTCCACAGAAATCAGGTGAATGAAACATCAGCTCTGACTCCTTCTGTATTCAGATGTTCAACAATGTCACTAATGACATAAACTAGTTTTATGCTAATACATATAGAAAATAGTGCCTCTACTCTCTGTTTTCTCTGGGCAATCTAGATATAAATCGTTGCTAAATATGAATATTCCTTTAAATAAATTCAAAACTATGGCGGACAGCACATATTTTTCATTTTCTTATGAAATACTCTTGGACAATGGTATCACAGGTCATTATTTTTCTTTTTGCAGTTGAGTGGGAAAAAAATGTAAAGTGCAAAGTGTAAATTCAAATATTTTCTATAGTTATTGAAATAATTGTTAAAAAACAGAATATGAACTAAATAAATACAATCCATATTGAAACTTGTCAAATCACTGCATTCTCAGAAGAATTAAAAAAACAGAGAACAGCTGTTATGTTTGAAGTTTTGTGGGAAAATAGCCCTTTGTGTATTTTCAATAGCTTATGTCTTTTTGAAGCCCTTTGGATGATTTATGTTAAAGATAGACTGAAGTTAGGTGGGTGCATGAAAGTCTGCCAAGCAAAGCATAAAGAATTCCATAACTCCTTAATGTGATTACTTTTTTCCCCTCAAAAGCAATGAACAATAATATAGCAAGGCTACCTGCACAGACAAACCAAACTACCTACACAAATGCATACAACGAAAAAGTCTCTTCTCTATTTGCTCTTAAATGTCCTCCAGTGCTCCAGGATTGCTACTTGCTGTATCAAATCTCAAGTTGTAAGAAAATGCACCCCAAATCCATTAGTAAACAAAGACATTATCAACATTGCTCACGTCAAATCTTTCTTGCACCAGAGGAATTTATTTCTGTTACAAACTCACATGTTCATAGAAAACTGTCCTGGGACACGATAGCTTGCTTCAGCATGTTTCATAAAGGCTTCCTGTGGAGGAACAACTGGAGGTGGATACTTCATTAAACTGTTCTGCCAAAATGAAGTCCACCACATGGCGTTAGCCGCATGGGCACAAGGTCTCTTTCCATAGTGACAAATGCACACTGATTTCTGCAGATAAATGCCTGCTTCCTCAGTGCCAAATCATTTGCACAACATGCTCTTTTAGGCCCGCTGGCAGTTACACTGCGCATCAGCCGGACCCCAGGAGGAGGTGACATATACAAAGAAAGTGCTGTGTTTGGACACCTTCAAACTGAACTTAGCCTTCTGAGTCCCCTCCTACTGTCAGCACACCTTATGGCTCCAACAAGATACCAGTGTCTGAATGCTCTTTAGAAGCAGGCAGAGGATCTTTTGGGGCCCTAACCTGACTGTTTGGAGTACTTGTGCAACCCTCTAATCTGCTCTGTCTTTTGGTTATCCTAATTGTCGCAAACAAAACCACAAAACCAGCTCACTCGTATGGGATGTTGCTTCCTCAGCACTTTTCAGTGTTCCCTCAGTGGGAGGCCACTTGTCAATCAAAATTAAATTCCAAGCCACATTCTCCCAGTGACTCAGAACTAACCACTAGAGACTCAAGTAAGGTCAAACAAGACACATTCTTTAAAGCTTCAATGAAAGTATCTTTTCATGCCAAATAATCTTCCCTAATGTTTATATGGCCCATATCTTCATTCTCAGTTGTTTATTTAGAGATACTAGAAGTGCCATAGGCAATTATGTTAAACATCATATAACAGTATTAGATAAATAGAAAAGAATTGCATCTGTATGTATTTTTTCCACATTTTAAGTATTTCTTAAATGCTTTTAAAGGATTTTTGCTCAACCAGGATCCGAGAAAAAGATGAGATCACTTCCAATTTGAATATGGAAGTTCTGCCGTCTATGTATGAAAGAAATAAGGACTAACTGACTTTTAGGCAACGTAATCAATATCCCGTCCTGAAAATAACTACTTGTTGTCCTAGAATAGGGTCCAACCGAGGGATCACATAATATTTTTGTAACAAACACATTGCTAGGTTTTTATCTGTGAGAATTGCTGATGTAACAATGGGGTACTGATGTGACAATTTCTAAATGTGGTATTGAAACGCTGCTGGGCAGATATTGCAAAATATCATTTATTAACAGTCATTTAATTGTTTTTTATGTCTCCTTTATTTTTGTTCTTTAATTTCCTAACAGTAAAGTTTATTGATGGAAAAACTTCAAGAAGATAACTGATACTTAAGAGTATTTACCAATTTAGAATGTATTTTTAATGATGATAGATATTTACGCTAAAATGTAATTGTATCTGTCACAAACCTGAAGAAAAAGATTCATTCCAGGTGATCTTCTATAGTTTAACAAAGAGTCAATGTGTATATTCTGAATTTTGGGGAGCAAGCACACACATGAAAATTTACAAGCAATTCATTGACTGAAACACATCTGAGTTTTGTCAAATAAATGGATATGATGGATCACCAACACCTACAAATAGATAAGGGCCAACACCAACAAATAACTCTGTGACACTACTGAAGTCCCTATACGGAGCATATATTATATTAACTGCAGTCCTTTTTCTAACAAACCACTTACCAGATTATGAAATATCATTGTTAATTTCTCTGTCATACTGTTTGTGACTCCTCATATCTCATGTATACAAATAGAGAGGGAGGGAGAGAGGGAGAAAGAGGGAGACAGGGAGAGAGAGAAACGGGCAGGAACAGGGAGGTAGAGGAATAGAAGGAATTTCCTATTCAATTGTGTACTGGTATGATTTTTAATTTTTGCATATGCAGTAACTTTGGTTTTAAAGAACAGAATTAAGGCCATTGATAGGGCATTAGAAAGACAGCTGATGCAAATGACTTCTCACATACTTTATAAGGCATACATGAATTCATCATCAGAGCAGAGCACAATTTAAAAGCCTTGTTAAAGCCTGAAGTACCATGTAAAGATCTTAGCTATCATTTATCCAGAGAGGAGGCTTCTCCAGCAATAGGATTTCAGAAGATAAGGCAGCAAGACTTCCATCCTCCTCCCTTCCTCCTTCAAGTCCTGATGGGAAGGAGCAATGCCAAGGATGGGACTAACCATGGGAGAGATAAAGCATATAAGAGTCTGGGAAAGATACATAAATCAAATTGAAGAAATCCTCTGTACATCACTTATCTGTGAAGACACAGTAATCTGGACTAAAAAAGCCTGGTAATTTAGTACAAAACACTAAAAAAGCCCATAGACATGCTTTCTCTAACTGATTATAATGGTATCTAAGACAGCTATACCCTTGAAATAGTTTGCAGGCCCTCCAGTAACGTTCACTCCTTTCTATGTTTTAGAAACAATCAGAACAAAGATACACAGTTGTCTTTTCATGTCTGTGTGCTGTCAGTAAATACAAGCATTTGGTACCCAATTCTGCCTATTTGCAGTCCTCGTGTTTTTAGTGTCATACAAAGGTAAAACAGGAAAGGACATTATAAAGTGTTTATCTCTGCTGTCACTGAACCCAATGAGAGTTTTCTGTTACTGAAACCAGAGAAAACAAATAAAACTGGATGAATAGTGCAGTTAGCTAATAAGCTTTTGGAGATCAGATTAAAATCTTGATGAGCCACATGTGTATTGAAGTTAGTTAACATTGAGCAATGCATACTAAGGATTATGTATTTCACATTTGATTTCAAAGGAAGTTGGGGAATAAATTCAAAGTTTGAAATCACAAAGGGCCAGATACACTATCAATCATCTTTCAGAAATGGGATAACCTATGATACTGAGGAATTATTTTCTTCACTGAAGGAAAAACTAAAAAAAAAAAAAAGATAATCTATCTTTCTCTGATCTTTGAGAAACTTAGGAAACCTCCATTAATTCAACTTGAGGCATTTAAATGTAAAGGGAAAAAATGAAGGTAACAAAATAAATGACGAGACATACATATCCTGCAGGCCAGTTATACTAGATCAAGTCTGATCACACCAGGAGAATGCATATGAGAAGGAAAGAAACATTCTGTATCTTTCAGTTTACATAAATTGGCTAACACATTCTTCTGTAGGTCGTTGCTAATCTATTTGGCACTTTTCTAATTGACATTAGTATGCCTTGAGTAATCTCTGTTTTCCCAGTTTCATGAAACCTTATGAGAATTATTTTCTCTAGAGACCAACTGTCATGGTGCCTTCTACCAAGATCTACTTGGACGGGCAAGACAAAACAAACTAATGAGTTGCTAGAACTGTGTACCACAGACTAGATCCCTTCCCCTCTTGCCTTGTTCCACAAGTCCAAATAAATAAACCAGAGACTATGAGACATTAAGATAAAATACGGGAATTCCCATCCAGATTTTGCTTATTTTTGTTTCCTCCCAAAAGTAGAAATAAACCTCTTTCATGATTATATTATCTGCTCCAGATTTAATGTTATTATCTTAATAAGTTTGTGGGTTTTTGGAACTGTTTGAAAATAATTTAGGTGACATGACATCTGGTATTTTGGTGAAAGATCTTTCGCTCCAGAAACCCCCTTTTTTTTGGGTATTACTGGAGGTAGCGTTAAACTATAAGTGAAAATATGAACAGAAAATTTTTTTTTCCCTAAATTCTCATATCTTAGAACAATAAGCAAACAATGGCTTTTATTTTAGCATAAAAGCCCCCAGATATGGTTGCATAAATCTTTCTCCTAGTGTATGAACACGAATGAGTACGCTCCACAGCTTTGTTAGTGGCAACACTTCCAGACTTACAGTCCTCCATCCCCCCCTCCCTGTCCTCACTCTTCCACTTGTCCCATTTACCCTGTTCCCATTACTGCTTCAGTGTTGGTAATCGCTGCAAAGAAAAAGGCTGAAAAAGCATCTCCACTACAGGATTTGTCTCCTTGTGTGTTGGATGTCTGAAGAAAGTTCAAGTTGCAAAACATTTTATGCAACTCATTCATTGTTGGAAAACTGTCAATAAATACGCTCCAGAATTTTGTAGAATACAAAGCATGTCAGGGCCTTGAATTTCCAGCCAGGACCAGTTTCTGAGATCCTACATGGTCCTTCAAATCTGCTATGCTCTGTTTGATCTTTTTTAAACTGAGACACAAAGAACACTGGATATGCCAAACCTATTAGCAGCTTAACAGATAATTAATTTACTATAATGCCAAAAAGCTCTCATTGCACTTCTGCACTATCTTGCCTTGTCTTGTAATCCATAGAAAAACCTTGCTGCTTAAAGGAAGTTAGAACAGAAGATGACCGTAAAACTATTAATGAAAGTTTGCTGTGGAGGAATTTATCTCAAAGACTTTATTCAGTGTTTGTTCATTACCATTTGCTACATTGACGCACATCTTAAAATGAATAGCTCTCTCTTATATATGCACTTGATAAAGCAAAGACTTAATTAAATATTTTCTTAGTATGAGTATGGAACTTTCTTTGAATGAGTAACTATTTGTTTTGAAAGTTATTTGAAACAGGAGGTCACTGAACATGGAAATACTACAACAAATTAGCTAATGATGCTGGCTACTTGCCATTAAATACTACAGTAAAAAGAACAGGAAGAGGGCTGGATACTGCGGAATTAGACTTCCTAGAATATTATTTCTGAAGAATGCTAAAAGAAGCTTTTCAATAAATTTGAGGAATGGCAAGAGTGGACAGCGTTCATACTTGCAGCTTAGAGTTTCCAACTTTAGCAACTGAAATAAGTTGGTTATATTGTTTTAATTCAGATCCTTTCTTAACAAAATATTATTTTTAACAGTGAATTACTTCTCCTCTTTTACATTTGTTTTAGTTTTCTGTTCCTAAAGAAAATACCTGAAAGGAGGAAGATATCTGTGGAACCCATTTCTGGAAACACACTTTTTATTACTGAATCAGTATCTTTAGCTCTCAACTATAGTATTATGACTAACAATTTCTCACTTATTAAAAACAAAACCCCAAAAGCTTCCTGTCCACTGCCATACCTTCTTGAGCTCTTTCTCCTTGTCTTGTAGGCATTGACTTCCAATTCTGGTAAACCTCTGTCTCTCACTCATTATATTTTCCAACCAACTTACGCTTTCACCCATGCTGCCTTTCATGGTAAGCATGTGCTTCCAATGGAAGTCTTCAGAGATATTTCATTATCTTGACATTTTTAGGTTGCTGATGTTCCTGCTTTTTGTTTTGTTCTGTATCTGAGTAGAACTTGGATAATAGAGGGTATCTTTATCATAGGAAAGGGTGAGCTAAGAGATCTTTAGATTTTCTATTGTATCTGCTGGAGTAGGAATGAGAACAGTCCTGGTGACACAGAGGAAGAGCAAAACAGGGTACATAAAGCCTCTTTCTATGCCTGTGTGGCTATGTCAAGCCAATACAGTCAATGCATCTCTATGAGTAGGCTCTTGGATTTCACAGCTGAAGGTGAGATGCTCTGTGGGCTCTGTTCACAATCTGGGCTCCAAGCAGGGAAGCCCTCATGACTTTTGAGCCCAGTACTTTCCATCGCATAGCTGTAAATCTAGAAAAATATGGGAAAGTTATGCATGAGTGTTGAGTAGTACCACAGACTGAAGTCTGATCATGCAGTCCTCTTAAAATTTGTTGAGAGAATGGTAGAGGTAAAAAGGGAAACAAGTATAGTTTAGTTTTAGCAAACCTTAAACATTTCATTTTGATTTGGAGAAAATGGCATATTAATGTCAAAATGTTTTATTTAATTTTTCATAATATGTGAAAATATTACTTTTAATATAGTCTTTGTTGTATTTTAAAACTAAAATATTTTGAAAACAAGCAATCACAATTTGTAAAACATGGTCTTTTACATTTTTAAAATTCTTTCTTCAATGAGGATCTGTTACTGAAAAGAATGGTAACTCATCTGAAGATAGAGTACACAAGACAAAAATTCACCCATACAAACATTGATGAATTCTTACCATTTACACCCAGCAGTTATTTTGGAGGATGTTTTCAAACATATGTTTTAATGACACGTTTCAAGACTGGAATTTCCCCTGCTCTCATCACAATTTAGAAACTTCATGTTAAATTCTACAGAACAAATAATCTATCTGTAAGAAAATGGAAGTTATGAGTTTCTTTTGCAGAAATTATTGGAACTTTCCTTTGTTTCTCATCTGAAAGAAGGAATGCATTGGTCCCAAGTGAATCAGAAGTTTAAGTTCATTTTTAAATACATTCTAATACGAAAAAGCAACAATAAAAATACAGATTTGCTTTTTAGAACAACATTTAATTCCATGTGTCTAAGAAGAATGCTTTCCTAAACTGAAACCTTTAAAGGAGACTTTAAAGATTTTTTTATTCTTTTGGGGAGTTTCTCCATTTGTAGAAATATTACATGAAGCTAATAGGTCAACAATCTTTCTCCTATATATACACAGCCATATTCCTGCCTATTTCCAACACTTGTTTTACTGTGCTCTTACATTCAAATAACTTTTGTCCTTTTACTCTTGAGAACACTTGCATAATTTTTTCCTTTTTATTTTGTTTTTTTTTTTTCCCCTTTTAATAAGCTTGCTTTGATTGCAAAGGTTTGGAATGTCCCCTTTCATGATGACTCTGCTTTTGTTTGGATTATGAACTGCTGCAACTCTGTAACTCAAGAGATTCAGTTTCCAAGAGTAAAAAGAGATTGATGAATTGTAGTGATATTTTCTTTATGAAGCAAAGTGCATTCCAAATATTTTTCCCATTACAAAAGTGTTCTATTTGCATAAATAGGCTATATATACACCGTATATATATATACACATGTATATATACAGAATAATCTTGAATAGATCTTTGAGGATGTAAATTTCTCCCATGACCTGATTTCTCTGTATTCAAAAATTCTGGTACAGCAGGAAACTCCAATGATGTTGAGAGTTACAGTTAACAACATACATCTAAATGGGGACATTGCAGGCATCAAGGTATGTTATTTCTGATAAGAAGATATAAGTAATTATAAAATAAGAACTAGTCAATCATCAAGACTCACTGAGCTCTTTCCTGTACTGTTATAATAAACAAAATACATTGCATTCTGTTATTGCTAAATAGTTATTTTGGAAGTAAGAGATGGGAGTAAATCTAATTTAATATTTTTTGTTTAATCTTCTTTTTCATCAGTATTCTTCTTTATTCTTTTATGTTTTACTTCTTCTGAAACATAACGTTGTGATTTTACTAAATCTGGAAAGAACATGGAACAGCTGAAAGCATGTCTTCAGATTGTAAAAATGGTACCCAATCCTCCACACTTTCTATCTTCCATGTCCAGCTAGACAAGCTTTCTAAAACATTTACTCCCAATTAAGTGGAAAATGAAGATAAATCAACACAGTAGGGTAAGGTATACTGTGTCTTTGACTTAAACTCCATAACCTCTTAACATTGAATAGAAGGTCAACTGTGTTAGATATGTAACTGATTTTAACAGAGATTGATGCCTGCTTGAGACTTTGAATGAAATGAAGTAATCTGTTTTGTGTTCAACTACAGACTGAGAATTTAATGTATCAATTTATTTTATAAAAGTATGGCTATTAATCCTTGTATTTTCATGATCTTCAAACATTTATTTAGCTATAGGTACTATATATGAATTAATGCTGATGAGTTCTTTTTTTTTCATTAATATAAAATCACAATTACAGTGTGAACACAAAACTAAAATTACATTTGCTAAGCCTTCCTTGTTAGAAAGCAATAAGTTAGCATAAAATAACATTAAGGGGAAAAAAAGTAATTTAAAATGATATTGCAACAATTGAAATAATGAGTTCATCCAATATTTGTCTTTGGAGAGTAAGAGGTTAGTAATTTTAATATACTTTTCTCATGACTAACCTCACAGTTCTTTATTTTTCTAAAAACGTGCAAACTTCCAAAGCACGTGTGGATTTATTTCCTGTATTTTTAGTAAGACCATTATTTCTTTTAATAAACTCAAAATTTATGGGTCTGAACTGCTCCCACTAAAGACAGCATCATGACCATTATCTGCTCCTCAGCAACCTAGAATTATAAAACGGTTTCCTCCTTTTTCTTTGTCATAGTGTCTACATACCAGGATGGATTTCTAAAATAGACTTCATTTATGTGCTTTGAGAAAAGACACTATGTGAGTATAGCTTATAAGTATCATAAACGTGCTGGTTATGGTTGTCTGGTTAAAGGTAAGGTTTTTTACACACACACAAATACAACTGCTATGACACAAAAGGACTACAGAATGTCTCCAGTAAGAATTTTAATCCTAATTTTTTGTTTACAGAAGTAATTTTCATAATAAATGGACTCATTTATGGGTTAAAGTATAATTTTACGTATGGCCCTCAAGACATAGAATTTATAATATTTTCCCTTTAAAAATTGATAAAAATTCCTTCCCGAAAGAAAAATGTGGTCTCTTTATACTTTCCATGCAGTAATAGGCATTGAATTTTATATTTTTTTCACATTTTTAATGTTTAAAGATGATTAACGACTTCTTTGATTAAAAAAAATTCTCTCCGCTTACTTCCTTGATTTACTACATTATCTTGATGCTGCTACTATCTATTTTTCCCAGTGCAACAAAAGTCACAGGCCCCTTAAATTTAGTTGGTCCCTTGTAAAAGGTCACTGGGCATTAGGATCCCCTTTCAGGGAGAGGCTAAACTTTTATGGGAGGTGGAAATCTTTGCTATCAGTCACTGCCTAGCATAGTACTTGCAAATACTTTGGACACTGAGATGGAAAACTCAGAGTTGAGGTTTATATATTAAGGGAGGAAAAGAAAACAACCTCAAAACAAAACAAAACAAAACAAAACAAAACACAAACCAGAGCTAGTGCCAGAAACCATATACCAGGAAAAGCCAGTTCTCTCCATCTTTAACTACTAGGTACAAGGCATGAAAGACTACTTCCAGATCCCACTGAAGTTCATGAGGATGTTTGCAATCAACATCAGGAGGTAGGATCAGACCATTATTTTTCTAGCTCTGGTTAACCACAAAATATTAGAAACTAAAATGATGGCAGATTTATTTAAGGAAAAGTGGGTTGAGGCAGTTTTTAATAAGAGTCTAAGATTTCATTATCACCTTCCCTCTTCCTTTTGATGCCCTTGTTGCTGGCTTTCTCATATCGAAACCCATGTATTTCCAACTATAAATATTAAAAAAACCTACAGCAGTAGTTCTTCAAATGGCATATCGTGATACAAAGACGCCGCAGTAAATACAGAGCTTCTCCAGTGGGTTGTTGCTGGTGGTGATGCTGGGCATGGGACAGTGCTTCAAGGAAGCGCAGGCTGAAGTACCGTAAGAAAAAGCAAGGGGCAAAACTAAGGAAGTTCTCTCCCTGCTCCTGCCCTTGAGTTTGCCTCAGCCACCTCCTTCCAGCCACATTTCCTGCTCTGCCCCAGCCACCCCACAGTAACTCAGTTCCCAGTGCCTCAATATGTTGGAATAGCCTCTCTGACTTCTGTGCGTGTGCACATATAGATACATAAAACACTGGAAAAAACTGTGTTGCAGAAAAGAAGATGAGAAATGGAGCAGAGCGACATGTGGAAAACCATATGGAGAATCAATGACATAGGCCAGGATATATTTGATTGAAAATATCACAGATCCTTGTTTGATAGAACTGACTGGTAACATGGATATTTCAGGGAGCTGTATCGTGTCACTTTGCAGTATTTTTGCTATACTATGCCTTGAATATGGCAGATTGTTGACACATTTCAAATTTTTGTTTTCATAGTTCTGGCTAACAATGTTGTAGTAAAGTAATAGGAACCTATAAAGAAGTTGAGAATAGGCAGGACATAAAATATTTTGCCACAGGAATTCTGTATATGAGTATTACTTATTTCCTTTTCATATATGTGCAGTCAGCTCTAGTGGCTCAGTTTATGTTTTGGCTTCAAATGCCAAGTTTAGCTTGGCTCTGCAACCAAAGATTTTGGTTTACCAGAGTCTAATGGTAGTCTTTCCATTAAAGTTACCCATATAAAGACATTTGAATGAAAAATTTAGAATGTCTTACATAGTTTTCTGATATTTCTTTTGCTTGCAAAATGAAAAGCATTAGTATGAATGCTCAATTAAAAATAAACCTAGAATCTGACTGCATATAACACAGAAAACAGTAATGTAAAATACCTGGTATGATCCAGGTGTTCACATAGCTTTCAGACTTAGTTGCCTTTTCTTGCATCTCTTCTGTGCAGACGAATTCTTAAGTCTCTGGGTGAGACATCTGTAGAAGTCTGCTCACTCACAAAAGAGTGAGGTTTCCTGAACAGGGAAATATTAGAAGGTGACCTAAAAAGCAATTTTGCAAAAAGAGCTTATCACTTCAGAGCAAGCCCTAAGTATCAGTCTGGTTCACTACTGTCTAGATTCTCACACTTGTGCATGATCTGTAACTGCACTACAAAACAAGAAATAAAACCAAACCATACAAACATTCTGTGTAAACTTTATAGACAATAGAAAGAAATCTAGAATTGAACTCACAGGTTTCATATTCCTCAAAAGTTGGTGAAACAAATTTATAGGGATTTCTGTGCTGTTGAATTAGCAAGCTGAGGAAATCTTTCCAGAATATACAAATATTCTAACACAAATAATTGACAAATTATTACATTGATGATAGCTGATCCAAACCACATTTCATTGCTTTCTTAAACAAAAACCCAATGTGATGCAATAGTTTTCTCGTACAGTGGTGGATTCTCACTTCTCATCATTGTGAAAGACGGTTTCTTATCCAATACTATTTTTTTTATCTAATACTAATGCTTACATGGAGTTGTGTCTGTTTATGTTACCGCAGTATCATATAAACATAAAGCAAGGCATAAATATTTGCAGCTGTTTTACTAAAAACAAAGTAACTTTTGCCAAGTTGTTCTTGCCTGTAACTGTAAAGCACTGTGAGACAGTCCTGCAAAAAATCAGAGAGATAGGAACACACAGAATGAAGGAGAGGGACTAGAACCATCTAGCTCTTCCTACAGAATTTTGTAAGTCAGTGCCTGTAGTGGCCTAAAAGGCCAAAACCTCTCTGTGTTCCCTTTTCCTGCTGTTAACTTTGTGGCTGACCCCATGTCAATGCAAAACCAAACCAAAATGAAAAAACACTTTTGGTCTTTCATGAAACACACTTTTTTTGATTTAATCTTTCATCTGCAGTACATTCTGATCCTGTCTTTCTCTAGTTCTCACCTAAAAGCATGCCTATCTATCTCCATCCCCTACGAATGGTATGAGGCCTTACTTCTGATACCAAATTGTGATAGGGAGCAGATCATAAAACTTTCCTATCAAGAATGTGGATGCTGTGACTGCATGGAACAATTCATATTAAGCAGTGCCAGCTGGAAGTATATTTTGTCAAATAAGTATGAATCATTTTATGTTTCACGTGACAAAAAATTTAAAGAGATGATAAACAGAAATACTATTCTAACCTGATTCCTCTACCATACATCACAGCTTTCAACTCTAGCCCTCAGTGTTAGACAGTAAAAGACCAATAAAAGATAAGCAGAGAGGCTTCTTCTATCTCTCTGTCACCCACCTTTTCTGGCATGAGAAGCAACAAAGCAGAGAAGCAATTCAGGCAAAACTCTGTTGATAGAGCTTAAGACACATACAGAAGAAATGAGCAAGAGGAGGAGGAAGAAGTAAAATTGAATCCATACCAGAAAAACTAAGTCAGCTGTGGATATGCAATAGTTGCCCATGTGAGTGAAGAGAGCAAAAAAGATATATATCTTTGCAAGCAAAGGAAGGTAAATAGAATACATTAACATGGATAACTGTGAACAGGTGAGGAGTAACTCTAAAAGTACTTGATGGGACTACCAGTAAGGCTATTTCTAGGTAAACTTATGTAAGGTGTCTTAAGGAAAAATGATATGTTTTTGGGGCAGTGTAGGGATAAAGCTGACATATTGCAAGTTTGATATTAAAGAAGGTGTGTATGAAGGAACAGGTATCAGATACAGAAGACAGAGAGATGGTAAGGGAAAACAAGAACAAAGAAAAGAAAAGAAAAGGAAATGAAAATTTATGCAAAGCAGAAGTTGTAGAAATGGAATATTTCCTTGGAAATCCAACACCTATAAGCATTTTCCTTTGAAAGTGTTGTGACATAATTTTGTTTAAAACAGGTTTGTGCCAATCATACCATCTTTCAATAGAATTTTTCAATAATGTCATCCAAAGACTAAATCTTCAAATATCAGATGTTTTCCAGCCAATGCTCCTTGATACATCAGAGTTAGGAGTATGGTTCGTTTAGACATCCATTCATTCTGAATAAATGATATATTGGATAAAATACAATTTAGTTACAAAGATAGAAATAAAATCACAAGACACTTCTATAAAAACGTCTCCACAACTACAAAGTATGGAGTAAAAGTAGAGGGACAAAATTAAAAGCACTAGGGAAACTCATCTCTCAGTTGCAGTCATTTAGATTACTATTTTTCTTTGTTAATGTTTCTCTGTAAATGGAAAGCAACTGAAGCATAAACTTGTTAGCTCATTCTAGCTGGGGCTACCCAAAACCAAGGCCGTTCAAAAACGGTTTGTTGTCAAATACTTTCCCATCACACAGGTCATAAGAAACATGGGACAAGAAAAGTATCACATAGAAAAGAGGGAAGAAAAGATGAACATATAACGAAAACCCTAAAACATTGCCAAGGTGTATAGATGTAAACTGAACAAACTCTCCAACAGTGTGAAGTCTTTACTGTATGTGCACAAATCAGAAAAAGAAATGTTTATGTTGGACTTCATCCTCCCTTTATTCTGCTCTTCAGTTATTTCCTTCTATTACTTATTGCATTCAGTTCTTGTATCTGTGGCAAAGACCTTTGTGAAAGCCTTGCAGTAACCAGCTAATGTAGAGGTGTTGGCTCTGAGGCTAGGATCAAAAAGAGACTCCTGTCCGATGTGGGGTTCAGTACCCCTTGTCCTTACAGTGCTCGTCTTTGTTTTGTTACTTGGTGCCTGAGTCTCCCAACACTCCAACCTTACTGCTATTCTCCCATACATGCTAGCTAAGCAATGATCCTGCTGGTTTTCTATGTTAGAACAAGTATGTTGTGTTTCCTTGATCATATTTATTAGCTACGTAAAAGATACTTCTCACTTTGGGTTTAAAGCAGTTGTATTGAGTTTGCTCAATGGCTTTGTTTTCTACAGGTGGGGGTGGGAGTGACTTCTGTACACCTTTGAGTGCCATTTCCATATTGGTATACCAGTTGTGAAGTATACAAAGGTTTACTAAGTCAAAATAACATCAAAGTACAGGTCACTGTAGTCATTTCTCCCTCATTTGGATTAACAGATTCAGAGAAGTATTGCCACCTTCTCCAAGCTTAACTGAAGCAGAGGAAGAAGCTCTCCAAAAAAGAAAAAAAAGAAATTAATTACATATACTTCATACTGAGTGGTATTATTTATAGATTTTGTCCGTTGTCAACTGAAATCAAAACAGAGCTTCAGTGGGGCTTTAATGGGGAGAATTTTGCCTAACTTCTCTCCAACTGACAAAAATCTCCTCAAAGCAGAAGCCAATCTGTTGCTTTATTTATTTATTATTTATTTTATTTATTTGACTTTAATTTTACACTAGCAGGTACTGGAAGCTCTCTCCTCTTCCTTTTGATCTATTAAAATCCAATCACTCTGCATATTGCCCAGGCTCTCACCTTGTCAAAGACGGGTTTTGGCTGGGAAAGTCTATGGAAGCTTGTCAGAGTCTGATACTCTCTGAGCAGGTTCTCTTAGATATTCCACATGAGGAGGGTTTAACACCACATTTTTTTATCTGTAGATATTTGATATTACACAGGATTTTTGATTTAGCAGAATGATACAGCAATATACTGAAGTCACATTACAAGTACGTTTAGCAGAATGTATCAATTGCTGTATATTACAGATGAATCATAATACATCCATGATTCTCGTTACTGTCTCTTCATGCTCACCGTCATGATGTTGCATGTCCCACATAGCCAGGAAGGAACACATGGGTTGAAGCCAGCTAAAGGCCATTGTCATCTACAAAGTTATTTTTGTTGTCCAGTTCTTATACTCAATGTTAAGCAGGGCTAAGCCATGCATACGTCTTCCCCATGCTGGTCTGACTGGCTCAGGAAGACATTCACACTCTTTTGATTAAGTCAGGGAATAAACAATCAGCTGGTCCACTCAACGGATAGAGACGTTTATATAAAACAAAGGCCACCCTCTGGTCCCCTTTGCGTTGTTCAGCTTTCTTAGCAACAACTGTGGTCAGTTACTCCCTACATTCCTACCTGAGCTTCACCAGCACATGGCCCTTGCCTATCTCCTCTGAGCCTTCTTCCATTGTAGGGGTTTATTGATCAGTCACAATCCTATTTTTGAAAGCCCTGTTTCATTTTTTACATTAAGAAATATATTTTTGTCTTTTTGTATTGAAAGACTGATTTTCAGTTTGGACATAACTTACATATTAAAAAAGATAAAAATCAATCAAATGTTATTTTGTTCAGATCAAATTAAACATTTCAGCTGATGTAAAAGAGTTTCCGCATATCACATTAACTACACACATAAAAAAGTCTTGTTGTGTGCAAGATTTGTTCTGGCTTAGAAAACTTACTGGCATTTCTATAATGCTGTATTGTAATTGCCTACAATATTTTTAAATTAAATTATTCTAAAACATTTCAAATTCTCTAAACAAAGCGAAAAAGAATCAGTGTTTGCTTCCCTAATATTTAACGCTGATATTGGAATCTGCTAAAGTCTAAACAGTGCTGGAAATGAGAATGGGCAAAGCACCAACAGCCTTATTTCGGTTAATTAAAACAATCTCAAACCAATGTTCCAACAGTAGAGTAATTTAAAAAAATTCCTTCTGAGGCTATCTTGCATTTCTTCAATATCCAGATACACATTTTTGAACACAAGCCTATATACAGTGCCCTGAAATTTGCATGCTTGAAATAGAAACTTTAATAGGAACAGGCCAACATTTTACTATATAATTTTAGTATATTTTTTGCCCTAGCCGTTTTTAGTAAGTTATTTTTGTTAACCACTATCATCTAGAGGGCCAGAATTGGTAAACTAAAAAGGTGTTAACACCTGTTTGACAATCAAAATAAGTACTCTCCATATTTTAATACCATCCTGACATTTTAAAAACACTCTAATAGTAGAATGGATAAGTAGAACAAACAAAGTAATCAGCTTGAGGTGAAGCAACCATGAGATGCTTAAGTCTGGATCTGTAGGAAAGGAGGAAGGTAAGCAGCAGAGTTAGGACTCTGCTTCAGGCAATGGGCTGTGGCTTTTTCATGAAGCAGTGAGACAGTCTCCTCTGAGAAGAAACCATGGAAGGGAAGGCTGCCCAGGAGAGCCGAATGATTTTTAAAGGATATTTGTTGATAACTTCAGGAACTTATCATTTCATTGTGAGGAAAACAGAGAATTCTGGCAGAAGGCCTGCTTGGCTAAATGGGAAGCTTCCCAGAGACCTAAACCACAAAAAGTGGGTATACAGGAGTTGGAAACTAGCATTAGCAACAAAAGGACTGTCAATAAAAGTCTGTTAAGTTTGGCCCCTTCATCCATCATGATGGACAGAGAAGTGAAGTCTGCTCTCTGACCCTTGCATGTGCCAGCATAGTTTAGGATGGAGAGGAGCAGCAAACAGCAAGGGAGCAGCATGTTAAGGATTACTTGGAGAAGTTGTATATACACACAAATTCATGGGACTGGATAAGATTAATCTGTAAGTGAAAAAATAGCTGGCAAAAGCTATTGCACATCCCCTGTTTAACACCTGTGAAAAATCCCAGGCAATTGGGAAGGTTTCTGAAGACTGGAGAAAAAGACTAATGCTAAACTCAACCTTGAAAAAGTCAGGAAGGAAAACCTAGGAAACTACAAGCTGGTTTTCCTCATCTCGGACCTTGGAAAGGTCATGGAACACATCATCCTGGAATTCATTTCCAAGCACACAAAAGACAAGAAAGTAATTGGGAATAGTCAAAATGGAGTTACAACAGGCAAATCAAGCTTGATCAACCTAACTTCTTTCAACAATAAACTGGCTATGGCACTTTCATTTGGAAGCTGAGGAAATATCACCTGATAGGTGGTTTAAAAATTGGCCTACCTGCTGAACTTTGAAGGATAATGATCTGTTCCTTGATATTCACCTGGCAATGTGTGAAATACCACAGGGTTTAATACAGAGGCCCCCACTATCCAACGCCTTCGTCAACAATGTGAAGGATGACACAGGGTACACCGTCAGTAAAGTAGTGGTTGACAATAAATGAAGGGGAGTGGCGGACACAATGAACACAGAGCTTCAATCCAGAGGTACCCAGAGAAAGCTGAGGAATAGGCGAACAGATACCTTCAACAAGGAGAAATATAAAGTTCTGCACTGAGAGCAAAATAACCCTGGGTGTCAGTACAGGCAGGGAAAGAGCTGATTAATAACAACCTTGCTAAAAAGGACCTGGAATTAAACTGAATGCCAGGCTGAACTCATTGTGAACAAGGCAAACAGTGCTCAGAGCTATATTAGGAGGATCATGGACAACAGATTGAGAAAAATTATTATCACCTTCTCCTTGGTGCTGACAAAGCCACGGGTGGAACACTGTTCAATTTTGTGTCCCCCAGTTCAAGAAGGATGTGTGGAAACTACAGGTAGTCCAGCAGACCAAACTGAGCAGAGTCTGGAGCATATGACCTACATGAGGAAGGCACACTAACCTAGTCTTTTTTTGTTTGCTGAAGAGGAGGCTAAGATCAATACAATTGTAAGCCATCAAGGCTGTGAATCTTCATGCTTGAAAGATTTCAAGACTTGACTAGACAAAGATCAGCCTCTGCCACAGCTGAGATGGCGTTTACCATGCTCCTCTCTCTACAGGAGAAGAGACCTGAGGATTTCCATTAGCATGCAATGTAGGAATGATTCAATACTACACATTAGAATAGCTGCTATTTGTATCAGCTCTCCAGCTGGAGAGGTTGCGCCAGCAGAAGCCGAGGTGAGCTTAACTCAGTGCTCCTCAGGGTATTCACGCATCTTCTGACCAGAATGCATTTGTGATTATTTGCCAAATATAAAGCTATTTGTTAATAAATAATTAAAATAAATACTTAAGTGATTGGGAAACAATAATTTAGGTTTTCCTTAGTCTTTTTCTGCCTGAACACTTTCATCTGTCCTCCTCCACACCATTTGTTTTAAGTAAGAAGAACCCTGACTATATTAGATATTCAAGTTTTAGTTTGATCTTTTCTAGCATTAATCTTTTTGTGTTATCAAATAATGTATAAAGATATTTTTTGTGGGGGTCTATTAAACCTCCTTTAAAATTCAGTTATCAGCTCAAGGAGCTTACAATATTAGAAGTAAAAGTTCAGCCAGAAGATAGTGATAGTTGCCTGTAGATCACTGATATTAGTATGCTAACACAAACTCTCTAGTTGTCTCTGCGTTCAAAAAAAAAGTAAGTTCCATATTATTTCCTGTTATGTTCAAAGTCAACATTTGGCATCATTTGATAAAGAACACTTAATTATGTTGAGCAAATGCTAATTAGTAATTTCTTTTCAGTATTTATGATGCTAGAAATTTACAAAGAAGAAACATACAGGCAATCCATTAGTTTATATGCACATTGGATCTGGCTGGGATGGCATTAACTTTCTTCAAAGCAGCCTGTATGGTGCTGTGTTTTGGATTTGTGACTAAAGCAGTGTTGATAACACACAGTGCTTTAGGTGTTTGCTGAACAGTGCTTGCATGGCGTCAAGGTTTTCTCTGTTTCTCACTGCCTGCACCCTCAGCAAGTAGGCTGGGAGTGGGCAAGAGGCTGGGAGGGGACACAGCTGGGACAGCTGACCTGAATTGACCAAAGGGATAGTCCAGACCATATGACATTGTGCTCAGAAATAAAAACTGGAGTTTTACTCTTTCCAAAGTAGCCATTGCTTGGAGACTGGATGAACACTGGTCTGCTTATGATAGGTGATGAGTGATTGCCTTGCAAAACTTCCCCCCCCGCCCCCTTTCTCTTTCCTTCAGTTATTAAATTGCCTTTATCTCAACCAGCAAGGTTTCTTGCTTTTGCTCTTTCTATTCTCTCCTACATCCTGTTGAGGGGGTGGGGGGAGTGACTAAGTGGATAGGTTGGTGCTTAGTTGCTGGTCAGGGTCAACCCACCACAATATGAAACATGTCAATATTGAAGCCAATGGAAAAGGTCTATGAAGAAATCTTAGCTTTGGTACTAGAAGCACCATAACCATGTGGTGCTGCGATAGATTCACTACTGCATGTATAGTATTGATTGTGGCTCTAAAGCTTGCATCCATGCAATATTAACTGAGCTTTTCAGCTAGGTAGAAACTTCTTTACTTCCCATCCAAAGGGGAAGAATTGAAGTAAGATTTCTTTACATGATCCTAGTCAAGTGAATAACCATTTTAACATCTGATTATTATTGAAGCAAAGGCACATAAATATGTAAGGAATGTACTGTACAAATCTTATTGTTGGCATATTGGTCATTGAGAAGGAAATATGGATTTTCTAAAATGGTCCTGAAGACTGGAAAAGTACTTACATGTTTTTTTACTACTTTCTGGGATTGCAGATAATCTGTCTTCTTCATAACTGGAGTAATCTGATGACACTTAGTATAAAATCAGAAATAGAAATTTTCAGTCTCTGAAACATAGGAAATTCCAAATTTTAAAAATATTTTCTAAATCATCGTTTAATAGTAACTTTTGGTCACCATTCTCCTTTTGGTTCAGAAGTTTACAGTGAATCTTTCTTTTCTCAAAGACATAGTGACCATGATACCATCCACTGTACACACCTAAAATAATTGATGCAAAGAACTTATGAAACCTAACATAGGGAAATCATATGCCATATTTAGGGTTAAAAATAACCTGTTAAAACACTCTTTATAAAGGAAGTTCCATCTTACTGGAACACCATGATTGCTGTCTGCTTTTGATCTTATCCCATAGCTGTCCCTGCTTTGGAGAGGAGCCTGGAGTGGAGACCTCCTGAGGGACCTTCTCACCTGAAGGATTCTGTGCTGGAATGTCAAGGTCTTTTTTTCTGTATTAATAGATACAGGGATGGATAATTTGAGGAAACAATTCAAAAGAGGGGAAAAAAATTGCATAGCTTCCTCAACAGTTCAGTATAAATTGCCCTTTCCCTCTTTCCTCTCTGATCTTCCATATTTGCTTGGCTTTGTTTCCTTCTGGTTCCAAAAGGAAGCAAATTCTTATCCAGAGACCAAGTTCTTCAGGCTGATATCAGTGCCGAAATTATATATTCCATGATAACAATACTGAAAGACCGTAGCCATACAGCGTTGCCAGCTTTTCCTCACTTTAATTCTTAGAACAATGATACAACTTTAGCCGAGGCTAGAGCCCCACATGTGACGATCCATCCTAAATCCTGTCCTGAAAAAGACTGATTTCAGTAATTCTCCTCTCCTATATCAAAAAGAAAGAGACCTTTGGTTTGCCTAGCTATTTCCTCTCTCTGTCTTGCAACGCTAAGCTGTCCTGCAATGAGACAAGTGGATAAATTACCAGTAAAACTGCAAGAGGGATGTACTGAGGTAACGCTGTAAAGCAAGAAATGATGAGAAATGTGGGGGATAAGCAGAAGATACTGGAAGACCAAATTAATTGTTGGGTAATGGGAAAGGAGAGAATACAAGGCCAAATTACTAAACCCAGTGCAGATCTGGAGGAGGGAAATTTGCATCAGAGGACAATCATCTCACTTGTTCTTCTAAACTAGGAATGGTGACCAACAATGACCATCACACATGCTAATAGTGGACTGACATAATTTAAGAAGTACAACTGACTCAATACTGTCTACATTGCAGCTCAACAATATGGGACACTGTGGGAACTCTGTAGATGAGAAAGTGCCATAGCAAATCCAAAAGCCTTTAAAAACACTGAAAAAAATTACACAAGTGCCTGTGTGCAAAATAAAAAGCCTGAACTAAAGTCTATTGAAAGCAACATTAATCTTCCAATTAACTTCAGTAGGCTTTTCATGGATCTTATTTGTGATCATTAAAAATGAAAAACAGGAGTCTCATGATTCATCCTTAATTACCCCAAATATTCATTTAATGAAATCCTGACTCAAGTGAAGTTGATGAAGCTCTGCCATTGACTTGCAAGAAGCCAGGATCCTTGCCAGGATGACACAAAGTGGAAGTAATTGAGGAAGATTCTGCTCTTACCTTAAGCACAGGTAGCAAATCTGACTTTTAATTATCATACAAGCTGAAATTATGACTCAAGAATAATCACAAGTATTCTCTTAAAAACCTAGCTATCCTGCTTTTCTTACTTTTAGAATAATAACGCTATATTTAAGTTTTGATAAAGAGAGCTTGACTATCACACTATATAATTGTTTGTTGTAAGAGAAATATAAGGCATTATTTGTATAGCTACTTAGTCATTAAAAATTATATTTTTTCCAATTAAAAACATTGACTGGAAAAGCCATTCATATGAGAAGCCTGCTTTTGTCTTTCTTAATCATCCAGAAAAACAATTAGTTGTTTATGTTTGAACACTACCAAAAACCTTTCAATGCATTTTGAAAACACTGAATCTTCTTACAGTCACACCAATGACTTGTATGGTTAAATTAGAAAATAAGGCTTCCCATTTGTACAGGAGGTATGCGTGTGGAAACAACATCTCTGTCACGTTAGCTAAAGCAAAATATGACACAAGTCTGCTTTAAATATTTCAGGCAAAAATTATCTTTAATTTTGCAAATATGCCCACAGGAAAAGCTGTTTGCATTGCTCAAAACATTTCTGATGAAAATCAAGTAAGCCACAGTGTGCAAAAAATATTATATTCCCTCACATCTGGCAAAGGGAAAGTTACAAAACTGTTGTAAACTTAATGAACAAACATCTCAGGCCCTTGTCCAGCTTCTTTATGGTTCCAAAAATTGTACTAAGCAATCAGAAAACCATCCTAGGTACTTAACAGGGATATAAAGCAGGCATAACATGCTTTTTCCTGATTACTCACAGCGTAACTCTCACAACGTCAGAGCAAAGCATCCACATAAAAAGTCAACATATTGGTGAAAACATGGTATCACACCTAACAGCCATCCCAGCTCTGATGAGACATGACAACCCAAAGACAGCCGAAAAACACTGTAATTTTGGCCAACTGGAATGTAAGTTTAACATGTATTTGTTTAATTCCAATTTTTTTATACTACTAAGCTTGCAGAAGAGTAAATTTCATGCTGTTTCATCCTAGCCAGTCTGTTTTACATATTTGTCATCCTTCACAAAAATTCAGGGAAATAGGCAATTAGATGTAGATGAAAGATTACTCACTAGTACTTCAGAGGTATTTGGAGTGGATGACACCTCAGAAGCACAAAAATTGTACTATATCAACTCTAAAGAGATTACTGTGCATCAGCTGGAATGAGTTTTAATTTGTCAATTGGTCTGCAATCGATGTATTTCCATATACTTACTATAAATCCATGACAAATACAAGGCAAGTACAGTTAACACAGCCTTCTTTTATTATAGGCTAGCTAGCCTCAAATTTGATAATATTTATGGTGAAGTAAAATAATTTTTCAAGGATATTTACTGTGAATCAGATATGTGTGGAAAAATTTTACCCTAGGTTAATTTATATATATATATGAGTTCTATTGGTAAATCTGATTCACCATATTAGCCCAAAGAGACTTTTATTATATGGTGAAATATACCTCAGAGAAAGGGAGCAAATTCAGTGTAATATTGAATGCTTTTTTCATCTCCTGATGTTTGGAGAAAAACTCTGGCTATGTTGAAATCAGGGAAATTTTTGCCTTTTGTTTAAATAGTGCAAAGAGATTAGTTTCTGCATAAGGATCACTGACAGGTTTGGTTCAGATCTGTGACTATATCTCCTTAATGCATGTATGCCTTTGTAAATAGGTTTACAGAACATGAAATCTTCTATACTTCTATTCCTTTATTATAGCTATGTAATAATAATATCATATTGCAATGTGTTTTGTGTCTGTGTGAAAATGCAACCCATGTCTGTCTCCAGACTCAAAATTAAACTCCAAGGTTCTTTGGAGTTGTCCGTCCCTCACAAGCACCTTAGATAAATGCTACCAAAAAGTGGAGTATAATGGAGTGGGCATATCTCTGAAGTACCAAATACTTTAAACTATAATTTTTTTCTTAACTTGCTGATGCTGTTATTTCAACTAACTTTCAGAAAAGAGCATATGGTTTTGGTCATGTCTACTATGAAAAATCAAGAACAATAGTTTGGTATTAATATTTCACAATAAGTACAGTTTGCTTCATTTAGCAGTGAGTGCCCTGACCTTTAAAGTGCTAACCATGTTGTCATTATCTTCATTGTACATTTCTTATTAAAACTACGGTCTAAGATGAACTGATTAAGACATAATCAGGGGAGTATAGCTATATTTCAAACTGAACAGGGTTTTTTTCTGCCAAGATGGAAAACTAGCTTTGAAAACCAACTAAAATTTATTGCAAAGATGAATCTGTGTGACAATGTGGTTAAAGGAATTAGCTGTTCTCCTTTGGGGCCAAGCTCTTTTCTATACTATGCTCTACAGTTAATTAAGTGAGAAACTACAGATTATTTGCTTATAATTTTCCGAAAATCATAATTTTCACTTTCAGAACAGTGAAGCCCAAGAAAAAATTAAGACTTATGAGGGTCCTGTTCCTCTTTGCATAGCGTTCATCCAGTGTAGTAAAGCCAGTGTTAATTATTTAGCAGATAAGGACTAAGTTTAATTACACCTACACGAGGACATTTGTAAAATGCTGTGATACTTGCTTTAACACTAGCACATATCAGTAAGTAACACAAAGGAATCTGCTGTGAAGATTATCTTCACAGTGCTTATTTTCAAGATTCCTTCAATTTCAGAGGGGAAATTGTAAATTGGACTTCTGGAGGTACTTTTTTCATCATATAAATTATATCTGTAATACTTTACATTCAGCAAGGGCTAAACTATGCTGATTAGTATTCACATGTCACTCAACCTGCATGAGAAGCAGTTGTCTTGAGTACTTCACTCCAATCCATTGCTATTGTTACCTTATGACCTCTACTTATGACCTTGCCATATAGCCGAAACGAACATAAATTCCACATTTAAGGAATTTCTTACCCAGTTTCATTGAGTCTGCCCATAGCCAAATCAACACTGTTTGCATACAGAATTTTTCTTAAATGAAAAGATTAAACATTGCATTCTCTCCATTTCATTCATGCTTCCTCCCAGATCAATAAAAAGAAATGTAAATCTAGTCAGATCCTTGATTGCAATGGATGGGGTCCTGCAAACAAGTAGATGTGAGACAATAGCAGATAAAGGCAGAAGTGATATTGTGGTAAGCAAGATTCACATATGTAGAATTTTGTCAGAAAAGAAGTTTAAAACATTAGAAAGAAACCAATTTAACTTAGTTTCTTCAATATCATGAACTTAAATATCATCAATTAGGTGTTAATAACATTGTAATTTGGAAACACACAACACAAAGAAGCTGAGCAGAAGCAAAGTGAGAGCAAAAGACTGAAGAACCCTTTACAAGTTAAAGGAATCCTCTTTGTCTCGTGTGTGGAACGAGACAGGTTGCAAAATTCAAACTGTTCATCCCATGTATAACTTGCATTAATTAGGTACTCTGCTAAACCAATCAGTAGATCAATGTGTTCTCTGACTGATATGGTCTGGAATTTTACTTATTGTTACTCTAACTTGCAACTATAATTGTTGGTGTAACAGATATTGGACCCCGAATCTCTAGACAGAACAGGCAGGTGCTTCCCATTACTTTCAGTCCAACAAAACAGTTGTGTTGGAAGAGACTCTCCCTCGTGCAGTGGAGAGTGCTAGGGTGAATTCTGTGGGTTATGCCCTTCACCACCTCCTTTTGTAGTCTAACAGGAGCTGGTGGAAGGCCAGGACTTACGTAAAGTTGACAAGGGGGATTCAGACTGGAACGTGGAACATCTAAACAAGAATTACTGTCCTTGGGAGTAAAGCACATCCTGGAGAAATATGTCAGCTAATTAAGATGTTTTGGGAACCATCTGAAACAACTAGTAGAAGTGTGGTAAGAAGCACCCTCACGCAAACTATCCTCATTATAATTGTAAAAGTGAAACCCCTCGAGCTGAAGACCCCGGCCCATGCAGAGACCCCCCACCTTTGAGCACTGTAGCTTTAAGTTGAAATAAGATAAATGTAAACCAAGAGAAAACTGCTTGGTGTAATTACATATGAATATGCGTAACTAGACTGTATAAATATTGTAACTGTATGACTGAACTTTGTGCTAGCTTTGTGGAGTTACCACCTAGCACCCATCCCTGCACAGACATGAAATAAAATACCTCTGCCCTGTGTGTATATCGGCATCTCGCACAGCAGGTAAATGACCTCACACTTGTGGGATAACACTTTCTTGGTTAAACTGTTTGGTTCATGATGTTGCAGTAGAAAATGTTCATTTGTTTATTATTGTTAATCACTATAATTTACAGTCTTATCAAACCTGTATTGGAAATATCAGAATGATGAACATAGTAGCTTTAGAAACACTCTCATGATAGACTATGGTGTAAGACGTGATTCTGACTGAAGCTGTCCAATGGTTAGAGCATATACAAAGTTTGTCTGGATTTTCTGGTTTTGAAAAAGTCTCTCTACTCAACTACCTGTTTCCAAGAACTGTGAGGACATCTATGCCTTTTTCAACTTTAAACCAAAGTGGCCGAGGGAGAAACACTACAGACATTATGGAGGTCATATTTAGTGTATTTCCATAGGAAAACAGACTGAAAAAGTACACATAGCCGAGCTCCCCAAGTATGTTGTTTCTGTAACAATGGAAATGGTGAGTGACAGCACAGTGAAAAATTTTCATAAGAGGAACTCTAAAAATTAAAATAGTAAGTAAGTACTGCTTTGCTCATGACATAATATTTGTTGGTTAAGCCACTGACAAAAAAAAAAGATAATATATTTTAGATACTCATCACCAATTGTAAATACTTAAATGTGCATCAGATTGTATTCAACAGCATCACTTGGAGGCCTACGATATTTATACACTTTCGTAACTGGACTGTTCTGGAGATACATTCAGAACAATGGCAGGGTAGCATAAAGCCCTTTGGCAGATGGCTTTAACCACAAAACCAAGTGAGAGTCAAGAGACTTTGGAAACCTCATCCTTATTCAGCTCTTGAGGCAGCCAGAATGTTATGCCAAACCTGCTAGCAATTCATGAGAAGTAAAGACAGTGCAAGGGTATTTTCTGCTCACAGTCTAAAAACCACTATCAGGAGGAAAGATCAATCATTTTGGAAATCAGCATTTTTTTGCCAATTACTACTGAAACACCAGAAAATATGTAACTGAAAAATAATTTAGCCGTATATCTCATGCTGCTTCCACATTGCAAAAGAATTAGCAGCTGCACAAATGGGAATATCAACACAGTGTAAAACTGAGATAGCTTTGTGCCACCTATCACACCGTGGTGGGTTGACCCTGGCTGGATGCCAGGTGCCCCCCAAAGCCGCTATATCACCACCCCTCCTCAGCTGGACAGGGGAGAGAAAATATAATGAAAGACTCGTGGGTTGAGGTAAGGGCAGGGAGATCACTCACCAATTACCACCATGGGCAAAACAGACTCAACTCAGGAAAATTAATATAATTTATTACAAGTCGAAATCAGAGTAGGGTAATGAGAAATAAAACTAAATCTTAAAACACTTTCCCCCCACCCCTTCCTTCTCCCCAAGCTCAACTTCACTCCAGATTTTCCCTACCTCCTCCCCCATCAGCAGTGGCACAGGGGGACGGGGAATGGGGGTTGCGGTCAGTTCATCACATGTTGTCTCTGCTGCTCCTTCCTCCTCAGGGGGAGGACTCCTCACACTCTTCCCCTGCTCCAGCATGGGGTCCCTCCCATGGGAGACAGTCCTCCATGAACTTCTCCAATGTGAATCCTTCCCATGGGCTACAGTTCTTCATGAACTGTTCCAGCGTGAGTCCCTTCCACGGGGCACAGTCCTTCAGGAACAGACTGCTCCAGTGTGGGTCCCCCATGGGGTCACAAGTCCTGCCAGCAAACCTGCACCAGTGTGGGCTCATCTCTCCATGGGGTCACAGGTCCTGCCAGGAGCCTGCTCCAGCGTGGGCTTCCCACGGGGTCACAGCCTCCTTCAGGCATCCACCTGCTCCGGCGTGGGGTCCTCCATGGGCTGCAGGTGGATATCTGCTCCACCATTAACCTCCATGGGCTGCAGGGGGGACAGCCTGCCCCACCATGGTCTTCACCATGGTCTTCACCATGGGCTGCAGGGGAATCTCCGCTCTGGCACCTGGAGCAGCTCCTCCCCTTCCTTCTCCACTAACCTTGGTGTCTGCAGGGCTGTTTCTCTCACATCTTCTCACTCCTCTTGTAGTCTAACAGGAGCTGGTGGAAGGCCAGGACTTACGTAAAGTTGACAAGGGGGATTCAGACTGGAACGTGGAACATCTAAACAAGAATTACTGTCCTTGGGAGTAAAGCACATCCTGGAGAAATATGTCAGCTAATTAAGATGTTTTGGGAACCATCTGAAACAACTAGTAGAAGTGTGGTAAGAAGCACCCTCACGCAAACTATCCTCATTATAATTGTAAAAGTGAAACCCCTTGATCTGAAGACTCCAGCCCAAGCAGAGACCCCCCACCTTTGAGCATGCGCAGAATATTAAAATAGCACTGTAGCTTTAAGTTGAAATAAGATAAATGTAGACCAACAGAAGACTGCTTTGTGTGATTACTTATGAATATGTATAACTAGACTGTATAAATACTGTACCTGCATGGCCTAACTTTGTGCTAGCTTTGTGGAGTTTCCACCTAGCACCCATCCCTGCACAGACATGAAATAAAATACCTCTGCCCTGTGTGTATATTGGCGTCTTGCACACCAAGTAAACGACCTCACACTTGTGGGATAACACTCTCTTCTGACTGCTGCTGTTGTTGTGCTGTTGTGATGTTGTGCAGTTTTTTCCCCCTTCTTAAATATATTATCACAGAGGCACTGCCACTGTCGCTGATGGGGTTGGCCTTGGCCAGCAGCAGGTCCGTCTTGGAGCTGGCTGGCATTGGCTCTGTTGGACGTATGGGAAGCTTCCAGCAGCTTCTCACAGAAGCTGCCCCTGTAGCCCCCACAATACCAAAACCATGCCATGCAAAACCAATACACCCACAGACAAAGCTCAAGGTAAAAGATCTTGGTTTGAGTATCGTGGTCCTGTGGCTGATCACAAGCTTGGGGTAGCCAAACAGCAGCTTTGGCCTTTGATGTTCAAAACACACCTCCACCCCTTATCTGCTTCTTGCCAGATTCGACAACCTCAAACTTCCAGCACAGCTTCTCTCAAAGAATGCAAATAGTCCTTTCTACAGGCAGTCTGTTTGGCTTGCCAAATGCCACAAACAGAAAAGCACGTCAGAATAACACTGATAATTTCTAATTGTCATAGCATACATATTTCAAAGGTAATGCTGAAAATCAACTATATCCAGACTCTTAAATAAGAGTGTTTTCTGGGCCACAGAGCAACCAGGACAGCTCCTGTTTGGTCAATGGAAACATATTTAGGGTACAACTCAAAACTGGACACTGTTGTATTTATAAAAGGCACAGAGTATAATGACTGTGCCTGTGTGGGATAATCCCACCCCACTGAATAAAAAGGCACCTCCTGGTGTATTCAGGTCACTGAGAGAGCAGCCGTAATGTTATCTGAGGATGTTTAAAGAAAAAAATGGCTGGATACATTAGTGTAGTTATTTAAACTTGTGCATTGAAGGGTGGGGTGGCTGACAGGAACTTTATTATCAGAACAGACTACTACTCTTTTCCCAGCTGTCTCCTTACTGATAGGAGAAGAGACCTGAGCTGGATGTTTTACAGTATTTTTAGGCAAACAAAACAAATGTTTTCCCTTAGGAGGTAAGTCTTAACCTTAATTCCCTCTCAGATGCCCTGCTCAGCTAAAAAAAGCTAAATTCATTCTTCAAATTTTTTTTTTTAGTTAAAAGACAAGTTTAAAAAGCATACCTGTGAAGTCTCCCATAGAACGTAGATTGGTTGCACAAAGCTCTGACTATGGAGAGTGGAATTTTGGGAGACAAATACTGGTTGGACATTTGAGGCAAATCATTTTATATATGTTTTAGTTCCTCTAAAATGAAAAAAATTCCTCTCACTTCATCTAGCCACATATTTAAGTGGGGGGAAATGTTTTTGTGTCAGTTAGAAACTCCACATTAAACAGACGTCTCATATCAGTGGTGATCTACAGGTATTACAAAGATTTAAGGTCATTGATGAAAAACATTGCTTTCAGTCCCAGCTGAGTTTAAA
Source organism: Mycteria americana (assembly GCF_035582795.1). Classification (NCBI taxonomy): domain Eukaryota; kingdom Metazoa; phylum Chordata; class Aves; order Ciconiiformes; family Ciconiidae; genus Mycteria; species Mycteria americana. The sequence continues at coordinate 117,188,799 of NC_134365.1, forward strand.
TCAATGTGAAACAGCATTGTGGACAACACTGGTTAACATGCCTGTAAAGTCTTCACAGATATTTTTGTCAATTTCCTCTTACTTTTCTGAAAATGCTGTCTGCAAGCCAACATCAGGGACACATTAGATTTTAGAGAATATCACAGATCTTCATATAACGTAAAGATGTTGGAGGCAGGTATTTATAAAGTAAACTATGCATGAACATATGCATTGACTTGAGTATTTCCTTAGCAAATCACTTTTGCCAAATAATTCATTTTTACATTAGGATTGTAGTAGCTCGCCTACTAATTCTTACTAAAATTTAGAAAAAATTATTAAAGAATATTAATATCTTCTCAAAAACCTGAAGCAACATTATGGATTTATCCTCATCTCTTCTTTATATCTCAATTTGTTTTCTAATATTGGCTTCTGCAATTGTCTTATTTCATCCATTACACTTTTTAAATCTACAGCATATCTAGCTACTGGAATGTAAATGTTCTCATGTGCCTCTTCAAATTGCATGTTGAGAGGAAGCCCTTGTATTTAACAAAACACACTGTTTTATATTATCTTGTTTGTAAAATGTCTTTACACAGTATTCACCCAAATAAAGCAAACACTATGTTATATAAACTACTTTTACAGACAGAGCTTTTGTTGCTACACCCTGCTGGGAGTTAACTGTGAAAAAATTTCCTGGAAGACAGTGCCCGTTGTTTGGGATACACTTTCAGAGAATGAATACTCAGGGGACACACAGCGCTCATTACCTCATGCCATACTCCGCTGAATATGGAATGAACATTTTGAAATAAATTAATATCCTACCAGTTACGGCATATTAACCTGCTCTTTGTCGTGTGTCTAGGCAGACGAATATTTCAGATAATACAATCAATGCCAAAGAAAAATTCCTTGTGAGGCAAAGCAACAGTTTATTGAGATCATGAGAAGGTCAGACAATTTTGCTGGCCTAGAAAGGTTCTTGTATTATGAATTTCAGTGTAATCTATACATTCCATCACATCATTGATGGCAAGTATTTTGGGTCTACACATAGCAGAGGCACAGAAGAAGATAACTAGCTCTTCATATCTGCGAATTCCTCAACCATGGCCTTGTTCCAATTCTTTGTTATCATGAAAGAACTCTGACTTGCCTATTGCTGTGGTGGCAAAGGTCATTTTTGTAGATTTAGCTGTTTTCCTTTGCACAGAGACCTGCTCAGCTGGGATATCCTGCAGAGTGTTGTTTGTTAATTGATAAATATACTTCCTTTCAAATTTGTCAGTCACTGATACGTAAGTCTTATGGAGTTCCTCAGAGTTAAAAAAATGAAACTAAGCAAAAATGCATTTACTTGGGTTATATTTAGGTAAAATCAAAGTGTCTGAAGACTTGAAGACACCTTAGCCTGAGTGCATTTTTTAAAAGGACTGTGCTACTTAGAAGCTTAAGTAAGTCGTATATATTCACAGTAAGATTTAGGATTGTAAATATAATTTTTAAATGGCCTTTACACTTTTAAACATTTCTTATTTTGTCTCATTTTATTAAAGGATTAACTGATGAAAAACACTACTGTAACTCCATCTCTGCATCGTTGTTCAACTTTAACAAATGTTTATTCATGTTATTCATTCTTCTTTATGATCCTAATGATTTCAGGACAGTCCTGCCTTCACCATTTCTCACAATGTTGAGGGGTATAGAGAATTGTTACATAAATATCACTCCAAGGACAGACTGCAGATCAGAAATCTCCTCCAGAAATGAGGTTCCTGCCAGTCTGACTGACTGAATGTCAAACTGTGTGGAAATGTCATGAATGGCAGCAGACAGCATACCCATCTATAAATGATATGTATCTGGAGGATAGAGATGAAGGTTAGCAGTCCAGACATCAATTCCATCCTAGTGGGAGCATGATGGTGGCAGAGAAAGAAGGATGGAAAGAGAGAGGAAGCAAAAGAGACCAAAAGAGTTAAAGAGTGTGAGTGAGAGAGATGGGGTGCATGCACAAACTACCAGGGGTTGGGGGGGCAGAGAGGGAAGAGAGAGTGTTCAGATCTGCCAGACATGCCTGCCTACCTAAATGCCCCTCCAATCTACCATCCTCAAGCCTTGTAACATTTCTATCAAACACCAAACAGTGCCCTCATCAAACCCTATCCTTCATCTCTTTCTAGAAATCTTTCCCATGTGGCTTAGTTGGTGCAGAAAAGCAGAAAAGAAGCAAAAAAAGTTTGGGTCTTGACATAAAAAGTTTGACCTCGTAGTTGCACAACCTGCAAGAGAAAGAAAGCTATCAAGTATTAAAGATTTTGACAGAAAAACATCTTCTTTTAGCTGCAAATCTTTTAAAAGTCAGTGTGGTTGTTTACACACCTATTTAAACATTTCCATGAACATTTTTGTAATTATTTGTGTCAAGGTATTTAGTTAGAAAAGGTTTAGCTTATGTGGTCCTTGCCCATGATTTAGTTTATTCTTTTGTAGCCAGTTCTGACTTCCCTATAAAGAGCTGTCTCTTGTTTTTCTAATGCTTATTACTCTGTACCTTTCTGATTTTCAGGATAAATGAGAGTTAGTTTCCTTCTTAGAAAGGTTTCTTTCTTAAAAAAGCAAAAAGATCATAGACACTAGTGTGTTTCGTCTGCTTCCTGGCAGGGAGGAGAAAAATTACATACTATTTTGGAAAAAGATCCCATGGTACATTTCTGTCCCACTGTACTATAAATTAGAAATAAGCAAACTAAATTAAATAAAAAATATGAATGTGATTTTCTTTGTATTTATTGTAAGTATGGGAGTCATAAGCAGCAGGATAGAAAGAATTTTAGTCTAGAATGAAGCTAGAAATCTAGTGTCTTTAATGCAAAAATCATTCTGTATTAATTATACTATTCTTATACTACAGGAACTGAACTGAATTCATTGTCTATCACTAAACTGTAACTGATTAACCACAGCAGCATATTAACTAAGGCAGCAATTTCACTACAGTAAGTGGATTTTAGAATTAAATAATTTTTACTTTTTTAGTTCAAGGTTCATCTGAAGTATCCAGCATTGTAGGAGAGTAGACCGAGAACAAAGAGCAGACTGAAGTGAATGCCTCTTTATTCAAATACCACTATCAACAAATATATTCTTGGCACATTCTCAGGTACATTCTTTTTAAAAATGCCAAAACCAAACGTCATTATTTGGTTCAAATTAGGGTTCACCACCTTGCGCTGCTTATGAGCCAGACATAGAAATCTGATGTCAATACCAAGTTTTAGATCATCACTGAAATCAAAAGTACTTTAAGTGTCACTTCAATATTGAACAATCTAGAAAAAATAATACGTTGTGGAGGTCAAACTTCACTGAGGATTGAGTACTTCTCAAGTATTCATTTTCTGCTGTAGCCATCTTATCCAGCAATAATCTTGTGATTATAGGATGAAGGTGGTTTATTTAGAATAACAGTTCACTTTACCTTACGATGATGTGGATATTTAAAAAACTAAAAATTATAGAACGTTCAACAGGGTCATATAGATACTATGGAAGGTTTAGTTCGTCAGAGATAATGGCAAAATTGAGTGAAAAAATACATATTAAACTAACAGAACAACTTACCACCTGCAGAACGCTGAAAGCAAGGCAATACTTCAAGAAAGCCAAAATGCATTCTAACAAAAATGCCACGTTTGTTAAAGGTAATCCTTTGTGTTAGCCCTCACAAAGGACAGATGTATGGCACATCTGTATGTTACATACAAAATGGTATCTATTTTACAAGAGAAAGGCTTTTGCCTAGTGGAATTCAGTCCTGATTTATGAGGCAAGGGCCTCCAACATCCTACAAGCTAAAGGGAACAAGTTACATGGATAAACTCATACACTATCTTCCTAGAAACAAGAAGCTCTGTTCAAATACAACATTTCAAAAATAGTTTTGAGCTTGCTCTCTTCCACAGGTGTTAGTGAGACTTCAGCTTGCATGCAAATGTCCTGTATAACTGTGGAGGAACACTCACACTACAAGAGTCAGTTTTAATCCAGATAGTCCTATAGAGCACTTCTGTGCAAATGCTGACTTAGCATTTTGGCTAGCACACATGCACATTCCTCTCCTTGACTCTACAGATGGAAACTGTATTCAAAGTCTTTGTCTGAATGGGTGTGAATTATACTGGGTAGGCAGTGAGCCTAGACTGAGCTGATATGGTTACTCAGAGATTTTTCTTTGAAACTTATTCTTAAAACAACAAAAGTCTAATTATTTGTTTCATGAAAATTTTATTCCTGTGCTGACCCCTTTAATCAATTTTTCTTAATTTTGGTTGCCCTTCTCCTTTTACCTCCTCTACCAATTTCCCATCATGTGACACTTACAAAGACGTGATGGCTGAGCACCTCAAACCATGCTCTGATACTACACCTCACGGACAGTGCCTGGTAAACTGAATGAGACTAGATGTATGGCTCAGTCCTGACAACCATGATGAGGCAACATGAAGATACCAGTGACCACCTTCAGTAACTGGGCACCCTGAGCTGTGCACAAAGGAGCTCACACTACCTACTTGCACAGCACTACTGAAAATACCACATCAAACTTGTCCCTGACGATGTATCTCTGACCTGCGCAGGGATTACAGGGGTTGGCAGCAGCAGTTTTGAAAATGTTACCAAACAATAAGGAACGACTTGGCAGATGTTAGGCCTCAGGAAGAAGGTGCTAATCATAAAAGTTAAAATTACTTAGGTACAGAAAACCACAACTTGGCATGTAGGATCTAGCTGGGACTAATTGCGTAGTAATGCAAGTGCCTTAGTCCTGTCTTTTGCTCTCAGCGTATAAGTTTCAATAGCATCCTTTGATTTTAGTCATGTACTTCTGACATGTTTTGAGGCATGCTTACATCAAGAAATGTTTAAAATAAAAACGATTTAAAAAAAAAAAAAGCTGAGAGTACTGTAAAGGTTCTTGAATACCACACTTTCTTTTTCAATGCAACTTTTTTCTAATTGGTTTCAAAAAATTGAATTTTAAAAGAATGACCACTTTTGTAGTTCCTAAATTCACCTTTTAAGCTTCAAAAGCATTAAAACTTCTACATTATCAGCTTAAGAAATATATTTTTATGTAGTCTTATAGCGTAGTTTAACAACTTACATTTTTTTCTTATTAAAAAAGGTGAAGGATTAAAAAAAATGTGCATAATACGATGGAGAAGGAAGAATTCCAGAGGCCTTTTGCAAACAATATTCTTTTGGAAACTATGTGAATTTGTTCATAAATTTTATCTTTTTTGAGAAGTGAATAAAACAGACATGTAGTAAACTACCCTTTCTTATTGCTGAAATTATGATTGAAAAAAATCTACTTAGAAAGTTGTGAAATCCACAAGATCATACCCCTGCCATTTTAAATGCAAACATAAGTTTCCATTCCAGTTTCACCTTATACTTCACTAACAGCAAATCTAATTTTGCTAGAATTTTTTTCTGTATAAAATTTTCTTTCTCCTTTGTATTTCCCCATGGGATGTTCTCTTCCCCGTCAATGTATTTAGTCTGCACCACACAGTACATAAGCATTATTACCCTCTTTCTCTTGAGCACGCTTTGCTCTTTCCCAGTGTCAAAGTCTTTACAAAGAGCACTGAACTGGGAATCTTTTAGAACTTCTGTTTAATTGTAGCAGACATGCCAATTCAGGATGCCAACAATAACATACAGTAGATGTTGTGTGTGGCTTTTTCATAGCTATTGGGATAGTGTTTCTTTGACAGACTGGATAATGAAGTAGGATGAGGTGAAGGGCAACTTCTGCTAGACATGTGTACGTGTTAGAAGCCATGTGGCTGAAAGATTCAAACAGCTATTCAGTGAAAAACAAAAAAAAGTGTCCTGCCAAAATGTTTCCAGTGTCGTTTTTAATTAGAATAACCTTGACAATACGTAATGGTTCATCCATTTAACAAAGCACAGTTTTAGCAAGTTTTAGCCTTGAAAAACTTTGCTAAATAAGTCATTAACTTTGGGACCCACTCATCCTGTGTAGATTCAAGGGTTATGTAGCTTTAACACATACCAAAAGTTGTGTTTTCCCCTCTTTGAAGACCATATTGCTAGAAGTGTTTGTACTTAAGACACCTTAATCTTTGGCCCTCGTAAATCTAGAGGTGAGCATAAGTGTTATCAGCTTTCAAACACCTTCAGTACCATCTGACTGAGGAGCGTTGCACACCGCTAGCTTGAGGAGCAAAGGTGAGGAATAGGTACACAGCTACTAATATAATCTCCCATTCTTCCTGTTCACGTTCCGTTCAATTTCTGAGTTACCTTGAAAAGGTAATGTTCAATATACGTACCTATAGTCCATTAAAGACATAATCATCTGATTTAAGAAAAATTTAACTGGTAAAATAAACCATTTACAATGAATTTTTGTTATTGTTTTGGGGTATACGTGACTTCAGGGGGATAAATACACTACTTGATGTATGCACAGCTTATGCATTCTCAGCAGGCTTTTCATTTCACTGGTGACTCTTTATTTAGCACTTTGTGCTCCTTTCCATGGTTCCAAAGACATTGGCCTTTAACTTGCCCTCTGCTCATGCACATTGCTGAGCAAATAAACAAAGGCTACAAAAGACAATTTCCTTAATCAAGTTATATCCATCCAGCTGCATGCTGAATTTCAACAGCTCCTGAGGAAGCAAAAAAGTTACAAAGTACATGACATGCCTTTGACAAACAATGTCAAACCTAGTGAAGACATACTTATGACTGATAGCTTAAACTAAATGAAATGAGAGTTTTACTTCTATATTGACAATATTAATTAATATGCAGTCATTACAAATAGCTACAACTACAGACATTGTATGACTTCACTGTGTCTGAGGTAAAGATTATCTCATGATCAAGGACAAACAGTTACAATCCATTTTGAGAGGTATCTTTTAATGCATAGAACTGAATATTATCAAAATAATCTTCCATACCCAAGCTACAAAGAGAATCACTTTTCAAAGGCAAAAGGCTAGGGCTGCCCTCATACAAGGCAAAAAATTTTCCTTGTAGTCTATGCAGCCTTGCTACACTTCACCCTACTTTTGATTATTTGAATACTTTCTCAGATTTAATTACAACAAAGTTTACAAAGAGTTAAATGAGAAAGGAAAGGCCTCCTGAAACAGAAGGAAGGATGAAAGGAAGGCGTGAGCAAGGAAGAGTAAGAGGCAAGGGAAGTCATCGTTGCCTTTAAAATGAGGGTTTTCCCAGCTCTGCTTTTAACTTCAGTGACCTTGGGCAAATCATTCTCTTCATGAAGAAAAATTTCAGGCTCTGCAACAGGGAAGAACAGTGGTTCTGCTGCAATACAGACAGACACCACCGATGTATTTCTATTCTTGCTCTGCAGTGCTGGAGAGGAGTGAGGAGTCCAGAAACAGCTCCTCATTCTGAAGGTTTTCTTGTCTCACCATCAAAGCTTTGAAAAGTACATGCTTTGAGAGAGTGCCTTGTCCAACAGCATCACACTTTCTCTGGACTCCACTCCAGCAGGAGGAGCAAATGAACTGATGCTGTGGCAGCACCAAAGACAACATGCTCCATAGACCGCGTTGCCAGGGAGAGTTCAAAATCACCAGATAATCCAGAGGAGGAGGAAAGGCCTGACACTAGTGCAGGAATTTCCAGGGTTCCTTATTTCATTTCCTCTGCAGTGATTGCCTCAGACCGGTCAGCCAGAATGCTGTTCCCAGGTATGTGAAGGATCCCTTACACTGTTCTGAAAGAGTTAAGCACCATCAAGAAAGCGTAAGTGTAACACACTGGTGGCCAGAGCTTCCTGGAAGAAGTCTGTCTTCCTTTGAGTTCAGCCTGAAGGTGCACTGTAGCTCTCTGAGCCATAGTTCTCCCAGTGGAAAGAAGAGATGTCTGTGAATTAATTGAAAATTTTGCGAAGTCCTTGGAAACATGGGCTTATACAACTATCAATATATTAAAAAATACATGAATAAAATAAGAAAAGCACGTGCTTAATTTTCCACATACCTTGAAGATGAACTACATAGAGACAAATATATGCTTTCATAAAACAAGCCATTAAATGTTTTTCACTAAACTGTTTTTCATTTTTCTGGCACCTCTGAAATACTTTTGGCATCCAAACAGAAGTTCACTACTTGAAACTGCTAAAATACAAGGTTCGATAGTGTGCTCTATAACATTTTTCATCAATTCCTTTTACAACTCCTAGCTGTCTGCCAAATGTTCAGCTAAAAATTCTTATCATTTAGCCCTCTGTTTATCTGTTTATTTTGTTCCCCCCCTTTCCCCCCCGCCTCTTGAAGCTGGGAAAAACAACAGCATATGTCACATTTAATTCTACAAATCTGCTCCATCTTTTTTGCTGTTCCCCAGTGGCTCAGAAAACAATGTTTCAAAATATACTCTATCATTTATAATTAAAATAAATACAAGTACAATTTAATATAAATATGCATGTTTTTAGTTCTGCCTTGGCATATGTCTTCAATCAAATTTTGTTAAGACTGACATACTATTCTCTAGGTTCATGGGTAGAAACAGGCTCTCTGTTTCTCAAACCATTAAACTGACTCATTTCCATGTTGATTCTGGACATATCAGTGTTATCAGAGAAACAGTTCAGCACTTCAGTCTGTTTTTGCTGAGACATGTGCTTTACAACTATCACATCAAACCTCTCTGTTCCAAGCATGTGGTATCTCTTTTTTCCCCTTGCAATAACACTAAAAGCACCAATAATAATGACATTTCTCTCAGTAAAGGTATTGAAGGAGTTCAGCATTGTTAATACAAACTTTAACTGGAACAGAAGTCTGCTACATAACTGGCAAAATTATTACCCTCCCTCCAACAATTTCTTGTCAAAAATCCGTAGTGGATCAGCAGAGGTTAAAAAACAGCATTCTTTATTGAAGAAGGAAAGCCATCCTTTAACCACTGTGCTGACTTGTTTATCCTTTACAAGGCAAGTACCACAGATCTAGTGACTGTTCATCAGTGAAGCCTATTTTTCCCTCGTATCCCCTACAGTCCAGAGAGCCACCTCTCTGTGTGGATGGATGGTAAACTTTTTGACATTCACAGCTCCTGGTTTACATAGTTACCAATTTTTCCAAACAAGGTAGGAGAGTAGCTCAGACCAGGACTGATAATTGTTGGGGTTTTGGGTTTTTTTTTGTAGATTACAAAGCACTTAGAATTACTTTCAAAGCCAGTTATTTTAGAAGAACAAAATATTGCCTTATCCACACTGTGAAATTTTTCCCAAAGACAAGGGAAGGTAAAAAAGTCCATGGTGTTTCTAATGCTTTTTAACTGGTGAGGAGCTCAGCAGAAAGTTCTGCAGTGCATGTGTGCACATATGCATGTATGTACACGGACATGTGCACATATGCATGTGTGAATATGTACACATGCACATATGTGTGTGGATATGTGTGTTCCTCTGTGTGTGCATGCATAGACACACTTATAACAGAGGTTTAAGAAAAAAATGTGGACAGGATCCATGTAGGTTATGCAGTATTGCAATAACACTAATAAGACAAGAATAATTGTTTTGTATTAGAAACAGAGAAAATGCCCATTACCTTGTAAAGGATCTTGTTACATTCTTCTATGGGCTCCTCTACACACAGAGTCTGATCTGCCACATGCCCATCTCTCACCTTGGGGACAACAGTAAAATGCCCACTAAGTGCTACTGTGCAGGCACGTGAATGCATGAGAACTTCAAAATATTTATTGAACTTTTTTTAAACAAAATAATCTGCTTAAGTCATCTTCATGGAAAAGGAAGGTTCAAGCATATTGTTATATTATAAATTATCACTACTCACCTCGTGAATGAAATCACAAGAAAAGCAGAGCATCGGGAGCTTCTAACTTTTTTCTGTGTGCTGCATTCATGCTCAGCCTGACTTGCTGTGTGTCCATGCCTATGGCTTTGGGGGTAGCAAAGGAATTGCTGGATAAGGGCTTGCTTCTTTGCAGGTGCAGTGTACTGTCTGACCAGGCCACTACTGTATCAGCCCAGTACCAGACTTGGTACTAGCATATATGCTATTCACATTTTTTGCAAGAGGGAAATAAGACTCAGAAGGATTTCACTGAGGATTATAAAGTTCTGGTGGAGATGAACCTCATGGTAAGAGCCACCAGTGCTTATAATGGACATCACAAATCACTGTGTCAAGACTGATCTAGTGACAAGGAAATAATTGCTATTAAAACATGCATCTGAACTCTCCAGCTGTACTATCCAGAGACTGTTCAAGTTTCATTAATTCAAGATGATACTTTTAAGAAGTCTTTTTTCTGCATTAGAGACCTCCTAGCACCTTGAGTGATACTGTAGTCTATTCTTCAACACCGTTCATACCGTATGAAGTGCACTTATTTGCTAGGACAAGCTTTCCTTTTGCTCTGCAGTCCTCAGCATATCCTAACTCCTCTGTTATCTCTCCTCTCAACACTGAGGCTCTGTACCATCTTAGAGGCTCTGAATAACCTTCCCATCTTTCAGGTTACCTTGTTTTCTCAAGTATGGCTCTACTGAATACAACCATCAAGGCCAACCTGACCTTGTTGGTTTGTTTTTCCAGGATCACCTTCATAACAATGCATGGGAAAACTTTTACATTTGGGTTAGCAAAGCCAAAATTTTTATACATGTTTCTTCTTAAGGCCTGGTTTTTTTGACGCACACATGATAAAGGTTAACAGGAGCTATTTTGTGTATTGGTTACATTTGTTCATTTACAGATACCTTCTTCAAAATGTGTTGGAGAGGAGAATACAGACATTGGAAAGAGAGACAGGAAAAAGAAAATGATTTCTGGAGACATAACACTAGTGTGATTTGTAAGGTTAATCTCATGGGAAAAATATGAGGGTAGTCAAGTCTGTGCCTAATACTATCAAATTTTGACTGCTGGATGCTGTAACCCTATTTACTCCTCCTTGCTTCGGGGTCATTTTGCACATATTTCATCTGTAATTTTTAAATATATATAAATTATGATTAACAGAACAGTTGCAAAAATCACTCATCAATGACAGTGTTTAACAAGTGTAGAATATAGCAATAAAGCCTCTACCTCAAAAGAAACTACTCTACTATGCTTTATTAACAATCCCCTAGAACTAAACCTTTTATGACCCAAACGAACTAGTAATTTCTTAGTCTTCTCAAATAATGAGCTTTTTGCAAAAAAAAGTACTTGTCAGACTGACCACTTTTGTTTGTCACAGTGTCAAAACTTTGACTTTCTTATTACGTTTATCTTGAATGTATTAATGAAAAATTGGTCAGCTAGTGAGGAAAATGATGATTTGAATCCTGTTGATTTGCCAACTTGTGTACATACTGAATAATTAAAAATTGAAACAAAATCACAGGTATGTGAAATATGCAAAAGTCAATGAGTAACTATATATAGAATGAGTTATATCAATGCAAACTCTTAATGTCATGATTGTCAAAATGTAACATGGTGAACTTTAACTGATTGTGAAATCAATCAGAGCCTAAAATGTTTAAAATGTGGTAACAATTCGTGGAAACCGAACCTCCAAGAGTAGAAATGTCCTGAGACAAGCTTTGAGAAAAGTCTTTTCTGAGACCAGAAAATAAGGTTTACTACATGATGGCTGCTTGGTATCAGAAAAACCCAAACACCACCCCCATACCACTTATCCTTGCCAAATGCTCTGTGCCTTCTTTTTCCTAACTCCACAACAAATTTATTGTTGTGCAAGCAGGAGCAAGTTATTGAATTTATTTCAGTTTAGATTCTGCAGCCACAGATGGTATCTTCAATGTATCCATCTATGTGCAATGGTAAATACATTTTGAGTTTCATAAATTAAATATATTTTGAGTTTCATAACTGATTTTTTTAGGCACAGAATAAATCTTAGCAGTGGAACAAAACTGAAGAAGGCATTTTCCCCAAAGAGCTGTTTAAAGTTATTTTAATAATAATTCCGTATTACACTACTTTGAACCTGAGGTTAACAGAGGATGTTAAGTAAATAAAACCTGCTTAAGATAAAGCTTTATTAATAACTCCTTACAAAATGGGTATACGTAAATAAAGACACCATAACATAATTTTAAAAATACCGTTTCAAGGGGAGAAAGAGCTAATGTCAAATGGCTGAGGAGACTAAGAGGAAATTAAGAAAAGGATTCATTCTAATGGATTATAAAATGAGAATGTATTTTTATACCACGATAGAGAAGTTAATGCACAAACCATATTTTATTATTTGCATCACCCATCCCTGGATTTTCTCAATAGTCGGTCAAGCTAATTGTTGATGAATTTTTCCTCTGCAGTGAAACATATAAAATCAGGAAACTAAACTATTTCTTAGATAAAAGAGTGACTGATTTTCAGTCATGTTCAGGACATTGCCAAATGTTTTTCCCAGAACTATATTTTTTACTATACAAAATCTTCTTGGAAAAATCAAGCATTTCACATAGAATTTTAAGCTTTTAATGCAAAAACAAAAATATTCTACTAGAAACCTTCTTCCAGACTTCTATTACTTTTATCCAAATATTTTTATTTTTAGTCAGTGTTTTCCAGTTCTTCATTGCCAGAAACTAAAAATATTGTTTTAATTTTTTTTACAGGGGAGAAAACATCCAAAATATTTTCTAACGAGTCTAAGTGCTGAGTAGTGGACATGCTAAATTTAAACTCTACTGCAC